>NC_141877.1:268039952-268674346 GCF_056163025.1 Triticum urartu
TCAAGTCGACCCACCACAACTAGAAATGATGTGCCCACCACACCCCACACACAATCAGACACTAAGAAAATAGGCATATACAATAGTACAAAGTTATACATGAAAGTTAATTGCATGGTGCATCAAATATATTTGTTCCGCATTGTGAATGTTTATATCTTCTCCTAAAAAATTAGTCACGGGAAAGAGAAACGAACGTCATATCTCTCTTTGTCTCCACCGCACACACCCTCTCTCTACACCACTTTCACGTACACACACAAACTATCTCTCGGCCCTCTAAAAGTATGCCCCTAACACATTCACGCATGACGGTCCCTGTATTTCAAGAGAAAGCACTATACAATCACTAGACCTCAGAATATGCTCATTACGGTCACCGTATACATTCTTGTGGTGATCATACGGTATCTAGCTCACCATACATCTCTGTATTTTGTTGATGACACTGATGGTCATTGTATTTGATGTGTGCTCTGTATTTTGTTGATGACACTTACGGTCATTGTATTTGAAGCGAAAGCACGATATGGTCACTGGACTTCATAATAAGCTCACTGCGGTCACCATATACATTTTGTGGTGCTAACCAACCCGTTGTTGGATGGTTAGGAGGAAAGTGGTATCTCCATCCCATGAGGGTTAAAGTCCTAGTGCTCGCATTTATCCTGGATTAATTTCAGTATTTCCGGCGATGTGTGTTTAGTGGGAGGAGACATTCCCCTCGACTACGAGGCGTCTATGGTGACTTCGTAAAATCTCAAGATGATATGTTGGCTCACTCCCTCAAAGGTGCTCATAGGGGTAGGGTGTGCGTGTGTGCGCTTATAGCGGTGAGTGTTTCACTACTGCAGGATGCTGCTAACGCTACACTACGATCAGAGACCCTTCGACGAAACTATGTGTGATGCCATAATCGCAAATGGTGGTGTAAAAAAACTTCCAAAAAATGAGCAAAACATTTGCAATGGAGGATGCATCAAACACGGTTCCGATTTTAGTTGTGTGTGCGATGTAGGGCATACGGTTCGGCTCGATTAACTGTTTGCAATGAGGAGGAACAAAAGAAATAGGCAGCCAGATGAAGGTGTGTGTGATATACAGCATACGGTTCACTCGGATGAACTGTTTGTGATTAGGCAACACAAAAGAAACGGTCAGCCAGATCAAAGGTGTGTGCGATATACGGCATGCGGTTCACTCGAATGAACTGTTTGCGTTGAGACATGAGAATAGAAACGGTTCAACTTAACAAGATGTGCGTGATATGCGGCAAACAGGTCTGTAATCGGAAACGTGTGTGAAGACCGTTAACAACATAGACGATTACTGCTAACAAGCTGTGTGTGTTGTGAGCAAACGATTGGTGGTATACAATTGTGAGTGATTGATGAAAACATCACCGACGTGTTCCATTGTTTAGTCTGTGTGCGATGTGATTTTCTTTGTCTGCACAACATATATGCTCTGTCTACAGAGCATCAACATATATACTTAAAAAGACAACATTGCATAACCAAATTAAGCATACAATTACACAAGTGACTACACACATAACATTTCCACACACCAAAGTAAGCAATTGCATGCATACTAAAGTAGGAGAAACTAGGATCTAATCATCTACTTATTTTTGCGACGACGCTTGCCATTGCTCTGCTTCTGGCTAGATCCCTGGACATTTTGGGGAAGGAGGCACTTCCTCATGTCAACGATCCGCCTGTACATGTCGTAGCTCGTGTACGCCTCCTTGGTCGCGTACACGACGTGAGCTTGGTCGAGTTTCTCCATCCAGGCCGAGTGCCAAGCACGCTACTCCTTGTTGCATGAATCCTTCATGTCTCTATAGTAGGGGGCGATGATAGCCTCGGCGAGGTGAACCAGTGAGTCCTCATGCTCCTTGCTGCCCTAGATCTTGTATTGGCCCTGTATGTCGACAAGATTCTGGCAGGCTATGCCCGAATTCTCGAGCGCCTTTTCATCGTTAGTGATGTCCACCATAGAGAACATGTAGTGGGGGCTGTTGACAAACCTAGCGAAACGCTCACAAGGCCTTGTGGCCAGGCAGTAGTGGTAGACGAGGACGTGGTGGCGCACGCACATCTGGGCGATGGTGACCTTGGGACAAGACCCGGCATGAGCGCGGGTGTACTTGAGGTCGAACTCGACCACCTTTTACTTCTCCTCGGCAAGCAACATCTCCATGATGTGGATGGAGTGCTCCACCCAGACCAGGTCATTGGTGTACACCACCGAGAGGTCCATGAACCTTCTATGGGTGTCCACCACGGCACGCATGGTGAACTACTGCTCATCATCGGCAACCGCTCAGAGCGCCATTGGAGCCGTGCAGGATACCCTCTAAGAATTTCTCATGGTGGGTGTGCTTCTTGCAATGGTGGGGTGCAATCGAAAGCTTGGCCGCTGTAATAAATGGGGGCAGCCGACCTGTAATCGTCACGTCTTGTCACGACGTTCATAGTGGAGGATTCCAGTGCACGCTTGACAACACCGCACCGCACGCGTGGGCTCGAATAGGTGCCAAATGTATCGTCGGTGAGCCTGTTCCCGCGCTACCGCGCAGTTCACCCGCAAGGTTCCCGCCCGGCTAGTTTGGCCATGCGTCGGCTTGAAGAGGGACAAATCGTGGGCGTTTATTGGCAAAACGCTTTGTAAAAACGAAGTGTGTGGAATGACTTCGGTTATAAGTTTACCCGTGGGCGATATGGTCAAAGTTACACATAAGGGTGATGATGGACACTCGAGTGCGATAATTAATTATGCGCTCTACAGGGCACACGCGGGAAGAAACCAACTGTGTGCAATAATGTCGAAGATCACAGTCGAATTAGCTATACAAATCGTGTGCTGTGAGATCGACAAGGTAAACAGATTCGAGAATGGTTAATAAAATCTAATACCATTGCATATTAAGGTCAAAATAGTGCTACCAATATACAAGTCTCATACGATGCCATTTCAACGATTGTACCACAAAAGCTCGAAATATTACAGGGTTCAAATTCCAGAGTTATATGGCTCAAATTTGAAGATTACAAGGTTCAAACTGATATTAGAAATGAAATTCAGCTCATCAGCTACAAAAGCTCGCACTGATCCACTGAACATGGATATCAGAGAGGTTCAAACTAATATTACCACTTCTAAGTCTGGTTTCGAAACCTCACAATTTTTGCAAAGGGGCCAGCCACTGAGAAGTCATGTATGGGGTTGACACGATGACTTCCGATTACTCTGTCATTTGAAGTTCCAAAATAAAATTCAGCATTTTTGGAGCCTATTCCATTCCGCTGTAGGCGCCGGCGCTGATCAACAAACCATTCATTTTTGTGAAATTAATATAGGGAAAACCTCATTTCCTTTAGCACCCTTGCTCTGAAAACAAAGAACATGGCGAATATAGTCTCCGGTAAGGTCCCTCGGTAGGAGTTCAAAGAATTTTTGAGAGATGTAGATCTAGGCATTCGACGTGATTCTTATACTGTATCACATTATCCAATACTGGGCCTAATCTTATCTGCAAAAGAAGAAAACATGTTAGTGCCTACATGCAGTTTTGAACATTACTACAGGCCTATTTGGTTTGCTGGATTTGTAAAATGCACTAACATGCCATCTTCGATCTGACATGATTAACATGGGCATTTGATTACATTCTAGAAAAATGTAGCCTTCTTCACAAGAGGTTGGGGTGGATGAAAACTTCCCTAAGAAAACTAGTATAGATGAATCCAAAGGAGAAATGCTTATTGATTGTAACCATAGGGGGGGGTGGAACATGTATGTACTGAAATCCTCCAAAAGAATCCTTCAAAAATCGTAGTACATTGTCATTGTTAACTTGGAAAAATGTGTCACAAATTGAACTCCCTTATGGTTAACATTTAACAGGAAAGGAACATCACCTCGATATATAGCTTCTCCAGGCACGGAAAGCATATCAGGAAACTAACAACTTGCTCCAAGTTGGGGCCGATAGATTCTAGTGCCAAGACCTTCACTGTGCGCAGTTTTGGGGTCAAGCTTGTCGGAATCATTTTCTGAATGACAGACGAACAAACATCTTCAAAATTAGAAATAATGTTAATTTGTAGAAGGAGAGGTAGAAGGCGGCTGTTGTACCTGAACAGGTGTGGATCCAATAACAAGTTCGGAGTATTTGTCAGACGAGTAGCCCACCACTGTCAATTTCGGCGCAGGAATGACATTGATTCTTGTTGGACCTTCTTGATCAACTACAACTAATCTCTCAAGTGCAGGTGTGTCCTCAATGACCATACCGTGGTACACATGTTGTGATGTCTTCCCGCCACACCAGCAACACACATAAATAGTCCGGAGAGTCATGGAGGTGATGTGGAAGGTACTCAACCCATTGATCGCCTGAAGACGAAGGTACTCAAGTGCAGTACAACCACCAAGCAGGCGTTCCATGTCACCGTTTGAGAGGCAGACGGCGACGAGCTCGAGGTGCTTCAGTCATGGTAGAATAAGAGCAGGTGCGTCATTAGGGGGGGTGGCAGTTCCTGAACTTGGCGACGCGCATCATGGGCGCGAGGCGGAGTGCGGATGTTGGCAAGGACCGCATATGCCCATGATGAGAAGTGAGCTCCTTGAGCTGATCTAGGGCAGGGGATCGGAACCAGTCGTCAAGCTTGTCTCGGTCCTTGCCATTGGAATGGAACTTGCCCATTCTAAGTCCTCTGGTTGGGCCAAGGTGAGTGCCAAGGATCTTGGAGAACGCATCCAAGCTTTTGCGATAGCCATAGCAGAGCTTGTGGGTATCGATGAGGTCGAGAGGGCTGGACTTCCATAGGGGGCGCCGCCGTCGGGAAAGGACCATTGTCCGCGCTGATAACCCACAAGTATAGGGGATCGCAACAGTTTTCGAGGGTAGAGTATTCAACCCAAATTTATTGATTCGACACAAGGGGAGCCAAAGAATATTCTCAAGTATTAGCAGCTGAGTTTTCAATTCAACCACACCTGGAAACTTAATATCTGCAGCAAAGTGTTTAGTAGCAAAGTAATATGATAGTAATGGTAACGGTGATAAAAGGTAACAGTAGCAAAAGTAATATTTTTGGTGTTTTGTAGTGATGATAACAATAGCAACGGAAAAGTAAATAAGCAAAGAACAATATATGGAAAGCTCGTAGGCAATGGATCGGTGGTGGAGAATTATGCCGGATGCGGTTCATCATGCAACAATAATAACCTAGGGTGACACAGAACTAGCTCCAGTTCATCAATGTAATGTAGGCATGTATTCCGAATATAGTCATACGTGCTTATGGAAAAGAACTTGCATGACATCTTTTGTCCTACCCTCCCGTGGCAGCGGGGTCCTATTGGAAACTAAGGGATATTAAGGCCTCCTTTTAATAGAGTACCGGACCAAAGCATTAACACATAGTGAATACATGAACTCCTCAAACTACGGTCATCACCGGTAAGTATCCCGATTATTGTCACTTCGGGGTTAACGGATCATAACACATAATAGGTGACTATAGACTTGCAAGATAGGATCAAGAACTCTCATATATTGATGAAAACATAATAGGTTCAGATCTGAAATCATGGCACTCGGGCCCTAGTGACAAGCATTAAGCATAGCAAAGTCATAGCAACATCAATCTCAGAACATAGTGGATACTAGGGATCAAACCCTAACAAAACTAACTCGATTACATGATAAATCTCATACAACCTATCACCGTCCAGCAAGCCTACGATGGAATTACTCACACACGGCGGTGAGCATCGTGAAATTGGTGATGGAGGATGGTTGATGATGATGATTACGATGGAATCCCCTCTCTGGCATAGAGTTTAGGGCTTGGCGGTGGCTCCGTATCGTAAAACACGATGAATCCTTCTCTCTCGGTTTTTTCTCCCCGAAAGTGAATATATGGAGTCCAGGTTGAGGTCGGTGGAGCATCAGGGGGCCCACGAGGCAGGGGCGCGCCCAGGGGGGCAGGCGCGCCCCCACCCTCATGGACAGGTGGGGCACCCCTGACGTGGATCTTCCTTCCAATATTCATTATATATATTCCAGAATAATGCTCCGTTGATTTTCAGGTCATTCCGAGAACTTTTATTTCTGCACAAAAATAACACCATGGCAATTCTGCTGAAAACAACGTTAGTCCGGGTTAGCTCCATTCAAATCATGCAAGTTAGAGTCCAAAACAAGGGCAAAAGTGTTTGGAAAAGTAGATATGACGGAGACGTATCACGCGCCCCATATTTGATTGGGAGGAGGGAGATGATGACTGTCAACATATCATCCGGGAGGCTGCCGATGAAGTCTAGGACTGCTGTAGTCTCCTGCGGTTCTAGCTCGCCCGCCTCCGCTTGTTGGCAGCCCCGTTCTTCACCTCCTGAGTCTCCTTGTCAGCGGCGCTTTCTGATTGAAATGGGAGTACAGGGAATATTTAGTTAAAACAGGGCAATTGAAAAGTGTATTGGTAACTAGAAGTTATTAGGTAGGAATATAGTAAGGAAAGGGAATAACAGTTGGTTGCTTAAATACTACACAATTCATTTGACATTGTTGGGTAAGTCAGCATGAAGATAGTTGAAAAGAAAACTTACTTCGAACAAAGTCTGGACGGATGATTTTGTCAGGGAAGTTAGCATATATCTCATGACCAGGCCCTTTTATGTGCAGTGCAATTTTAGTGCCAGCTTTCAGTACATAAAACTTAGAAATTTCTTTCCAAAAGTCAGTGCCAAAATTGGAGTCACCACGTTCATCAAGTCATACAGTAGCAATGATTGTAAATCCATGGTTTGTGTGTAGTATGACATCCGTCCAGTCTTGATCTATGTAAAGGGAAAGATTGTGCACTACATAATCTGTTGCATAGCAAGGGACGCGCTGCAGAAAATGGTAGGATTGTTAAAGAGAATATGGTAACATGCAAATATGTGCCCAAATTGAAAGAACTGTACAACAGTTGAAATTGAAGGACAAAAATCTATAATTAAAAAGATAGGGTAGACATGATGTCATGGAAATATGAGAGTAATCGAAAGAACAATACATCATTAATTTTCCTAATATATAAAGAAGAGGGGAAATCCCCTTTGACGTATATGGTGCATGTGGCACCTTTTATCCAAATGTAGCAATATTTAGAATATGTTCAGGAAAGTAGGCCATGTCAACCGATTTAGGGTGGGATTGAACATACCGCGCGCGCCCTCAAGTTATCTGGTACGGTGAGATGGAATCACTAGCGGAGGTCACAAAGTCCTGATGTGTCGGCGCACTGTACATTCTATGAATGAAAGAAAACCCTCAAAACAGCTCGAATAAAAATGAATTCACGGCGATTTCTGCCGGGTGATTAAAGGAGGCAGATGAACTGGGATAAGAGATGAGATAATATCTCATTAATTAGTTACCTTGTCGTCGAGAAAGAATCCTCAGTATGATAGATTCCCCAACCGAGCGGAGCTGGGTCGACCGCGAGCAGCGTCGAGAAAGTCGATGGCGATAGGCGGCGACAAGACAAAGTGGCAAAATGCGGTGGGCTTTACCGGCAGCCTGGGGGCGGTGGCAGGCGTCGAGCTAAGTGTTTACCGCCGCGATAGGCGGTGCCATGGCATAGACGCAGAGGAGCTTGTGCAGGTGTGAATGGGGGCCGGAGGGGGTGGCGGGCGGGGTGAGGATTTTTGTGACGTGGGATGGTGAGGGTTTTCTTTTTTCTTTTTAGAATTGGGTGGTGAGGGTTTTCTGTCCCACAAAGAATTTTGGAGGCGACAGTTTGCTAGAGCGAACCATGTGTGATTGGCACAACAGGCAAAATGAAAGTCATTACACACGGTTCCAATTTTGGGAACCGTGTGTGATTGACGTACTATCTCCATCCTGGTTTATTGGTCCCCCTTTGTAATTTTGACCAAATATGTAACTAAGAAATGTTTATGCATGTCACCAAAAATTATATCATTGAACACTATGCTCAAATACCCATCCAACAATATAATTTTTGCTGACCTGCACTAACATTTTGTCAGTTAAACCTTTTGTCAAATTTTAACACAAATTACAAAGGGGACGAATAAACCACGACGGAGGTACAGTCCATCAACCGAACTGGTTTCATCCATATCCCACGGTTAGACATCAGTAAACATAGATTAAACATACTCAGACATAGATAATAAGTGTACACGCACATAAGCATAGTTCAACCATAAGTACATAGTTCAACCGTCATTAAGCATACATAGTTCGATCAATCCCACACCTCATCTCACATGCCGGCACGATCCTGAAGCTTCTCTAGGTACTCAGGGTACGCGCCGTGTGCCACCCTGCGAGAATACTTCCACTTGAAGGAGACAACGACCCGTCCTCTTGCATGCGCCAGAACACTTAGATACGCGTCATGAAGCTTGTGGTTGCAAAATGGGCATCGATAGCGTCGTTCCAGGTCCTAATACGCCTGTTATGCATTCCTGCATAAAGCTCCCTTAGGATTTGCCTCTTGTACCTCCTCTGGACATCTTCATCCCCGCTGTCCACATCGTCAGATAGCACCTATACAAATAGTAAAACAAATTTGGCATCAAATCAATGATTACATGCCGTGAAGTAGGATTAGGAATTTATGGCTACTTGTTTATACATATCTAGAGATTATGGTTCAATTTTTAAGCACAGTCGTCTATGTACAGACCAATCTTGAAGAAAATGATGGCACAAACATATGTAGGTCATTCAAAATCAATTGTCAAGTCCTGGCTAGGAATTATTAGCATGAACACTAACCCTAGTCGGATTACTAGCAGAAATCATTTGCACAGATGAAACCTAATGACTTATCACTAGTTCCATTCAAACAATCAATACACTACACGGATCTAGCGAAACTTACTCGGATTTCATGGATTGGGAGAACATAACCATAGGAGTTCTATTCCAAAAAGGGGGAGGCAGGAGTAACCAGAGAAACCCTATGATCTATTTGACACATAAATGGGTATAGATGACTAACCAGCTGTCCGTCGGAGTCGGAGTGGTCGTCGGAGTCGTCGTCGGGGTCGTCACCGGAGTCGGTGTGGAACTCCGCCTTCGGCTGTGGAAGATCGATGTCGTTGACGACGTCAGGGTGTAGCGATAACTCGCCAGCAGTGACGGCAATCTCTGTCTCCATCTCCACGCCATGCTCCGGTGCTTTAGTAGCCCCAGTGTCGCCATTCCCTCCGATGGGGCGCTTCGGCGGCATCCTCATACACTGACGGCTTTGAGGACTGAGAGCGGCGTTGAGGATGCAAGCGGAGAGAGAGGATTGTGTGTGTGGAGAGGATGGGGGTGCGGCCGCTTGGGCGCACCATTAATATGGAGTAGTGGGAGTTGTGGGAGAGAGGCGGGCGGCGGTCAAACCGATGGCTCGTCTCCCTGGTGAGCCTGCGCACCGGACTGCTCGCATGCCTACCAAAGTTTCACACAGCTACTCGCACGCCTCCCGATGACACTGCGCACCGAGCACGCCTCCATCAATTCACACACCTGCACGCACGCCTCCCCGTCTGCCTGCTCGCATGCGTCCCACAACTCACGCCTGCTCGCAGGGCACACGGGTCACACGGCGACACATATATTGTTTTTCTATTTAGATGATTAATGTTGTACCTTTATTGCTTAACCGAAGCATGGCACGTATCCGTTTAGGATATTGGTTTCCAATTATTAATAATCTCCCGTTTGTAATTAGATAAAGATTACATCAAAACTGGTCTCAAATTTGACAAAAAAGTACAATGCCACTTTGTATTGGTGTCCATATGACAACACGATAAGTTTCATCAACTTCAAATAAGTTTTGGATGTACTAGAATTTAAAAATCAAGATTCTCAATGTTTGAAATTTATTGCACGGGGAGTAAACATGCACCCAGTGAGACACATGTGTTTTGCAGTCCATTTAGGTGCACTGCCATGTGTGCATGTAGCTCAAATTTGATTTTTGCACATTATACCCGTACAAAATCAATCAATTAACGTACTAAAACGTCTTAATGATCTCTGTGATTTTTTCAAAATTAAGACGTCCCTCCTTTGGTAACATATGTTCACCGCGGGATAATTAATTTAACATGCATCGTAGTTGCAGTGGATTCGTGGCATGTGTGTGTGGGTGTGTGCGTATGGGGGTGGCGGGTGGCTCGTAGTACACTACGAGTTGTGAGCCACCATGTGGGTTGGCCGTTTTGTTAGGCAGGCTGGTGCCACATCAGAGTCGTGAAATCGTTATTTAAAACATTACACAACCCTTTCATACATACATGTTTTGGCCACATGCAGTCGATGGTTGTCCTACACGACACTCGATACTCGCGTGTGATGCTTTCTGTGGGCCCGCGAGGTCATCGCCCATCACTTTGACGAATAGCCGGCACTGAGGTTAATTTGACCAGCAAGGTAGAATCTTTTTTGTTTATGTTATGGTGGTATATAGTACGCGTCGAAGGGGTGGGAGGGGACTAGCATATATCCTATATGTACGCGTCCGTGAACAAGTACACCTCACTCAGTGTCGGGACTTTTTGGTTTCCGAGGCACGTGGCACATAAAAATTGTGAAATTGGCTATTCAAACATCACACAACACCTCTTTGGGCCACATGCACGCACGCAGTGGTTATCCTAGCTAGGACACTGACGTGTGACGCTGCCATCTGTGGGCCCACGAGGCCATCGTAGATGCATGCATGCATCACTTTCACCTACATTGGGAGAGGTTACTTAATTTCACCATCGATGAGGATTCTTTTGGGTTGTGCATATTACGGAGGGAGCATATACTATGCGATGAAGAAGGGGGAAGGGGACCATCATATGTAGTACGCTTCATGACCCTCACTCTGTGTGGGTGCATGGTCTACAGTTTTTGAGGCATGTGGCACATCAAAGTTGTGCATTTTGGGTATTCAACATATATATGTTTGGCCCACATGCAAAGCGGTGGTGGTTGTCCTCTCGCACCCACTTAAGAGGTTATCAGCGATATCGATGCTTTCCATCTATGGGCCCGCTTGGTCCATCACTACTTTTTGCCTGACAACAAGTGAGGTTAATTTGACTTAGGAGGGGATTATTATTTTTGCTTGTAATACGGTATATATATAGGTCATGCTCTGGGATGACATGCATGATACAGTTTGAGCACACACACATGCATGTGTACGCATGAATCCCTCCCATCGAGTCGAAGTGGCTAGTACAACGACACGTCATGAACCGATCTCGCTCTATGTGGGGAGCTAGAGTACGATTTTTGATGCACGCGCCACATCAATGTTGTGAAATGGTATTCAAACACGCATGCACGCATCACCTCCATACATATGCATGTAGTGATTTCCTTCGAACGGTACACTCCCTCGCGTGGTTATCGGCGACAAGCCTATATATTCGTGGGCCCGTGTGGACATCCATGATCACATTGACTAACAACAAGATAGGTTACCATGGAGGATTCTTCATTTGGTTCGTGTTATCGTAGTATAGGTCATGGTGAGATTCAGACCTTAAGTTTGAGCGCATATACTATGCACGCATGCCTACTTGAATCCCCGTCGTTGGCTTGAAGTGTGGTGTAACATACATATGCATCGTCAACCTAACCCTCACTCAGTATGGGGATTTCTAGTTCGAAATCACGGTGCCACATCAAAGTTGTTCCATTGTTACTCAAAAACACACCTCTCGATACATATGTTTGGGCCAGACACATGCAGTGGTTGTCTTCGGGGACTAGCTACTTGCATGATTATTGGCGAGCTAGCCCATCTCCGGGGTCGCATGGACGGCCATCGCCTTGACCAACAACAAGAGAGAGGTTGTACGACCAAGGTGGATTATTCTTGGTCTGTTTTACGATCCATCTTGGTGAGATATGCCTATCTGGCCCACCGACTGAAAGTGTGTGTGTGGGGGGGGGTTGCTACTTCGGATTTTGTTAGGTGTACCTCGGTTGGGGGGGCATGCATTCATAGCTTAGGATTCCCTTCGTGCCAACACGAGGGGGGCTGCTAGCTACTTCACACTTTGTTAGGTGAACCTCGGTTGGGGGGGCTTGCATTCCTAGCTTAGGATTCCCTTTGTGCTGACACGAGGGAGGGGGATGCTAGCTACTTCGCACTTTGCTAGGTGAACCTCGGTTGGGGGGGGCATGCATTCATAGCTTAGGATTCCCTTCGGGCTGACACAAGGGAGGGGGCGTGCTAGCTACTTCGCACTTTGCTAGGGTGAACCTTGGTTGGGGGGCATGCATTCATAGCTTAGGATTCCCTTCGGGCTGACACAAGGGAGGGGGCATGCTAGCTACTTCGCACTTTGCTAGGGTGAACCTCGGTTGGGGGGGGGCATGCATAGCTTAGGATTCCCTTCGTGCCGACATGGGGGAGGGGGGCTGCTAGCTACTTCACACTTTGCTAGGTGAACCTCGGTTGGGGGAGCATGCATTCATAGCTTAGGATTCCCTTCATGTTGACACGAGGGAGGGGGGCTGCTAGCTACTTCACACTTTGCTAGGTGAACCTCGGTTGGGGGAGGGGCATGCATTCATAGCTTAGGATTCCCTTCATGCCGACACGAGGGGGTGGAGCAAGCAATACCGTGCGCTTTGCGAGATAGGTGCCACATCGAAGTTGTATTTGGTATTTGAAAATCAAACCACCCTTTTCATACATAAATTTGGTCCACAAGCAAGTGTGTTCGTGTTTTGACCCTCTCCCGCATCATTTTTCGCCAAATTTATGAACATTAGACAAGTCGGATCACGCAATAGACACGGTTCACTCAAACTAACCGTGTGCCACGACGGTGCCCCTGTCACGCACACATCCTCATAGTACATTGGGCTCCACGAGGCTCCCCCTCTCAAAAATATCTGCCCACCTCGAGGGTTTTTCTATTTCATAACACACGGTTGTTATCTCCGGACTCTGTGCGATGTTTCTTGTTCCCAATCCTGCCTGCATCCCTAGAAAATATCTGTCCGCCATGAGGGTTTTTCTGTTTCATAACACACGGTTGTTATCTCCGGACTGTGTGAGATGTTTCTTGTTCCCAATCCCTCCTGCATCCCTAGAAAATATCTGCGTGCCTCGAGGGTTTTTCTATTTCATAACACATGGTTGTTATCTCCGGACCATGTGCGATGCACTATCATTGAAATTTTCAATAGCCCCGGCATTTCACTCCCGCGTTTGACTCCGGCATAGTAAAATTTTCAGTACCCACGTCATTTCCTCAAACACCCCTCGCCTCCCCCCTCCACACACACACACACACACCAAAACCTCCTCGGGCGTTCGCACACACACACACACACACACCCTACCTCGCTCAAAACCCTAGAAAGGTCCCCGCCGCAACCGCCACAAGGCCTCCATTGTCAACATCTGCCGGTTTGCCCGTGCAGCTTACCCACCGATCTCCATACCCAGGCCGCCCTGAGTTTCTTAGATGATGCCTGCCAAATGCCCCCTTTCCCAAAGGTCCCCATCCCCGTCCCCCACTCCAGAGCATCGCAGCCTAAGCCCGGCTACGCTTCCCGTGGAGCTCGAGGAGCGGTTGGCCCAAAAGAGGTGTATCGCGGTCTCTTCGCCCAACATCGCCGAGGAAGCTGACGACCATTACTGGCGGCAGGCACTCAAGCAGCGGGCTAGAGTATGCAGGCATGTCTCGGCCGCCGGCTACGACATCGAGGTCATCGACAGCGACGGCCTGAGGCGGGCTATGTCACAGGTTAAGTGGCCCACCCCCAACCTGATGAGGACATGAATACCTTGGATACGACCAAAAATATTGCATACATGCATATTTGTCAGGTGATTTCTAATGCAAACTATTCAATAATCTATTTATGTTATCCAGAACAAAAATACTTCACACACTTTTGTGTTTTGTCTAATTGCAGGTGTATGGGACATTTGTACAATCCACATATGAAGATAAGGGAAAAGGAGAAGTTTAGGTTGTGTTCAAAAAGTCCTCTCACGTCACTTTTGGGCCAAGAGAAGATAGAGTCCAAGTCTCTCACGTTCTGGATTCAGATTCGGACTGCACAGACATACCTGACTCAAAACGCCAACAACTTTTTCATACGGACTCTGAATTGGGTGATTCTTTTTTTGTTGGAAACTAGATTTCGTGTTCTTTCCAACCCAATTGGATTCACCTTCAAATTCGTCCGGAGCGTTGAGTTACGGACGAAACAATCTGACGTTGCAGCAGAATCCGAGTCAAACTACAAGCCCAAAGGTGTTGCATCACCTCCACTTGGGCCCATGAGCCTTGTACGACCTAGGCTTAGTTTTAGGCTGCCTTGGGACGTCCTCCCACCTCCTTGGCCGCCACCCCTTGCTCCTATATAAGTAGATCCATCTAGTAGCTTTTTCCTTGGGATTTGTTTAGTTAAAAGTTAGCCATTGCAACTTCGTGTACTTCGTTTGTGTCCAACGACCATACCAAGACCGCTTCCGGATCCCCACCATTATCAATACTTCATATTTATTTGCAATATTCAGATTGCTTTATCATATTCTTGCTCGTTCTTCGATTGCTTGCAGGAATAGACCTTCGTGGTCAGGCTGACCGTGCTTCCAGCATCGTCAGTAACCTCAGGAGATTGGTTTAGCGATTGCTAAGGCGCAACGTCGTGCACGTTTGTAGTCGGATCGTCAAAGTCGTCTCCACCAAATCGATAGTTATCATCTCATCGAAACATCGGGACCCTCGTCTCTATTAAGTGGTATCAGTTTTCAGGTTGCTCGGTGAGAATTTCCAGTTTTCCTAGATTAGATTTATTTTCTTACCTATTGTCCAAGAAAAAGCCACAAAAAAGAGTTAGATCTATTCATCCTTGGTCCAAGCCAGTCTGAGCCTTTGCAATTTTCTTTTCATTGCTTGCATAGTTGAATTATCGGTTGCATCGTCGTGTCGAGTTGCTGGTCTTAGTGTCTAGTTCGTTTAGAGTTTCGAGTTCTGTTCACATTAGTCACGCCACCGCTGCATCATTATCTCTTCCGCTGTCCACCACCCATCCATCAATTTCCACCACGTGCTACCCACCATTCATTGTCATAATAATAGTTGAGATCGTTCACATCTTCACTTGATCCAATCTGCATCTTATCTAGTTTGTTTTGGAAAGAGGGAGAAAAAAAGAGAGAAAAAAAACGAGAGATAAAAAAGGAGAAAGAAAGTCAGAGAAAAAAAAAGGAGAGAAAGAAAAAAGTGTGAGGAAAAAAAAGAGAGAAGAAAAAAAAACAAAAAAAATCGGCACAAACTTTTTCAGAGGAAAGTTGGAGACAAAGTTGTTGATATATCCTACTTGGTTGTTGTTTCACCTCATTATCTTTACTGCCGTTGTGATCTTCACTTATATCTTGCTGTCCAGAGCTACTTAGTATCCTTCATTGATGCTAGTTGTGCTACGACGTGACCTCATTAGTGTTTTAGGCTCGCGTCTCTAGTTTGGTCTAGCCTAGGACCAGCACAGTACCGTCGTTGAGCGTTTATTCAACATCGCATCTCTGAATTGATTATTGCTAATCTTTTGCTACCATATATAGCCAACCCAGCTCCACATATTTCTACACCGTGTATACGTACGTTCCCCTGGCAATCGCTTTACACAATCTTCAGAGTTATTTGACACCGCTGGTTGCCTGTCACCACCTGCTGCTTGGTAAGAACTTGTAAGATATTGATATTTGCTTTACTGTGAGCGCTTTACCACCACACCCTAGTAGTTCATAGGAACATTATTCTTGAATTTTGTTTCTTGTTTCTACTAATCATGACAGGTTCTGAAGATAGAAGTTCTTGGACGACGGACACATCTTCACCATCACGAGAGTTGGGACAACACACACAAGCACATGGTCAGGTTATCTTTTTACCGTCATTTGAGGGTAGATTTAATCCTACTACTTATCTAGCTTGGGAGCTTGAAGTAGAACAAGTTTTTAGTCACCATGACTTTTCTGAACTTGAGCGAGTGCGAGCAGCCACTAGAGCATTTACTGATTTTGCTTCTGTTTGGTGGAGTGTACATTGTAAGAAAAACATTGATAACCAACCCACAACTTGGAAAGTTTTGAAAGCTGTAATGAGACAACAATTTTTCCCTCCTTATTATCGTCGTGAATTGCTTCGCAAATTTGAACAATTTAAACAAGGCAACAACACTGTTCATGCTTACTACCAAGAGTTCAAATCTTATATGCATCATTGTGACATAGAAGAATCTGAGAATGATACAATGAATAGATTTTTTGGTGGTTTGAACCATGATATTCAGGCAAGATTTCAGTATATTCCTCGTTGCATTACTGGTATGTATGTCCGTGCTTGTACCTTTGAGAGACAGATACAGGAGGATGCATTAGGTGACTACAACAACTACTATTCCAGTTCATGCTCACCACCGCCGGTGGGTTCCTCCATCATTGCACCTCGGATTATGAGCGCGGCATCATCTCAAGGGTATGGTACATTGTCAACGTCCGTACCTACATCAGCTACATCTTTGCCACAAGGTAACAGTAAAGATATTGATGATATAACTTCACATGAGAAAGATGCATGCCTAGTTAACTTGAATGCGTCATGTATTGAGTTACCTGTTGATTTGAGCACACCACCTATTTTAGAGAGTGATCAAACAACTGAAATATCCACAATTTTGAGTGCACCCATTGAATTAACTGTTGATGCAAAAGAACTAATGTTTAATCATTTTGATATGGCCTTCAATCTTGGTGATGATTCTGTGTCCAATGACTTATTGCATGTTTGCTTATTTAAGCATTTTGTAGCATGTAAATTTGACGCAAGTAAGGTTTATTCACCAAAGTTGGGATGGTTTAAGGATGAACATTGCGAATCTTTTGAAATAAATAAGAGCTTCACTTATATGTGCAAACTGAGTTCTAATATTTTCATGCCTTCTACTTCTTGTGATAATTTTTTGGCTTTAGTTTTTATGAACTATGAAAGTTACTCATGTATACATGTGTCATACGTGCAAAAATCAAGGGAAGTTAAACTGGATGACATATACATATACAACATGTACACCTTGTCTTTTTTGTTAGCCACATTTCAGATTAAGCAACGCCGAGGACGGCTTTGTTTTCAAAAAGGGGAGGATGATGAGGACATGAATACCTTGGATACGACCAAAAATATTGCATACATGCATATTTGTCAGGTGATTTCTAATGCAAACTATTCAATAATCTATTTATGTTATCCAGAACAAAAAATACTTCACACACTTTTGTGTTTTGTCTAATTGCAGGTGTATGGGACATTTGTACAATCCACATATGAAGATAAGGGAAAAGGAGAAGTTTAGGTTGTGTTCAAAAAGTCCTCTCACGTCACTTTTGGGCCAAGAGAAGATAGAGTCCAAGTCTCTCACGTTCTGGATTCAGATTCGGACTGCACAGACATACCTGACTCAAAACGCCAACAACTTTTTCATACGGACTCCGAATTGGGTGATTCTTTTTTTGTTGGAAACTAGATTTCGTGCTCTTTCCAACCCAATTGGATTCACCTTCAAATTCGTCCGGAGCGTTGAGTTACGGACGAAACAATCTAACGTTGCAGCAGAATCCGAGTCAAACTACAAGCCCAAAGGTGTTGCATCACCTCCACTTGGGCCCATGAGCCTTGTACGACCTAGGCTTAGTTTTAGGCTGCCTTGGGACGTCCTCCCACCTCCTTGGCCGCCACCCCTTGCTCCTATATAAGTAGATCCATCTAGTAGCTTTTTCCTTGGGATTTGTTTAGTTAAAAGTTAGCCATTGCAACTTCGTGTACTTCGTTTGTGTCCAACGACCATACCAAGACCGCTTCCGGATCCCCACCATTATCAATACTTCATATTTATTTGCAATATTCAGATTGCTTTATCATATTCTTGCTCGTTCTTCGATTGCTTGCAGGAATAGACCTTCGTGGTCAGGCTGACCGTGCTTCCAGCATTGTCAGTAACCTCAGGAGATTGGTTTAGTGATTGCTAAGGCGCAACGTCGTGCACGTTTGTAGTCGGATCGTCAAAGTCGTCTTCACCAAATCGATAGTTATCATCTCATCGAAACATCGGGACCCTCGTCTCTATTACAACCCCTCGTGTTCAATTGCCATTGATCTCATCCATGGCCCCACCGTTGATCTCCTCAGGCTCGATGTCAACAATTTGCCATCCTACATCACCATCGAGCCCCTTTTGTGATTTCTGAAGGACACATTCTGTGACACTGACTTGGGATCCACATCTTCCAAGTCAGACCTCATCGAAGGCGACCACGAGGAGGGCACCCTCTCCGGCTCTTCCAAGGGGAAAGAGCCCATCAGCTCTTCCAAGGGGAAAGCGCCTATCTGCGACATCAGGGAGGGACCCTACAGCCGTGCTCTTCCAAGGTGAAGGAGCCCATCTGTGACAACATGGAGCGCATCCAGGGTCCGTGCTCTTCCCACGGGAACGAGCCCATCCGCGACAAGTGAGGAAACCCATGATTTGTTTTGTCGTGCCTCTTCACAAGGGGAAACCCATGATTTGTTTTGTCGAGTCCCTTTTGTAGTGTAGTGAGAATATGTCTAGTTTTAATTGCTATATCTGGTTGTTTGCAGTATGCCTTGTTTACTTCAGTTGTTCACAATGTGATGCTCTATATGTGCAATTATTTACTGTGCAGTACATTTCATGAATCCAGTTTTAAACATACCGATAGGAATGCATATATTTGCTTGTTGTTAAGCCTGTTATAGCTAGCATATGCCTCTTTTAAATTTTTTTGATTGTTTGATTGTTTGTAGTTAGCATATGTCCAGTTTCAAATGCTATCTTTGGTTGTTTGTAGTATGCCTTGTTAATTCCAGTTATTCACAACATGATGCTCTATATGTGCAAGTATGAACTGTGCAGTTCAATTTCATCAGTACCAGTTTCAACAATACCACTATGAATAACTACATTTGGTTGCTGCATCTTGTAGTTAACATGCCTTTCCATTTTTATTTAACAATAACCAGTGTACTTAGACTGGCACAATACCAATTTGAATGAATATGTTTGCTTGTTGTTAAATGTTAGGCCTGTTGCAGTTAACACACCTTTCCACTTGTTTTGCTTTACTAGCGTGCTTAAACCTGCACACTGAAGCTATCTTTTGGAGATTATTTTGTCTGCCATGGATAATTTTTGTTGATGTTTAGCCTATTGTGCTTAACATGCTTCTCGATGTACCTACACAGGACAATTTTGGGAACGACTATTGTTTTCCATCGAGGTTAGTTTCATCCCATGGCTTATATCTGCTCATTGTTCAGGATATCGGTAGCTGGTACCATATAGGCCGGGTGCTGATAAGGGACTAATCGGTGAATCGAACTTTTAACTAAATATATCTGCAACCCATTTATCGTTAGGTTAACTAGGGCCATATATAATATATCTGAGGCTACATAGAAACATGCATTGTACTTAATATTTAAATATGCAATCCTAGGCTACATAGCAACAATGAAGAGTGTTACATTAATGTTCTAATGATGTCTAGATATATGTAGAAGAGCAGCAGCAGCAACAACAACAACAACAACAACAACACAGCCCTGTTCGGATACTCAACTTAGCTAGAGATTAGAGTTAGTTTCTAGCTCATAACTAACCCTGAACTAACTCCATCCAAAGAGTTGTTTGGATGGCAGGGTTAGATTGACAATAAATGCACTAGGAGAACTAGCTCCAATTAGCACCTCTTGGGTTGGATAGTTTTTTGGGTGGGTTATAGATGCAACTAGCTCAAACTAGCTCTCATGTTTAGATATACTTTAGGGATATTTGAGCCCAAAGTAGCTCAAACTAACTATAACCCATGGATACAGCAGCAGTTAATCAGCCGATAATTTGTAAGAAACCACTAAACTCCTTCCGGCCCATAATATAAGATGTTAATTCATCTAATATGTGAGTATATTGGGTGTTATAAGATACTCCGTCCGTTCCTAGATATTTGTGTTTTTGGATATTTCAAATGGACTACCACATACGGATGTATATAGTCATATTCTAGAGTGTAGATTCACTCATTTTGCTTTGTATGTAATCACTTGTTGAAATCGCTAGAAAGACAAATATTTAGGAACGGAGGGAGTATTATAAAAGAGTGTTGTACTACATCATTGTGCAATTGCTGTTTAGCTTCTAATATTAACTTGGTGCTTTTAGGTACATATGTCATTGGTAAAGATCCGCGCTTCGACCCTTTCTGCGTATGGGGCAATGAGATATCGATGAACCAGCATCAATTGAGGAAGCTGATAAAGATTGTTAGTAAAATGGGTCCAAAGATGGCAATTAAACTATTTGTTTACACTTTATCCAAGACAACAACGAACTGCAGGATGGTAAGTAAGAACTCTGCAGCCTTCTTTTTACTGCCCATAATGAGTTGTGTTAGATGACAATGTCTGAATCTTTTTCCTTTGCAGTGGTTGCCAAAGCAGTTTACTCAAGATTACCTCTCAAACTACATGATTGCTGGGCATGCAAAGGTTAAAGTATTTCTACCAGAACACAATGATTATCTAGATGTTTTCATGAAGACCGTGAAGGATGGGCGGTCGACCATCACAAGGGGTTGGACTAGAGTCGTGCGTGCCTTCTGCATGGAGGAGGGCACAATATGGGCATTCTGCTTCACCTTATTCAGCAACCAGAATGTATTTCGCCTCTTTCTTTACCGTCTTTAATAGTACAAGTACACAATTGTGGTTCATCATTCTTTATTTGGTTCTTATGTAATTCTTGAACATATGTACCTATGAATTGAATAATGCATTGGTTGTTTGAACCTGATGGATATGAATAAAGTTGTAGCATACATTCAAGTTCAAATCCAAATTTGGACAATTTGAAATAGTAGCAATTAAATTACGGCAAAATTACGCCCTCCAGGTCGTTACGGCACACACGGTTGGTAAAACACAAACGTTTGCGATATACACCATAATCCGAGACGGTTCACAGAGAGGAAACGTGTGCAAGCATGCACACAGTTGCCGTTTGCAAAGCGTGTGCGATGTCAGACAATATCACAAACGGTGCGGCCAAACTAAACATTTGTGTTAGTTGCCTTATTGTACACGATTCGCAACCATGAACTGTTTCTGATGAAGTATGCATCGTAAACGTTGCACCACAGAATAGCGTGTGCGATAGTTGTCGTGTACGATGATGTTACGACGGTCCGACATTTCATAATCCTGTCCGACACTCGTATGATGATTAGCTAATCGTGAACCATTTGTGATGGGCCGCACATCATACACGTTCTATAATAGTGAACCTTTTGTGATGGGCCGCACATCGTAAACGTAGCACCACAGCATACCGACTGCGACGGCAATGCGAGCAGAAACGAGTAGGAGTACTGTAGGGACCCTATCCCCGACGGTTTCTGGGTCGTGTGGGAAGGACCCCCCTATCGCTATCACTCACTAGGCGACGGTTCCAAATGCCGTCGCGGAAAGGGGTTAAAAACCGTTTGTACAGCACTGACGCGTACCAGCGTTTGTGCGTATATATGAGCGCTTGCGTGTGTAATGTGTTAAAAAATACATCTCGTGATTATATGGTCACTGGCTCACCATACAGCTCTGTAATTTGTTGATGACACAATCAATTGACCAGTCAAACGTTCCACGTGGCGCAACTAGTGTTGCACCATCAGCGCACGTAACCGTGGGGCCCACCTGTCAGTGTGTATATGAAGGAAAGAAATGGTAGCTTGCGTCTGTACTGTGTTAATAATTTACATTTTGTGGTGATGATACGGTCACTAGCTCACCATACAACTCCGTAATTTGTTGATGACACGATCAATTGACCAATCAAAGGGTCCACATTCATCAACACACATTACCGTAGGGCCCACCTTTCAGCACATATAGAAAGACAGAAATGGTAATAAATTAGTGGTCGGTGGGGATTCAAAGTCCTGAGACCTCAGGTTGGCAGCCCACGCGCCCTAACCATAGCGGACTAGGTCACCTTGTGATGATTTGCTGAGCCGGCCGTTTTAATTGCAAGCACACATGAGCCACTGTGGTGAATACAAACACATCACACATGTGCACAAAGACGCATGTAACGCCCGCATGCATGCATGCAATACTCACACGTACACATGCACGGACGCAACACTCGCACGAACACATGCACGCATGCATGCGTTCAACACTGACACGTACACATGCACACACGAACACACACATGCATGCTTGCAACACTGAAACATACACATGCACGCACGCAACACTCGCACGCCTTCATGCACAGAACACACGGCGCAGGACACACGCTCAACCTATACGTGCATGTACCCTTTGTTAAGGGCATGAATTGTTACGAGTATTAATCAATCTTATCTGTGATAAGCAGAAGATTGATGTTTGCAGCGGTCTTTATGAATCACAATGTATATATGAAAATTTTAAAATTCTCTTACATTATATAGTAGGCTTATCAACCTACATGAACAATCATCAGTTTATGAAATGCCCGCTTCTCACGGCCCTTGCCTACCAAAAACCCCTCCCCCCTCCCGTGCGCGATTCCCGCCCGACGCTAGTTGTCTGCATTCATGCAAAGCCTACTCCTCTGCCTTGCGCTGCCTGTGTTGGGTCACTGATGAACAGCGCAGTGTCGTATGTCAGAGTCAAGGGCGTCGCTCGCTGCACGCCCGGCTAAACACGCCTCCTCGCTGCATTCAAATGCCTCCATGAAGCATATACCTCTGGGGCTCTCGGCAGTCCGGTGATCGTGCTGCCGGACATGAGGAAGACAAATGGATCCGCAGGCGACCATTTAGGCTAGGTATTATTATACCCATGCTATTTAGGAGTAGCACCGCTTAGTTGATTTAAATCCAATGAAATCCGTCATGTTTATATGAAAATCCGGTATTTTATATGAATACTGTCATTGTTTATCTAAAATATCGCCGTGTTTGCACGAATTCCGTCCGGTTGGTTGAATTGTTGTCAGAATGTGTGTGGCTATGGTTGGATGGCGTAATTTCTGGGTCGCCGGTCAGTCTGTTGCCAGCTCGGGCGGTGAGGTGGGAGAAAAAAAGTACAACTCATGCGAGCTCGTCTCCAACGTGCGTGCTGGAGGATGAGCACCCGACCTCTACCTCGTTCATCGGTGGCAAAGGCATGGGTGGACAATGTTGGGAAACATAGCATGCAATTTCAAAAAAATTCAACCGATCACGCAAGATCTATCTAGGAGATACATAGCAATGAGAGGGGAGAGTGTATCCACATACCCTCATAGACCGAAAGCGGAAGCGTTAGATTAACGTGGTTGATGTAGTTGTACGTCTTCACGATCCAACCGATCCAAGTACCGAACATACATCACCTCCGAGTTCAGCACACGTTGAGCTCGATGACGTCCCTCGAACTCTTGATCTAGTAGAGGGTCGACGGAGAGTCCCGTCAGCACAATGGCATGGTGACGGTGATGGTGATGTGATCAGCGCAGGGCTTCGCGTAAGCACTACGACGCTATGACCGGAGGAGTAAACTGTGGAGGGGGCACCGCACACGGCTAAGAGAAATATTCGTGTGCTTTGGGGTGCCCCCTTGCCCCCGTATATAAAGGAGGAGGGGAGGAGGCCGGCCACAAGGGGCGCGCCAAGGAGAGGCGAGTCCTACTAGGACTCCAGTCCTAGTAGGATTCGGCCCCCCTTTTTTTCCTTCTACCGGAAGGGGGAAAGGGGAAGGAGAGGGAGTAGGAGAAGGAAAGGGGGGTGGCGCCCCCTTCCCTAGTCCAATTCGTCCTCCTCCCTTGTGGGGGGCGCACCAGCCCCTTGTTGGCTGGTTAGCCTCCCTCCTATGGCCCATATGGCCCATATCTTTCCCCGTGGAGTTCCAGTAACCCCTCCGGTACTCCGATATGTACCCGATACACTCCAGAACCCTTCCGGTGTCCAAATACTACCTTCCAATATATCAATATTTACCTCTCGACCATTTAGAGACTCCTCGTCATGTTCGTGATCTCATCCGGGACTCCGAACAAACTTTGGTCACCAAAACACATAACTCATAATACAAATCGTCATAGAACGTTAAGCGTGCAGACCCTACGGGCTCGAGAACTATGTAGACATGACCGAGACACATCTCCGGCCAATAACCAATAGCGGAACCTGGATGCCCGTATTGGTTCCTACATATTCTACGAAGATCTTTATCGGTCAAACCGCAATAACAACATACGTTATTCCCTTTGTCATCGGTATGTTACTTTCCCGAGATTCGATCATCGGTATCATCATGCCTAGTTCAATCTCATTACCGGCAAGTCTCTTTACTCGTTTCGTAATGCATCATCCCACAACTAACTCATTAATCACGTTGCTTTCAAGGCTTATAGTGATGTGAATTACCGAGAGGGCCCAGAGATACCTCTCCGATACTCGGAGTGAAAAATCCTAATCTCTATCTATGCCAACCCAACAAACACCTTCGGAGACACCTATAGAGAATCTTTATAATCACACAGTTACGTTGTGATGTTTGATAGCACACAAGGTGTTCCTCCGGTATTCGGGAGTTGCATAATCAAATAGTCAGAGGAATATGTATAAGTCATGAAGAAAGTAATAGCAATAAAACTTAACGATCATTATGCTAAGCTAACAGATGGGTCTTGTACATCACATCATTCTCTAATGATGTGATCCCGTTCATCAAATGACAGCACATGTCTATGGTTAGGAAACTTAACCATCTTTGATTAATGAGCTAATAAAGTAGAGGCATACTAGGGACACTCTGTTTTGTCCATGTATTCACACATATACTAAGTTTCTGGTTAATACAATTCTAGCATGAATAATAAACATTTATCATGATATAGGGAAATATAAATAACAACTTTATTATTGCCTCTAGGGCATATTTCCTTCAGTCTCCCACTTGCACTAGAGTCAATAATCTAGTGCACATCATCATGTGATTTAACACCAATAGTTCACATCTTTATGTGATTAGTTCACATCTTTATGTGATTAGTTCACATTGCCATGTTACTAACACCCAAAGGGTTTACTAGAGTCAATAATCTAGTTCACATCGCTATGTGTTTAACACCCAAAGAGTACTAAGATGTTATCATGTTTTACTTGTGAGAGAAGTTTAGTCAACGGGTCTGTCACATTCAGAGCCGTATGTATTTTACAAATTTTCTATGTCTGCAATGCTCTGCATGGAGCTACTTTAGCTAATTGCTCTGACTTTCAATATGTATCCAGATTGAGACTCAGAGTCATCCGGATCAGTGTAAAAGCTTGCATCGACGTAACTCTTTATGACGAACTCTTTATTACCTCCATAATCGAGAAATATTTCTTTAGTCCTCTTAGGTAACTAAGAATAACTTTGACCGCTGTGCAGTGATCCACTGATCACTATCGTACCCCTTTGTCAAACTCATGGCAAGGTACACAATAGGTCTGGTATACAGCATAACATACTTTATAGAACCTATGGCTGAGGCATAGGGAATGACTTTCATTCTCTTTCTATTTTCTGCCTTGGTCGGGTTTTGAGTCTTACTCAACTTCATACCTTACAACTTAGGCAAGAACTCCTTCTTTGACCGATCCATTTCGAACTCCTTCAAAATCTTATCAAGGTATGTACTCATCGAAAGTCTTATCAAGCGTTTTGATCTATCTTTATAGATCTTGATGCCCAATATGTAAGTAGCTTCACTGAGGTCTTTCTTTGAAAAATCATTTCAAACACTCTTTTATGCTTTCCAGAAAATTCTATATCATTTGCAACCAACAATATGTCATTCACATATACTTATCATAAATGTTGTAATGCTCCCACTCACTTTCTTGTAAATACAGGCTTCACCGCAAGTCTGTATAAAACTACATGCTTTGACCAACTCATCAAAGCGTATATTCCAACTCCGAGATGCTTGCACCAGTCCATAGATGGATCGCTAGAGCTTGCACACTTTTTAGCACTTTTAGGATTGAGAAAACCTTCTGGTTGCATCATATACAAGTCTTCTTTAATAAATCCATTAAGGAATGCAGTTTTTGACATCCATTTGCCAGATTTCATAAAATGCGGCAATTGCTAACATGATTCGAACAGACTTTAAGCATAGATACGAGTGAGAAACTCTCATCGTAGTCAACACCTTGAACTTGTCGAAAACCTTTTGCGATAATTCGAGCTTTGTAGATAGTAACACTACTATCAGCTTCTGTCTTCCTCTTGAAGATCCATTTATTCTCAATGGCTCGCCGATCATCGGGCAAGTCAATCAAAGTCCATACTTTTTTTTCATACATGGATCCCATATCAGATTTCATGGCCTCAAGCCATTTCATGGAATCTAGGCTCATCATCGCTTCCTGATAGTTCGTAGGTTCGTCATGGTCTAGTAACATGACTTCCAGAATAGAATTACCGTACCTCTCTGGTGCGGACCATACTCTGGTTGACCTACGAGGTTTGGTAGTAACTTGATCTGAAGTTTCATGATCATCATCATTAGCTTCCTCACTAATTGGTGTAGAAATCACTAGAACTGATTTCTATGATGAACTACTTTCCAATTCGGGAGAAGGTACAATTACCTCATCAATTTCTACTGTCCTCCCACTCACTTCTTTCGAGAGAAGCTCTTTCTCTAGAAAGGATCCATTCTTAGCAACGAATATCTTGCCTTTGGATCCGTGATAGAAGGTGAACCCAACAGTTTCCTTTGGGTATCCTATGAAGACACATTTCTCCGATTTGGGTTCAAGCTTATCAGATTGAAGCTTTTTCACATAAGCATCGCAGCCCCAAACTTTAAGAAACGACGGCTTAGGTTTCTTGCCAAACCATAGTTCATATGGTATCATCTCAACGGATTTAGATGGTGCCCTATTTAACATGATTGTAGTTGTCTCTAATGCATAACCCCAAAAACGATAGTGGCAAATTGGTAAGAGACATCATAGATTGCACCATATCCAATAAAGTACGATTACAACGTTCGGACACACCATTACGCTGTGGTGTTCTAGGTGGCGTGAGTTGTGAAACTTATTCCACATTGCTTTAGATGAAGGCCAAACTCATAACTCAAATATTCGCCTCCGCGATCAGATCATAGAAACTTTATTTTCTTGTTACGATGATTCTCCACTTCACTCTAAAATTCTTTGAACTTTTCAAATGTTTAAGACTTGTGTTTCATTAAGTAGATATACCCATATCTGCTCAAATCATTTGTGAAGGTTAGAAAATAACGATACATGCTGTTAGTCTCAGCACTCATTGGACCGCATACATCGGTATGTATTATTTCCAATAAGTCATTGGCTCGCTCCATTGTTCCGGAGAACAGAGTTTTAGTCATCTTGCCCATGAGGCATGGTTCGCAACTATCAAATGATTCATAATCAAGTGATTCCAAAAATCCTTCTACAGGGAGTTTCTTCATGCGCTTTACACCAATATGGCCTAAACGATAGTGCCACAAATATGTTGCACTATCATTATCAACTTTGCATCTTTTGGCATCAATATTATGTGTATCACTGCGATCGAAATTCAGTAAACCATTTACATTGGATGTAAGACCATAGAAGGTTTTATTCATGTAAACAGAACAACAATTATTTTTCTGACTTAAATGAATAACCATATCGCAATAAACATGATCCAATCATATTCATGATCAACGCAAACACCAAATAACATTTATTTAGTTCCAATACTAATCCCGAAGGTAGAGGGAGTATGCGATGGTGATCTTATCAACCTTGGAATCATTTCCAACACACATCGTCACCTCGCCCTCAACTAGTCTCTGTTCATTTTGTAACTCCTGTTTTGAGTAACTAATCATAGCAACTGAACCATACCCAGGGGCTACTATGAACACTAGTAAAGTACAAATAACATGTATATCATATAAACTATTGCTCACTTTGCCATCCTTCTTATACGCCAAGTATTTGGGGCAGTTCCGCTTCCAGTGACCATTTCCTTTGCAGTAAAAGCACTCAGTTTCAGGCTTGGGTCTAGCTTTGGGCTTCTTCATGGGAGTGGCAACTTGCTTGCCATTCTTATTGAAGTTCCCTTTATTTTCCTTGCCCTTTTACTTGAAACTAGTGGTCTTGTCAACCATCAACACTTGATGCTTTTCTTGATTTCTACCTTCGCCGATTTCAGCATCGCGAAGAGCTCGGGAATTGTTTTCATCATCCCTTGCATATTATAGTTCATCACGAAGTTCCAGTAACTTGGTGATAGTGACTAGAGAACTCTGTCAATCACTATCTTATCTGGAAGATTAACTTCCACTTCATTCAAGCGATTGTAGTACTCAGACATTCTGAGCACATGCTCACTGATTGAGCTATTCTCCTTCATCTTGTAGGAATAATACTTGTTATAGGTCTCATACCTCTCGACTCGGGCATGAGTCTAAAATACCAATTTCAGCTCTTGGAATATCTTATATGTTCCATGGCGTTCAAAACATTTTTGAAGTCCAGGTTCTAAGCCATAAAGCATGGTGCACTAAACTATCAAGTAGTCGTCATACCGACCTTGCCAAACATTCATAACGTCTGTATTGGCTCCTGCAATAGGTCCGTCACCTAGAGGTGCATCAAGGCCATAATTCTTTCGTGCAACAATGAGGATACTCCTCAGATCATGGACCTAGTCCGCATCATTGCTACTATCATCTTTCAACTTATTTTTCTCTAGGAACATATCATAAATAAGCAGGGAGCTACATCGCAAGCTATTGATCTATAACATATACATGCAAATACTATCAGGACTAAGTTCATGATAAATTAAAGTTCAATTAATCATATTACCTAAGAACTCCCACTTAGATAGACATCCCTCTAGTCATCTAAATGATCACGTGATCCATATCAACTAAACCATGTCCGGTCATCACGTGATCCATATCAACTAAACCATGTCCGGTCATCACGTGAGATGGAGCCAGTCCCATCGATAAACTCTAGATCATGTTCGTCCATTGGCGAGATTGGCGGCGGCGCAGAAGGAGAGCTCCTACGCACCACCGGTTCTTTACAGCCTATGTGAACTGCAGCAGCACCAGATCGATGCTGTCGTTGGTGTACGGCGCCTTTGTCTGCGTCGCCGGGGGTGGTCGTACTACAGCTGTCCAACGGTACGTCAGTGCTGGAGGACGTACTGGGCCTGGGAGTGGTGTGCAGGTGCTGCTCGATTTTGGTTGTTCCATATGCTGGCCGCCGGGAACGGCGCCGTTGGGGACGCCGTCAGGGCGGGGTTCTAGGTGCGATGGAAGGCCGACGCCAGGTGGTGCGGCGAGTGCTAGGCCTCCGGAGGGTGCTGCGGGTATGACACGGCGGCGTCGAATGATCACACATGCTTCTGTTTCAGAGGTCTGGCTAGCGGGTCGTGTTCTACTTCTTCATCAAGTTCAGTTACCCAATAGTTGATCTGAGAGGTAATTGGTTGGTTAGTGATGTTTGATTGATCTAAGCAACCTTGAGATGTGCGATGGGCGAACGTGAGCAGCGGCCAACGGCAGACATGGACTCAAGCCAACAGAGGTACACGGCGGAGCAACTTACCTGCTCGTCTCCACTTCGCAGGCGGCAAGCAGGCAACAGCTGCCACCAAGGTGTGTGCTCTTTTTTTCCTTTTCAAATCCATTTTGTTCACATGGGTCTCAAAAAAATTGGGGATCAACAAATTGATCGCTCGGAGTAATGAGCATACATATTCTTTCTTATGCATCAAGGCAGGAAACATTGTTTTATTGTCAGCACATGGAATTTTTGGTGGTCAACCCATGAGCCAATGCCCTCATGATCTGCGCTTGGTGTACTTACACTTTTTTTGGACTAAGGCAGTAGTGCAACTTTAATGAGAAGATTTACAAAATCTGGTGGTGCTTACATTTTGATCTATGCATCTTTTCCCAGAATTGAATAACTGTGAGTTTGTGACCATCGCCCTTGGCATCTTTTATGATGTATTTTTTGTGTGTTAGGTCAAGCAGTTCCTGTGAAATGACTTTGGGAATGGAGTGGTTCACTGGGGTAATTGGCGGTACCACCACATGCTGACATGGAGTGTACGAGGTATGTATTTTCAGCTTGTTAATTAGGATGAAGTGGAATACATCATAAATATTCTTTGCATGACCGGTCAGGGACATATCAACACGTCCACTTAATCAAGTTAATCCATGTTCAGTTCCTTAGTTTGCCTACCATTGTCCGGATTTACCATGTATTATTTGACCGGAAAAAATGCATTGTTAATCGCTTCGACGGACAAGTGAATATGTAGGTTGTATCCCTCTTTAGTTTTTTAACGGTCTGTTTCACTGACTCACTACTCCATCATACATTAAGGTCAAGAATTTGTCATGTGTTGTCCCTTCTTAAATATGTTGCACTCGCTTTCTTCTGTCAGCATTTTAGAAATATAAATTTCCTCAGTTGATTTCTTATCCCGTTACCCCCATGTATGTATTGGTTGTTGAGCATCGTTCACTGTTACAAAGATAGGTCAGTAGTCAGTAAGATAAATAACATTTTAATATAAGGTGGTATTGTTCCAATTTACTGGCGGTGCATTTTCGCCCTTAATGTTGTTGTTCTTGTATTATTTCTTAAGTTCTAATTAAGACTAATGATCTGTTCACACAAGTCTTAAGAAAGGAGTGTGAAATTAATTTGTTAGCAAAGAATCTAGAGTTAGACTTACTCGATGGTTGATCAGTCAAGTGAAGTAATGATCTGGATGTGTTGGCAAAAAAATTTTGCAAGTGCATGGAGAAGCTAAGGAATATGTCAGCCACTTTCGTATATTGTGATGTTATTACTATATATTAAATGCGCTAGATCTCAATTCACATATCATAATCTGTCAAATTGTGATTATGATATTTTGTTTCTCAAAAAAATTAGAGTCAGGTATGATGACTTAATAATACTGAGACTTAAACTCAGCTACCAAGTATTAATAAATTAATGTTGCATCTACTAATAGCCTAAATTAATGATTCATGTTACATATTCATACAAAGTTTACGTGTAATTAGCATGTGTGTTCTCATTTGTCCATTTTTAAATAGTTTTAGGGAATAACTAAATACTAATTTGAAATGAATAAGATTATTTTAACTAATACCAAGTGTAGTTTGATTCTCCTTTTAGTTTCTAATAGAGGAAAGAATTAGTTTTCTGTTTAATAGCAGAATAATCAGACTTGTACCACTTTACTCACGAAAACAAGTTATTTGGGTTTCTAACCGAGCTGACATGCTGCTTCTTTATATAATGCAATCTACTTATAAAGAAGGTGATTTGTTAACCCCTTTCCGCCGTAGACATAGTATGTTGAATTGGTATTCCCAGTCTATCATGTTAATTAGAAAACCTTATGCCTAAAAATGCTTTAAAGTGTCATCATTTGTTTTTTCCCAGCCATTTTTTATCATTACATCGTTTTCCTGGCATGCTCAAGAAATTACCAGTGTGACTTGCCTTATCCAGCCATTGTCTGGACTCGCTGCTTAGTTTGGTTGCTAATGTAGTCAGTACCGGCTTGCATTGTAGTTCTCTTTAGTCCGAGCAATGGCTGGAACTAATTTTCACGGCTCAAAAGTAGTCCCAGCCACCGCTCCATGGAAGAACTAACACTGCTGCTTTCTGTTTGGTATATTTTTTGGTTTGTTAGTCTTTATATGAGGTTTAACTATTGTAGCTAAGAGAGAAACACGAGAAAGTAGCCATTACAGTCACTTGTTATATTGGGAAAACATCAAAAGCTTGTAATGTTTGTATTCACGAAACAAAATGATTATTTGGTACGTATATTTTCTTATGTCGTAGCAACACACATGTATCTAGCTTTCTTATTCAACAAGAACGAGAAATACACTTCCAGATTTGACCTGGTTGAGGAGGAAATGTTGACATGTTTTTTGACTTGGTTTTCCTTGATTTCTTACAATTTTTCTTTCCATTTTCTTGAGTTTGTGTAGTTTATCCCATGTTAGCTGTTGTCAGTGTTCTAATCTGAATCATAGGAGGAGTTGAAGTAGATAGAATAACCATATATGTCCTACTACATGAAGCATTTTTCTGTTTGATAAGCTATGTTGTGCTGCATTACCACATCTCATATGAAAATTAATTCTGATATACCCGAAGTCCCCTACCATGGAGAAGGATATGCTGCTAAGAGATGGAGTTGGTAGTTATACTATTTACTAAAATACCAGTTTGTGGCTTCATACAAGTGTAGGCGCTAAAGCTCTTCAATATTTTTTCTGTTGAGATAAATAACCTAGCATGCATTTCTCCATTATGTTGATTTCCTTATTTTCCATGATATGCCGCACAAAGCTAGGAGACAACATTCTTGTAACCGATGGTGTATTGGTTATGCTGGTTTGCCAACAATTCTAGAATTTCCTCTCAAACAATGAATTTTTGAATTAGCAGTCGCTTTGAGTGTTAAGCTACCGAATCATATGCTATTGAGTTGTCATTTATGCAAAAAATTCAAGTACTCAAGGAGAATGTTGAATTATTTCTTTAATTTGATATTCTCAATAATAGACACTATATGTTTTTGTACGTTTTTTGTAGCCACAAAAGCGTTATCTTTATATTGTGTTGAAAGAAACATTCGCATTGCACTATGCGTAAATAACAAGAAAAAATCATGTCATCATCTCTCACGATATGTGAAGATCATTCCATAGAGTTGCTAACATTAATAAAAGGTTTAAAGCAGTGGTATGGTGAGATGATAAACTTTTAAAGCAACGACAATGCTAAAACTAGGACACACAAAGAAAATGAAGGTAGATGCAAGGTGGGGAAGGGAGGTAGATGGTGCTTGTGTAAGGAAAGAGAAAGAATTCTTTATTTGACCCTTTCTTAAAATTCGGTTCCTTTTTTGGCCCAAAAAACTTCCTTCTTCCCTTTTTGACACTTAAAATCCATTTTGTTCCCTACATGACACTTTCATCCATTTTTTCATCTGACGGTGTTAACTATGATGTACAAAGATAATTTTACCCCTGATGATAATATATGTCACCAAGAAATGAAAGAGAAGGAGCGTGAATATGAATGTATGAAAGTGTTGCGTGTTGGAGATTCCCCGTTCAAATATTCATATGCACCAGCGCCCAACCAGTTGCATTGCACAGCTCGATCTACAAGAGCCCCGCACTCAGTTGCTCACGCAAGAATACGTACAAAGCTAGCACAAGAAGCATGCAAGCTAGCAGCTTGATTGATTTTGCTTGAACAGTGAACACACGTCTAGCCGGCACCTCACATGCGTACGCGAACCAGTAAAAGCTAGCTCTTAATCGATATTTGATCAATTCGATCTCCGCGAAATACTATCGTAACTATCCTACGTATATACATGGTAGCGAGGAGATGGTTTTTTCGAACGATTTGATGGAAACATTTTCCTCGATGGAGGCGTGAGCTTGTGCAGCAAATTGAGGCGCGAACAATCTCACGGACATCACCCGTCGAGGTCTAAACTATCACCCACAACATTAATCTGCACAAATTTATACACTACAGTCTACAGTAGAGGCTGAATGGATAGTCATTATTCCACTCATCATATTATTATTAGTCCACCACATTTTTGTTTGATGATTAGTCATATAGTACTATTTTTTATTTACCCAACCATGACAAAATATATCACATTACCTCTTTGTTTGCATGTAAATAATTTGGCCACATACTACACTAGGGGTAGAAGTGTAATTTTATGTCAGACTTAACACCGTTACTAGCCAAATATGATGGAAGTGTCACATAGAGAACAAAATGAAGTTTAAGTGTCAAAAAGGGAAGAAAAAAGTTGGATGGAAAATTTGGCCCTTTTTGACACTTAAATTATCTCTCCCGCTTCTTTCCTTGAGATAATTGGCAATTGTTGCTAGTATATGAATGAAAATCACATGGTTTTATGCTTGACATACAATTCTGAATCAGAACAACTGGGAGATACATGCGTTTTTGTTATTCCATTGCAAACATTCTATAATAATTGTACGATCCATGTGTTTGTATTATTCCATGGCAACGCACGGGTATCAAAGTAGTACCTTGAAATTTAGTGAGGGATCATCTTATAATGCTACCACCGTACTAAGCAAAATAAGATGCATAAAAAATAAACATCACATGCAATCAAAATATGTGACATGATATGGCCATCATCATCTTGTGCCTTTGATCTCCATCTCCAAAGCACCGTCATGATCTCCATCGTCATCTGCTTGACACCTTGATCTTCATCATAGCGTCGTTGTCGTCTCGCCAACTATTGCTTCCACGACTATCGCTACCGCTTAGTGATAAAGTAAAGCAATCACATGGCAATTAAATTTCATATAATAAAGAGACAACCATAAGGCTCCTGCCAGTTGCCGATAACTGTTACAAAACATGATCATCTCATACAACAATTTATATCTCATCACGTCTTGACCATATCACATCACAACATGCCCTGCAAAAATAAGTTAGACGCCCTCTACTTTGGTTTTGCAAGTTTTACGTGGATGCTACGGGCTTCTAGAAAGAACCATTCTTACCTACGCATCAAAACCACAACGATTTTTCGCCAAGTGTGTTGTTTTAACCTTCAACAAGGACCGGACATAGTCAAACTCGATTCAACTAAAGTTGGAGAAATAGACACCCGCCATCCACCTATGTGCAAAGCACGTCGGTAGAACTAGTCTCATGAACGCGGTCATGTAATGTTGGTCTGGGCCGCTTCATCCAACAATACCGCCGAATCAAAGTAAGACGTTGGTGGTAAGAAGTGTGACTATTATCGCCCACAACTCTTTGTGTTCTACTCGTGCATATCATCTACGCATAGACCTGGCTCGGATGCCACTGTTGGGAAACGTAGCATGCAATTTCAAAAAAATTCCTACGATCACGCAAGATCTATCTAGGAGATACATAGAAACAAGAGGGGAGAGTGTGTCCACCTACCCTCATAGACCGAAAGCGAAAGTGTTAGATTAACACGGTTGATGTAGTCAAACGTCTTCACGATCCAACAGATCCAAGTACCAAACATACGGCACCTCGGAGTTTAGCACATGTTCAGCTTGATGATGTCCCTCGAACTCTTGATCCAACAGAGGGTCGAGGGAGACTTCCATCAGCATGACGGCATGGTGACGGTGATGGTGATGTGATCCGCGAAGGGCTTTGCCTAAGCATTACGACGCTATGACCGGAGGAGTAAACTGTGGAGGGGGACACCGCACACGGCTAAGAGAAATCTTGGTGTTCTTTGGAGTGCCCCCTTGCCCCGTATATAAGGAGGAGGGGAGGAGGCCTGCCACAAGGGGCGCGCCAAGGAGAGGGGAGTTCTACCGGACGGGGAAAAGGGGAAGGAGAGGGAGTAGGAGAAGGAAAGGGGGGTGGGCCCCCTTCCCTAATCCAATTCGGCCTCCTCCCTTGTGGGGTGGGGGGGCGCACCAGCCCCTTGTGGGCTGATTATCCTCCCTCCTATGGCCCATATGGCCCATATCTTTCCCCGGGGATTCCGGTAACCCCTCCGGTACTCCAGTATGTACCCGATACACTCCGGAACCCTTCCGGTGTTCAAATACTACCGTCCAATATATCAATCTTTACCTGTTGACCATTTCGAGACTCCTCGTCATGTCTGTGATATCATCCAGGACTCTGAACAAACATCGGTCACAAAAACACATAACTCATAATACAAATCGTCATCGAACATTAAGCGTGCGGACCCTACGGGTTCAAGAACTATGTAGACATGATCGAGACACATCCCCGGTCAATAACCAATAGCGGAATCTAGATGCCCATATTGGTTCCTACATATTCTATGAAGATCTTTATCGGTTAAAACGCAATAACAACATACGTTATTCCCTTTGTCATTGATATGTTACTTGCCCGAGATTCGATCGAGACTCACTTCCGGTCAATAACCAATAGCGGAACCTGGATGCTCATATTGGCTCCTACATATTCTACGAAGATCTTTGTCGGTCAAACCGCATAACAACATACGTTGTTCCCTTTGTCATCGGTATGTTACTTGCCCGAGATTCGATCGTCAGTATCATCATACCTAGTTCATTCTCGTTACCGGCAAGTCTCTTTACTCGTCATGTAATGCATCATCCCCCAACTAATTCATTAATCACATTGCTTGCAAGGCTTATAGTGATGTGCATTATCGAGAGGGCCTAGAGATACCTCTCCGATACTCAGAGTGACAAATCCTAATCTCGATCTATGCCAACCCAACAAACACCTTCGGAGACACCTGTAGAGCATTTTTATAATCACCCAGTTATGTTGTGACGTTTGATAGCACACAACGTGTTCCTCCAGTAGTTGGGAGTTGCATAATCTCATAGTTAGAGGAATATGTATAAGTCATGAAGAAAGCAATAGCAATAAAACTTAACGATCATTATGCTAAGCTAATGGATGGGTCTTGTCCATCACATCATTATCTAATGATGTGATCCCATTCATCAAATGGCAACACATTTCTATGGTTAGGAAACTTAACCATCTTTGATTAACGAGCTAGTCAAGTAGAGGCATAATAGGGACACTCTGTTTTGTCTATGTATTCACACATGTACTAAGTTTCCAGTTAATACAATTCTAGCATGAATAATAAAAATTTATTAGGATATAAGGAAATATAAATAACAACTTTATTATTTCCTCTAGGGCATATTTCCTTCAAACAAAAGGGTCGCCAATATTTTGGCTACCCCGAGCAAGATCCAAACAGCCCCTTCTGACCCCACCCCTCCCAGCACATTCAAATCCCTCATTCACCGTGGAATTTTGCCATGTGTTGTTTTCATGGATATTTTGCTGTGTGAAAATAAATTTAAATATGAACGAATAATCGGTGTTCACGGTCTTCTACCGGGAGAAGGTTGGATGTCCTCATAGTACTCGTAGTGTAGAGTACTAGGAGTAGTACAGTGGTAGGAGTAGTACTATAGCAATTTCCTTGGAGTTCGTGCTACAGCAAGCTACCCTAGGCTATGTTACTACTCCCTCCTTTCCGGTTTAGGCTCATATTCAAAATCTCTCCAACCAAGGTAGACGATGAGTCGTGGACTTAATTTTGTATTTTGTACAAGTACATAATTAGTACGCTCGTTTTTCTCAAAAATTTATGTATACCGATGCATTAATTACAGTGAATGCATGCATGACCACTAAATTTCCATGAACTTCTACATGCATTGGTGAGTTTTCTCTTGATACTTCTTGCATCAGGTGATTTAATGCACCTCGAAATCCAAACATGTGATGGTATGTCCTAGTACAATTGAGACCTATAAAATGGAAAAATGAAATTTTTTGGATGAGCCCTGTCGGTGCAGCAAACCCTCGGTCTGTTGCCCAGACTGTGCACAGGCACGGGAACAGGATTGAGACACCAAGCCAAGTCAGAGTACAAGAGACTGCCACCTCTTGAGCTTGCATTGATTTTTCCCTTTAAGAGGAAAGGGTGATGCAGCAAAGGGGCGTAAGTATTTCCCTCAGTTTAGAGAACCAAGGTATCAATCCAGTAGGAGACTACGCAACAGGCCACCGAATACCTGCACAAACAAACACCAACTTGCAACCAACGTGACAAAGGGGTTGTCAATCCCTTCACAGTTATTCCCAACATGAGATATGATAGAGATGGATAAACGGTAAAGTAGTATTTTTGGTATTTTTGGTTTATGGAATGGAAAGTAAAAGATTGCAAAAGAAAGTAAATAGGAAATTAGAATTTTAGATCGGAAACTTATATGATGGAAAATAGACCCCGGGGCCATAGGTTTCACTCGTGGCTTCTCTCAAGATAGAGAATATTACGGTGGGTGAACAAATTACCGCCGAGCAATTTATAGAAAGCGCAAAGTTATGATGATATCTAAGGCAATGATCATGAATATAGGCATCATGTCCGTGTCAAGTAGATCGAAACAATTCTGCATCTACTACTATTACTCCACACATCGATCGACTCCTGCCTACATCTAGAGTATTAAGTTCATAAGAACAGAGTAACACATTAAGCAAGATGACATGATGTAGCGGGATTAACTCAAGCAATTGGACGAAAACCCCATCTTTTTATCCTCGATGGCAACAATACAACACGTGCCTTGCTGCCCCTACTGTCACTGGGAAAGGACACCACAAGATTGAACCCAAAGCTAAGCACTTCTCCCATTGCAAGAAAAACCAATCTAGTTGGCCAAACCAAATCGATAGTTCGGAGAGACTTGCAAAGATATCAAATCATGCAAATAAGAATTCAGAGGAGATTCAAATAATATTCATAGATAAGCTGATCATAAATCCACAATTCATCGATTCTCAGCAAACACACCGCAAAAGAGTATTACATCGAATAGATCTCCAAGAACATCAAGGAGAACTTTGTATTGAGAATCAAAGAGAGAGAGAGAGAGAGAAGAAGCCATCTAGCTACTAGCTATGGACCCGTAGGTCTAAAGTAAACTACTCACGCTTCATCGGAGAGGCAATGGTGTTGATGTAGAAGCCCTCCATGATCGATTCCCCCTCCGGCAGGATGCTGGAAAAGGACCCATGATGGGATCTCACGGGTACAGAAGGTTGTGGTAGTGGAAAAGTGGTTTCGTGGCTCCCCTGGATGTTTTTGCGGTATAGGAGTATATATAGGCGAAAGAATTAGGTCAGGGGAGCTACGAGGGGCCCTGTAACGCCCCAGATATAACTTTCCCAATTTGTACTCCAACTCTTGCCGTTTCCGGCGTTAAGTTATATTTATTTCCTCGGGTTCGGGTTTTGTCTCCGTGTGTTGTTTTCTTTTTCATGCATCTCATATCATGTCATCATGTGCATTGCATTTACATACGTGTTCATCTCATGCATTCGAGCTTTTTCCCCGTTGTCCGTTTTGCATTCCGGCGCTTCGTTCTCCTCCGGTGGTCATTTCTAGATTTCTTTTGTGTGTGGGGATTAAACATTTCCGGATTGGACCGGGACTTGTCAAGCGGCCTTGGTTTACTACCGGTAGACCGCTTATCAAGTTTCGTATCATTTGGACTTCGTGTGATACTTCAACGGTTAACCGAGGGACCAAAAAGGCCTCGTGTGTGTTGCAGCCCAACACCCCTCCAATTTGGCCCAAATCCCACCAAACTCTGCTCCATGTCCTAGAGCGTTCGATCACGATCGCGTGGCCGAAAACCGCACCTCATTTGGACTCTCCTAGCTCCACTTATGCCTATATATACCCCCTCCATTCGGATCTCCTCTTCCCCCGTCCAAACCCTAATCCTAAAAAAAAAGTTTTCAGATCCCCGCGCCGGCCGGACACGTCCGGTCCGACCGGACACGTCCGGTCCGACCGGACACATCGCCGCAGCCACCCCGCCGCCGCCACGTGGCGCGGGCGGACCACATCGCCGCGCCGGCCCGCTCAGCCCACGCGAGGCCCTCCCCGGCCCGCGGGACTCCGCCGCCCGCACCTTCTTCCTCCGCGCCGGCGCCTCGGAGCTGCTCCGGCCGCCGCTCCGCCATCTCCGGCGACGCGCGCCTCGCCGGCGGCCGCGCCGCTCCTCCCGTCCTCATCACCAGCGGCTGCCGCCGCCCCGGGACCTCGCCGCCGCCCGCCCGACGTCCCCGGTCGCCGGATCCGGCCCCAGCTCCGCCGTCCCCAACGTCGGCCTCGGCCCGGCTTCTTCCTCTCTCCACTCCGGCGACGAAGAATTCTCCAGCGAGCGGCGGATGAACAGTGATGAACAGTGGATCTGAGATCTAAAATCCTCCCGGTTGACTTTTATCTCCTAACCCTAATTTTTTATGCTAACTTTGACCAGTGATATCTCCGCATCCGTAGCTCCGATTTGGGCATATAATATATCAAAATCTTCGCCTCGACATGTACATCATTTCATTCCATTGAATCATTTGCATTTGAGTTCATCTTGATGCCCAAAATGCTGTTAGAAGGAGGCTTCGTGAGTTAAATTGCAGATCCGTTAGTTCATCATGCACTTTTGTCATTTTTGCCATGTTTAATTCGTGCATGATATGCCTGTGCCCCTTTGGGATGAATTGTTAAGCATTTTGTCTTCTTTCCAGAGGTGCCACCCATGCATTTTTAGGATGTGTGTGTTGTCTTGTGCAAGCTTGCGAAGAGAGGTACCTGAGATTGCTGATTTCAGGGACTTAGTGATTTTCACTAAGTCTGGGATATTTTAGTTAATGATGCTATATGTCCAGCTTGTTTCCTAGTGATCCGTGCCTCTTTTGAGGATTATAAGTAAGGGAGTTTTGATATTTATGTTATGCTCTATCCATCCATGTCTTTTTTACATATGTGGAGTGCTCTAGGTTGACTCAATCGAGCTCTACTTTTGCTTCGTGGTGAATTTGGGCAGATCGTCAACTCGTTTGTGATTTTGCCGGCGTTGTTGTAGTTGATCCGTGCATGCTATGCCATGTCTAGCTTGTATTTTGTGCCTTCTTAATGGGTGAATGCTTGACTTGCTGTGACTTGCACCATGGTGAGTGCATCGAGCTCGTTTACATGCCTTCGTGGGTTATATTTCAGCATGTCTCAGTTTTCACTAAGTCTGAAAACTGATTGTGTTTTATGCTATGTTCGTGTGCCCGTTAATATATTTTGTGAACCCTTTTGGCCCCAGGTCACTTTGGGTCTTTTGTTAAGCTTGTTGAGTAGCTCCATGCCATATTCTTACTTGTCATATTCAGGTCATTTATCATGTTGTTTTGCTGCTCCGAAGAGAGCATCGTGATCTGAAATTTCAGACTAGTGTTAATTTCACTAAGTCTGGAATCTGTTTTGCATTTGCGTTTTTGCCATGCTTGTTTGAACCTCTTAATGGATGAATTGGCCGTGGCTCAGTGCTAGTCTTTTGTTAAGCATCTTGTGTGAATCCGTGCCATGTCTTTTGTTGTCTTGTTTGGTGGCTGTAGCATGTTCATTTCGTTGCATTTTGATGCCTACTTGCTGTAAATCGCAGACCGGTGTCATATCTTAAAACGCTTGCCATTTCCAAACCGTAACTCCGATTCCAATGATCTTTATATCGTTTTCAAGCGATTTCATCCCCTCTATCAAGTGGCACCCTTGGAATTCCAAGTTGAGGTCAGGTTCATGCATTTCCTGTCATATCTTGCATTTTGCATCCCGCATCGCATCCCGCATAGCATATCATCATTTCATCATATTGCTTGGTCTTGCACGTGGTTGATTGTATCCTTGTTGCTTGTTTGTCTTGTTGGGTAGAGCCGGGAGACGAGTTCGCTACCGAGGAGCCCGTTGAGTTTTCTTGTGAGGATCCAGTCAACTCTGACAACTGTGCAGGCAAGATGATCATACCCTCGAAATCACTGCTATCTTTGCTATGCTAGTTTGCTCGCTCTTGCTTTGCCAATGCTACGATGCCTACCTTTTGCTTGTCAGCCTCCCAATTGCCATGTCAAACCTCTAACCCACCATGTCCTAGCAAACCGTTGATTGGCTATGTTACCGCTTTGCTCAGCCCCTCTTATAGCGTTGTTAGTTGCAGGTGAAGATTGGAGCCGTTCCTTGTTGGAACATTTATTTAATTGTTGGGATATCATTATATTGCTATGTTATCTTAATGCATCTATATACTTGGTAAAGGGTGGAAGGCTCGGCCTCTCGCCTAGTGTTTTGTTCCACTCTTGCCGCCCTAGTTTCCGTCATATCGGTGTTATGTTCCCGGATTTTGCGTTCCTTACGCGGTTGGGTTATAATGGGAACCCCTTGATATTTCGCCTTGATTAAAGCTTTTCCAGCAATGCCCAAAATTGGTCTTACCATTTGCCACCTAGCCTTTTCCCTTCCCTTGGGTTCTGCAGACTCAAGGGTCATCTTATTTTAACCCCCCCGGGCCAGTGCTCCTCTGAGTGTTGGTCCAAACTAGAGCACCGTGCGGGGCCGTCCCTCGGCAACTTGGGTTACGTTGGCTCCCGTACGCTTAGCTTATCAGGTGTGCCCTGAGAACGAGATATGTGCAGCTCCTATCGGGATTTGTCGGCACAGCGGGTGGTGTTGCTGGACTTGTTTTACCCTGTCGAAGTGTCTTGAGTTACCGAGATACCGAGTCTGATCGGAATGTCTTGGGAGGAGGTCTATTCCTTCGTTGACCGTGAGAGCTTGTCATGGGCTAAGTTGGGACCCCCCTGCAGGGATTGAACTTTCGAAAGCCGTGCCCGTGGTTATGGGCAGATGGGAATTTGTTAATGTCCAGTTGTAGATAACTTGAACCTTAATTAATTAAAATGAATCAACTGAGTGTGTTGCCGTGATGGCCTCTTCTCGGTGGAGTCCGGGAAGTGGACACGGTGTTGGAGTAATGTTTGCGTAGGTTGTTCCTCTAGATTCTCGCTCGCGCCTTGCCTCCTCTTCTCGCTCTCTTTTGCGTATAAGTTAGCCACCACATATGCTAGTCGCTTGCTGCAGCTCCACATATACTTGCCTTATCCATTCCTATAAGCTTAAATAGTCTTGTTCGCGAGGGTGCGAGATTGCTGAGTCCCTGTGGCTCACAGATACTATAATTCCAGATGCAGGTCCAGGTGATTCCGCTCCAGGTGACGAGTACGAGCTCAAGTGGGAGTTCGACGAGGACTCTCAGCGTTATTATGTTTCCTTTCCCGATGATCAGTAGTGGTGCCTAGTTGGGGTTCGATTCAGGGCCTTGTCACATGTTGGGTTCTTTTCCATTTTGGCGCCGTAGTCGGGCCATGAGTGTTTGTTTGATGGATGTTATTTATGTACTCTGATGTGACGTGGCGAGTGTAAGCCAACTATGTTATCTCCCCCTTTTATTATGTATTACATGGGATGTTGTAATGATTGCCTGACTTGCGACATTGCTTTCAATGCGGTTATGTCTCTAAGTCATGCCTCGACACGTGGGAGCTATAGCCGCATCGAGGGCGTTACAGGCCCACATGGTCGGGGGGCGCGCCCCACCCCCCTAGGCACGCCCTCCACCTTTGGGGCCACCTCGAGGCTCCTCTGACTTGTGCTCCAATTCTCCTGGGTGTCTTTTGGTCCAAGAAAAATCATCGAGAAAGTTTTATTCCATTTGGACTCTGTTTGGTATTCCTTTTCTGTGAAATTGTAAAACAAGGAAAAAACAGAAACTGGCACTGGCACTGGGCTCTAGGTTAATAGGTTAGTCCCAAAAGTCGTATAAAATAGCATATTAATGCATATAAAACATCCAAAACAGATAATATAATAGCATGGAACAATAAAAAATTATAGATACGTTGGAGACGTATCAAGTGTCAGATTTCGGGTTTCGGCAGACCCTTGAGGTTCGAACACTGGGGTGTGCACGGAGATTTCGCCTCCTACCTACCTGCACCCCTCCGCCTCGCTAAGGTCTAAGCTATGGAAAGAATAACACGAGGGACACGAGGTTTATACTGGTTCGGGCCACCGTTGTGGTGTAATACCCTACCCCAGTGTGTGGTGTGGTGGATTGCCTCTTGGGCTGATGATGATGAACAATACAAGGAAGAATAGCCTCGCGAGGGTCTATTCTTGGCTGGGGGGATGAACCACTGGGAGGAGTTCAGTCACCCTTCTCTCTCTCTCTCTCTCTGATCCCTTGATCCTTTGATTGATCGATCGATCCATCTCCCCTCCTTTTGGGTGGCTGGTCCTATTTATAGAGGCCCTGGTCCTCTTCCCAAATATCAAGCGGAAAGGGAGCCAACAATGGCGGGCTAATTTGAAAGGGGACAGCTTGTACCAGCTATCCTGACAAAAGTATTCTTCGCCTGCACAAAGCTCTGGTGATGACGCCGTCTTGGGCTCCACGATGACCTCCGTCTCGCAGTCCTCCCGGTCTTGGTCTTGTTGCACCGAAATGGCAACCTTTGCCTGATGCCTCGGTACTCCACGGCTGCGCTTGCCCCCTTTGCACCAAAGAGGAAAGGAGGACACTGCGCGGGCTGGCACCCGCCTGGCGCCCTTGGTCGTCATGGCTTGCGTCATGGGCACCTCGTGAGGTACCCCGCCTTGGTCTCTCCGCCTCCTCGTGAGCCAGGCTGATGAGGCCGTGCCTGAGGAAGCTCCGTGTCGTCCGCCCCGCGAGGCTTGGCCCCTCGCGAGGGTCTTGGGTTTGTGTTGGTGAAGATGGGCCGCGCTGGGCCCCCCTTTGAGCCACGCCGCAGGCTGCAGGCCGCAGGCAGGCAAGTCTGGCGACCCCGTTCCTAGAACACCGACGTCAAGCATCCCCGAGCTTAATTCCTACTCGTCCTCGAGTAGGTAAATGATAAAAACAGAATTTTTGATGTGGAATGCTACCTGTCGGTGTCAAAACCGGCGGATCTCGGGTAGGGGGTCCCGAACTGTGCGTCTAGGCCGGATGGTAACAGGAAGCAGGGGACACGATGTTTTACCCAGGTTCGGGCCCTCTTGATGGAGGTAAAACCCTACGTCCTGCTTGATTAATATTGATGATATGGGTAGTACAAGAGTAGATCTACCACGAAATCGGAGAGGCTAAACCCTAGAAGCTAGCCTATGGTATGATTGTATGTTGTGATTGTTGTCCTACGGACTAAAATCCTTCGGTTTATATAGACACCGGAGAGGGTTAGGGTTACACAAGGTCGGTTACAAAGAAGGAGATATCCATATACGTATTGCCTAGCTTGCCTTCCACGCCAAGTAGAGTCCCATCCGGACACGAGACGATGTCTTCAATCTTGTATCTTCATAGTCTAACAGTCTGGCCAATGGAGATAGTCCAGCTGTCCGGAGACCCCCTAATACAGGACTCCCTCAGTAGCCCCTGAACCAGGCTTCAATGACAATGAGTCCGGCGCACAGTTGTCTTCGGCATTGCAAGGCGGGTTCCTTCTCCAAATACATCACAGAAGAATTTGAATACGAGGATAGTGTCCGACCCTGCAAAATAAGTTCCACATTCCACCATAGAGAGAATGATATTTTCACAGATCTAATTTGCTGGCTTGTTTTGGCAACACGACGTTACACCATGGCCTGGTGATTATTCGAACCGTTCCTTTTAACCAGCCCGCACATAACGCGAGGCAGTTTTTTCGACACGTCTTGTCAAAGCAGAGATCGTGTCCCCTTATCACGGGATTCTCATCAATACGGGCATGGGTAACCCAACCGCGCCATCCATTGCGGCGCTTGGGGGATAAGCGAGTTTTACCAGGCAAGTGGGGACGCTTAGTTTTGTCCGCCCATATAAAGGGATAAGGATTCACCTTTGTATCCACACCTTCTTCCTCCTCTGCTCATCTGCTCCCGCACACTCGAGCTCTAGCGCCCAAGTCCTCACTTCCATCTCAACCTTCTCCAACCATGTCCGGAGCGGGAGGCAAGTGGATGGTCTCCTCTGTCACGGAGGGAGATGTCAAGAAATTGAGGAGAGACGGATACCTGCCTGACGACATCGCGCACCAGCTCCCAGATGAGGGGTAGCTCATCCCCACCCCCAAGCCCCATGAGAGGGTGGTATTCCTCACCCATTTCCTCCGTGGACTGGGATTCCCTCTCCATCCCTTCGTCCGGGGGCTCATGTTTTATTACGGCCTGGATTTCCACGATCTGGCCCCGAACTTCATGCTCAACATCTCGGCGTTTATCGTCGTGTGCGAGGCCTTCCTCCGCATCAAGCCCCACTTCAGCTTATGGCTGAAGACCTTCAATGTCAAGCCGAAGGTGGTGGGCGGCCGCCAGGCGGAGTGCGGAGGCGCCATGGTGGGCAAGATGCCCAACATAACATGGCTCGAGGGCTCCTTTGTGGAAACCATAAAGGGGTGGCAATCGGGGTGGTTCTATATCACCGAGCCGCGCGACCCCGCATGGGTAGCGGCCCCCGAGTTCCGATCTGGCATCCCCATGCGGCTCACCTCCTGGAAAGAGAAGGGCATGTCCTGGGGTAACTCAAAAGAGCTGATCGGACTCCAGACATGTATTCAAAACATGGTGGACAAGAAGCTCAAGCTCGTCAACATAGTCCAGGTTATGCTCGTCCGCCAGATACTCCCGTGCCAACAACGGGAGTTCACCTTGTGGGAGTTCAACCCGACGCAACACCGAACTCTGAACAGGCTCTTCGACATGACTCATGAAGATGCCTGGAGGGTGTTGTTCAAGAGCGCCGAGGTCCCTCCCCCCATTACTGAGGATCGCGGATTCAGCGCGAAGCGCCAAGCCAATGCGGTAAGCTGTTTTACCTTTCACAGGATACTTGTTTTTATATAGATTGACTCTATGCGGGATCTAAACTCCCGTGCCTTTGACAGGACTGGCAGAAGATGGCCGGACAGATCGACTGTCCGGCTCCTTTGCCCGAAGGCCCCGCAGACGCCCTTCTGACGAAGATGTTGACTCCGGCCCCTTATAAGGTGTCGGAGAAGACCAAGAAGGCCAAGGGAGCTCGAAAGAGTTCCCGACGCCAGGCGTCGTCGGACTCACCGTACGATGACTCTGCAGCGCCCTCTTCCCCTGAAGATGAGGAAGAGGAAGAAGAAGCTCCCCCACCGACTGGGGGAGATAAGAAAAGGAAGGCCGCCCCAACTGGGGAGGCCGGGGGGTCCAAGAAGGGAAGGAATCTCCTTCCGGACAGCTCCACCGCCGCCGACGAAAGCGAAGACGAGTGGTTGCCTAGGGCCAAGCCCCCGGGGAGATCGTAAGTATTCGGGTACCAAAGTTACCCATAGGATTCCTTTGTCGCACTACTTTTCCTAACGCCGAACTCAATTGTGCAGGCCGCCCCGAGCCAATATCGAGGTATCATCGGACGGCTCCCTGGGCTCTTCGGACATGGATAGCGATCCAGTCCCGACCACCACCTCCCCTCATCCAGCCGACGATGCCGAGGTGTTGTCTCAAGAGGCACCGGATCGAGGGGGGACAGTCCCGGAGGCGCCTCAAGGCGACCTTCCGGACTCCGGGAGCCGAGGGGACGGGGTCCCCGAGAGCTCCGAGTTCGGCCCTCAGCCGAACACCGCGCCGGATCCTCCAACGGTTCCGGACTCGGGTAGGCGGTCCCCTTCTAAGAGGGGCAAAACGCCAGTGCCGGTGACCTCTGCCCATCCAGAGGCACCGGACAGCCTACTGGAAGCGCTTCGCAGCGCTTCCATCGACGAGGAGCACCGCACCATCATGAGTGCGGTGATCCAGAAGGTTCAGTCCACCAAGAGTGGATTAACTGAAGCCTGTGCCAGCCTTCTAACAGGCTTCGAGGTAAGTGTGTTAAAATGTAGTAGAAGTATTACCGCATAGACAGTAGCCCCTGATGCTTTGTTCGGTGTTCACGAAGAAAAGCCGAACATAGGATCAAATAATATCGCAGGAGTCTAATATAAGTATGTCAATATGCATATGCAGGCTTCGCTGCTGGCGTCCGCCGCACTAACTGCGGAGGTCGCCATACTGAAGCAGGACCTTGACGGGTCCAAGAAAGAGCTCGGCCTTGCCAAGAGGCAGCTCGAGGAGAACGAGGGTAAGTAATACCCCGTCTATAGATATGTATGTATATAAAAGGACGTGATTGCAAAATGACAGGATCATTGTATATTTTGCCAGGGGCCACGACCGAGGTGGAGACCCTGAAGCAAGCGCTAACCAAGGCCGAAGATACAGCGGCCAAGGAGCGCACCGAGCGAGAGAGGCACGAGGCTCGGGTGGGCGAGGTGCAGCAAGAGCTCCAGGCTCTCGTGACGAAGCACGAGGCGTTGGAGCTTGACTTGAAGACGCGAGAGTCTGAGCTTGCCGTGGCCCGTGAGAGCGTGAAGAGTGCCAAGGCCGAGGACCAGAAGGCCCTTCAGGAGATCGATGCGATGAAGAAGATAGCGGCGGGTAAGGCTTTCTATATGCAAAGCAAGCATGTAAAAGTGAATTACCGATTACTTACCCGAATCCGGAGCTCTTCAGGAACATTCGTAGATTTTCCCCGCAGTGTGTCCAATGCCGCACAATTTTACTAGGCCGAGGACGGAAGCTCGACGGAGAAGCTGTTCTGGTCTCAGTATGCTGAGGCCGAACATCCGGTGCCAATGAGCGACCAGCTGAAGCAGATGGTCGAGCTACATAAGGCGACCGATCATGCCATGAAGGGCTTCATAGTCCGGTTGTGGTCTGGCGACGCCCTTCCGAACAGCTTCTTTGGCCTGGTGAGGTGGCTTGTGGATGCCTGCCCATGGCTGGAGGTCGTCAAGCGATCCGTCTGCATTGAAGGTGCACGCCGGGCTTTCGCCCGTGTAAAAATGCAGTGGGTCAAGATAGACGCCGTGAAGCTGATCAAGGAGGGGCCGCCGGAGGGCAAGGAGCACGGCCACCCCGAGATGTACTACGAGGGTGTTCTGCCGGGTGCCCGTCTTATCGCGGATGAGTGTTCACAAAATGTAATATTTGAATGAGACTTGCTCGTTTTGTCCTGTATGTATGAAAACTTGTATCATATTCGCTATGCAACGCTTGTTAGAATTTAAAATATTACCTTCTATTTGGATGTTTATCCAATCTGAGAGATGGCTAGTCCTCGGCTTCTGCCCCCATGCCATGAGTGTTGGGGTGTTTGAGATAAACCTGAGCACTCTTGTTCCCATATATGGGTCCTTCGAGGGAGGTGCTCAGCACAACGAACAAGGCAACCGGACTAATAATGCTTTATCACTCTCACTTAACCATAGAATTCTATAATTTTAAATTTCGGCGAAGCCCCTGGTATTCGGAAGGCCGAATTCGGGGCGCGATACACGCCTGTAAGCCGGACAGAGCTGGCCCCTCGCCCTAAGCGGCATAAGTCTTTAGGGACTCAAAAAACCTCGCCGAACAGCGACCAGTCTCTCGCCTTATCATGAAAGTCAGTTTTAGGTTTCTCTACTGAGGTGCTCAGCCCGGCAGAACCGGGGCACAATCGCAGTAGTTCTCCTAGCGCTACCTTAGCCGATAGAGCGGAACATAAGGTACCAAAACATAGGAGCCGGGCAAACCCAACATTTGACCAAAGACATGATTCGGAGCTGATGCATATAATGCTATAAGTTTGGGGTGCTGCACTTGTGAAAGTGTTCGGACTTTTCACACCGCATTGTGGGGTATGTGAGCCCCTGGTGTGTTGGTCGTACCAGAGTGTATGGTTGCAAGGTGTCATTAATGAACACACACACACACACACACACACACACATATATATATATATATAACAAGAATGCAATAATAGCTGTAATGTCATGCATTGTTTATTGAAAAATTGCATTAAAGCAGAGTGATACAGATAGTGCGATAAGCAAAAGAGTAGGACTATGTCCCTTCCAAGGGCGAGCTGAGGAATGGTATAAAATATGTAATCAACCTGGGAATTCCGTTGTATAATGTAGCTGTCTGCCTCCTTGGTTGCTATATCATGTGTTCGGCAATAGAGCTGCCGGACCGTGTTTCCAGAGATTAAAGTCCTGAAAGAAAAAAGAAAAATAACCAAACGGGAAGCCCCTAGTGTGGTTTAGGCCGCATTTTGGGGCGTGCCGCAGTTGTGCCCCCCCTCCCTGCCTGTGCCCGTGGTATTTTTAATGCGTAATTATGTACGCGCGGCACGAATATCGCCATTGGGCTGGGATTGGGGTGGCCGCCGTATTGCTACGAGAGCTCAGATCGCGCCAGGCGGTCTATTTGCCAATTGCCCCGAGCGCGCTTGAAGGTGTCCGGGCTTTGAAATGCCGAACTGGTAGATTGCCTTGAGAGGTTGCTTTGCGCTTCTGCTGTGAGGGCCGCGGTGTGCTCCTCTATTCGGAGAGAGCGCTCTGTGTTTCCATTGACTGTAATAACTCCGCGAGGTCCTGGCATCTTGAGCTTGAGGTATGCATAATGCTGTACCGCATTGAATCTAGCAAATGTGGTTCGTCCGAGCAGCGCGTGATAACCACTGCGGAACGGGACTATATCAAAGATTAAGTCTTCGCTTCGGAAGTTATCTGGGGATCCGAAGACCACTTCCAGTGTAATGGAGCCTGTGCAATGGGCCTCTACGCCTGGAATGACGCCCTTAAAGGTCGTTTTTATGGGTTTGATCCTTGAGGGGTCTATACCCATTTTGCGCACTGTGTCCTGATAAAGCAAGTTCAGGCTGTTGCCGCCGTCCATAAGGACTCGAGTGAGGTGAAATCCGTCGATGATTGGGTCTAGGACCAGTGCGGCGAATCCGCCATGACGGATACTAGTGGGGTGGTCCCTGCGATTGAAGGTGATCGGACAGGAGGACCAAGGGTTGAACTTTGGGGCGACTGGCTCCAATGCATATACGTCCCTGAGCGCACGCTTCCACTCCCTCTTGGGGATGTGGGTTGCGTATATCATGTTCACCGTCCGCACTTGCGGGGGAAACCTCTTCTGTCCTCCAGTGTGCGGCTGCCGGGGTTCTTCCTCGTCATCGCTATGCAGCCCCTTGTCCTTGTTTTCGGCAATTAACTTGCCGGCCTGCTTGAACACCCAACAATCCCTATTGGTGTGATTGGCTGGCTTGTCTGGGGTGCCGTGTATTTGACACGAGCGATCGAGTATACGGTCCAGGCTGGACGGACCCGGCGTACTTTGTTTGAATGGCTTTTTCCGCTGACCGGGTTTAGAGCCTTTGAATCCGGCATTGACTGCCGTATCCTCAGTATTTTCGCTGTTAATGCGGCGCTTATGCTTGTTGCGACGTGACCTGCTATTGCCGTCCTTGGTATCTGAGGTACCATGGTTCTTTGATATGTTATTACTGCGAGCCAGCCAACTGTCTTCTCTCGCACAAAAGCGGGTCATGAGCGTCGTGAGAGCTGCCATAGATTTCAGCTTTTCCTGACCAAGGTGCCGGGCTAGCCACTCGTCTCAGATGTTGTGCTTGAAAGCCGCTAAGGCCTCCGCATCCGGACAGTCGACAATTTGATTTTTCTTTTTAAGGAACCGAGTCCAGAATTGCCTGGCCGACTCTTCTGGATGCTGAATTATGTGGCTTAGATCATCGGCGTCTGGTGGTCGCACATAAGTGCCCTGAAAGTTGTCGAGGAATGCGACTTCCAAATCTTCCCAACAGCTAATGGAGTCTGCTTGCAAGCTATTAAGCCAATGTCGCGCTGGTCCTTTGAGCTTTAGTGGGAGGTATTTGATGGCATGTAAGTCATCACTGCGGGCCATGTGGATGTAGAGGAGGAAGTCCTCAATCCATACTGCGGGATCTGTTGTGCCGTCGTATGATTCAATGTTTACAGGTTTGAAACCTTCTGGGAATTGATGATCCATTACTTCGTCTGTGAAGCATAAGGGGTGTGCGGCGCCTCTGTATTGGGCTATATCACGACGCAACTCGAATGGGTCTTGCCCGCTGTGTTCGGCCCGGCCGGATTTGCTTTTATTGTATCCAGCGTGATGTTTACCGTCTCGTAGAGTGGTGCGCCCTCGTGATCCGTAGATCGATCTTGAATGCTTTGCTTTGTCCTCCAATATGTCTTGCAGGTCTGGCGTATCTCCCCATGCCTTTTTATTTGAATGGCGCTGGGGTGGAGGCGGAGCTTTTGGCTGGAATGTCTCTCTATCGCGGCCACGAGGTGGCCGATCAGCCATATCGTACGCTTGTTCCTCCAGTCGGGGTAGTAACCTGCGCCTTGGGTAACTCTTGGAGGGGCGCTCGAGTTTATAGTTCTCGGCTGCGAGGACTTCAGTCCATTTGTCGGCTAGCAGATCTTGATCATCTTGAAGCTGATGCTACTTTTTCTTCAGGCTATTTGTTGTGGCCATAAGCCGGCGCTTGAAGTGCTCTTGTTCGACGGGATCCTCTGGGATGGCGAATTCATCGTCGCCGAGGCTTGCCTCATCTTCAGAGGGGGCATGTAATTGTCATCCTCCTCCTCTCCGCCAGCCGCTCTCTCAGGAGAGCTGGCTCCTTCATCCTCCTGCTCTAAATCTTGCTGGAGGGGATTGTTGTTGTCTTCGGCGCTATCCGGAGTGTTATTATCTCCTGTGCCGGTATCACCACTTTTGCTTTGGCGGGACTTAGAGTAGCGCCGCTGACATCGGCTCTTGGGTTGCTTCTTGGAGGGGTCATCCTCTGCTATCTCATCTCCATTGCCCTCGTTGGGTGTATCCACCATGTATATGTCATATGACGAGGTGGCTTTCCAGTGCCCTATAGGCGCTGGTTCGTGTTCGTCTCCTACATCATCGTCCATACCGTCGATGTCTTCGGAGTCGAAGTCGAGCATGTCGGTTAAATCATCGACAGTGGCTACGAAGTGGGTGGTGGGTGGGCATCGAAATTATTCGTCTTCCGTATCCCAATCCTGGTGGCCATAATCCGGCCAGGGATCTCCTGACAAAGAGAGAGTCCTTAGTGAATTCAGAATGTCGCCGAGGGGCGAGTGCTGAAAGATATCTGCGGCGGTGAATTCCATGATCGGCACCCAATCGGATTCGATTGGCAGGGGCGCAGACGGTTCGGAGTCCGAGAAATAGTCCGGCACCTTGGAGTCACGGGCTGCGCAGAGGTTTATGCTGGTATTTGGCTCGATCGCTGTCGAGACTGCAGCCCCTGAGGTGGTGTCTAGCCACCCGTCCTCGATTGGCGTAGTTTGCTCTGAGCTAAGGGTCGGAGCAGGTGCGGGCGCGGCCTCTGGGGTATTGTTTGGCGGCAGAGCTAGGTCATACCCATCGTGACAGTGGGGCGCGCCCGGCTGTGGCTCGAATCCGTCAAAGATCAAGTCTCCGCCGATGTCGGGCGTGTAGTTCAAACTTCCAAATCTGACCTGATGGCCAGGGGCATAGCTTTCAATCTGCTCCAGATGGCCAAGCGAATTAGCCCGTAGTACAAAGCCGCCGAATACGAAGATTTGTCCGGGGAGAAAAGTCTCACCCTGGACCGCATCGCTATTGATGATAATAGGAGCCATCAAGCCTAACGGTGACGACACAGAGGAACTCTCAATGAAAGCACCAATGTCGGTGTCAAAACCGGCGGATCTCGGGTAGGGGGTCCCGAACTGTGCGTCTAGGCCGGATGGTAACAGGAAGCAGGGGACACGATGTTTTACCCAGGTTCGGGTCCTTTTGATGGAGGTAAAACCCTACGTCCTGCTTGATTAATATTGATGATATGGGTAGTACAAGAGTAGATCTACCACGAGATCGGAGAGGCTAAACCCTAGAAGCTAGCCTATGGTATGATTGTATGTTGTGATTGTTGTCCTACGGACTAAAACCCTTCGGTTTATATAGACACCGGAGAGGGTTAGGGTTACACAAGGTCGGTTACAAAGAAGGAGATATCCATATACGTATTGCCTAGCTTGCCTTCCACGCCAAGTAGAGTCCCATCCGGACACGAGACGAAGTCTTCAATCTTGTATCTTCATAGTCTAACAGTCCGGCCAATGGAGATAGTCTGGCTGTCCGGAGACCCCCTAATACAGGACTCCCTCACTACCTAACATATTTATCCATGTAATTCTCTTTATTGTGGCATGAATGTTCAGTTCCGTAGGATTCAAAACAAAAGTTTAATATTGGCATAAAAACAATAATACTTCAAGGATACTAGCAAAATAATTATGTCTTCTCAAAATAACATGGCCAAAGAAAGCTTATCACTACAAAATCATATAGTCTAGCTCTGCTCCATCTTCATCACACAACATATTTAAATCATACACAACCCCGATGACAAGCCAAACAATTGTTTCATACTTTTGACACTCTCAAACTTTTTCAACTTTCACGCAATACATGAGCGTGAGCCATGGATATAGCACTATAGGTGGAATAGACGGTGGTTGTGGAGAAGACAAAAAGAAGGAGGTAGCCTCACATCAACTAGGCGTACCAACGGGCTATGGAGATGCCCATTAATAGATATCAATGTGAGTGAGTAGGGATTTCCATGCAACGGATGCACTAGAGCTATAAGTTTATGAAAGCTCAAAAAGAAACTAAGTAGGTGTGCATCCAACTCACTTGCTCACGAAGACCTAGGGCAATTTGAGGAAGCCCATCATTGGAATATACAAGCCAAGTTCTGATGAGGACATCAATACCATTGTTACACCCACAGCCCCTATTGTTACATATACTGGACCAATTACTAGAGCTCGCGCACGCCAATTAAATTACCAGGTACTTTCGTTTCTTGGTAATGACTCTAATGTTCATGAGATTATGATGCTGCCTAAATTGGATACATTTGTTTTGCTTACAAATGAAGGGCCTAGCTTGGAGAAGGATGAACATTGGAGCAAGAACACGCATGGAGTTGATGGCATGCGCAAGGGGATCAAGAACGGAGTTACAAGTGATGATTTCAGGACTTCGAAGCCGCCATAAGGAGTGCATGAAGCCTTGGACGAAATATACAAGATGCCACTTCATAATATTCGTCCATAGGCTATTCTAGGTGCTGCGTCACCTTATTAATGGGCCAGGCCCATGTAATTTCGAAATACTTAAGTATAGGCTATTTTTAGAGTCTATATGTGTGGGGAAACAAGAGTTAGGGTTGGTTTCGGACCCCACCCTCAAGGGCCACGAAATTCCCCCCTCTTCCTCCATATATACAGCCCTTAGGGCATCGTTTAGACTTTGGGTTTTGTTTAGATTAAAAGTTCGCCATAGCTGCAACTTCGTGTACTTCGTTTGTGTCCAACGACCAGACCAAGACGTCACAGAACCCCACCTTGATCAATAAAGCTTTCATCTTATATTCGCAATATCCTGATTGCAATCTCAGTTTCTTGCTTGTTCTTCGTTTGTTCGCAGGAAACAGACCCTCGTGGTCAGGTTGATCGTGCTCCGGCGTGGTCAATAACCCTCGGAAGTTGGTTTAGCGATTGCTAAGGCGCGACGTCTCACACGTTCGTAGTCGGATCGTCAAGGTCGACTCCCACAGAAAACGATAGCCACCATCTCATCGAAACATCGGGACACCTTAGCCTCTATCAAGTGGTATCAGATTTCCAGGTTGCTCGGTGAGATTTTACAGTTTTTCGTAGATTAGATCGAGTCTGTTCTTCATACCTACAGTCCACGAAACAGCCACACAAAAAAAATTAGGGTTAGTTCATCATATCCGAACCAATCTGAGCCTTTGCATAATCTTTTTAGGGTTTTTGCTTTGTTGAATTTGCGGTTGCATCATCGTGTCAAGTTGCTGGTCTTAGAGTCTAGTCTTTTAGAGTTTCGAGTTCTGGTCATAAGTTATCACGCCGCCGCCGCACCATCATCATCGCCCATCTACCACTTTTGCTTATCCGCCACCGCTCTGAATCCATATCCATATACCACCACCAATCCGTATCCATATACCACCACCAATCTGTATCCATATACCACCACCGCTACCATATACCACCACCGCTGCCATATACCACAACCATATATCCACCACCAATCCGAGTTCTTCTCATATTAGGTTTGTTCTTGAGATCAATCTAAATTCTGATTCGTGTTTCCTTGCCTGCGTAGGTCTTGGAAAAAAAAGAGTCTGGAGACCCCCGGGCAATTTTTAGGCCAAAATTTTCACGGGCAAATTTTTTTTTCCTATCCTATTTTTAGGCTTTTCTGAGTCTTTTGAGCCACGTGCCATCATAGTGATTTTTTGTCGCACTTTTTCGTCGTCGCTGCCCTGATTTCCGAAAAAAAGTGAAAAAAAATTTCGTGCCCATCCTATCAGTTTGACGAGGGAAGAGTTTTGAGACACTCGCCATTATAGTGATTTTTCGCAAAAAAAAGCGCAAAAAAAGAGCGAAAAAAAGAGTTCCAGAGTGTGCTTTTCCCTTATTTACGTGCAGCGCCGTGATTTTGTTAGTGTTCTAGGCTCGCGTCTCTAGCACGGTCTAGCCTAGGACCAGCACAGTACCGTCGTTGAGCGTTTATTCAACTTTGCATCTCTGAATTGATTATTGCTGACCCTTTTTGCTACCATACTATAAGCCTTCCCAGCTCCACATACATCTACGTCGTGCGTTTGACTCTCCCTGGCAATCGCTCTATCCAAGCTTTTGAGAGTTTTGACTACAACGGTTGCCGATCACCGCCTGCTGCTGGGTAAGAACTGGTAAGAATTTGAGATTTGCTTGACGGATTTGTGACACCCGCCACCACCACCACTTGTTAGTAGTCTGTAGGATCATATTCTTGTGTGTTTCTATTGCTGCTAACCATGCCAGGATCACAAGCCGACGAGACTGACTGGGAGAACTTGACGAACAAGGAGCTTCATGATACGTTTCAGCAAATGATGAGTGGACAGGTGCAAGATGTGATAAACAGATTTGAAGAGGCCATGGAGAAGATAGATGGCATGGAGAAGACGTTTGAAACAAAGCTCGATAACAAGTTTGCTAAATTGCTTTCGCATTTTCCACCACCACCACCGGCTGCTCCTGCCGCACCTCTGCAACAACAGCAACAACACCGACTACCTCCACGTCGGGAAACAGCCCTCCGCCGAGCGAGCCGTGTCCCTCTTCAGTCGGGCCAAACTGCTGGTGCTGCTGTTGATACTTCTGTGGCTCCTACTGCTGATGTGGAGGAGGATGATTATGTGGGAGATTATGAGGATGAGGTTGATCAAAATCAGAACTACGTGCCACCACCATCACAGCAACCACCAGGTCGTCCACATGAAAATAATGGCAATGGTAGGGCTCACCCTCAGGTACGAGATCATGACCATCTCCCTAAACTAAAATTGAATATTCCACCATTTGAGGGTAGATATGTTCCTGATATATATCTTACTTGGGAGTTAGAAACTGAACAACGATTTACATGTTTACAATATCCCGAGGAGAGACGTGTTCCTGCTGCTATTTGTGCTTTCACTAGTTTTGCATGTGTTTGGTGGTCTGAGCATTGTAGATTATATCCTATTCCGGCTACTTGGGCTTCTTTGAAAACTGCTATGCGTACTCGTTGGGTTCCACCATATTATCAACGTGAATTACTTCAAAAATTGCAGCGCTTAAGACAGGGAAAAAATTCTGTAGAAGAATATTATCAGGAATTACAAACTGGCATGATTAGATGTGGTATTGTTGAGGAGAATGAAGCTATGCTTGCACGTTTAATGGGTGGATTAAATAGAGAGATTCAGACGATTCTAGAGTATAAGGAGTATACTAATATCACTCGTTTATTCCATCTTGCTTGTAAAGCTGAACGTGAAGTGCAGGATCGACAGGCATTGGCGCGGACTAACTTTTCTGCAGGTCGACCTTCATCATGGACACCACGTGCATCATCTACTTCCACACGTTCTGCTACACCGGCGCCTCCGTCGGCTGCCACCTCCAACCGTGATACAATAAAGTAGGCACAATCACCACTATCTGCCAAGAGCACACCTTCTGGGCCTGCAAAGAGCTCTTCTTCATCCATGGCATCAACAGGGCAAACACATGATATTATTTGTCGATGTTGCAAGGGTGGAGGTCATTATGCGAGAGAATGCCCATCTAAGTGTGTGATGATTGTTACTGAGGATGGTGGCTATGAGTCCGCTAGTGACTATGATGAGGAGACTTTGGCTCTTATTACACGTGACGAACATGGTGGAGACGATTCTGATCATGAGACGCAATACATGGCTCCTGAAGATGCTGACAGGTATGAATGTTTAGTTGCTCAACGTGTTTTGAGTGTGCAGGTTACACAAGCTGAGCAAAATCAGAGGCATAATTTGTTCCATACAAAGGGAGTTGTGAAGGAACGTTCTGTTCGCGTGATCATAGATGGAGGGAGCTGCAATAACTTGGCTAGCATGGAGATGGTGGAGAAGTTATCTCTCACCACAAGACCACATCCACATCCTTACTACATCCAATGGTTCAACAACAGCGGCAAGATTAAGGAGTTCGCTGACGTCTTTCCACAAGACGTGCCACCGGGATTACCACCTATTCGAGGGATTGAGCATCAAATTGACTTAATTCCCGGTGCTTCGCTACCCAACCGTGCACCATACCGTACCAATCCAGAGGAGACGAAGGAGATTATGCGTCAAGTACAAGAACTGCTCGACAAAGGTTATATACGCGAATCCCTTAGTCCTTGTGCTGTTCCTATCATTTTAGTGCCGAAAAAGGATGGTACGTCGCGTATGTGCGTTGATTGTAGAGGCATTAATAATATTACTATTCGTTATCGTCATCCTATTCCTAGGTTAGATGATATGCTTGATGAATTGAGTGGCTCTACAATATTCTCCAAAGTTGATTTGCGTAGTGGATACCATCAAATTCGTATGAAATTGGGAGATGAATGGAAAACAGCATTTAAAACTAAGTTTGGATTATATGAGTGGTTAGTCATGCCTTTTGGGTTAACTAATGCACCTAGTACTTTCATGAGGTTAATGAACGAAGTTTTACATGCTTTCATTGGACGATTTGTGGTAGTTTACTTTGATGACATATTGATTTATGGCAAATCTTTGGAGGAACATTTGGAACATTTACGTGTTGTTTTTATTGCTCTACGTGATGCACGTCTGTTTGGAAACCTTGGAAAGTGCACCTTTTGCACCGACCGAGTATCTTTTCTTGGCTATGTTGTTACTCCACAGGGAATTGAAGTTGATAAAGCCAAGATTGAAGCTATTGAGAGTTGGCCGCAGCCCAAAACGGTCACACAAGTGAGGAGTTTCCTTGGCCTCGCTGGTTTCTATAGGCGTTTTGTGAGAGATTTCAGCACCATTGCTGCACCTCTCAACGAGCTTACAAAGAAGGATGTGCCTTTTGTTTGGGGTACCGCACAAGAAGAAGCCTTCACGGTATTGAAAGATAAGTTGACACATGCTCCTTTACTCCAACTTCCTAATTTCAATAAGACTTTTGAGCTTGAATGTAATGCTAGTGGAATTGGATTAGGAGGTGTGTTATTACAAGATGGAAAACCTGTTGCATACTTTTCTGAAAAATTGAGTGGGCCTAGTCTGAACTATTCTACTTATGATAAAGAATTATATGCTCTTGTTCGGACCTTAGAAACATGGCAACATTATTTATGGCCCAAGGAATTCGTTATACATTCTGATCATGAATCTTTGAAACACATTAAAAGTCAAGCAAAACTGAACCGTCGACATGCTAAATGGGTTGAATTCATTGAGACTTTCCCTTATGTCATTAAACACAAGAAGGGTAAAGAAAATGTTATTGCTGATGCCTTGTCTCGTCGTTATACTATGCTTTCACAACTTGACTTTAAAATATTTGGTTTGGAGACCATCAAAGATCAATATGTTCATGATGCTGAATTTAAAGATGTATTGCAGAATTGTAAGGAAGGGAGAACTTGGAACAAGTTCGTTCTTAACGATGGATTTGTGTTTCGTGCTAACAAGCTATGCATTCCAGCTAGCTCCGTTCGTCTTTTGTTGTTGCAGGAGGCGCATGGAGGAGGATTAATGGGACACTTTGGCGTCAAGAAGACAGAGGATATACTTGTTACACATTTCTTTTGGCCAAAGATGAGATGGGATGTTGAGCGTTTTGTTGCACGCTGCACTACATGTCAAAGAGCTAAGTCACGACTCAATTCTCATGGTTTATATATGCCTTTTCCTGTACCTAGTGTTCCTTGGGAGGATATATCTATGGACTTTGTTTTAGGTTTACCTCGAACAAAGAAGGGGAGGGATAGCATATTTGTTGTCGTGGATAGGTTCTCGAAAATGGCACACTTTATACCATGTCATAAAAGCGATGATGCTGTTAATGTTGCTGATTTGTTCTTTCGTGAAATTATTCGCTTACATGGTGTGCCAAATACTATTGTTTCAGATCGTGATACTAAATTTCTTAGCCACTTTTGGAGATGTTTATGGGCTAAGTTGGGGACTAAGCTGCTTTTTAGTACTACTTGTCACCCCCAAACTGATGGACAAACTGAAGTAGTCAATAGAACATTGTCTACTATGCTTAGGGCTGTTTTGAAGAATAACAAGAAAATGTGGGAAGAATGCTTGCCTCATATTGAATTTGCTTATAATCGTTCATTGCATTCTACTACTAAGATGTGCCCTTTTGAAATTGTGTATGGTTTCCTACCTCGTGCACCTATTGATTTGTTGCCTCTTCCATCTTCAGAGAAGGTTAATTTTGATGCTAAAGAACGTTCTGAATTGATTTTAAAAATGCATGAGTTAACTAAGGAAAACATTGAGCGTATGAATGCTAAATATAAACTTGCTGGAGATAAGGGTAGAAAACATGTTGTGTTTGCGCCTGGAGATCTTGTTTGGTTACATTTGCGTAAAGATAGATTTCCTAATCTGCGGAAATCAAAGCTAATGCCACGTGTTGATGGTCCTTTTAAGGTGTTAGAGAAAATAAATGATAATGCATATAAACTTGAGCTACCTGTAGATTTTGGGGTTAGTCCCACTTTTAACATTGCAGATTTGAAGCCTTATTTGGGTGAGGAAGATGCGCTTCCGTCGAGGACGACTTCATTTCAAGAAGGGGAGGATGATGAGGACATCAATACCATTGTTACACCCACAGCCCCTACTGTTACATATACTGGACCAATTACTAGAGCTCGCGCACGCCAATTAAATTACCAGGTACTTTCGTTTCTTGGAAATGATTCTAATGTTCATGAGATTATGATGCTGCCTAAATTGGATACATTTGTTTTGCTTACAAATGAAGGGCCTAGCTTGGAGAAGGATGAACATTGGAGCAAGAACACGCATGGAGTTGATGGCATGCGCAAGGGGATCAAGAACGGAGTTACAAGTGATGATTTCAGGACTTTGAAGTCGCCATAAGGAGTGCATGAAGCCTTGGACGAAATATACAAGATGCCACTTCATATTATTCGTCCATAGGCTATTCTAGGTGTTGCGTCACCTTATTAATGGGCCAGGCCCATGTAATTTCAAAATACTTAAGTATAGGCTATTTTTAGAGTTCGTATGTGTGAGGAAACAAGAGTTAGGGTTGGTTTCGGACCCCACCCTCAAGGGCCACGAAATTCCCCCCTCTTCCTCCATATATACAGCCCTTAGGGCATCGTTTAGACTTTGGGTTTTGTTTAGATTAAAAGTTCGCCATAGCTGCAACTTCGCGTACTTCGTTTGTGTCCAACGACCAGACCAAGACGTCACAGAACCCCACCTTGATCAATAAAGCTTTCATCTTATATTCGCAATATCCCGATTGCAATCTCAGTTTCTTGCTTGTTCTTCATTTGTTCGCAGGAAACAGACCCTCGTGGTCAGGTTGATCGTGCTCCGGCGTGGTCAATAACCCTCGGAAGTTGGTTTAGCGATTGCTAAGGCGTGACGTCTCGCACGTTCGTAGTCGGATCGTCAAGGTCGACTCCCACAGAAAACGATAGCCACCATCTCATCGAAACATCGGGACACCTTAGCCTCTATCAAGTTCTATAATTAAAAATTCCCACTAGTATATGAAAGTGATATCATAGGAGACTCTCTATCATGAAGATCATGGTGCTACTTTGAAGCACAAGTGTGGTAAAAAGGATAGTAACATTGTCCCTTCTCTCTTTTTCTCTCATTTTTTTATTTGGGCCTACTCTCATTTTTTGGCCTCTTTTATTTTATTTATTTTATTTTTCGTCCGGAGTGTCATCCCTACTTGTGGGGGAATCATAGTCTCCATCATCCTTTCTTCACATGAGACAATGCTTTAATAATGAAGATCATCACACTTTTATTTACTTACAACTCAAGAATTACAACTCGAGTCTTAGAACAAAATATGACTCTATGTGAATGCCTCCGGCGGTGTACCGGGATGTGCAATGAATCAAGAGTGGCATGTATAAAAAATGATGAACGGTGGCTTTGCCACAAATACGATCTCAACTACATAATCATGCAAAACAATATGACAATGATGGAGCGTGTCATAATAAACGGAACGGTGGAAAGTTGCATGGCAATATATCTCAGAATGGCTATGGAAATGCCATAATAGGTAGGTATGGTGGCTGTTTTGAGGGAGGATATGTGGTGGCGGCGAAAGTTGCGCGGTACTAGAGAGGCTAGCAATGGCGGAAAGGTGAGAGTGTGTATAATCCATGGACTCAACATTAGTCATAAAGAACTCACATACTTATTGCAAAAATCTATTAGTCATAGAAACAAAGTACTACACGCATGCTCCTAGGGGGATAGATTGGTAGAAAAAGACCATTGCTCGTCCCCGACCGCCACTCATAAGGAAGAAAATCAATAAATAAATCATGCTCTGACTTCATCACATAACGGTTCACCATATGTGCATGCTACGGGACTCACAAACTTTAACACAAGTATTTCTCAAATTCACAACTACTTACTAGCATGACTCTAATACCACCATCTTCATATCTCAAAAAAATCATAAGGAATCAAACTTCTCAAAGTATTCAATGCACTTTATATGAAAGTTTTTATTATATTCCTCTTGGATGCCTATCATATTAGGACTAATTTTATAACCAAAGAAAATTACCATGATGTTTAGAGACTCTCAAAATAATATAAGTGAAGTACGATAGTTCATCAATTTCTATAAAACCACCACCGTGCTCTAAAAAGATATAAGTGAAGCACTAGAGCAAATTTTGCCTAGCTCAAAAGATATAAGTGAAGCACATAGAGCATTCTAATAAATCATGATTCGTGCTTGTCTCTCTCAAAAGGTGTGTACATCAAGGATGATTGTGGAAAACTAAAAACCAAAGACTCAAATCATACAAGACGCTCCAAGCAAAACACATATCATGTGGTGAATAAAAATATAGCCTCAAGTAAAGTTACCGATAGATGAAGACGAAAGAGGGGATGCCTTCCTGGGGCATCCCCATGCTTAGGCTTTTTGACATCCTTGAATATTACCTTGGGGTTCCTTGGGCATACCCAAGCTTAGGCTCTTTCAACTCCTTATTCCATAGTCCATCAAATCCTTACCCAAAACTTGAAAACTTCACAACACAAAACTCCTATAGAAAATCTCGCAAGCTCCGTTAGTATAAGAAAATAAATCACCACTTTTGGTACTGTTGTGAACTCATTATTTATTTAGATTGGTGTAATATCTACTATATTCCAACTTTTTCGTGGTTCATACCCCCCGATACTAGCCATAGATGCATCAAAATAAGCAAACAACACGCGAAAAATAGAATCTATCAAAAACGAAACAGTCTGTAGCAATCGGGATATTTCGAATACTTATGTAACTCCAAAAAATCTGATAAGTTAACAATTCCTAGATAGTTTGTTTATTAATCCTCTGCAAAAGGAATCAGTATTTTATCATGCTTCTGTAAAAAAAACTAATCCCCTAGGCGCAAAAGTTTCTGTTCCACATCTAACCAGAGGATAGATGATTTATTTGTTACAAAACAGCAAGGAAAAATATTGGGTTGTCTCCCAACAAGCACTTTTCTTTAAAGCCTTTTTAGCTAGGCATTGAGATTTCAATGATGCTCACATGAAAGGCAAGAATTGATGCACAAAGAGAGCATCATAAAACATGTGACAAACACACTTATGTATAACATACTTCCTATGCATAGGAATTTTATAAGCAAGCAAAAACTAGCATTTGCAGGGAAGAAGAAAGAAACTATAGCAATTTCAACATGAAGAGAGGTAATTTAATATCATGAAAATTTCTACAACCATATTTTTCTCTCTCATAATAATTACTTGTAGGATCATAAGCAAATTCAACAATATAGCTATCGCATAACATATTCTCAACACTATCCACATGCATGCGAAGTTGACACTCTTCCAAAATAGTGGGATTAACATTAGCTAAAGTCATGACCTCTCCAAACCCACTTTTATCAAAAAAAATCATAAGACTGAACATTCTCCAAATATGTGGGATCTAAAGTTGAAAATCTTCCAAAACAACTTTTAATATTATTGCTAACATTATTATCAATCTCATATTCATCATGGGGCCTAAATAAATTTTCAAGATCATAAGAAGAATCACCCTAATCATGATCATTGCAACAAGTAGTAGATATAGCAAAATTAGCATCCCCAAGCTTAGGGTTTTGCATATTATTAGCACAATTGACATTAATAGAATTTATAATAACATCATTTCAATCATGCTTTTCATTCAAGGCACTATCGTGAATCACTTCATAAATTTCTTCTTTCAACACTTCATCACAATTTTCAGATTCACGAATTTCAAGCAAAACCTCATAAAGATAATCTAGTGCACTCAACTCACTAGCATTAGGTTCATCATTATTGGATCTTTTCAAAAGATTAGCAAGTGGATGCGGATCCAACTCTTAGCAAGCGAAGACGCAAGCGAAAAGAAGGCACATGGTTACAGAAGATCGAACGGAAGAGGGGCGAAGAAAAGGCAAATATTTTTTAAAATCATTTTAGAAGTGGGGAGAGGAAAATGAGAGGCGAATGGCGAATAATGTAATGCAAGGGATGAGAGTTTATGATGGGTACTTGGTATGTCTTGGCTTGGCGCAGATCTCCCTGGCAACGGCGCCAGAAATCCTTCTTGCTACCTGTTGATCTTGCATTGCTTTTTCCCTTGAAGAGGAAAGGGTGATGCAGCAAAGGAGCATAAGTATTTCCCTCAATTTTGAGAACCAAGGTATCAATCTAGTAGGATACTACGCAACAAGCCATCGAATACCTGCACAAATAAACACCAACTTGCAACCAACACGACAAAGGGGTTGTCAATCCCTTCATGGTTATTCGCAAAGTTATATCTGATAGAGATGGATAAACGGTAAAGTAATATTTTTTGTGTTTTTGGTTTATGGAACGGAAAGTAAAATATTGCAAAAATAAAGTAAATAGGAAACTAGAATTGTAGATCGGAAACTTATATTATGGAAAATAGACCTAGGAGCCATAGGTTTCACTAGTGGCTTCTCTCAAGATAGAAAATATTACGGTGGGTGAACAAATTACTGCCGAGCAAGTGATAGAAAAGCGCAAAGTTATGATGATATCTAAGGAAATGATCATGAATATAGGCATCACGTCCGTGTCAAGTAGATCGAAACGATTCTGCATCTACTACTATTACTCCACACATCGACCAACTCCTGCCTGCATCTAGAGTATTAAGTTCATAAGAACAGAGTAACGCATTAAGCAAGATGACATGATGTAGCGGGATTAACTCAAGCAATTTGACGAAAACCCCATCTTTTTATCCTCGATGGCAACAATACAATATGTGCCTTGCTGCCCCTACTGTCACTGGGAAAGGACACCACAAGATTGAACCCAAAGCTAAGCGCTTCTCCCATTGCAAGAAAAACCAATCTAGTTGGCCCAACCAAATCGTTAGTTCGGAGAGACTTGCAAAGATATCAAATCATGCAAATAAGAATTCAGAGGAGATTCAAATAGTATTCATAGATAAGCTAATCATAAATCCACAATTCATCGGATCTCAGCAAACACACCGCAAAAGAGTATTACATCGAATAGATCTCCAAGAACATCAAGGAGAACTTTGTATTGAGAATCAAAGAGAGAGAAGAAGCCATCTAGCTACTAGCTATGGACCCGTAGGTCTGAAGTAAACTACTCACGCTTCATCAGAGAGGCAATGGTGTTGATGTAGAAGCCCTCCATGATCGATTCCCCCTCTGTCAGGATGCTGGAAAAGGCCCCGAGATGGGATCTCACGGGTACAGAAGGTTGCGGTGGTGGAAAAGTGGTTTCGTGGCTCCCCTGGATGTTTTTGGGGCATAAGAGTATATATAGGCGAAAGAATTAGGTTAGGGGAGCTACGAGGGGCCCATAAGGTCGGGGGGCGCCCTCCACCCTTGTGGCCTCCTTGAGGCTCCTCTGACTTGCACTCATAGTCTCCTGGGTGTCTTTTGGTCCAAGAAAATCATCGAGAAAGTTTTATTCCGTTTGGTATTCCTTTTCCGCGAAACTCTAAAATAAGGAAAAAAACTGGCACTGGGCTCTAGGTTAATAGGTTAGTCCCAAAAATCATATAAAATAGCATATTAATGCATATAAAACATCCAAAACAGATAATATAATAGCATGGACAAATCAAAAATTATAGATACGTTGGAGACGTATCAGAGACCAAGAGCTTTAAAGGACCAAAATGCAGACCAAGAGGACCAAGATCAAACCAGAGAAACAAGATGTCACCAGGAGAAAAGCCTCCCTTGCTGGGTAGGCAAGCTCGACAAGGACGAGGCCACCCCCAGAAGAAGATGTCCAAGACGTCCCGGCAAGGCCTGCCGGGATTTGAGAAGGCAAAACCACCTCACCGAACCACACCGCCACGACCCACGTTGTCAATCACTGTGGTGTCAAGCCGCGAAGTGACTAAGTGGCAGCCATTCGCCACATGGTAGCCTCTTTGTACAGGAAATGCATACATATGACACCCGTCCTGCGACGTGTCAAGCAAGGAGGCATGGGGCTAGCGAGATAGCCCAACAAGGCTTGTTGGGCACCCAACGACGTGACGTTAAGCGGTGCATTTAATGCACCCTGTCAGCCTGCAGAGTTAGGTATGATAGCACTGTTTGCTATCTTATCAGTGCACAATGACTACTTTGCCACTGTGGTAACCCCTTTATCTATAAAAGGAGGCCATGGCAACCATAGAAAGGGTTAGAAGGTTGGATAACTCACACATCCATATGCACGTAGTCACTGCCGCCCTTGCCGGGCAAGTGTACTACGTCCCACCACCTCTCTTCCACCATCAATACACCAGAGCAGGAGTAGCGTTTTACGCATCACGCCGGCCCGAACCTGGGTAAAACTACCTGCGTGATCTCTGCCGGACCAGCAAGGGGCCCTCTAGTCCCATAGGTGGTCGTGGTTTCCCACGACATATTTGGTGCCCCAGTGTAACACCCACAATGCGGCTATATCTCCCACGTGTCGGGGCACGACTTGGAGGCATAGCCGCATGGTAGACATGTCACAAGAGGGGTAATCTTTACACATCCCATGTACCGAATAAGAAAGGGATAAAGAGCTGGCTTACAATCGCCACTTCACACAAATACAAATTAAACATACATCGTCCAGAAAACAATCAAAGGTCTGACTACGGAACCAAAATAAAAGAAGAAAACCCCAAATGCTAGATCCCCGATCGTCCCAACTGGGCTCCACTACTGATCAACTGGAAAAGAAACAAAACAACGATCAAGATCTTCATCGAGCTCCCACTTGAGCTCGGTTGCGTCATCTGCACTGGTATCATCTGCACCTGCAACTGTTTGGAAGTATCTGTGAGCCACGAGGACTCAGCAATCTCACACCCGCGAGATCAAGACTATTTAAGCTTATGGGTAGGAAAGGGTAGTGAGGTGGAGCTGCAGCAAGCACTAAGCATATATGGTGGCTAACATACACAAATAAGAACGAGAAGAGAAGCAACGCAACGGTCGAGAAGCTAGAAGTGATCAAGAAGTGATCCTGAAGCTACTTACGTCCAAACATAACAAAAGAACCGTGTTCACTTCCCGGACTCTGCCAGAAAGAGACCATCACGGCTACACACGCGGTTGATTCATTTTAATTAAGTTAAGTGTCAAGTTATCTACAACCAGATATTAACAAATTCCCATATGCCCATAACCGTGGGCACGGCTTTCGAAAGTTCAAACCCTGCAGGGGTGTCCCAACTTAGCCCATCACAAGCTCTCACGGTCAACGACGGATATTCCTTCTCCCGGGAAGACCCGATCAGTCTCGGAATCCCAGTTATAAGACATTTCGACAATGGTAAAACAAGACCAGCAAAGCCACCCGATGTGCCGACAATCCCGATAGGAGTCGCACATATCTCGTTCTCAGGGCAACACCGGATGAGACAGGCTACGAGTAAAACCAGCCCTCGGGTTTCCCCAAGGTGGCCCCGCATGCAGCTCGGTTCGGACCAATACTTAGAGAAGCACTGGCCCCGGGGGGGTAAAATAAAGATGACCCTCGGGTTGGCCGACCCGAGGGAAGGGTAAGTGGTGGTGAGGCAAATGGTAAAACCAAGGTTGGGCCTTGCTGGAGGAGTTTTTATTCAAAGTGAACTGTCAAGGGGTCCCCATAACACCCAACCGTGTAAGGAACACAAAATCAAGGAACATAACACTGGTATGACGGAAACTAGGGCGGCAAGAGTGGAACAAAACACCAGGCATAAGGCCGAGCCTTCCACCATTTACCAAGTATAAAGATGCATTAATTAAATAAGAGATATTGTGATATCCCAACATATCCATGTTCCAACATGGAACAAACTTCATCTTCACCTGCAACTAACAACGCTATAAGAGGGGCTGAGCAAAAGCAGTAACATAGCCAAACAACGGTTTGCTAGGAAGGTGGGTTAGAGGCTTGACATGGCAATATGGGAGGCATGATATAGCAAGTGGTAGGTAACGCGGCATAGCAAAAGAGCGAACAACTAGCAAGCAAAGATAGAAGTGATTTCAAGGGTATGGTCATCTTGCCTGAGATCCCGCAAGGAAGAAGAACGAGTGCATGAAGAAGACAAACGGACGTAGTCGAACGGATCCTCACAACTCCGAAACGAAACCGAAGCTAACGAGAGAAGCAACCCAGTTGAAGCAAACAACATAGTAAACAACCACCACATAAACATGGCATGATGCACAACCAAATATGATGCATGTCCGGTTTAAAGAGGCATGGCATGGCAAAGTGCACAAGCAAAACTACAAGTTAAGTGGTGCTTAATATGCAATGAGTTGCATATTGACGAAACACCACAACAAGTTATTTAGTTCGATCTCTTTTATGTACCCAACAATATTAAATGTTGATTAACATGGCAAGGGGTGAAGCATGTGAAAACTACCTATGTAGGCAAGTTTAAATGAGGCCGGAACAACAAACAACAAGTCCGGAAACTCCTCATGTGCATATTTTAGGTTTGGTACTGTTCTGCCCTAAACACAATTTTAGAGTTATCAAACATGCAAAGTGATGCCGGCATGTTAAACTAGGCATTTTTCTACCCCATTTACATATAAAGTTTATTAGGTTTGGAGCTACGGTTATTAAGTTATGAATTAAAACATTTTAACATGGCATTTAAGAAAATTTAAACAAACAATAGTTTAAACATTTCAAACATGCATGAAAGTTGGATATTATTAAACTAGATGAAATTCTAAGCATTTCTCATATATAGTTCATTTTAAACCGATGCACGGTTGTGGAATTATTATATGCATGAACACAAGGGTTTTTTCTGCAAAACTGCGTTCTCTGGAAAAATAACTAAATTCACAAATCTGGAAAAAAAACCTAAACAGGCCGAATCTGGCTGGCCCAGTAGAGAGAAGGGCTGCTGCTCACATGGGCCAAGCCCAGTCAGTGGAGAGGCTTGGGGGCAGGGAAGCGGCTTGGGCCAGCCTTGCTGGCGTGCCTAGCGCGGCCCACCCGAGCGCTTGGTCAACGCGCGACGACGGGTTCATCTCGTCGAGGCAGAGGCTGGCGGCGGCAAAGATCGGCGATGGGACGGCGTTCCAGCGCGGCGGCACGGCGGGCTCTGGCCGGAACGGACGCGAAGCCGATGGATCCGGAGTGGAGGAGGCCGGATCTGGCTACGGGGGTCCATTTTCGGCGACGGCGAGGACGAGAAGCTCCAAGCGGCGGCGATCCCTCGCGATGGGATCCTGTGGGGGAGAGAGATCGTGAGGGAGAGGGAGGAGAGGCAGGGAAGGAAGGAGGAGAGGCAGGGGCGGCGCGACCTGGCCGGAGGTCGGCGGCGGCGACCGGCACTGGAGATGGTCGCTGGCAGGGGCGGCATGGAGGTGTGGTCGGACGGGAGGAGCTCGGGCTCTCCCGATCCTGAACAGGGACAGCGGCGCGGTGCGGGCGTCTCGGGCCCAGATCGGCCTGGGACGGGCCGCGGATGGGCTCCAGCGGGCCTGTCGTGGTGGGGGTTGGCTGAAGGCGACATGGACGCGCGCGGTTGGCTGGGAACAGCTGAAGTGGCGGCGTTGGCGATTGTCGGCGTGCCAAGTGGCGGGAACACGGTGGCTGGCGCCGGAATTCGAGGAGAAGGTGGCTGGCGGCTGCGGGGATCCCGAGGGGAAGGCTAGAAGTAGGTGGAGGGGGTTTAGGGTTCCAAAAATGGCAAGGGGGCTGTTTAAATAGGATAAGGGGGGTTAGGATTACGGTTTGGAGGGGTTTTGCTCTGTCTCGGAGCCGTTCGATCGCCATCGTATGGTCCGGAGCGGAGGGGGTAGATAGGTGGGCTAGATGGACTGTGAAGAAGGGCTTGGGCTGAGAGGAAAGAGGGGGAATGCAGCCCGGCGACTGTTTTTGGAGACCGAAAAAGTCCGACGATAAACCGACTATAATGTCGCTATAGTTTAACAGTTGGGCTATCAAGAGAGCTCTGAATGTGATGAAACTTGGCAGGCGGCCTACTGACAACAGAACAACACCGCACGCCAACTTTCATCCCATTCCGAGAACATTTTTCGGCCATTTATAAAATAATATTTTGGACATGCCACGGGCGCATGCAAGTGTGTTTGGTCTTAGAACGGGTAACGGAAAGAACGAGGAGACCGGGACGGATGCAAGTTTTGAAAACATGCAGATGCAATGCACATGATGACATGGCAAGATGCAACACGCAAGAAAATGACAAGGTAACAACAGCGAATAACTGGAAGACACCTGGCACAACTGTCTCGGGGCGTTACAACACTCCACCACTACAAGAGGATCTCGTCCCGAGATCTAGGATGGCACCGGAGGGAAACGTAAGAGGAAGAGTAGAGGTAAAACTAAGTTGCTTTTTTGACAAACGAGTGAAACCAAAGAACCTTAAAAGGATAAACAATTTTGAGAAGAGAATACAACGGAGATGAATGGGGTTGGAAACACTCTGTTAGAAAGGAGGAACAAGGAACATTACGAGAACCTTGTAGGTTGAAAGAGAAAAGAAAAGGATTGCAATGGACAAGAAGTACATGCAAGCACTCCGGTAGAACGAGATGCGCAAGGAACGATAAAGATCAAAACGACAACACTTCGGTTAAAAAAAGAAAGAGAAGGAAAAAGAATGATATAATTTGGACAGCACTCCGACTGAAAGGAGATGCAAGACTTGCTAAGATGAAAAAGGGCTTGAGGACATGACACAACACTCCAGTTAAATGGATAAGCATGAAAAGAACACGATCCTCACAATTCGAGATGATGAGAGAAGAGAGCAACATCCCAATGCCTCCGGAAGAGAGAATAGAAGATAGATCATTGGAATGATTGAATGGAGAAGAAAATGGCAACTTCTGCCACAAATGAGCTTGGAAAACACCCTTACAAGAAGGTTATAACGGAGTTGTTGGAAAACCAACAACAAAAAGAACAAGCTTGTAGTGGGCTTATGGAGAATATCTCCAAAACTATGAGGTGAAAATTTCTGCCACTAACAAAAACAATAGATTGGAGTGATATCAACAAGGAGACAAGAAACTTATTTCACCGGGAGAATAAATGAAGAACTTGGGTCATTTATGAGCACCATAGATAGCAACAATCCTTAGGGAAGGCTTAAGGTGAAACATGACACAAGATAACTCCAACGAAGAGATTGATGGGTTTCAAAGGATCTCATGAACGAATTGAAAATGATGGGTTTAAAATATGTCATTCCGGACAACTTGTCAATCATGAACACGAAGGAAAATTATCACCAATGACATAACACCACCTCAAAAGATGAGATATGAAAGAATTGCACTTCGGAATGCAAGATGAAGAATGCTTAAACTCCTCAAGACAAAACATGTATTGAGCACCATGTTTATTCTAGAGTATAGCTTGGCGGATCTTAACTCCGAGAGAAATCCTGAAGAACAATTGAAGAATGAAAGGAATCATTGATGAACCACCATGTAGAGCCTCCGTGAAGAACTCAGGTAATAAAAGAATGATCAAACGAAAGGAAAGTTGAAAATAACTCCGGGAGAAGCCTAGCGATGATTAAATGGAGCTTCGCGATGAGATAATGCGGAAAACTTGAAACTCCGGAAAAGAAAAGATGAAACAATTGAAACCGAGAATTTGATGAACCTCCGGAATAAGGAATTGAATTTACTCGATGAAACAAGAATAAGAATTACATTATGCTTATCCTTCACCAATTTAAATTGATGACAAGCAACGGATTTGGCATACTACTTATTCTCGTAGAAAGGATTAAGATAGATATAGCGCAAACTTGAGAAGGTCTTCTATGAACCACCGGTAGGATTGAAAGAATGAATGAATTGATATGATAATGAAGGAAGATAAATCTTTAACGAACCACCGTAAGGATTGAAAATGAACGAAGATACTTAAGTGAATCAAGAGGCAAGAGAACGAAGAGACCGCGAACTGATTAGAGGATACTTAAATGATGCACCGGTAAGATTTAGGAGAATGGGAGCTGAAAGTTGAGAATGAATAAACCCGCAATGATGGTCTTCGGAGAATCAAACTGAAAAGACTCTTGAATTGCTCCGGATGGGTGAAAAGAATTCTCCCAATCAAAAACAATTATGAGAGGATGCCAACAAGCTAGAATCATGAATCTTGAAGAGAATGGAGCAAGATTGAGAGAAAAAAATCTTCTTCGGTCTTCAAATCCGAGAATGACGACGAGAAACACCACCATGAATTGTTGAGGCACTCCGGAATGAAAATTAGAAATGTTGAACCAACGATGAAAATAATTTGAAAACGATCTTGGAGAAGGCATTTGACTGATGATAATTCATTCTTACGTCAAACTTTTAAATGAATTTGAGAATAACTCCAGAAAAAGAAGAGTTAGGTAAGATCCTGGAAAAAGTCTTGTGGGTTAGGGCCCACTCAAAAGTTACATCGTTAAACGATTACTTGAAAAGGAGATTGCACTGGTTTAATTAAATAGCTTGAATGTGGTAACAACCACGAAATAACTTGAATGGATTAAGAATGGAAACACGGATCTTCTGAGATATCTTCGGCACTTCGGAACAAATGAATAGCGAGAGGTGGATGATTAAGAGATGCACCGACATGAAAAAAAACATTTGAGACGAGGAAAAGATATGATCGGCAAAGCTTGACTTGAATCCACCGGAGAAGAAAGAGAACGAAGAATGATGAACTTGAAGCTTCCTTTAGCATCTTCTTGAGAATCACCGGATAAGAACATTGACGGAAAAGGATGCAAAAAATGTCCCATCAATAAAATGATACTTGATTAAGAAATCTAAGTCCTTGAAGAAAAAGGGTGGGAGGGCGGGAAAACAAAAGCAACTTGGGACAGATGAAACAAATAACGTTGAGAAGACTTTGAGTTGATCTTGTGGATGTTGTAAATGATCGGGTCCACTTGAAGAGAAACACGCCGGTTGAAGAAGAATTAACATGACAATCTCGATTATCATGAAGGATTAGTATTCACATAGAAATATGAGAATACCGCTTAGGAAAGGTATGGAATCCACATTTGACTTCGAAGCAACTCGAATACCACAACTCAAAACAAAGGATTGGCTTGCAGAATAAGCCGGAACAAACATATGATAGATCCCATATCGTATCATGTGTCTGTTGGAAGGATATCCCACGTGCTACTTGAATTCCCACTTATAAACTCCCAAAACTTTCTGGTTATGCAATCGGGTGTTAGGGATACAGGGGAAGCATAATATCTCACCCAAAACTAGCAAATCCTACATCTAGTTGTATCCATCCTTCAACACATAACCAAGAAACCTTCAGAAATCGTTTACCTCAACCTTCGAAAAGAATCTGTTATACGAGTTATGGCAATACTCCCGAACTCCCACCCCAGTACTGGGTGGCGTCGAGGTTATCTCACCAACAACTGCATAAAAGAGATTTTCGATGTGGGCGAACTCAGGTATTCCAGAACTGCAACGATAAAATTATGACGACAACACCTCGGAGCTCAACTCCCCGAGACAGTGCCACAACCCCTAAATTTCAGGAGGTACCAAGAACAATGTTCTCGTCACAAAACCATCGGAACGATTCCAAGATACCCGCATGATCCTAAAAAAATCGTGAAATTTGAGGAGAGAAAAGTCAAAACTTCTACGTCAGGAGGCCTCACCAGAGCGATGAAGGGACTGGGGAGTAAAAAGAATCCTACACTCCGATATATATAATCCTAAGACTTAAAACATTTTGTTCTAGACTCAAAAATGTCAGCGATTCGATCAAGCAGGGGGATCCTAAGTCGGGGATGACTCTGATACCAACTTGTAACACCCACAATGCGGCTATATCTCCCACGTCTCGGGGCACGACTTAGAGGCATAGCCGCATGGTAGGCATGTCGCAAGAGGGGTAATCTTTACACATCCCATGTACCGAATAAGAAAGGGATAAAGAGTTGGCTTAGAATTGCCACTTCACACAAATAGAAATTAAACATACATAATCCAGAAAACAATCAAAGGTCCGACTACGGAACTAAAATAAAAGAAGAAAACCCCAAATGCTAGATCCCTGATCGTCCCAACTGGGCTCCACTACTGATCAACCGGAAAAGAAACAAAACAACGATCAAGATCTTCATCGAGCTCCCACTTGAGCTCGGTTGCGTCATCCGCACTGGTATCATCGGCACCTGCAACTATTTGGAAGTATCTGTGAGCCACGAGGACTCAGCAATCTCACACCCGCAAGATCAAGACTATTTAAGCTTATGGGTAGGAAAGGGTAGTGAGGTGGAGCTGCAACAAGCACTAAGCATATATGGTGGCTAACATACGCAAATAAGAGCGAGAAGAGAAGCAACGCAATGGTCGAGAAGCTAGAAGTGATCAAGAAGTGATCCTGAAGCTACTTATGTCCAAACATAACACAAGAACCGTGTTCACTTCCCAAACTCCGCCGAAAAGAGACCATCACGGCTACACATGCGGTTGATTCATTTTAATTAAGTTAAGTGTCAAGTTATCTACAACCGGATAATAACAAATTCCCATCTGCCCATAACCACGGGCATGGCTTTCGAAAGTTCAAACCCGGCAGGGGTGTCCCAACTTAGCCCATCACAAGCTCTCACGGTCAATGAAGGATATTCCTTCTCCCGGGAAGACCCGATCAGTCTCGGAATCCCGGTTACAAGACATTTAGACAATGGTAAAGCAAGACCAGCAAAGCCACCCGATGTGCTGACAATCCCGATAGGAGTCGCATGTATCTCTTTCTCAGGGCAACACCGGATGAGACAGGCTACAAGTAAAACCATCCCTCGTGTTTCCCCGAGCTGGCCCCGCAGGCGGCTCGGTTCGGACCAACACTTAGAGAAGCACTGGCCAAGGGGGGGTTAAAATAAAGATGACCCTCGGGTTGGCCGACCCGAGGGAAGCGTAAGTGGTGGTGAGGCAAATGGTAAAACCAAGGTTGGGCCTTGCTGGAGGAGTTTTTATTCAAAGCGAATTGTGAAGGGGTCCCCATAACACCCAGCCATGTAAGAACGCAAAATCAAGGAACATAACACCGGTATGACGGAAACTAGGGCGGCAAGAGTGGAACAAAACACCAGGCATAAGGCCGAGCCTTTCACCCTTTACCAAGTATAAAGATGCATTAATTAAATAAGAGATATTGTGATATCCCAACATATCCATGTTCCAACATGGAACAAACTTCATCTTCACCTACAACTAACAACACTATAAGAGGGGCTGAGCAAAATCGGTAACATAGCCAAACAACGGTTTGCTAGGAAGGTGGGTTAGAGGCTTGACATGGCAATATGGGAGGCATGATATAGCAAGTGGTAGGTAACGCGGCATAGCAAAAGAGCGAACTACTAGCAAGCAAAGATAGAAGTGATTTCAAGGGTATGGTCATCTTGCCTGAGATCCCTCAAGGAAGAAGAACGAGTGCATGAAGAAGACAAACGGACGTAGTCGAACGGATCCTCACAACTCCGAAACGAAACCGAAGCTAACGAGAGAAGCAACCCGGAAAGAAGCAAACAACATAGTAAACCACCACCACATAAACCTGGCATGATGCACAACCAAGTATGATGCATGTCCGGTTTAAAGAGGCATGGCATGGCAAAGTGCACAAGCAAAACTACAAGTTAAGTGGAGCTCAATATGCAATGAGTTGCATATTGACAAAACACCACAACAAGTTATTTAGTTCGATCTCGTTTATGCACCCAACAATATTAAATGTTGATTAACATGGCAAGGGGTGAAGCATATGAAAACTACCTATCTAGGCAAGTTTAAATGAGGCCGAAACAACAAGTCCGGAAACTCCTCATGTGCATATTTTAGGTTTGGTACTGTTCTGCCATAAACACAATTTTAGAGTTATCAAACATGCAAAGTGATGCCACCATGTTAAACTAGGCATTTTTCTACCCCATTTACATATAAAGTTTATTAGGTTTGGAGCTACAGTTATTAAGTTATGAATTGAAACATTTTAACATGGCATTTAAGCAAATTTAAACAAACATCAGTTTAAACATTTCAAACATGCATGAAAGTTGGATTTTAAACCGATGCACGGTTGTGGAATTATTATATGCATGAACAACAAGGGTTTTTCTGCAAAACTGTGTTCTCTGGAAAATAAATAATTTACAGATCTGGAAAAAACCTAAACATGCCAAATCTGGCTGGCCCGATAGAGAGAAGCGTTGCTGCTCACATGGGCCAAGCCCAGTCGATGGAGAGGCTTGGGGGCAGGGAAGAGGCTTGGGCCGGCCTTGCTGGCGTGCCTGGCGCGGCCCACCCGAGCGCTGGGTCAACGCGCGACGACAGGTTCATCTCATCGAGGCAGAGGCTGGCGGCGGCAAAGATTGGTGATGGGACGGCATTCCAGCGCAGCGGCACGGCGGGCTCTGGCCGGAACGGAGTGGAGGAGGATGGATCTGGCTCACGGGGTCCATTTTCGGCGACGGCGAGGACGGGAAGCTCCGGGCGGCGGCGATCCCTGGAGATGGGATCCTGTGGGGGAGAGAGAGATCGTGAGGGAGAGGGAGGAGAGGCATGGAAGGAAGGAGGAGAGGCAGGGGCGGCGGAACCTAGCCGGAGGTCAGCGGCGGCAACCGGCACCGGAGATGGTCGCCGGTAGGGGCGACGTGGATGTGTGGTCGGACGGGAGGAGCTCGGGCTCTCCCGATCCTGAACAGGGACAGCGGCGCGGTGCGGGCGTCTTGGGCCTAGATCGGCCTGGGACGGGCCGCGGATGGGCTCCGGCAAGCCTGGCACGGTGGGGGTTGGCTGAAGGGCGACGTGGACGCGCGCGGTTGGCTGGGAACAGCTAAAGCGGCGGCGTTGGCGATTTGCGGCGCGCCAAGTGGCGGAAACACGGTGGATGGCACCGGAATTCAAGGAGAAGGCGGCTGGCGGCTGCGGGGATCCCGAGGGGAGGGCTAGAAGTAGGTGGAGGGGGTTTAGGGTTCCAAAAACGGCAAGGGGGCTGTTTAAATAGGAAAATGGGGGTTAGGATTAGGGTTTGGAGGGGTTTTGCTCCGTCTCGAAGCCGTTCGATCGCCATCGGGCGGTCCGGAGCGGAGGGGGTAGGTAGGTGGGCTAGATGGACCGTGAAGAAGGGCTTGGGCTGAGAGGAAAGAGGGGGAATGCATCCCGGTGACTGTTTCCGGAGACCGAAAACGTCCGACGATAGACCGAATATAATGTCATTATAGTTTAACGGTTGGGCTATCAAACGAGCTCCGAATGCGATGAAACTTGGCAGGCGGCCTACTGACAACAAAACAACACCGCATGCCAACTTTCATCCCATTCCGAGAACATTTTTCGGCCACTTATAAAATAATATTTTGGACATGCCACGGGCGCGTGCAAGTGTGTTTGGGCTCAGAACGGGCAACGGAAAGAACGAGGAGACCAGGACAGATGCAAGTTTTGAAAACATGCAGATGCAATGCACATGATGACATGGCAAGATGCAACACGCAAGCAAATGACAAGGCAACAACAGCGAATAACTAGAAGACACCTGGCGCAACTGTCTCGGGGCGTTACACCCAGGTAGGGGGATCGCTTGCGCGAACCTGAAGGCGTGTGTAGTGCGTCACCTTCATCACCGTCTTCACCTTCGATGGCGCCATCGACCATGGCACCAAAGAAGAAATCCGGTGCTTCGGCTCATCCATCCACCTCGAAGGATCTGCCGCCCATAGCCTCTAATGCTGCAAGGGATACGGAGGCACGCGAGGACGTGGACGCTGCTGGGGGGACATGGTCGGAGCAGGTGGCACCGTCACCACTTCCCCCGCGGCCGACACAGGAGCGAGAGATATCAGAGGATTACAACATCAGCAGCGCCTCGATGGCCACGCTCCAAAAAGTACGGGTGAGGGGGTCACTCCGTCCGCGCCGCTCCTCTCGCCGACGGGCACAGCCGCAGCACCGACACTCGGTTCGGGGAGAATCGCCGCCCTCTGGCCGCCCCCACCACGGGAGCGACTGTAGCGCGTGCACATCCCCCGGGGCGGGTCGACCAAGTCGTTGCGCCCGACGGAGCCACTGGCCCTCGAGCGCCTTCACTGTGCCACCCTGCCATCCAGGTGGCCACTTTGCAATAGCGGGGGCGCGGTGCTGCCGCCACCGGCACCGTCAGGAGCCGAGCGAAGGTGCGATCTACTTCATCGTCACCCATGGCCATGGCACGGGCTCAGCTGCTGCTGAGGTTTTCACCAGCGGTCGAGCAGATGGACGAATGGCGTGCCACCATCCAAAGTCTGCTCGGTTTCACAGAGGCTGGGGGCTCACAACGAGCTGGCCCACCACGGCCTCCCCAAGCGACAACAATGGCTCGTGTTGCTGGCCATACGGAAGGGGCCATCCCCATGATGCAGACCCCACTATGGCGTCTGGCGCGAGCGTAGCCGAATCAAGAACCAGACGACGTCTCGATGGCCTCTTCTGACCCACGAGCACGTCCAGGCCAATGGCGAGCTCCGGAGGATAGGCGGAGGGGGGACACACGCGTCATTGTTGAGCAACTCTACGACAGCCACCACCGGACCAATGGGTGCGACGGCCCCGACGTCGACGAGCCCGCGCTCCATATTCGTGGGTGCCTACCTTTCGAGGTTGGGTGCCCTGCCTTTACTCGAGAGCTGCAGCAAGTCTGTTGGCCATCCGTTCGCACAGTCAAGCCAGAGATACCTAAGAAGTACGATGGGAGGCTGAACCCGGCAGAGTTTCTGAGCATCTACACCATCGCTGTTCAGGCTGCCGGGGGAAGAGATGAGAAGGTTTTTGCCAACTACTTCCCTTTGGCTCTCCAGTCCAATGTGAGGTCTTAGCTAATGCACCTGCCAGAGAACTCCATTTCGTCGTGGGCTGACCTATGCCATGAGTTCATTGGCGCCTTCACCGGCGGCCACGAAGAGCCAGGTAGGCCCAGTGACTTGTAGCTTCTCCAATAGAAGGAAGGAGAAACCCTCCGTAAGTATCTACAGAGATTCAGCAAGGTTCATAGGAACATCCCAAATATCCATCCGGCAGTTGTGATAGCTGCCTTCCAGTCTAATGTGCACAAACGCCGAATCCGTTCCAAGATGAACATGCATTGCCCAAGACTGTGAAGGAGATTTACACATTGGTGGATAAGTGTGCTCGGAGGGAGGAGGGAAGGAAGTTGCACGGAGAGGAAGATTGCACCAACATCGATTCAGAGGATGATGATGAATATCAACCAGTCAGAAGAAGAGCAAGAAGTGCAGCAAGAAGCAAAAGGATAAGGCAGTGATGACTGTTGAAGGGTCGGGTACACCTAGTACCGGCAAGAAGGCCAAAGCCGAGGTCCCTTGCAAGGAAGTTGTCGTGTGCGCTGACTGCCGGGAAGCCGCGGCTGCCGAGAAGGCCGAGAAAGGTGATGGGTCGTACTGCAAGATTCATCGAACCAAAGGCCATGACCTTCGGGAGTGCTATCAGGTTGAGCAGCTTGTTAAGAGATAGAGAGCAAATTATGAGAAGCGTGACAAGAAAAAAGGTCAGAATGTTGCTGGCGGCAAGGGCTGAGGCAGTGAAGTAAATCGCCCCGGCAAACCCTTCCGGAACCAAGGAAAATCCGTGAGAGGTCGAGAGAAGGAAGCCTATGATGATGAGAGTGATGGAGGGGATGAAAAGGAGACCAGTGAGCAGGAGTTTCAGAAGGCTACTAACGCCTGATGCATTGATGGGGGTGCATCTTTGCACACCTCTCACCGCCAGCTCAAGCGGTGGGCACGAGAAGTCAATGTCATGGAACCAGCGCTAGAAGCTCGGAAGCCGCTCAAATGGCCACACACACGCCCATTATCTTTGACAAAGAGGATCATCCTAATCGCACCACAGCGGTAGGGTGTTTGCCATTGTTGGTCTCTCCAACAATTCGCAACCTCAAGGTCACAAAAATGCTGGTTGACGGCGGGGCCGGATTGAATCTGATCTCCCCGGCAGTCATCAGCAAGCTTTAGATAGCAGAGGAAGAGCTAGAGTTTACCGGCACGTTTCAAGGAGTTAATACTGGCAGGAGCCATCCTAAGGGAAAGATCACATTGCCTGTAACGTTTGGGGGAGAGCTGAACTACCGGACCAAGAAGATTGTGTTTGATGTGGTTGACCTCCCCCTACCGTACAATGGGATCCTTGGCCGCCCAGCCCTGGCTAAATTCATGGAGGCATCCCACTATGCCTACAACACCTTGAAGATGCCTGGGCCTTTGGGGGTCATTACCATCCCATCAGATGAGAAGGATGCAATCAGTTGTGTGGACAATATGTACCGGGACGCAGTTGCGGCAGAGGCGCCGGCAGCAGCAGTTCCTACCAAGGAGTACAGAGGAAGGAAGAAGGGTAGCAAGGACGCTGGCATGGAATCCGGGAAGCATACCTCTTCGGAGTGCGCCGCGCCTGTCGATGACTTGCTGGAGAGTTCCAACAGCAAGAGGTCCAAGGTCATTGCGCCCCAAGTGAAGAAGGTCCCGGCAGGGCTGGCTGGCGTTGATAGTACTTTTACTATCAGCGCCACCCTCGATGACAAATAGGAAAGTGCGCTCGTTGCCTTCCTACGGGCGAATATCGATGTATTTGCCTGGCAACCATCTGATATCCCCGGTGTTCCCAGGGAGGTAATCAAGCACCACCTTGTTGTCTGCCCACACGCCTGATCCGTCAAGCAGAAAGTCCGGAAGCAGGCCTTGGAGAGGCATCAGTTTATTGTGGGAGAGATCAAGAAACTTGAAGCAGCTGGTTTGGTCAGAGGAGTGCTACATCCCACATGGTTGGCAAATCCAATGGTAGTCCAGAAGGCTAACGGGAAGTGGTGGCTTTGCATAGATTTCATAGATCTCAACAAAGCTTGCCCGAAGGACCCGTTTCCCTTGCCGCGCATCGATCAGATTGTAGATTCCACTTTAGGGTTGTGATTTGATCTCCTTTCTGGATGCATATTATGGGTATCACCTGATCTTCATGTCCAAGGAAGATGAAGAGAAGACATCGTTCATCACTCCCTGTGGTACGTAATGTTTTGTCCGCATGCCGTTCGGATTAAAGAGTGTCGGGTCCACTTTTGCAAGGGCAGTCCAGATTGGTTTCGAGCCACAGCTGCACAAAAACATTGAAGCTTATATGGATGATATTGTGGTCAAGACCAAGGATAGAGCCACCCTTATTCAGGATTTGGAGGAGACATTTGCTAATCTATGCAAGATCAACTTGAAGCTCAACCCAGAGAAGTGTGTGTTTGGCATTCCCTCCGGGAAGCTGCTTGGGTTCTTCATGTCTCATCGAGGGATCGAAGCCAACTCCAACAAGATTAAAGCTATCGAGCAGATCCAAGCACCAAGGACAGTCAAGGATGTGAGGCGTCTGACAGGGTGTGTTGCCGCATTAAGCAGATTCATCTCCAAGTCTGCCGAGCGCGCCCTGTCGTTCTTCAAAATTTTGAAGAAGGCAGGGCCCATGAAGTGGACCCCGGAAGCATATGCAGCTTTCCAAGAGTTGAAGATCTACTTGTCCTCCGTGCCTACCCTGGTTGCTCCCAAACCACAGGAGCCATTATTGCTATATTTAGCGGCAACCAACCAAGTGGTTAGTGCAGCCTTAGTAGCAAAGCGGGAAGTGGATGAAGCAGAGAATGAGCAAGGACCAGCAGAGCTAGAGAGGGATTAATATAGCAATGAGCACGGCAGCGAGGGCAACCCCAAGGACACGGTAAGGAAGAAAGTGGTGCAACGCCTAGTATACTTCATCAGCTCCTTGATACAGGGGGCTAGATCGAGGTACTCTGGCATGCAAAAGTTGATTTTTGGTCTCATCATGGCCTCAAGGAAACTGCGCCACTACTTCCAAGATCATGAGATCACGGTTGTCACTCGTTTCTTGTTGGAAAGGATACTCCGAAACCCTGAGGCTACTGGCAGAATAGTGGAGTGGGCTTTGGAGTTATCCAGTTTTGGTTTGAAGTTTGAGAGCACCTCAACAATCTAGAGCAGGGCATTGGCAGAGTTTATTGTAGAATAGACGCCAACCCCTGATGAGGAAGTAACGGAGACAGTTATCCCCGGCAAGGAATCACCCCAAGAATGGATTATGTATTTCGATGGTGGCTTTTTCCTACAAGGTGTGGGAGATGGCGTGCTTCTTGTCGCCCCCTCCAGGGAGCACCTAAAGTACTTTGTCCAGATGCACTTTGCCCGGGAAGAGGCAACCAACAATACAACAGAGTATGAAGGGCTCCTGGCTGGGCTCAGGATTGCCACAGAATTGGGAATTAAGAAACTGATCATTCGAGGAGACTCACAGCTTGTGGTGAGACAAGTCAACAAGGCTAACTGACGGCGTTCTGGGAATGGGGGTCCCCAGACTTGCCTGCCTACAGCCCACAGCGTGGCTGGTCTGGCAGGTCTGTACGGCCCATCTTCATCAATAAGGCATTCAAGACCCTCGCGAGGGGCCAAGCCTCGCGAGGCGGACGACACAAGACCTCCTCAGGAGCGGCCTCGCCAGGCAGGCTCACGAGGGGCGGAGAGATCAAGGCAAGGCAAACTCCACGAGGTCCTCGTGACGTGAGCCATGACGATCGAGACCAGGCGGGTGCCAGGCGGGCGCCAGCGCGTGCAGTGTCCTCGTTTCCTCTTTGGTGCCAAGGGGGCAAGCGCAGGCGCGGAGTACCAAGGCATCAAGCAAAGGTTTCCATATTGGTGCAATGAGACCATGACCAGAAGGACGGCAGGACCGAGGTCACCATGGAGCCCAAGATGGCATCACTGCCAGAGCCTTTGGCAGGCGAAGACCACCTTTTGTTAGGATAACTTGTACTAGTTGTCCCCTTTCGAATTGCCCGTTGTTGGCTCCCTTCCCACTCAATATTTGGGGAGAGGACCAGGGCCTATATAAGTAGAACTAGCCACCACAGTAGAGAGGAGGGGATCAAGCACAGATCGAGAGGCTTCTCACCCACACAAGTTCACCAAACACAAGAACACCTCAACCTCAGGAGTCTGTTCTTCCCCTTGTACTGTTCATCATCAGCCCAAGAGGCAATCCACCACCACCACACTGGAGTAGGGTATTACACCACAACGCTGTCCCGAACCAGTAAAAATCTTGTGTCTTTTTGTGTTGTGAGTTCGTCGAGTTCGTCTGCGAGATCTTAGAGAGCTAGGGCGTGGATCGATAGTGAGAAAACCTTCACGCGCACCCCATTGTTCGAACCTCAAGGGTTTGCCAGAACCCGTGATCTGACATTTGGCGCGCCAGGTAGGGGTGCGCCGGAGTCTCTCCCCCACCAATCGACCCGCTGACGCTCCATGGCCCCGATGTCTGGCGACCCAAGGGCCGACTCCAACCGATGGGCAGCCCGGCCAGCCCTGGCGGCGCCACCTGCCCATGAGGGCCTCAACCCCGTGCTCCAGGCGGCGCGAGCGTCGCCTAATGTTGCGGGGCGCGGGAGGCGCGGCCAGGCGTCATCCACCCCCACCCCACGTCAAGCGCGAGCCACTGCAAGGGCCGCGAGCCACGCTGCAGCAACGGTGCCACACACTAGGCGGGAGCAGGCGAACATGCGGGAGACGCTCACGGTGGCGCGGGAGTTGCTGCGGTGTCGGCTGATGGAGAGCGGACGCGACACACTGCTGGAACGTGTCGCTGAGCTGTTGGATGCGGCGGCGTCAGGAGCGCCGCCTTTCTACTATATGGTTCCTCCTCGAGCCACTACTAGACCTCACGACGGGCCACGCCGCAACTGCGCGCCCTCGGGTGTGCCCGGGGGCTTCACCGACACCAGAACGGCCGGCGGCGCCGGGCCCCCTGTTGCCCCCGCGCCGCCTCTGATGAACATGGGCACAAGCGTTGCCCCCATGCCCCCAGTGAGGCGTCGCACTATCATCCTCAGGACACCGCGCTGGGTCAGGCGACATGGAGTGTGGGGCACTACGGCGAGGTGTTTGGGGTGATAGCCCCGGAAGCCTATGTGTCCCGCATGATGGACCAGGAGTACACGTCGGAGGATGACCCTGGCTCGTTTCTCAGGCCAGGATGGGATGAGGAGGCATTAGGAGCTGAAGCCTTCCAAGAACCGCCGGAGAGCCCCGCCAACCGTGCCGTCGACAACAGATACATGGTACCACTAATCCCTCAAGAGCAAGCTTACGCTAACCATGAGTCACAGATGAACCAGGCCATGGCGCCGAACGGCGGCTCCGGCACGACGATGCCCGCCCCGACAGGAGAGACCCGCTGGGGGCTGCACGGAAGAGGCCAGGAGCAAGGCCCCTCCCCGTGTCGTGCGGAGCAAGGAAACGCCCGGAGGTAGGCCCTCTGCTGGGGTGGCGACCGCGACCTTTCCCCCGGCAGAGGACCCGTGGTCGCCGAGGGTGCCGCTGGCGTCCCCTCTGCTCTCGTTGGGCCGTCCTGGTTTCTGGTCGTCCCAGTAGTGGTAGTGGGTGGCGCAAGGCGGGGTCCTCGCCTGGCAATATGAAGCAAGGCCCAGTGCATGTGAAGATCGCCGCCCGTGACACTCTCATGTAATAATGAGTCGGGCTGTACACGCCCCGGAGTCTCCGGAGAGCCGCCCTCGGGCCTCAGGGGCTCCCTCCCACGCCTAGTGGCAGCACTTAGCTCCGCGCTGGTGAGAAGACGTCGAAGACTAGACTGGGCGCCCGACGCGGCCATTTGCTTTGGATCTCTTTTCTGTAACCCTGCCTTTTGGATTTGGATTTAAGTTGAAGTCAAATTTTCATTTGATGCGCGTGGGGGGATGCCTTTCCTCGAACGTGGTACCACTAGGCGGCCTTTGAAGTACAAGGCGCCATCATCGGCGATAGTGAAGAATGAGGGCTTTCCTTCTTCCAGATGGCGTTTAATCTTATGGACTTCCGAGTCATAACCTTGAATAGTCTTTATACCATCTACGAGATCTGGTACGACAGCCAGGGTATTTAGAGAACCCTTAGTAACAACATGAAGATTCATCTTCTGAAACTCTGGGGGAGGGGGAGCGAGTTCTCCAGGAGGAACAATATGAAGGTTCAGCCTTCTAAATTCTTCGACAAGCGAGGGCGGAACTTTGTGAACCTGGAGGTGGTTGCAGCAAGACTTGCGGCTCAAGGCATCAGCCATTACATTAGCCTTGCTGGGGGTATAGGATATACCCACGTCAAAGTCTGCAACAGTCTCCATCCATCTCTGCTGACGGAGGTTCAGATCTGGCTGAGTAAACAGATACTTCAGACTTTGGTGGTCGGTGAAGATTTCGCAACGATTACCGAGAAGGTAATGTCGCCACTGCTTCAGTGCATGAATGACAGCAGCAAGCTCGAGGTCGTGAACTGGGTAGTTTTCTTTATGAGGGCACAGTTGACGAGAGGCATAAGCAATCACTCTGCGCTCTTGCATTAGGACACAGCCTAATCCTTGACGGGAAGCTTCACAGTAAATGACGAAGTCCTTCTTAGTATCAGGTGGAGCAAGCACTGGGGCAGCAGTCAACTTGTCTTTGAGCGCGTGGAAACTATCCTGACACTTGTCTGTCCATTCGAACTTGACACCCTTATGCAACAGATTAGTCAGAGGCCTAGCAATCTTGGAGAAGTTCTTGACGAATCGACGGCAATAGCTAGCGAGACCGAGAAAACTTCGGATTTGCTTGACATTCTTCGGAGGAGTCCAATCGAGAATAGCCTAAACTCGTTCAGGGTTGACGGCAATACCATCCTTGGAGATGACATGCCCAAGATAGGTTACTTCGGGGAGCCAGAATTCACACTTGGAATACTTAGCATACGGCTGATGCTCTCGAAGCTTTTCCAGCACAAGACGAAGATGTTCAACATGTTCTTCTTTGTTCTTGGAAAATACAAGGATATCATCCAGATAAACCACGACGAACTTGTCGAGGTAATCCATGAATATATAGTTCATCAGACGAGAGAAGGTGGCGGGAGCATTCGTTAAGCCGAATGGCATGACGGTGTACTCGTATGATCCATACCGAGTCACGAAGGCGGTTTTTCGGATATCCTCTTCACAAACACGGATCTGGTGGTAACCCAACCTCTAGTCGAGTTTGGAGAACACTGATGAACCAGCCATTTGACCATAAAGTTCATTGATCCGAGGAAGAGGATATTTATTCTGAATGGTAGCTTGGTTTATAGGACGGTAGACTTGGACTAATCGGTTTGTCCCATCCTTCTTCTTAACAAAGAGAGAAGGTGCTCCCCAAGGAGAGCAACTTGGGCGAATGAAACCTTTGACAAGAGATTTGTCGATTTCCTCCGTAAGCTCAATGATTTCATGTGGCGGCATCTTGTAGGGTCGTTTGGCTATAGGGGTGGTGACGGGTTTCAAGTCGATGATGAATTCGGCAACTCTAGCAGGGGGAATCCCAGGAAGTTCTTCTGGGAAGACGTCTTGGAATTCACGAACGATGGGAATGTTTTCAATGCCCTCGAGTGGTGCAGCGTTCAACGCATTCAAGGCATAAAGTTGTGCCTCGGCGTTCTGAACTAGATGAGCTTGGTAAGTAATTATTTCATCAGAAGGGTGTAGCAGATGGACGACCTTAGTGGCGCAAACTATAGAAGCAGTATGCGCTTTCAACCAATCCATTCCCAAAATTAGGTCGATGCTACAGGACTTCAGTACGATGGGAGAGGCAAGGAATTCCAGTCCTTCAATTTCAACGGGAATGTTGTGACTAACCGTAGAGGTTTGACACTGGCCCGCAGGAGTGTGTACCACAATCGCAGTGTTCATCTCTTCGTATTTAATGCCATGCATGAATGCAAACTCAGCTGATATGAATGAATGCGATGCTCCTGTATCAAATAAAATAGATGATGGTACTGAATTTACAAGGAGTGTACCCATCACGGTAGCAGGCTAGTCTAGAACTTCATTGAGATCAACGTGGTTGGCATGAACGCGACCATAAGACTTGGCATTGTTGTTGCGAGGCTGGTTGCTTCCACGGCCAACTGTGGGAAGGGCCAGTTGATTCTGGTTCTGATTCTGATAGCAGTTCCTGGCAAGGTGACTAGGTTGGCCACACTTGTAGCACAGACCGTTATTGGGAGTGGGAACAGGAGCTCAGGGTGGTGGAGCTCGAAGTCTTGGCTGCCTAGTTGGTGGGGGAGGCAGACGCGGTGCAGCATAGGACTGCCTTGGAGCAGGTGCAGTTGGCTGGTACATGCTGTTGGGAATCCATATCCTATGCTTCTGCCAGGACGGGCCCGAAGATGAGCCCGTGTCACGGTTGCGCCTGTGAGAGCTCTGGTGTTCCTGCAGACCAGTTTCGACATTGATGGCCTTGTTCACCAAGGTGGCGAAATCAGCAAAGTCATGCACTAGAAGTGCGAGCTTGATGTCAGCTTGAAGGCCATCACAGAACTTCTCATGTCTGTGTGCATCAGTTGCAATGTCTTCTTCAGCATAGCGGGACAAGTCCAGAAACTCCCGCTGATAGGCTTCCACAGTTTTGTTGCCTTGGGTGAGGCTGCGGAACTAGCGCTTCTTCCAGTCCATGACTCCCTGAGGAATGAAGCGAGCACGGAAGGCAGCTTGGAAGTCTGGCCAGGTGATCATTGTTCCAACCGGCAGGGTACGCCTGTGGCTGTCCCACCATTGAGCAGCGAGTCCCTTCAAGAAGAAGGAAGCAAAGGTGACATAGCTGGCAGGGGCTACATCAGCCGGCTCCATCTCATAGGTGATGTCACGGAGCAAATCATGAGCATCCAGAGGCTGAGTTGAGCTGCGGTACACGGTTGGGTTGAGGCGCATGAAATCCTGCAGAGTCACTTGGGTTGGCTGCTGGTTCATATTGGGGCGAGGAAACTGAGCCATAATATTCTGCATGAATTGGCGATTTAGCTCAAACTGTTGCATCATCCCAGCCATGTACTCGGGCGGGGGTGGGGGAGGGTTACCATGACCACGACCACCTGGTCTAACCATCCTCCTAATATATAACAGGAGTAGTTCAGCATTGAGAATTGTAAGGACAAGAATCATTCATGATGAAACATGCATAATGAAAGAACATGATAGATACTACTTAGTAGTTGGCATAGCTTACAAAAGATATCATGCATAGAGTTCGGTACACAGAGTTCAGTACACAGACTAAGAACATCATAGGCGGCACGCAGGCTCGCGGCGAATGCATCTAACACTAACAAGCAAGCCTACATCAGTCCCATGAGGAACTGTGGAGGTAGGTGTAGCCTGACAGCTGGTAGTGACGCGAAGGGAAGACCTCCACACGAGTAGCCTGGGGTCCGCGGATACTCTGGTGCGGAACCCGACGCGCAGGTGGCAGGAGAGGACCAAGTGCGGGAGAGTAGCCTCACACATCTGGCCAGCCGACACCCTGGGGCATCACGGTCCTGGAAGGGTAGATCGCAGAATGCGATAGATCACCAAATCGGACAGAGGGGTGCAACAGCGTCAGAGCACGGTACAGGTGTTGACGGGTGGTGTACAACTCGTGGCGAAGAGCTCGGTTAGCTCTATCCAACCCATCAGCATGCAGAACCAGGTTCTAATGGTAGAAGGGCTCTCGGGTGACAGTGGAGTAGGCAGAAGTGTAATACCCCTCCGCACTAACATCGGATGTGATAGCAATGTGCCTGAAGGGGGAGGTGTCCAACTCCTGATACTCTCCACGAAGACATGTCAGAGCAGCATAAGCAGCATCGTGGACCGCCATATCGATAGTCATGCCAACACCATGAGCAGTGTGCAACACGGTAGTGGAGTCATACTCCCGAGAGTAGAGGTGGACGATGGCACGGTACTGCTCCTGGTTGAAGTCCTGGTACTCCTCATAGACGGTGTACTCAGGGTGCCAGCGATAACCCAGATAGGTCATCATCTCAACCAACACCGCAGGTGATCCTGAGGCACCAATGGCCGTCGTGTGGCGCACGACCTGTCTCGTGGGTTCCATCTGAAAACAAAGATGTTTTCACAGGAGTCAAATGACAATGTGAAAAATGCCAAATACTACTCTAAAGAATAACTAGGGCTTATCCAACTTTGGGGTGAACGTGGTCACGGGATCCTAATGTTAGAGTTAGTAAAATCGTTTAACCCGAGTAGGAGAGAGTTTAGAGTCCCAGAGTAAGGATCAAGGAGAAAAAGATCCTAATACCACCCAGATGGCGACGTGGGCCCGTAAGGCACACAACCATGTTAGTAAAAAGTTTTGTAATGTCTAGACTCGACTTCGGCCAAGGAGTGTGGAAGGGGGATTCCTACAGGCAGTCGGCTCTGATACCAACTTGTGACACCCCCGATTCAATCGTACACTAATCATACACGCAAACGTGTACGATCAAGATCAGGGACTCACGGGAAGATATCACAACACAACTCTACAAATAAAATAAGTCATACAAGCATCATATTACAAGCCAGGGGCCTTGAGGGCTCTAATACAAGAGCTCGATCATAGACGAGTCAGCGGAAGCAACAATATCTGAGTATAGACATAAGTTAAACAAGTTTGCCTTAAGAAGGCTAGCACAAACTGGGATACATATCGAAAGAGGCGTAGGCCTCCTGCCTGAGATCCTCCTAAACTATCTGGTCGCAGCAATCGAGTATAGAAAGGGGAAAAGAGGGAGCAAAGCAACCGTGAGTACTCATCCAAAGTACTCGCAAGAAAGGAGCGACACTACATATGTATGCATTGGTATCAAATGGATTAATGGTATCATATGTGGACTGAACTGCAGAATGCCGGAATAAGATGGGGATAGCTAGTCCTTTTGAAGACTACGCTTCTGGTAACCTCCATTTTGCAGCAGAAGAAGAGAGTAGATGGTAAGTTCACCCAGTATCATCGCATAGCATAATCCTAACTGATGATCCTCCCTTCGTTGCCCTGTGAGAGAGCGATCACCAGTTGTATCTGGCACTTGGAAGGGTGTGTTTTATTAAGTATCCGGTTCTAGTTGTCATAAGGTCAAGGTACAACTCCAAGTCGTCATGTTACCGAAGATCACGGCTATTCGAATAGATTAACTTCCCTGCAGGGGTGCACCACATTTCCCAACACGCTCGATCCCCTTTGTCCGGACACACTTCTCTGGGTCATGCCTGACCTCGGAAGATTAACACGTCGCAGCCCTACCTAGGCACAACAGAGGTCAGCACGCCGGTCTAAATCCTATGGCGCAGGGGTCTGGGCCCATCGCCCTTTGCACACCTGCACGTTGCGAACGCGGCCGGAGAGCAGACCTAGCAACCTCCATTACAAAGGAAGTTGCGTTACGCGGTCCAACCCAGCGCACGCCGCTCAGTCGCTGACGTCATGAAGGCTTCGGCTGATACCACGGCGTCAAGTGCCCATAACTGTTCCCGCGTAGTTGGTTAGTGCGTATAGGCCAGTAGCCAGACTCAGATCAAATACCAAGAATCTCGTTAAGCGTGTTATTTTGAAATAACCACGGATGCCGACTAGGGCCAGGCCCACCTCTCTCCTAGGTGGTCTCAACCTGCCTTGTCGCTCCGCCACAAAGTAACAGTCGGGGGCCTTCGGGAACTCAGGCCCACCTCTACCGGGATGGAGCCACCTGCCCCTTCAACCCCCAACATCGGAATCACTCGCGGGTACTCCTACGAGCCGACCCGACTTTAGTCACCACCTGTATAGCATGTATATATGTATAAGTTTATACCCGTGATCACCTCCCGAGTGATCACGGCCCGATAGTATAGCATGGCAGACGGACAAGAATGTAGGGCCACTGATGATAAACTAGCATCCTATACTCAGCATTAGGATTGCAGGTAAAGGTAACAACAGTAGTAGCAAGGACGGGCTATGCATCAGGATAGGATTAACGGAAGCAGTAACATGCTACACTACTCTAATGCAAGCAATATAGAGAAGAGTAGGCGATATCTGGTGATCAAGGGGGGGCTTGCCCGGTTGCTCTGGCAAGAGAGAGGGGTCGTCAGCATCGTAGTCGTACTGGGTAGCAGCGGCGTCGGTCTCGGTGTCTAGCGAGAGAAGAGGGGGAAGAAACAATAAATATAATGCAAACAAATGCATGACGATGCATGACATGACAAAGTGTGATGCTAGGTGTGCCCTAACGTGGTACGAGGTGGTACCGGTGAAGGGGGAAAACACCCGGGAAAGTATTCCCGGTGTTTCGTGTTTTCGGACAGATGAACCGGAGGGGGAAAGTTGCGTGTTTGCTATGCTAGGGGTGTGTGGCGGACGAACAGGCTACATATCCGGATTCGTCTCGTCGTTCTGAGCAACTTTCATGTACAAAGTTTTTCCATCCGAGCTACGGTTTATTTTATATTAATTTTAAAATATGTAAATCATTTTTAGGATTTATTTAATTAATTAAATCAACATTACCCAGAGTAGTGTTTGCTGACATCAGCATGACGTCAGTAGTTGACCTGGTCAACCTGACATGTGGGTCCCGCATGTCATTGTCTAACTAACTAACTAACTGTTTAGTTAGATTAATTAGCAAGTTAATTTGGTTTAATAGTTAGTTAATAGAATTAATTAAGTTAATTAATTAATTCATTAATTCATTTTATTATTAATTAATTAATTATTATATATATATATTAAATCTTTGTTTAAATCGTTCTGTGGACGGGGCCCATATGTCATAGGCCCTAAGGGCCATAGCGGGTTCGGGTGGCGTAGCGGGAGCGGGGCGAAGGGGTGCCCGCACGCCCGAGCCACCAGGCATTGCGGCGAGGCCGTAGAGGCGAGGGTGGTCGCCGGAGCACGCCCACCGTGAGTAGGAAGATTAAGGCAGCTGCACGGGGCAGGGGCGCGGGCATCACGCCCGACATGCGTGCAGGGGCGCGGCGTCGCGCGGGAAGCAGCGAGGCGGCAGAGAGCATGCAGGGGAAGGCGCGGCGGCGTGCGGCCGGTGGGAGCGGGGCGGCACGGTGGAGCAGATCCGCAGAGCGAGAGCAGGGGCGGCGAGCAGTCTCGGTGGCGCGGCGAGGAGGTCAGCGGGTGGGGATGAGTGAGAGGCGGTGCGGCCTCGGCGAGGCAGGGACTCCGCGGCAAGCAGCGGCGACAGTTGGCGCGCAGGGGTGGGGGAGAGCGAGCGGGCGGCGTGCGCGTGCCAGGGAGGGCGCGGTCGCAATAGGGGCTGGGCGCGAGCGAGGTGCCGATGCGGGCGGCAGAGCACGGCGACGGGCATGCGGCGCGGGACCGGCAGGGCGCACGTGAGGGGACGCGGTGCGCGGGCAGCGTGCGCGTGCGTGGGACGATGCCGCGGCCAGGAGCGTGTGCGCGAGAGAGAAGGATGAGAGTCGTAGGCGGAGGCTCACAGAGGCCGCAGGGTTCGGGGCAACGGGGGGGGGGGCGAGGAGGATGTTGGGGACGGCGGCGACGAGGAGGAGACGAGGTCGAGGCAACGGCGTGCGTCGACGGCGTTGGCGATGTTAGGGTCGGGGAGGAGTTGGGGAAGTCGAGGCGGAGGAGCTCCGGTGAACGGCGACGGCGATCCGGGGCGGTGGCGTCGACAGGGTCGGGTGCGTGGTCGCCCCGATCTCGATCTAGATCGGGGGAGTGGGGGAAGTGGGGTGGGTGGTTAGGGTTTTCCCCCAGTGGGGTGGATATGGGGGAGGGTGTGGGGTGCGGCTGGGCCGGCCTGGCGGCCCAATGGCCTGCTGGGCCATGGTCCAGCGGGGGAGGGGGTGTTTCTTCTATTTCCTTTTTTGTTCTTTGTTAGTTTTGTTTTCTGTTTTTATATTTTCTTTTCTGTTATTTATTTTCTTTTATGTTTTAATAGTTTATAGTTTTTAGAAAAAGTGAAACTCACCCCTAAATTAGATTTGTAAAATCAACTGTTCTCACAAAAAGTTTGGGACAAAAGTAAAGTACCTTGTATTCTCTATTAATTAAAAAGACATTTAAGTTATTGTTTTGGTCATTGTTTTATTTATTTTAGTCCCTTTAATTATTTTATAATAATGCGTATCCTCCACCATAATTACTTATGACTTATTTGTCACATTGGGAACATTATAGTTTTAACTTTTGAAAACTTCTAGTGTTTGACTTTATTTTAAATTTGAATTTGAATCGGTTTTGAATTAACCCGAGATTAATAATAGTAATCATAGATGACATGGCATCATTAGGAGAGTTTTACTGTAGCCAAATTATCCGGGCGTTACACCACCAAAGCAGGAGTAGGGTTTTACACCTCACGGTGGCCCGAACCTTGGTAAAATTGCCTGCGTGATCTCTGCCATGCTGCCCCATGCTCATCTGCTCTTTGTGCAACGCAACGCCCCCTGTCGAACCAGCAAGGGGCCCTCTGGTCCCATAGGTGGCCGTGGTTTACCACGACAAGCGCTATACCGAAAAGGAGAGGTAGTAAGTAGTACTACCTCCATGGTGGGTACGTACTCTGTAAAATTAGATTTTCTCAAAACTAAGTCGCTCAACCTTTATTTGCTTGTTTCCCTTCCTGCCTTGTTGCCTCAAATAGACTATGCCAAACTCCCCTTCATACCGCGCGGGAAAAGACCCGCGCTCGCCTTTTTTAGTCTGGGTTTGTATCGATGGATCGCGCGAAGCAGCAAAAACCAAGCCATGTCTTGTATTCCTCCGTCGTTCTAAAAGAGTGGAGACGCTGGTGAGGGAGTCCAGGATTAGGGGGTCCTTGGTGTCGGATCGTGGGTTCTAGCAAACCCTTGAGGTTCGAACACTGGGGTGCGCACGAAGATCTCTCTCTTCCTCACTCACTCTCGCAATGATCTCTAGGCCTAGCTCGCCGAACCCAAGGAACAAGAGACACGAGAGTTTATACTGGTTCGGGACACCATTGTGGTGTAATACCATACTCCAGTGTGGTGTGGTGGATTGCCTCGCAGGCTGAGGATGAACTAGTATAGGGGATGAAAAGACTCCTAAGGAGAGGTGGTCTTTAGCTCGGTGAGCTTGTGTGTGTGAGGATGGTTTCCATGATCCGTCCCCTGCTAAGGTGGTGGCTAGTCCTATTTGTAGAGGCCCTGCTCCTCTTCCCAAATGTTTAGGCGGGTAGGGATCCCACAACGGCCAATTTCGAAGGGGGATAACTAGTACAACTAACTTGACAAAAGGTGGTCTTCGCCTGCCAAAGGCTCTGGTGGTGATGTAGTTGTGGGCTCCACGGTGACCTCCCTCCTGCTGGTCTTGGTCTTGTTGCACCGATATGGAAACCTTTGCCTGATGCCTCGGGACTCCTCGCCTGTGCTTGCCCCTTTAGCACCAAAGAGGAAACTAGCACCCTGCGCCCACTGGCGCCCGCCTGGCCTTGGTCGTCGTGGCTCACGTCAGGCGGACCTCGTGAGGTGCACCTTGCATAGATATCTCCGCTTCGCGAGACTTGTCCCCTCGCGAGGGTCTTGAGTGGTTGTTGATGAAGATGGGCCGTACCATGCCATTGGTGGAGCCATGCCCTGGGCCGCAGGCAGGCAAGTCTGAGTACCCCCGTTCCCAAGACGCCGACAGTAGCCCCCAAGCCCAAGGCGCGCTCGGACTTGGCTTCGAGGCGAAGCCAAGTTTTAAGTGCGCAGCACCGCGGGGCCAATAGCATGCGGCATCGATTGACACATTGCGATTGATAGGTCATGGGCGTCTCCGCTTCCCCATGCTGCCTCGGCAACTGCCCCTGACAAACAAAAGGCTGGTGCGTGCCGCAGTGCCTTTATTGCCTTCCTTTGTCTTGCTCCAGATCCCCTTTCTTGCTTCTCGCTCCCAAAGACTCCAGATCCATGCCAATTTCCCTTCAATCCTGCAATCTATGGCGTCCGGCAAGGCAAAGGCCGCTCCTTCGCCCGCCTGGTACGAGCCAACTCTTAGTGCGCCCAGCGTTTCGGAGAAGAACCTCGCTGCCACGCTCCTGATGGCGGCAGTGGGCAGCAACGAGAAAGGGAAGACCGCGCTCCGGGCCGGCTCCATTGAGCCGAAGGCCTTGGGCAGCACCTTCTACCCCTTCTTTGTGAGTAGCGTCATCGCAGGGCTGGTCCCTCCCTTCTCTGATTTCTTCTACACCGTCCTCAGCCACTACAAGTTGCACGCCCTTCATCTCCATCCCAACTCTGTCCTCCTGCTGTCGATCTTCGCCTTCTATTGTGAGGCATTCGTGGGGGTGATGCCGTCCGTGGCGCTTCTCCGCCACTTCTTCTACCTCCGGAACAGGGACAACCATTGCTCGGGGTGTGCCAACTTTGTCACGGCCAACGGCTCCAACACGATCTTGAAGACCGGGAAGAAGGCCGAGAATTTCAGGAGCAATTGGGTCCTTATGGACGCCAAATTCTCCCACCCTCGACTGTCGCTGCCGACGGAGAGGCCCTCAACTCACGAGGTGTGGCTTAGCGCGAAGATCACCGACCCCCGGGCACAGCAGGTGTTGGAGAAGATGACCGCCGACCTGAAGCCTGACGACCCGAAGGCAGCGAAGCTGATGGGGGCCATGATCGTCAAGGAATTCTTGGCAAAGCGCGTGGCCCCACTCCAGGCGCGCTCGCGCCCCTTGTGGAAGCTCGGGGACGAGGATGATGACCTCCGCCTGAGCTCAAGTGCCCTAACGGACAAGGAGCTGAGCGCGGCTCTCCGTCTCTTGGTCGGGGACGACCAGGGGTATCCGCTGGACACTCATGTTCCCTTGTACCGCCACCCGGACAGGGCAAAAATTGTCGCCGCCATGCCCACCTACGACGGGCATGGTCTCGTGCCTCCGGCGCCCTCCAAGGTCTTGGTGGCGACAGCTCCGTTGCTGGTGTCCTCCGGGGACTCTGATGAGGAGGAGGAGGAGCGGGACTCGGAGGCGACCCAGGAGGGGGTAGGGGAGAGTTCCCCTCTGCGCAAGGCCGGCCTCCTTCATGCCTTGCCTGACGACGCTGACGCTGACGACCATCCGGTGAGGGAGGTCCTGCCCTCCGCTGGGGTCACCACGACGTCTCGAGTTACCCCCTTGAAGAAGCCGCTGGCTGGGGTCCCGACGAAGAGCCGGTCGGCGCTGATCTCCCGAGGCGACGCTCTTGAGATCCGCGCGTCCGCGCCCCAGGTTGTGAAGCCTATGGGCTTCGCGGTCCTGAAGAGGCCGAGGGACTACACCACCATGGATCAGTAAGTGCCTCGTTATGATTTTGTCCTTGCTCTTGCTGCTGCTTCTGACGCCACTCCTTGCTCTGATAGGCCAACATTGGTGGTGAAGAAGAAGGAAGGGGCACCCACGCCTTCTATGACCCAGCAGCCTGTCGTGGCCACGCCTCCTCCGGTGCAGAAGGGTGGCGACGACGCCCATGCTTCTCCATCTTGGTCCTCCTCGTGAGGCCCGGTTGACCAGTCTTAGGAGACACTACTAGGGAAAAGCCTAGCAGCAGCGCGGGTTTTCGGCCTTTTAGTAGCGCGGGGGCCGGCGCTACTAATAAGGCGCTATAGCTAACGTATAGCAGTAGCGCTGGTCCACCCGCGCTACTGCTACACAAGTGTTGCAGCAGCGCGCTTAAAGGAACCTCGCTGCTGCTAATAGCTATAGCGCGCTTCCCCTGTGCGCGCTACTGCTACAACCGCGCTGCTGCTAACTTTTCTCCACTCGCTACTGCTAATTTTAGTAGTTTTTTGTTTTTTTCTGGCATATTTGTTTTGTATTTGAACAGACTTTATAGAAGAATCTTTAGCACATACAAATGTCATCATGATACACATACAAATGCCTGCGAGACCACAAATGTAATCATAGCATATACATACAAATAGTCTCGTCATAATCATCATCCAACACAAAGTGGTATCTTGTCATCATCTCTAAAATAGCGATACATGCAAGTCTCGAATACTTGCAACTACAACGTCATCCATCTAAACAAAGGTATACGCGAGAAGAGCTATCACTATGAGTGAGAGCGAAACTATGCAGTACATGAGATGGCGGTTACGAGTCCTCTCTCGTGCTAGCGTGAACCTCAAGTAACTAGCTTCTCCTTCTTGTCTGCTTTTGAAGGCTTTATGGCTGGCGTCCGAGAACCCATTCACTTGCGCCTGACACTCATGCCACTCGTTGTACACCCCCGGAACCTTCCCTTTGTACACGACATAGCAGTTCCATCTCGCCATCAAGAAACTAGGTACCTGTTAGAGATGCATGTTCATGAAGAGGATGTACAATCATATATATGCAACAAAATATACTAGAGAACACCGAAAAAGAAAGGGTTAGCAACTAGATGCAACTAGGGATCGTGGACATCACAAAGTTGCATCGCTACAAATAGTATACAAGTTCAACCGACACATATCATCATCATCGACATCATAAACCACTAGAAGTTCCATCCTTCCATATCATCGAGGATGGACCCTAGCTTCTTGAACGGCGTGAGGTCTAGATGTTGCATGCCTATGCGAGTTCGGACGTCAGCTCGCGATATAGGGCCGTGGTGGAACATCCCCTTCTCATCGACGACTTCTTTCATGATGATCGTCGCAATGTCGCTTTGGATGCGAAAGAAGTCATCTCTAAGTTTATAATCCGCTTCTCCATGAGATTCTAGCCACTTGTGGATATGATCATCATTTCTGCTTCTCATGCGAAGCTTTTGGTGATCCGTGTTGAACTGAATCATGAGATGGAGGATGTAGAATCCATCCTTCTTGCTTGGTTTTGGGACTTGGATGCAGGAGAAGTTAGTTTTATGCGCGAAACCCATCTTCTTGTTCCTTTGTTTCCTGATCTGCATGTGGCCACCTCTAAAGCTGAAGCCTTGGAGAGCATCATCTAGAATATTCATTATGTGGGTGTAGTCTTTTTTCTCGTAGTCTATGGAAGGGTCAAAATACACGGCGTGGGAGACTTGCGGATAAAGAACGATAAGGACGGCGCGCCCGTTGCTGCGGGGAAAAGACACCTCAAATTATTCCCCATAGAGAGAGAAGGAATGATTGAAATGTATGAAAGGGTTGTTCGAAACTGACTTACTTTGGATGATAAGGCACGAGGACAATTTTGGCATGACCTTTGCTAAAAATGGACATATCGAGCGCCTGAAATTCACCGGAACAGAAATGAATCAACATTCCGGCGTAACATAGGCAACTCGGATCATTTACCAAAACATGACATGTCCAAAACATGACATATCCACATATCACATGTCCAGTTCAAATTTGCATATAAATTCAGCAAATTTTGAAACCTATCTAAATTCATAACTAAATAGATAACCTAATTAACATAACTAAAACCTAAGTAAATTAACCCTAGCTAGCAGAGAGAGAGAGAGGGGGTGGTTTACAGAGGGTGCAGGGCGAGGAGGCAGGCCCGACGAGGGCCGAGGTTGGGAGGGGAGGAAGCAGAGGAGGGAGGCGAGGGCCGACGGGTCGGGGGCGAGCGCCGGCGCTGGGGGCGAGCACGCCTGGGTCGGGGGCGGCGGGGTCGGGGGCGAGTGCGGCGGGGTCGGGGGCGGCGGGGTCAGGGGCGAGCGCGCCAGGGTCGGGGGCGAGCGCGCCGAGGTCGGGGGCGGGCGCGGCGGTGTGATGGGGCCGGGGAAGAGAGAGTGGGGATTTGGGAGAAAAGAGGCGGGATGAAGCAGGGAAAGGGAGAATTTTGGGTTAAGTGGACATAGCAGTAGCGCGTTTTCACGAAACGCGTTACTACTATTACGAGCAGCTATAGCGATTTTCTGCAGAAACCGCTACTGCTACCTTGACTAGCTGTAGCTCTTTTTCACTAAAGCGCTACTGCTATAACCAGTTTCCCTTTTTTCTTTTCCTCGGCATAATAGGAACATATATATTACATCATTGGACCCTTGCATAATAATGGCTAAGTGTGTATACAAAATAGGAACATATATATATTACATCATTGGACCCATGCATAATAATGGCTAATTAAGTGTGTATACAAAATAGGAACATATATATATTACATCATTTGACCGATTCCTCAGCGCTGACGTTTTCGTTTTTGAGTCAGCTTCTTTCCCTTCTTGTCCGTCGAAGAATAATTGAGCCCCTCATTGTGACTTTGCCTTTTCCATGGAGTACGATTTTTCTTTGGTAATGTAGTATTGATTCTTCTTTTGACGTATACTTCATCATCATCGTCATCTTCGCTCATTGGGTTGCCGTACTGATCATAGTCTTCCTCGTTGGCGACTCCATCCATTCCAATGATGTTTCTTTTGCCTTTCCTCACGACAACACGACTGGGATTGCATGGGTCGGTTATGAAGAAGCATTGTGTCACATGCTTAGCGTGTACCCATGGCTCGTTTTTTGCGATAGCGTTCACGGTAGCGCTCTTGGTGTCGGGTATAGTCATGGTAGTGAAAATCCGGCTTTCTCTTTCGACATTCTTAGCCCATCTGACACGAAACATCATCGTGTTGTGCAGTCCAGAGTAGTCAAGCTCCCAGATCTCCTCGATCCTTCCATAAAATTGTTCAGTTGCGCCATTGTCGCTGCCGGTCATGCATTCCATCATCACCCCTGAATTCTGATATTCATCACTGTCCATATCTTTGGCCTCCGTGTAGAACATGTATCCGTTGATATCATATGCCTGATAGGTTACGAGGTTGGGCGAGGGGCCATGTGCTAAGGCGTATATGAGCAATCCGTCCTTAGAGCCCTCCTCTGGGGGATTAGCAATAATATGCTCTTTGAACCAATGCAGGAAAGTGGAGTTGTGCTCTCTAGTAACTTCGGCGTCCGTCCTGCATACCCCCCAGTCACGATACTTCTTTGCGATAATTTCTTTGTGCAGTGCCACGAAAGGATCTACCTCGTCTAGGTGTTGTAGCACTACCAAGTTTGCTCTGTCAAAGTCGCTGCGTCGATCTGAGTATGCCACGTGCAGTTCCCTGCGACCGTTGTAGTGACCTTCTCCTTCGAGCCTCCCATCGTGCTTGTTAACGGGAAAACCAACACTAACACCAGGCGGCTGGTCTGCGCCATATAGAAAATTCTCACAGAAAGAGATGCACTCTTGTGTCAAATAGCCCTGGACGATGCTTCCATCCAGACGGGACATGTTACGAACGAATCCTTTGATGATCCCATTCATCCTCTCAAACGGCATCATGTTGTGCAGGAATGACGGCCCCAGGTCTATTATGTCATCCACAATATGGACACACAGATGCACCATCACGTCAAAGAACGCGGGCGGGAAGTACATCTCAAGCTCATTCAGTATCACAATGATCTCTTCCTGTAGCCTTCGGAGCTGCTTCACACTGATCAACTTTCGAGAGATGACGTCGAAAAAGTTGCAGAGACTAATAAGCATGTCACGGACGTGCTTTTCCATTATCCCTCTAAGGGCAACAGGTAATATCTGCGTCATCATCACATGACAGTCATGAGACTTCATCCCGCTGAACCTTTTCTTGTCCGTGTCTAGATATCTACTTATCTTGCCATAGTAACTGGAACTAACTTTGACTCCGGTAAGGCACTTAAAGAATTGATTGATCTCAGCCTGACTTAAGGTGAAGCAAGAAGGGGGGCAATAATCCTCATTCTTTATTTTCTTGCACTTCTTCTCCCGTGCCTCTATCTCCGTCTCTGTCTCTGACATTTTACGGGGCGACATGTGCAGATCTTCCCTAATTTTCAAATCTTGCAAGTCTTTTCTTGCCTTCGGCCCATCCTTGGTCTTATCCGGCATGTTCATCAGTGTTGCGAGCAAGCTCTCAAGGACATTCTTACAAATATGCATTTGATCAAGGCAATGAGGTGTATCGAGTTTGTGCCAGTACTCCAAGTCCCAGAACACAGACCTCGTCTTCCATACCTTCAGCAGCGGCTCCGGCGCCTTTCTCATCGTCTTTCCTGGCGCGGGGCACTCCTTCCAGTTTTTCAACAGCTCATCGATTTCGGCACTGCTCCGCTTACGTGGAGGTCCTCGATGCTTAGCGTGACCATTGAATAGATCTCCACAGTTTCTCCACGGGTCGTCCTGTTCGAGCCATCTTTGATGCCCCATGTACACGATTTTCCCAGACCCGCCATCTTTCCTTGACGTTAGCTGCTGAGACGTCGTATCATCCATGCACCGCGTGCATCCGCAATATCCATGGCACACCTAGCCTGCCACATATCCGTAACCAAGATAGTCGTGCACTGTCGTGATTAGCGCGGCTCTCATGTTGAAATACTCGCCTTTGCTGGCGTCCCATGTCTTAGCCGGTGTTTTCCATAACGTGTCTAACTCCTCCTGAAGTAGTCCCAGATACAAATTAATATTATTTCCTGGTTGTTTCGGCCCTTGAATAAGCATTCTCATGTGAATGTACTTTGATTTCATGCACAACCAGGGGGAGGTTGTACATCCATACAAACACGGGCCATGTGCTATGGTTGGTGCTCTGGTTGCCAAATGGATTCATGCCATCAGTACACGCGTCGAGCACGATGTTCCTTGCATCACATTCAAAATACCGATAGAAGCTGTTCAACGCTCTCCACTGGCTTCCATCCTTGATGTGTCTCAGCTTTGGATCATCTCCATCGTCGGGCTTCTTCCTCTCCGCGTGCCAGCGCATTAGCTTTGCTTCCTTGGGATCTACAAAATACCTCTGGAGACAGGGAGTGATCGGTAAGTACCATACCACTTTCTGGGGACATTTCTTCCCGGCCTTCTTGTAACGAGAAGCATTGCACACCGGACAACTTGTTTTTTCCGCGTGCTCCTTCCGATAAATTATGCAATCATTGATGCATGCATGGTATCTAACGTGTGGCAGATCAAGAGGGCACACGATCTTCTTGGCCTCATCAACACTACTAGGACATAGATTACCCTCGGGAAGAACATCCTTTAGGTACTTGAGATGCTCATCGAGGCTAGTGTCGGTCCATTTGTTTTTAGCCTTCGTCTTCAGCACTTGGAGCGTGAAACTCGAGCGGGTCACCTCAGGATTGCAACCATCATACAATGGAGTGTTCGAGTCTACCACCAGTTGCTCCAGCTTAGCCTCCTCTCTAGAAGCAGCTCTCTCAGTACTCGTCTCCTTGCGAAGCAATGCTTGAACATGAGGGTCCCGCACGATTGAACTTAGTACCGACGAACTCTGTTGCGTGGAGTCCATGTCGTTCTCTCCGCCGCCATGTCTGGCCCCTTCTCCGCCGCCATGTCCGGCCTCTTCCCCGCCGCCATTATCGATCATCTCTTTGTCTTGCCCCGTGTCATCATTGCCTGCCCCGTCGGCATCCTCAACATCGTCATCCTCATCTTCAGTTATCCATCGAGTATAGCCATCCATGAAACCAGTCATGAGCAGGTGCGCTTCGACACAACCATCGACATGGGGGTCAAGCCAAACTATTCCTTTGCATTTTCGACACGGACATAAAACCTCTGTCAGGTTATTTTCCTTCATGTCCTGCACCGCCGACCGCAACCACCTGTCCACCATCGTTCCACTGACCATCGTCAACTCTGCACGGTAGTAATAAACAAATTGATTATAAAAATGCGTGCATCCATCAAAGTCATACAAAAATTCGGCATGACCTTCCTTAAAAATAGGACATATGTAGATCTAGAGTTTGCCCGGAATTCGCCGAAACAGAAATAAATCGACATTTCGGCAAAACATAGGCAACTCAAATGCACAATTTGGCGTCAACTCATGCCACAGACACAATTTCCATAAAAATATCACACACACATGCATAAACATATTTCCATTTTGCAAAAGCATGAAATATTAATCACACCTCTATCTCGAGATTGAGCACACGGTGGAGATGATGATGTAGGGAGGTCAAAAGTGCACAAAGCTCTTCTTGACAAAGAAAGATCTAGTTAGGGGGCAAATAGGTCACTTAACTAAATGCTACATCTACCTAGCTAGCTAATTTGGGAGGAGACAACTTCAACTAGTGGAGGGGGGAGGAAAAAGAGAAAGGAGATGAATTAATGGAGGTGGTGTAGTTATAGCTAGGAGTAATGAAGAGAGAGAAAGGTAGGTAGAAGAGGGAGAGTAATGGGGGGAGAAGTATTGAGGAAGAAGAAGAGTGAGAGAGGGAGGATGTGGGAGGTAGGGGAAAGGGAGGAGAGGAGATGGGGAGGTGGAAAAGGTGGTGGGTGCTGCGTCTTAGTAGTAGCGCAGGAGAGAAAGCGTGCTGCTGCTAAGAGCGTAGCAACAGCGTGCTTTCCTGTCACGCGCTACTGCTAAACGGGCCAACCCTGTGCACAATTTCAAAATTAGCAGCAGCGGGGTGACAAAAAAGCGCGCTGCTACTATGGCATTAGCAGCAGCGGGCTCCCTGGCGCCGCGCTACTGGTAAACTTATGTCGTTGTGTACTGTCGGTGCATTTTTGTAGCAGCGCGGTTTAAGCGTCACGCGCTACTGCTAAGTTTGCACCAGTAGCGAGCTTTCCGTAGCCGCGCTGCTACTACTTAGCAGCAGCGCCTATTTTTATGCTGCGCTGCTGCTAAGATTCTGTGTATAAGGTTTTCCCTAGTAGTGAGAAGGCGATCTCCACCGCCAAGCCGGCTCCAGAGGCACCTATCCCCAGCTTGCCCGCCGATGTTTCAATGGCCCAAGAGCCCCTGGTTTCTTCTTCCGCTGCTGTGTCGGCGTTCTGGGTACGGGGGTCCCCAGACTTGCCTGCCTGCGACCAGCGGCGTGGCTCGAGTGGGGGCCCAGTGCGGCCCAGCTTCATCAGCTCAAGCTCAAGACCCTCGCAAGGGGCCAAGCCTTGCGGGGCGAACGACAGGAGGCTTCCTCAGGAGCAGCCTCATCAGGCAGGCTCGCGAGGAGGTGGAGAGATCAAGGCAGGGGTGCCTCGCGAGGAGCCCGTGACGCAAGCCATGACGATCGAGATTAGGCGGGCGCCAGGCGGGCGCCGGCCTGCGCAGTGTCCTTGTTTCCCGTTCGGTGCAAAGGGAGCAAGCACAGGCCAAGGCATCGGGCAAAGGTTATCATTCCGGTGCAACGAGACCAAGACCAGCAGAGCGGCAGGACGGAGGTCACCGTGGAGCCCAAGACGGTGTCATCACCAGTGCTTTTGGCTGTCGAAGACCACCTTTGGTCAGGATAACTTGTACTAGATGTTCCACTTCAAAATGGCCAATTGTTGGCGCCCTTCCCGCTCATTTTTTGGGAAGAGGACCAGGGCCTCTATAAATAGGACTAGCCCCCGAAAGAAGAAAAGGGGTCAAGAGAGAGAGAAAGAAAGAGAGAAGAAAAAGAAGAAGAGAGAAAGGTCCGGACCAAGTAGAACACACCACACCAGCTCAAGAACACCTCTCGCGAGGTCGTTCTTCCCCCTGTATTGTTCATCATCAGCCCCTGAGGCAATGCACCACACCACACACTGGAGTAGCGTATTACACCACATCGGTGGCCCGAACCAGTATAAACCTCGTGTCCCTTGTGTGTTCTTCTTTCTAGCCTAGATTTCTTGCGAGCCATAGAAGCGCGAGTCGGTAGGGGAAAGATCTCCGTGCGCACCCCAGAGTTCGAACCTTAAGGGTCTGTCGGAACCCGAAATCCGACATTTGGCGCGCCAGGTAGGGGTGCGCCGGAATCTTTCTTCCGCTGTTCGCGGGTGATCTTCCGTCGTGTCCATGGCTGACGCTCGTCGGGCTCGCGCCGAGCGCCGGGCTGCTCTCACCACCCGCGTCGCCCAGACGGCGCCCGTCGGCGGACGCCCTCGTCGTTCCCCGTCGCCTGTCGCCAACGCCGCCACCGGCCCGGCGGGGAACGAGCAACAGGCCTCGTCCCAGCATCCTTCGGTGCGGCGGGAGGGCCGCACCGCAACCCCGTCACTGACTCCAGTCGGTTCGTCGTCCCACGCCCGTCGTGCCCCCACGGACGCGCACACCGCGCTGCTCCTGGCAAGGGAGCTCCTGCACTACCGCCCCATCGACGACCTCTACGAGGACTGGCTCGCCCGCATCACCGAGCTTGTCAGCGCCATAGGGGGCTCTCCTTTGTCGTCCCTCTCGCTGCCTCGCCCTCCATTTCGCACAGGGGCGAGGATCAGGAGGCGCCTCCACCACCTCGTCCCCAAGAAGGCGCCCTGGCTCCAAGGCGCGCAGCCCCAGGGCGAGACCCTCCATGTTCGGCACCTGCGCGGCAAGAAGGAAGCTGCCAAGAGATCCCTCGTCCCCAAGAAGGTGCTCGCGCGCTCCCAGCACCGGCGCGCCAAGATCGCGTCCCTACGCCTCCACACCGAGACCCCGCGCTGCTCCAAGCGGCGGCGCGTGGTAATCACCAGGAGCAGGCCCAGCACCAGCAAAGGGCGCCGATGGCCACAGCAGGTTGCCGCGCCTTCACCCCCGAGCTACGCGGCGTCACATGGCCAGGCAAGTTCAAGCCTGATCTGCCCCCTCACTATGATGGCACGACGGACCCCGCGGAATTCCTGCAGCTCTACGAGCTGGGCATCGAAGCCGCCAACGGAGACGAAAAGGTCATGGCGAACTGGTTTCCCATGGTGGTCAAGGACGGCGCCCGCACCTGGCTCCTGAACCTGGCTCCCAGCACGATCTCCTCCTGGGACGAGATGCGCACTCGCTTCATCGCCAACTTCCAGGGCAGTCGTGACCGGCCCCCGGCCATAAGCGACCTGCGCCGCATCAAGCAACAACCAGGGGAAACCCTGCAAAAATATGTACAGCGCTTCAACAACGCTCGCCTCAGGATCCCTAGGGTGACTAAGGAAGCCATTATCTCAGCCTTCTCCGACGGCGTGCGCGACATCAAGATGAAGGAGGAGCTGGCAATCCATGAAAACCTGTGCACATCCCTGGAGTTGTTCAACTTGGCGACCAAGTGCGCCAGGGCTGAGGAAGGACGCCTCTCCCTCCTCGAGCTCCCGGCTGCCGACCCAGAAGATAAAAAGCCCAAGGCCAAGGGCATGAAGCGCAAGGGAGTTGCCATGCTCGCAGCGGAACCAGACACCAAGCGAGGCAGGGATCAGCCTGAGTCATCCAAGGGCAGCCGATATTGCGTGTACCACGACCTCCACACCCACAACACCAATGAATGCTAAGAGCTCAGGGCCGTGCGAGATGGGCGTATCGGCCGACGCCCCGAGCGCAATGACAGGGGCTATGGCCGAGGAGGAGGAAGAGCTGGAGGACGATGGGAAGACCGTGGCCCTCGCCAAGGGTGGCATGACCGGCTTCGCGAGGATCGCTGGCAGGACCAGCCTCACGAGGGAGGCTGGAGGGATCAGCCTCATGAGGATCACCCGCACGGCAACATAGGCCTCCCTCCTCTACCGCCACCACCAAAGAATGAAGACCAACATCAAGACGAGGGGGCTGGGGGCTTCCAGCAGCCGCGCGCAATAGCTTGCATCTTGGGTGGCGCCCAGGCCCCAGCATCCGAGCGCATCTTCAAGCAGTTTGCCCGCGAGGTGAATGCAGTCCTCCCCAAGCTTGAGGCCACACGCCCTCTCAGGTGGTCTGCGTGTGCCATCACGTTCAGCTCAGCGGATCAGCTCAAGTGCACGGCAACAGCCAGAGTTCTCCCGATGCTTTGCTCCCCAGTCATCAGCAATGTGCAGGTCACCAAGACCCTTGTGGATGGCGGAGCAGGACTCAATGTCCTGTCCGTCGAGACATTCGACAATCTCCAAGTGCCATATGATCAGCTTCAGCCGACCAGGCCTTTCTCAGGAGTCGCTGATGGTTCCACCGTTCCGATAGGGCAAGTTCGCCTGCCAGTCACCTTCGGGTAGCGCAACAACTACCGCACCGAGCTCATTGACTTCGACATCGCCCACATTCGCCTGCCATACAACGCCATCCTCGGGTACCCAGCCCTAGCCAAGTTCATGGCAGTGACTCACCATGGCTACAATGTACTCAAGATGCGAGGAAGCGGTGGAGTCATCACCGTACCCTGTGAGGAAACGGACGAAGTGTGTTCACTTGAGCGTGCATTCCAAGCCGCAGCAATCGAGGCCCAGATCATAGGAGCGGAAGACTTCCCGAGGCGACCCTTAAGAAGAAGAAGGCTTCGCCTGGCCCAAGCCATAAGGAGGCAGGCGCCTCCGGAGGCATTGCGTCAGGATTCGTGCCCGTTCAGGGAGCGCCATCCTCTGTCGCATAGGAAAGCGCGCCCGGCGCCCTCCTCAGGCAGGGCTCGGGGGCTCTTTCTTGGAGAGCCACCGACTTTGCCAAGGTCACGAGGGAGGCGCTCGGGCACCACTTGAAGGGGTGCTCCCAGGCACGTTTCCCTCAGGAAGGTACGAGGCAAGGAAGACCAAACCCACAGGAGTTCATCGCAGGAAACACCCAGGAGCTACAGGAGTCGAGAGTCATGCGCGGTAGCCGCCGCTTGCCCGCCGTGGCCCCACATTCAGGCGAGGATGGTGGGCTGCGCGTCTGCATCGACGTGCCAGGGCTCAACCGAGCCGCGTCTCAGGAGTGCCTCTCACCTTCGCGCGTGGGGCGTTGCGGGGGTCCACCTCATAGCTACGTTCGCATGCCTTTCGGCCTGTCGAACGCGGTCGCCGCTCGTCAGCGCCTGCCGAGGAGCATTCTGGAGGCTCAGGAGGTCAGGCATTGTGCGGTCCTGGCAGAGGTGGAGATGGCCCTCGAAGACCTACCCGTGCCCCCGGAGCCTCCTGAGGCTCCTGGGCCTGGGGGCTCGTGAGGATCAACGTCTTCACCGCGCGTCGCCCACTTCTGTGGCATCGCTTCATCTTTAACGGCATCAGGTGACATCTTTCAAGTTCCATTTTTAGCTGGGAGAGCCCATAGGGCCGCGTCGTTCCCAGGTCGCGTGGGTCCGTCCCTGCGGCACGTATCCGTTTCACTTAGGCACTTTACTTACCTTGTTGGGGGCGCCCCTTGGGCTGCATCTCCCCAAACTGCTTGGGCCTGGCCCAGCGGCGTTTGCTTTTCCCGCATCTACTTGAAATGAATCTGCTCCTTCGTACTTAACATACCTGACCTAATCGCCTGCTTGATTGACACCTACCCATGGAGCCGCTCGCTCTGGCACGACGTCTGCGTACGGTTCCGCCCCTACAACGCCGATAAATCTAAGTGGTCGAGCTCTGGCCGCGGTAGCTCCGCAAGGCACCACCTCACCAGGCCCTCAGTGCCCCAATCACTCCCTCGGAGCGACCAATGGTTGGCTGCCAACCGTAGCGACAAGTCTTGTCTCTCCTTGTGATTGGTATGCAGGACCCACTCCAGGAGCAACATTTGGGACGTCGTGAGCTATCTCTCCCTCTCTCCGGCACGGACTGCTTGCACGTTAAAAGGGGGGCGTTTGAGCATCGCAACTCATGGGATCCTACTGGCTCTCCAGCCCTCACCCCCTGGCCTTGACCCACGGCATCGCGACCTGTCATACCAGTGGCGGCTGAGCTCGCTCGAGGACCGGGACCTGAGGACGTAGAGCATTAAGGAAAATGTGGGGAAGTGGGAAGAAGCTCGCGAGGACCTAACCCAGCAGCACCTCAGCTACCGCCGCTCGGGCCGGGCGCCCCGTCGAAGGACTACCCCAAACTCAAAAGATAAGTCACGCCTTACAGGAGTTGGACCAACGCGGCACCAACCCTCGCCTAGTGTAGCTCTGTCACGACGACGTTGCCTTCCTTTCTCGCCCAGCGAGGGCTGCTCGAGCGCTAAAGGGGACCTCCCGAGCATCGCGACTCGGGGACTCTTACCGGACCTCGGGCCGCTCACCTCCTGGCCTTGACCACGGCATCGCGACCTGGCATACCAGCGACGGCTGAAGCCTGCATGGGGACTGGGACCTGTCAGTGTAGAGCGCTAAGTCCTCGCGAGGATAGAAAGGGGGAGCCGAGCCGGGACAGGACAAGCATCTCGCATCGATTCGTATTAGGGATATAATGTTCGCAAAAGACATGGCTGGCGCCTTACATACCCCCGCGGGGTGTTGCTTCGATTCCTCGCAGGGAACAAGAGGTGCTAATCCTAAGGAATGCTAATTGCCCGCGCCTCCGCAAGCGACGCCATCATCAACAATGGACTGCCTGGCGCCGGCGCCAACCCCACCCAGATCAGTGGTGTCGGCGGCCCGATGCAGTTGCCCTACTCCGAGCACGACGCGAGCTCGGAGGCTCGTAGCTGTCGTCGCTCATCTCCGGAGTCACGAGAAGCTCGGGGGAGTCACTGGATTCCCCAGGTCCTCCGCTGCCACCTGAAGAGCTGCTGGAGGGCCGATGGGCAGGCCAGGTCCTCCCCAGTCCGATGCCCCTGCCGCTTTCCTTGGGGCAGCACTCCAACCGGCTTCCTTCAGCATCGAAGACCTTGAAGAACATCAGGGAGACGCCGTCGTATTCAAGATGAATTACGAGGGCACCCTCCGTGCGGCAGACCCGGGCAATCTCACCCCAGCCCCGGGTCATATAGACCTTACCCAGAGCGACGACCGCGACCTCCGCTCCGGTCGCGAGGGTGCTGCAGTCGGCGTGCTAGAGCCAGAGCTCCAGAGACCCGCTCGGCGGCATCTCAAAGGCGAAGAAGGGAGGAAGGCGGATCCAAGAGCTTGGGGGCATGGCGGCTTGAAGCACGAGCTCACAGGAGGAGCCCTCGGCATGGACTCCAGGAGGAACTACGCGCACCGCCGTGACTCACCGGCGTCGGCGGCGGCACCGTCGGTGTTGCTCGACGCCCTCTTCCCCAGGGCCCTCGATTCGGGCATACAAGGGCAGTGGAAACCCAGACGGCGGCCGCTCGTACCAGGGCCTCGGCGCCTCCTGCCAAGCACCCTCATCTTGGCGGCGGGGGACTAGCCGTTTCTTCGGCGGGAGAAGGTCAGGACCTTCTCGGGGGGCCTTTCCTTTCTCTTCTGCAGAAAACCAGCGGATTGGTGCCATTGGCGTAAGGAGAAGCAAGGACGAGGAAGGAGAAGGAAAGGAGTAGCAGGAAGGGATAAGCTAACGAGGCTCACGCGGCCCCGTACTTATAGCCGCAGAAGGCCAACCACCGGCCACCACGATCGCAGGTAATCATGACCCATTTCTCTGCATGCAGGGACTTGACAAGTCGAGCGGTTGCCGAGGCATCGTGGGGAAGCGCGAACGCCCACGTCCAATCAATCGCCACGTGGCGCCCAAGGCCGCAGGCTATTGGGGCCCGCGGCGCTTCGCGCTTGCTCCTTAGCTTCTCTGCTAAGCCAAGCCCGGGCGCGCCTTGGGCCCGGGGGCTACTGTAGGTGTTCTGGGAACGGGGGTCCCAAGACTTGCCTGCCTGCGGCCTGCGGCATGGCTCGAGTGGGGGCCCAGTGCGGCCCAGCTTCATCAGCTCAAGCTCAAGACCCTCGCAAGGGGCCAAGCCTTGCGGGGCGGACGACAGGAGGCTTCCTCAGGAGCAGCCTCATCAGGCAGGATCGCGAGGAGGCGGAGAGATCAAGGCAGGGGTGCCTCGCGAGGAGCCCGTGACGCAAGCCATGACGATCGAGATTAGGCGGGCGCCAGGCGGGCGCCGGCCTGCGCAGTGTCCTTGTTTCCCGTTCGGTGCAAAGGGAGCAAGCACAGGCCAAGGCATCGGGCAAAGGTTATCATTCCGGTGCAACGAGACCAAGACCAGCAGAGCGGCAGGACGGAGGTCACCGTAGAGCCCAAGACGGCGTCATCACCAGTGCTTTTGGCAGCCGAAGACCACCTTTGGTCAGGATAACTTGTACTAGATGTTCCCCTTCAAAATGGCCAATTGTTGTCGCCCTTCTCGCTCATTTTTTGGGAAGAGGACCAGGGCCTCTATAAATAGGACTAGCCCCCGAAAGAAGAAAAGGGGTCGAGAGAGAGAGAGAAAGAAAGAGAGAAGAAAAAGAAGAAGAGAGAAAGGTCCGGACCAAGTAGAACACACCACACCAGCTCAAGAACACCTCTCGTGAGGCCGTTCTTCCCCCTGTATTGTTCATCATCAGCCCCTGAGGCAATCCACCACACCACACACTGGAGTAGAGTATTACACCACATCGGTGGCCCGAACCAGTATAAACCTCGTGTCCCTTATGTGTTCTTCTTTCTAGCCTAGATTTCTTGCGAGCCATAGAAGCGCGAGTCGGTAGGGGAAAGATATCTGTGCGCACCCCAGAGTTCGAACCTTAAGGGTCTGCCGGAACCCGAAATCCGACACGCTGCCAGTGCGCAAGCCAAAGTGGTAACTCTACCTCCTCCTCCTCCCATTATGCCTCTGGCTCATGATTCTTCCGATGCACCTGATGTGCTGGGGGAGGCTCTTTCCATGCTGACCCAGCTCCGGGACGACCTCCAAGGTCCTAGCCGCCGTCTGGCACCAGGGCGCCTGGAGTTGATCTTGGGGTGGCTGCGATCCGATGCGTCGGTGAGGGTGGCGTGGGGTCAGGCCGTGCCAGCCTCCGAGGAGGGTAAGCAGGCTGTAAACCAGGCCGCGGCCGCCCGCGAGGCGGTGCTAAAGGATGCCGAAGCTGCCAAGGAGTGCTGCTAGTCGATGGAGACCGAGCTGGAGACCATGCGCAACGAGCGCGCGGCCGAGGCCCGCAGTCGCAAGGAGGAGGAAGAGAAGATGAAGGCCCGAGAAGACGCCGTCACCGATCGTGATGCCGAGCTAGAGCAGTTGGCAAGGGCGCAGGCCGCAGAGTGCAGCCGTCTGGAGGAGCTAGAGCTGAAGGTGGAGGCGAAGAAGATCCAGCTGGATGCCAAGGCGAAGGCTCTGGCTGAGGATCGCGTCGCCTTCAAGTCTCTTGAGGAGAGATCCCGTGAGGCGCTGCGGGCACTCTACGAGAAGGGCTTGGAGAAGCCGCTGGTGACAGACGACGAAGGTCCCGCCCAACTGCTTCCTTATCTTGTCGTGGCGCTCGAGGGCGTGCTACCTCTTGAGCACTGCGTTGGTTTTTCCCCGAAGAGGAAGGGATGATGTAGCAGAGTAGCGTAAGTATTTCCCTTAGTTTATGAGAACCAAGGTATCAATCCAGTAGGAGGCTACGCGCGAGTCCCTCGTACCTGCACAAAACAAAGAAATCCTCGTAACCAACGTGATAAGGGGTTGTCAATCCCTACACGACCACTTACGAGAGTGAGATCTGATAGATATGATAAGATAATATTTTTGGTATTTTTATGATAAAGATGCAAAGTAAAATAAAAGCAAAGTAAAAAGCAAATTAAATAACTTAGTATTGGAAGATTAATATGATGAAGATAGACCCAGGGGCCATAGGTTTCACTAGTGGCTTCTCTCAGGAGCATAAGTATTCTACGATGGGTGAACAAATTACTGTTGAGCAATTGATAGAATTGAGCATAGTTATGAGAATATCTAGGCATGATCATGTATATAGGCATCACGTCCGAGACAAGTAGACCGACTCCTGCCTGCATCTACTACTATTACTCCACTCATCGACCGCTATCCAGCATGCATCTAGAGTATTAAGTTAATGAAAACAGAGTAACGCCTTAAGCAAGATGACATGATGTAGAGGGATAAACTCATGCAATATGATGAAAACCCCATATTGTTATCCTCGATGGCAACAATACAATACGTGCCTTGCTGCCCCTACTGTCACTGGGAAAGGACACCGCAAGATTGAACCCAAAGCTAAGCACTTCTCCCATTGCAAGAAAGATCAATCTAGTAGGCCAAACCAAACTGATAATTCGAAGAGACTTGCAAAGATAACCAATCATACATAAAAGCATTCAGAGAAGATTCAAATATTGTTCATAGATAGACTTGATCATAAACCCACAATTTATCGGTCTCAACAAACACACCGCAAAAAGAAGATTACATCGAATAGATCTCCACAAGAGAGGGGCAGAACATTGTATTGAGATCCGAAAAGAGAGAAGAAGCCATCTAGCGAATAACTATGAACCCGTAGGTCTAAGGTGAACTACTCACACTTCATCGGAGGCGCTATGGTGATGATGTAGAAGCCCTCCGTGATGGATACCCCCTCCAGCGGAGCTCCGGAACAGGCCCCAAGAAGGGATCTCGTGGATACAGAAAGTTACGACGGTGGAATTAGGGTTTTGGCTCCGTACCTGATCGTTTGGGGGTACGTAGGTATATATAGGAGGAAGGAGTACGTCGGTGGAGCAACAGGGGCCCCACGAGGGTGGAGGGCGCGCCTGGGGAGGGGGGTAGGCGCGCCCCTACCTCGTGGCCTCCTCTTTTGTGTCTTGACGTATGGTCCAAGTCTCCTGGATCATGTTCGGTGAGAAAATCATGTTCCCGAAGGTTTTATTCCACTTGGACTCCGTTTGATATTCCTTTTCTTCGAAACCCTGAAATAGGCAAAAAAAACAGCAATTCTGGGTTGGGCCTCCGGTTAATAGGTTAGTCCCAAAAATAATATAAAAGTGGATAATAAAGCCCAATAATTTACAAAACAGTAGATAATATAGCATGGAGCAATCAAAAATTATAGATACGTTGGAGACGTATCAAGCATCCCCAAGCTTAATTCCTGCTCGTCCTCGAGTAGGTAAATGATAAAAACGGAATTTTTGATGCGGAGTGCTATTTGGCATAATTTTAATGTAATTCTTCTTAATTGTGGTATGAATATTCAGATGGAGAAGATTCAAGATAAAGGTTCATATTGACATAAAAATAATAATACTTCAAGCATACTAACTAAGCAATTATGTCCTCTCAAAATAACATGGCCAAAGAAAGTTCATCCCTACAAAATCATATAGTTTAGCCATGCTCCATTTTCGTCACACAAGAATGCTCTCATCATGCACAATCCCGATGACAAGCCAAGCAATTGTTTCATACTTTTAGTAATCTCAAACCTATAAACTTTCACGCAATACATGAGCGCGAGCCATGAATATAGCACTGTGGGTGGAATAGAATATGATGATGGGGGTTATGTGGAGAAGACAAAAAGGGAGAAAGTCTCACATCAACGAGGCTAATCAATGGGCTATGGAGAATCCCATCGATTGATGTTAATGCAAGGAGTAGGGATTGCCATGCAACAGATGCACTAGAGCTATAAATATATGAAAGCTCAACAAAAGAAACTAAGTGGGTGTGCATCCAACTTGCTTGCTCACGAAGACTTAGGGCACTTGGGAAGGCCCATTGTTGAATATACAAGCCAAGTTATATAATGAAAAATTCCCACTAGTATATGAAAGTGACAAAATAAAAGACTCTCTATCATGAAGATTATGGTGCTACTTTTGAAGCACAAGTGTGGAAAAAGGACAGTAGCATTGTCCCTTCTTTATATATATATATATATATATAGGGTGGGTCTATTATGATAACACCTCTTAAGACCTTATTCTAATAACACCTAAAGCTTATTCTGCTAACAAAAAAGAACGACACGAGTGCCCCGTACCGAAGGGTGTGTTTGGTTTCGAGAATGAGGTGGAACGTAATGGGTCGGACCCGCACCTAGGACTGATTCTCGCGTTTGGTTGCAAAATGGAATGGAACACGCTGGTTCTTCGGAGAGGAATATTCCAGCAATATACCGAACCGGGACGTTCCTCCAAATTGGCCGGACCACGCGGAACTCCCCGCTCGACGACCCTCCCTCGGTGGCACCCACGACCTCTGCCTCTCTCTCTTCCCTCTGACGGGAGGTTCGTCGCCGGTGGAGAAGACCGCCGCCGGTACGTAGACACGACCACTGCATCCGCGTTCCATACGTCGGCCATGTCGAGCCGGCGGAGGCCGGGGAAGATGCCGCAGGCGAGGCCGGGGAGGCCACACTCTCCGGTGATTGATGAGTGGTGGCGGCCAGCGTGAAGCTCGGGGTGACACCGACGACTAGAGGATCTGCTTCGGTTCATGCAGGCATGCGCCGTCCGCCAGGACGTAGTCACCTACGGCTGTGTACAGTTCCATGGTTATTGCAAGACTGGGAGCGGGGGAAGTGCAGGCAAGGTGTTCGAAGAAATGTCTAACAGAGTATTCAACGTGTGATTTCACTAGTTTGATCGATAGCCTGTGTACCTTTGTACTGCAGCGTCTATATGTTTCTCTGTTCTCGGAATCAAATATGCATTTAGTTTAGTTTTCTACCAAAATCCAATCCGATATGATCAAGTGATAACAATTCCATTCCATTCCGTCTCTGAAACCGAACACTAAAATGTAATCATTCCATTCTTTGAAATTGCTTCTACCAAACACAATGATGAAACCAACCCATTTTAGTGAAATGAACCATGTCATTCCGTTCCACTTCGTTCCCGAACCAAACACACTCGAACTGCACGGTGACAAAAACCTACCACTACCATCTACGCCCGCTCGTACCCACCCGACCCACAACCCACCTCCCCTCCCACCTTCTTCCTCCTGCGGTTGCCAGAGCCCCGCATCGCCCTGCCTTCCTCTGCGCCGCCGCGCCGACCACCCGGCGCCGCCCCGATCCGCCGAGCCACCGCAGCCACCTCCGCCTTGCCCTGAAGCCGCCGCCGCCACTGCCAGGGCCCCACGCCACCAGCTAGCCACGGCCGCGCCTCCTCTCCATACGGCCTCCGAGCCTCTCCTTCCCCACCCCACATTGCCGCCATGCCCCAAGCCCGCCCGACGGCTGCCGTGCATCCCCTCCCCCACCACATCGTGTCGTCACCCCCACACCACACCTAGGCCACCACCTCGCAGCCACCACCGCACCTCCACCCTCCCCCGCGGCACCACCGCACCACTCGCGGCATCGGATCCGGCGGGATCCGCACCGCCCGCGCTCATCTCGGTGGACAGCGGCTCATCTCGGTGGAGTTCAACGACGGAGGGCAAAGGCCCATGGTGGTCTCGAGCCTCCACCAGTCCCCACGGTGGAGGGCCATCGCGGCAGCTCTTCTCCTGGGCCCCCTTCTCCCCCCATGACGGCGACGACCTCTCCAGCTCCGACTCCTCCATCTCCATCAACACCTACTACTCCGCCGCTCCAACCTACCCCTACGGCAAGTCGCCTGGTCCACCAAGCCTACCTCCTGTCGCGGCGGTCCGGGAAATCACCGGATCCCGGCGAGATCCGACGGTGGACTTCTTCTCGGGTGTGCAGTTCGGCCCCCAGCGGTGATGCAGTGCAGCTCCAGATACGCTGGAGATCCATGGCGTCGCTCCGAGCACAGCCGAAGACCGTCGTGGAGGTTGGGGTAGCCACGGCCGTCACCCCACTGGATCCGGCCGGCGTGCACTTCAGCTGACGCCGCAGCTCTCTCTTATCACCCATGCAGTTCGCCGGCGACGCCCCCTCCACAACTCACGGTGTCCAAGCTGGGTCCACTAGCCGACGCCTCTCGCCCCCCTCTGCATCTTCATTCACGAGAGGGATCCTCCTCGATCCGTGTTCGCGCCTCCATGGTTGTGCGCGTGCTTGCAGTACACTGACATGAGGAGGGCGACGACACGCATAGGTGATATGCAGTATGCCAGCACACCGATTACTTGCAGTTTTATCTCTGAATTAATCCCTAAACTAACATGCTTGAAGTTCAGTCCCTGTTTTTTTGTGATTCAGCTTTGTTGTGGTTATTGGCAGGAGAGCATAAACACAGGGAAAAGGGGAGAAGGAAGAACTTCGTCGGTTTAGTTCTCTGCCCAGTGCAGCTTAGTTTTGTTGTTCATTGATTTAGCAGGAGAGTGTAAGCAGTTCTCTGCCCAGTGCCGTTCTGTTGGGTCATATATTTTGTTGTGCACTTGATGGCGCGTGGTTGTTTTTATTTTTGATATTTTTTTGCACTAATAAAGGGACTCCAATACATCACCCCGTGCGTGTGGTTAGATTTTTCATTGCGGAGTAAACTGCTCGCTGCGCTGGAGGTTCCCACCACCTGATTGCTTTTTGTTTTTGTTTTTTGTGAGGGTTTTTCTGTACAAGCCAATTCCAGCTCCTGGATGTTTAACTGAGGGAAGCTGCAGTGCGGCTACCGTAGTATTTTTTTGTTGGTTATTTCCTACAAAATGTTCAGTACATGATGCAGCTCACTGTAAAATGCTATGTGGTTCATTCTGTAAAGAACCCGACGAGCAGTTCACTTTGTTCACGTGATAAACGAAGAAAACTAAAAAAAATGATTTATAAAAATCAGTGCAGTCTGCTTCACCTCGTCTAATAAAAAAAGTCATGTACTTCACTTCAATTTGTCACGCGGTTCAGTTCCCTCAGATTGTGAATTACACTCGTCTCCGATAGTTTCACGTGTTTTCAAAAAAAGAAAGGGTTACCAAAGAGGTTCACTACGCGTCTTGAAGCAGCTCATAAGTCAAATTCTCGTCTTGAAGCAGCTCATAAGTCAAATTATGAAGCTCACTTTGTTCTCTGACGCATTTTGTTATAAAACTCCTTCATGGTTCCCTTGGTAAATAAAAATCAAAACATCTCAAAGAAGCTCCCTTCTTATTAGATATAGTTCACTCACTCGATTTCTGCGGTCCACTCGCCCGGTCTACACGCGTAAAAAGTAAGAAGTACGGAAAAAAGAAAACAAAAACTCATGAGGTTCACTATTGATAGTGTTGCGGTTCATTTTCGGGAGTGTTGCGGTCCACTCTCGTTCAAAAAAAAGTTGAAAAAAGACAACAAAAACTTTTGCGAAAAAGTTTATGTCCGACAAAAAGAAATCATGAAGTTCACTTGACTGCCTGCTGCAGTGCGGTTTTCCGTTTGAAGCAGTGCGTTCTTCTGTCCGATGAAAGGTCCACTCGCTTGGTCAACACGCGTAAAAATTAATAAGTATGAAAAAATACAACAAAAACTCGTGAGGTTCACTTTTGATAGTGCTGCGGTTCATTTTCGGGAGTGTTGCGGTCCACTCTCGTTCAAAAAAAAGTTGAAAAAAAATACAACAAAAACTCGTGCAAGAAAGTTTATGTCCGACAAAAAGAAATCATGAAGTTCACTTGACTGCCTGCTGCAGTGCGGTTTTTCGTTTGAAGCAGTGCGTTCTTCTGTCTGATGAAGTATACACGATAATTTTGGTCTTCACGAAAAACAGAGTGTCCGCTTTTAGGTAAATTTAAAACTGCTTTTAAACCGTAAGGAATTAGAGAGAGTGTTCTACATGAAAAAGTTGTGTCTCGTCGATATCTTTCCAACGACATATCATTTGAATCATTTCAACAACCGGTTTGTAAAAATTTCGCGAAAAACGGCCGTTGCCACTCGTCGTCCGCCGCACGATTTTCAAAATTAACTTAAAACTGTAAGGAATCTCAAAACCATTTCTACATATGTAAGTTGCGCCTTGTCCATAGCTTTCCAACGACGTATTACATGCCTCGTTTCGACAAACGATTCAAAAACTAGAACGAAAACAGTACTGAAAATTGCAATTTTTTTTAAAAAAAACAGAATTCCGTGATTTAGTAAATTCGAAACTGCTCTTAAACCGTAACGAATTAGAGAAAATAATAGATATGAATGCGCCTCGACGATATCTTTCCAACGGCGTATCATTTGGCTTATTCCGATGAGCGGTTTAGAAAAAATCACGAAAATACGCTCGCTGCCACTTGTTATCCACCGCACTATTTTTGAAACTGCTCTTAAAGAGAGAGGAATTTCGAAAAATGTTCAACATGGTGAAGTTGCGCCTAATAAATAGCTTTCCAACGTTATATTATATGCCTCGTTCCGATAAACGGTTAAAAAATTAGAGCGAAAACAGTACCGGAAAAACACCGCGTGCAGTTTTTTTCGACACGAAGTTCACTCGTGTGAGTACTGCAACACACTTGGTTCAAACAATAACGTGCACTTGTATTGAACGTGCAGTGCGGAAGTGTTATCAGAATAACTATGATGATCATCACACTTCTATTTATTTACAACTCAATGATTACAACTCGATACTTAGAACAAGATATGACTCTATGTGAATGCCTCCGGCGGTGTACCGAGATATGCAATGAATCAAGAGTGACGTGTATGAAAGAATTATGAACGGTGGTTTTGCCACAAATACTATGTCAACTACACGATCATGCTAAGCAATATGACAATGATGAATGTGTCATGATGAATGGAATGGTGGAAAGTTGTATGGCAATATATCTCGGAATGGCTATGGAAATGCCATAATAGGTAGGTATGGTGGCTGTTTTGAGGAAGATATAAGGAGGTTTATGTGTGAAAGAGCGTATCATATCACGGGGTTTGGATGCACTTGCGAAGTTTGCACTAACTCTCAAAGTGAGAAAGGGCAATGCACGGTACCGAAGAGGCTAGCAATGATGGAAGGGTGAGAGTGCATATAATCCATGGACTCACATTAGTCATAAAGAACTCACATACTTATTGCAAAAATCTACAAGTCATCAAAAACCTCGGCACTACGCGCATGCTCCTAGGGGGATAGATTAGTAGAAAAAGACCATCGCTCGTCCCCGACCGCCACTCATAAGGAAGACAATCAAAAAACACCTCATGTTTCAAATTTGTTACACAATGTTTACCATACGTGCATGCTACGGGACTTGCACACTTCAACACAAGCACTTCTCAAATTCACAACTACTCAACTAGCACGACTTTGATATTATTACCTCCATATCTCAAAACAATCATCAAGCATCAAACATCTCTTAGTATTCAAAACACTCCTAGGAATTTTTTTACTAATCTTGAATACCTAGCATATTAGGATTATTTAAGCAAATTACCATGCTATTTAAGACTCTCAAAATAATCTAAGTGAAGCATGAGAGATCAATAGTTTCTATGAAAGTCATAAAGAACTCTCAACATTAGTCATAAAGAACTCACATACTTATTGCAAAAATCTACAAGTCATCAAAAACCAAAGCACTACGCGCATGCTCCTAGGGGGATAGATTGGTAGGAAAAGACCATAGCTCGTCCCCGACCGCCACTCATAAGGAAGACAATCAAATAACACCTCATGTTTCAAATTTGTTACACAACATTTACCATACGTGCATGCTACCGGACTTGCAAACTTCAACACAAACATTTCTCAAATTCACAACTACTCAACTAGCACGACTTTGATATTATTACCTCCATATCTCAAAACAATCATCAAGCATCAAATTTCTCTTAGTATTCAAAACACTCGTAAGAAAAAATTATTCATCTTGAACACCTAGCATATTGGATTATTTAAGCAAATTACCATGCTATTTAAGACTCTCAAAATAATCTAAGTGAAGCATGAGAGATAAATAGTTTCTATAAAACAAATCCACCACCGTGCTCTAAAAGATATAAGTGAAGTACTAGAGAAAAACTATATAACTCAAATGGTATAAGTGAAGCACATAGAATATTCTAACAAATTCTAAATCATGTATGACTCTCTCAAAAGGTGTGCACATCAAGGATGATTGTGGTAAACTAACAAATAAAGACTCAAATAATACAAGACACTCCAAGCAAAACACATATCATGTGGTGAATAAAAATATAGCTCCAAGTAAAGTTACCGATAGAAGTAGACGAAAAGAGGGGATGCCTTCCGGTGCATCCCCAAGCTTTGGATTTTAGGTGTCCTTAGATTATCTTAGGGGTGCCATGGGCATCCCCAAGCTTAGGCTCTTGCCACTCCTTGTTCCATAATCCATCAAATCTTTACCCAAAACTTGAAAACTTCACAACACAAAACTCAAAGTAGAAAATCTCGTGAGCTCCGTTAGCGAAAGAATACAAAAGACCACTTCAAGGTACTATAATGAACTCATTCTTTATTTATATTGGTGTTAAACTTACTGTATTCCAACTTCTATATGGTCTATAAACTATTTTACTAGCCATAGATTCATCAAAATAAGCAAACAACACACGAAAAATAGAATCTGTCAAAAACAGAACAGTCTGTAGTAATCTGTAGCTATCGCAAGATCTGGAACCCCAAAAATTCTAAAATAAATTGCTGGACGTGAGGAATTTATCTATTAATCATCTGAAAAAATAATTAACTAAATAGCACTTTCCAAATAAAAATGGCAGCAGTTCTCGTGAGCGCTAAAGTTTCTGTTTTTTATAGCAAGATATCAAGACTTTCCCCAAGTCTTCCCAACGGTTCTACTTGGCACAAACACTAATTAAACACAAAAAACACAACATAAACAGAGGCTAGATAAATTATTTATTACTAAAGAGGATCAAAAAGCAAGGAATAAAAATAAAATTGGGTTGCCTCCCAACAAGCGCTATCGTTTAACGCCCCTAGCTAGGCATAAAAAGCAAGGATAGATCTAGGTATTGCCATCTTTGATAGGCAATCCATAAGGGTCTCTCATAATAGATTCATAAGGTAATTTAATTTTATTTCTAGGAAAGTGTTCCATGTCTTTCCTTAACGGAAATTGGAATTTAATATTTCCTTCCTTCATATCAATAATTGCACCAATCGTTCTAAGGAAAGGTCTACCCAGAATAATAGGACATGAAGGATTGCAATCTATGTCAAGAACAATAAAATCTACGGGCACATAATTCCAATTTGCAACAATAAGAACACCATTAATTCTTCCCATAGGTTTCTTAATAGTGGAATTAGCAAGGTGCAGTTTTAGAGAGCAATCATCAAAATCACAGAAACCTAACAAATCACACAAAGTCTTTGGAATCATGGAAACACTAGCACCCAAATCACATAAAGAATAGAACTCATGATTTTTAATTTTAATTTTAATAGTTGGTTCCCACTCATCATAAATTTTTCTAGGGATAGAAACTTCCAATTCAAATTTTTCTTCATAAGATTGCATCAAGGCATCAACGATATGTTTAGTGAACGCTTTATTTTGACTATAAGCGTGAGGAGAATTTAGCACGGATTGCAACAAGGAAATACAATCAATCAAAGAGCAATTTTCATAATTAAATTCCTTGAAATCCAAAATAGTGGGTTTAGCAACATCTAGGGTTTTAATTTCTTCGATCCCACTTTCATCAATTTTAGCATCAAGATCTAAAGACTCCGAATTCTTGGAACGCCTTCTAGGTAAAGGTGGATCATATTCAGTACCATTATTATTAAGATTCATATTGCAAAACAAAGATTTAATAGGGGACACATCAATAACTTTTAGATCTTCATCTTTGTTTTCATAGGAACTAGCGGAACACACTCTTATAAAGGCATCTTTCTTAGCACGCATTCTAGCGGTTCTTTCTTTGCACTCATTAATGGAACTTCTCATGACTTTGAGAGACTCATTGATATCATGCTTAGGTGGAATAGATCTAAGTTTCAAAGAATCAACATCAAGAGAAATTCTATCAACGTTCCTAGCCAACTCATCAATCTTAAGCAATTTTTCTTCAATCAAATCATTGAAATTCTTTTGTGAAGTAATAAATTCTTTAATATTAGATTCAAAATCAGAGGGCATCTTATTATAATTTCCATAAGAATTGTTGTAGGAATTACCATAATTATTAGAGGGATTACTAGGATAAGGCCTAGGATTAAAATTTCCTCTATACGCGTTGTTACCAAAATTGTTCCTACCAACAGAATTCACATCCATAGATTCATTATTATTCCCAATCAAAGTAGACAAGGGCATATCATTAGGATCAGAAGAAACACTTTTACTAGCAAATAATTTCATAAGTTCATCCATCCTTCCACTCAAAACATTAATTTCTTCTATCGCATGCACCTTTTTATTAGTAGATCTTTCAGTATGCCATTGAGAATAATTAATCATAATATTATCTAGGAGTTCAGTAGCTTCTCCTAATGTGATTTCCATAAAAGTGCCTCCCGCGTCCGAATCTAGAAGATTTCTAGAAGCAAAATTCAATCTGGCATAAAATTTTTGTATAATCATCCACAAATTTAAACCATGAGTAGGGCAATTATGTATCATTAATTTCATCCTCTCCCAAGCTTGTGCAACATGTTCATGATCAAGTTGCTTAAAATTCATAATATCATTTCTGAGGGAGATGATCTTAGCGGGAGGAAAATACTTAGAGATAAAAGCATCTTTGCACTTATTCCATGAATCAATACTATTTTTAGGCAAAGACGAGAACCAAGCTTTAGCACGATCTCTAAGCGAAAAAGGAAATAACTTCAATTTAACAATATCATTATCCACATCTTTCTTCTTTTGCATATCACATAAATCAATGAAGCTATTTAGATGGGTAGAGGCATCTTCACTAGGAAGCCTGGAAAACGGATCTTTCATGACAAGATTCAGCAAAGCAGTATTAATTTCACAAGATTCAGCATCGGTAAGAGGAGCAATCGGAGTGCTAATAAAATCATTGTTGTTGGTATTGGTAAATCAAACATTTTAGTGTTATCTTGAGCCATCGTGACAAGCAAGCAATCCAACACACAAGCAAACAAAAAGCAAGCGGGCAAAAAGAGGCAAACGGGAAAGAGAGGGAGGATAGAGAGAGAGCGCGAATAAAACGGCAATGGTGAAGTGGGGGAGAGGAAAACGAGAGGCAAATGGCAAATAATGTAATGCGGGAGATAGGGATTGTGATGGGTACTTGGTATATTGACTTTTGCGTAGACTCCCCGGCAACGGCGCCAGAAATCCTTCTTGCTACCTCTTGAGCACTGCGTTGGTTTTTTCCCGAACAGGAAGGGATGATGCAGCAGAGTAGCATAAGTATTTCCCTCAGTTTTTGAGAACCAAGGTATCAATCCAGTAGGAGGCTATGCGCGAGTCCCTCGTACCTGCACAAAACAAATAAATCCTCGCAACCAACGCGATAAGGGGTTGTCAATCCCTACACGGCCACTTACGAGAGTGAGATCTGATAGATATGATAAGATAATATTTTTGGTATTTTTATGATAAAGATGCAAAGTAAAATAAAAGCAAAGTAAAAAAGCAAAGTAAATAACTAAGTATTGGAAGATTAATATGATGAAGATAGACCCGGGGGCCATAGGTTTCACTAGAGGCTTCTCTCAGGAGCATAAGTATTCTACTGTTGGTGAACAAATTACTGTTGAGCAATTGACAGAATTGAGCATAGTTATGAGAATATCTAGGCATGATCATGTATATAGGCATCACGTCCGAGACAAGTAGACCGACTCCTTCCTGCATCTACTACTATTACTCCACTCATCGACCGCTATCCAACATTCATCTAGAGTATTAAGCTAATGAAAACAGAGTAACGCCTTAAGCAAGATGACATGATGTAGAGGGATAAACTCATGCAATATGATGAAAACCCCATATTGTTATCCTCGATGGCAACAATACAATACGTGCCTTGCTGCCCCTACTGTCACTGGGAAAAGGACACTGCAAGATTGAACCCAAAGCTAAGCACTTCTCCCATTGCAATAAAGATCAATCTAGTAGGCCAAACCAAACTGATAATTCGAAGAGACTTGCAAAGATAACCAATCATACATAAAAGAATACAGAGAAGATTCAAATATTGTTCATAGATAGACTTGATCATAAATCCACAATTCATCGGTCTCAACAAACACACCGCAAAAAGAAGATTACATCGAATAGATCTCCACAAGAGAGGGGGAGAACATTGTATTGAGATCCAAAAAGAGAGAAGAAGCCATCTAGCTAATAACTATGAACCCGTAGGTCTGAGGTGAACTACTCACACTTCATCGGAGGGGCTATGGTGATGATGTAGAAGCCCTCCGTGATGGATACCCCCTCCGGCGGAGCTCCGGAACAGGCCCCAAGATGGGATCTCGTGGATACAGAAAGTTACGACGGTGGAATTAGGGTTTTGGCTCCGTATCTGATCATTTGGGGGTACGTAGGTATATATAGGAGGAAGGAGTACGTCGGTGGAGCAACAGGGGGCCCACGAGGGTGGAGGGCGCGGCTGGGGGGTAGGCGCGCCTCCCTACCTCGTGGCCTCCTCTTTTGTGTCTTGACGTAGGGTCCAAGTCTCCTGGATCATGTTCGGTGAGAAAATCACGTTCCCGAAGGTTTTATTCCGTTTGGACTCCGTTTGATATTCCTTTTCTTCGAAACCCTGAAATAGGCAAAAAAAAGCAATTCTGGGCTGGGCCTCCAGTTAATAGGTTAGTCCCAAAAATAATATAAAAGTGGATAATAAAGCCCAATAATGTCCAAAACAGTAGATAATATAGCATGGAGCAATCAAAAATTATAGATACGTTGGAGGCGTATCAGGGCGTCGTCGACGGGATCGGCCCCATGGTGGAGGGGGAAGCCCGCGCGCTTTCTTCTTCAGCTCTGACGCGCATCTTCAGCCATCTCCATCTTCGCAACCCCGCCGCTGATCTCGGCGAGCTGCTCAAGCCCGTTGTAACATCCCAAATTTTCAATTTGGAATGTTATACAATAGATCATCATTGCATATCATATTTTATTTGCATTTTGGTTGATCCTAGAAATTTCACGCAACTCAAGGACCCTCGGAGAGAGTTGGGGATTTCGTTATTTTCATATTTGAGTGTTCTCAAATTTTGAAAATGGGATCATTTGATTTTATTTATTTTATCTTCAATTATTTCTATTATCAAAATATGAGAGAGGGAATAAAATGACTTTCCCAAAATAAAGAAATATTAAGCATTTAATAAAAAAATCAAATAAGATTTCATTTGGATTTATTTGCTATTTTATTTGAATTAAGAAAAATGCGCATTTTTCAAAATTGCATTTAGGCCCCAAATAAATGTTCATCTTGTGCGGCTTGATTTTAGAAGCCGGGAAAAATTATTTCGGGATTTTTGGAGTCCATTTAGTATTCCATTTGTTTTTTTCTGAGCGTAATTATTTTTAAAAAAAAGTTGAACCGACCTACCGGGCCGTGTCCTACACCCAGCCCGGCCGGCCTTTATAAGGCGAGGACACCAGCCCGAGCCGCCCAACCCTAGCCGCCCCAGCCCGCCGCCCTAGCGCCGTGCCGCCGCCGCCCGCGCCGCCGCCCGCCGTCGTCGCCAGAGCCGCCGCTGCCGCCGCCGGACCCGCACGCCGAGGTTGCCCCGCCGCCGTTTTTTTAGAAAAACCTTTCGGTTTTTCCGTCGGTTTTTTTAGATCCTTTTTTTCGTTAGATCGGTTTTTTCGGGTTTAGTTAATTAGCGAGCGTTGGCTCGTTCGTTCGTTTTAACGAACGCGTTCTTTGTTTAGATCCAGTTAACGAACGTTCGTTCGTTAATCTGTTCGTCGTTTTTCTTTTTCTCGGATTAAATCCACGATTTTTCCGATCACGATTCCTGATCCGATTTTTGTTCGAGTATAACTTTTCGCTTGTTTATCGGAATTAGGCGATTCAAGCGCCTGGAGTTTCGTCTCGAAACTCTCTTTCCGTTTAACCAACTCAAATAAGTTTTTTCCTCTGTAAAATTTGACCTAGATCCAGAATAGTAAACGAAACTTGTTTCTTTTGCCATTTGTCTTTCGTTGCTTCGTTCGATTTGATTCTTTTTGCCAACCGGAGTTCTTAAGTTGAACTTTCTGGTTAGTTCTCTTATTTGAGTTTTACTTATGCCTTAGTTAAGTACTTATTGTATGCTTGTTTGTTTGCGCTAGAGTACCCGGAGTGCGCCGCTTGCTACTTTGAATCGCTAGGTTTTGCGGATCATCAGCAAGGCAAGTAACACTTTGATCATACCTCCTACTACCCAGTTTTTATTGCATTAGATCAACCCTCACACATTGCATGATTAGGATCTAATTAAATTGTGGGTTTGGGAAGTAGATGAGGTAGAATCCTATCACCTGTTTTATTATCAAACCTTTGGGAGTTACTTCTACATTTGCTTATTATGCCATGCTATGCTAGTAGACGTGGATTGGGTGAGTGAAATCCATGACAGATGTGAGTTTGTTAAATTAATGGTTTATCTAAGGTGGCAACTTAAATACACATCTGGGTGGATTGAGGCACCTGGGTATTCCAGCGATTGCCTGTTTTCTTTCGGACCGCCACCCAGGCTCAAAGGGATCATGAGATTATTCATACTAGAAACTTCCGTGTGCAGCCACAAGCTACTATGGGCTCTAGCATAGTTGACTAAGTTGTGCGAACTCTTACAGTGGTAGACTAGAAGATGTAGGGGAAAGTAGGTGTAACGGTCTACCCGATCGTAAGGTGCTAGCGCTTCTGAAAGACTATGTCTCGGTCATCCGTTTCTCAAACATCATGTAGTGCGAGAATCCCAACGGAGGAGATCGCGCCTTGTGGGGAAAAGTGCGCAAACCTCTGCAGAGTGTATAAACTAATCATGGTTAGCCATGTCCCCGTTTATGGACATCTTGAGTATCTAGTACTTGGATTATCATGTGAATCTCATCATGTTACTTTGATTAATTTGTTGGGTTTTTAATGTTGAGGTTTAATTGGGATTGAGAGCATGTCTACACTCTCAATGTTTAACAACCACCATGATAGTTAAATAAAATTTATTCCTTTGTAGTAGGGAAAAATTGGCTTTACGCTAAACTGTAACCATAGAACTTTCCACCAGCCAAATATGCATGCAGTATAGCCTTATTCCATTATTGCTCTCTATGTGTTACATTGCCAGCATATTCCATGTGCTGACCCGTTTCGGGCTGCAACGTTCATGTTGCAGACTTTTCAGACAACGAGTAAGGTGCTTTTAGGTCGTGGTTCTATACTCAGTGATGCCGTTGGAGTTGATGGACTCACTTATCTTGCAAGCCTTCCGCTGTTATCATTATTAAATGGCCTTAAGCCATATTTATTGTAATAAGTTCTCTTTTGAGACACTCGATGTAATAAGTGTGTGATTGCTACTCTGTTATAAATCCTTCAAGTACTGTGTGGTGTCAGCATTACTGATCCAGGGATGACACCGGAGCACAGAGATTGGACCGTTTGAGGTCTGGTCGCTACAAGATGGTATCGGAGCACACGCTGACTGTAGGACACGACCACTAAGCTAAAGCCCTAGATCACTACTCACTCTTCTCATTCTGACTTCTCATCTTTTCTACTCTTTTAGGATGGCGGATGCAAGGAACAAGTTCACGCAACTGGATGAAGATACACCCTTTGGACGTCACTTGAAGGAAGTCACCAGATATCTGAACATAGGAGTACCAAGCTTCACCGGAACCTACACCGCCACTTTACCTGAAGAAGAGCGCTGGATGATTCAAGTTCAAGTTCCAGGAAGGACGTTCATGCCAGTCACTGAGCCCATAGAGTTTTTCTTTGATGCACCAACATGGAGTCTAGGAAAGGGCATGGCAGCTCATATCGCCATGGGACGCATTGGAGAAGTTTACCGTAATGATCTCAAGGATACTATCTACCAGATTTGTGGGCGCCGAGATGAGCACTAGGAGATGATCAGCACCGGGAAGGATAGATCAATCGCAACTTTTATCCAGGAGTTAAACCAGCACATTCGACATCAGGAGAACCAGATGTGTGCTGACATGATAGATCTGAAGAAGGCGAGGACAAGAATCAAGGAACTGGAGGAAGAACTCAAGGCTACCCGTGAAGATTATGAAGAGGAAATCGAAGTATTAGTGGAGAAGAATGACGATCTGATCAAGAAGATTGGAATGTTTATGGGAGACCCTACACCAGTAGAAGAAGACGAAGAACCCAAGGAGATTCGCCCGGAAGACTACATCATCATCGACGACACCGACTCGGATCCAGATGATAGCGATGATGACTATGTTGATGAAGCTGGAGCAGATATCATGGAGTCTGCAACCGAAGAATATTTCTAGTAGACCACCCCATCAGTAGTAGCAGTCCACCATGTAAATATAGTAGTCCGAGCACTTTTGCAATAGTTAGATCGATTGTATGCCCTTGTTTGATTGAATGAAGTGAATTGTTTTCTTTTGCCTCATGTGCATATGGGTAGTGTTTTCTCTCTAGACCCCTCTCTATTCTTAAATCTCATCTTTTCTAAACCCTCAGATGCCTCCGAGACGTGACCCCGGATTTACATTCCCACCGGAGCTCACTCAGTTGATCCAGTAGCAGAACACGTTGATGCAGTTGCTAGTCCAGAATTAGAATCAGGGGAACAACAACAACAACCCACCACCACCACCACCTGTTGATCACTTAGCCCGTTTTCTTAGACTGAATCCGTCGGTGTTTTCCAGTAGCACCGAGCTGATAGTAGCAGATGATTGGCTCCGCAAGACAGCAAGGGAGTTGGCCAAAGCAGGATGCACAGATGCGGAAAAGGTGAAGTTTGCCGCACATCAGCTTGAAGGACCCGCAGCATCATGGTGGGAGAATTTCACAGCCACTTTCCCTATCGACACTATCACATGGGACCAGTTTCAGCAGGCTTTCCGTACCGCTCATGTTTCAGCAGGAGCTATGGCCATGAAGAAGCGTGAGTTTCGCAACTTGCGCCAAGGAGGACGGACAGTTGGCCAGTATGTGGAGGACTTTAGTAAGCTAGCACGTTATGCCCCAGATGACGTTGCTATGGATGCAGCTAAGCAGGAGAAGTTTCTGGAAGGACTGAATGATGAGTGGAGCATGCAGTTGATGGTAGCAACCTTCAACAACTACCAGGAGTTGGTAGATCGTGCTCTTATGATTGAAGGGAAGCAACAACAGATTGAAAACCGTAAGAGGAAGTATGGACAAGGGAAGGACAGTTCTGGAGCTCAGCAGAAACCACGTTTTACCCCTAGACCGGGAGGACATTTTCAGCATACCATGGAGGAGGTAGCTCGCACAACCACAATGGCACCAAGAATGGTAATGGGAATGGAGGAAGCAATGGCAAGAACCGCACCAACCCATCAACCCCAGCCAAGAGAGACCTGAGCCAAGTCACTTGCTTTAAGTGCCAGAAGACCGGACATTATGCCAATGAATGTCCTGAATCCCAGAATGGAAATGGAAATGGAAGCTCTGGGAAGAAGCCGAACCCTTTCAACAGGGGACAGGTGAACCACGTAAAGGTGGAGGAGGTTGAAGCCCAGCCCGATGCAGTAATAGGTAAGTTTTTCATTAATTCTTTTACTGCAATCGTTCTTTTTGATACTGGTGCATCGCATTCATACATATCAAGGGGATTTGTGGATAAGTATAAACTGCCAACCCAAGCCCTTAGATCACCCATGTTAGTAACCTCACCTAGAGCAGAGTATATGGCTAGTCTATGGTGTGATTGGTTACCATTAAGGATTGGTAACTATGTATTTCCCTCGGACCTAATAGTATTGGAATCTCAAGGATTGGATGTGATATTAGGCATGGATTGGTTATCGAAGTATGAAGGGAACATTGAATGTGCCAGTAAGTCAATCTTGCTTATCACCCCAGAAGGGAGAAGGATCAAGTATGTATCCCGGCATGTGCCAAAAAGGACTCAAGTAAATTGCTTAACAGGAGTTGTGCAGGAGGAAGTAACAGTAGTGAAGGATTTCCCTAATGTATTTCCAGAGGAGTTGCCAGGCATGCCACCGGATAGAGATATTGAGTTCTTGATTGAGCTTTTGCCAGGCACAGGGCCAATATCTAAGAGACCATATAGGATGCCCGCAAAGGATTTGGTGGAAATTAAGAAGTAGATTAAGGAGTTACTGGATAAAGGTTATATCCACCCAAGTTCTTCGCCTTGGGGATCACCAGTACTTCTAGTGGAGAAGAAGGATGGATCGTTAAGGATGGTTGTTGATTATCGAGGATTGAATGAAGTAACCATCAAGAACAAGTACCCACTACCGATGATCAATGATCTGTTTGATCGATTGCAAGGAGCTAAGGTATTTTCCAAGATCGATCTGCGATCAGGATACCATCAGTTGAAGATTCGAGAATAGGATATACCTAAGACGGCTTTTACCACCAGGTATGGGCTGTACGAGTATACCGTTATGTCATTTGGTCCGACTAACGCACCTGCATATTTTATGAACATGATGAACAAAGTATTTATGGAGTTTTGGATAAGTTCGTCGTAGTGTTCATTGATGATATTCTGGTTTACTCGAAGAATGAAGAGGAGCATAAGGAGCATTTGCGTTTGGTACTTGGTAAGCTCAGAGAACATCAGTTATATGCCAAGTTTAGCCAATGTGAGTTTTGGTTGAAGGAAGTTGGATTTCTCAGACACGTTATATGCGGAGAAGGTATAGCAGTAGATCCCACTAAGGTTGACACTGTGACAGCCCCAACAACAGTTGGAGAGATCCGGAGTTTTCTTGGACACGTAGGATACTACCAGAGATTCATTGAAAATTTCTCGAAGATTGCAAAGCCTATGACGGAGTTGTTGAAGAAGGATACCAAGTTCAAATGGACTGAAGAATGTGAGGCCAGTTTCCAGGAGTTGAAGAAACGTTTGGTTACATCACCAGTGTTGATTTTGCCAGACCAGACCAAGGATTATGAGGTGTATTGCGACGCTTCACGTCGAGGACTTGGAGCAGTGCTTATGCAGGAAGGAAGAGTTGTTTCGTATGCCTCACGACAGCTTAAGCCTCATGAGTTAAATTATGCCACACATGATTTGGAGTTAGCAGCCGTAGTGCATGCATTGAAGACTTGGAGACATTTTCTCATTGGAAACCATTGTGAGGTCTACACGGATCACAAGAGTTTGAAGTATATTTTCACGCAGAAGGAGTTAAATCTCAGGCAAAGGAGATGGTTGGAGCTCATCAAGGATTATGATATGAGATTGCATTATCATCCCGTAAAGGCTAACGTAGTAGCCGATGCGCTGAGCCGTAAAAGTCATGTCAACACCCTAATGATGGGAGATTTACCAAGGGATCTAGCAGAAAATCTTCATGAGCTATGTTTGGAGATAGTTCCGAGAGGCTATGTAGCAGCATTAGAGATTCCGTCTACTTTGATGGATAAGATCAGAGAAGCTCAAAGGACTGACAAGGAGATTGCTTCTATTAATGAGAAAATGAGCAAAGGAAAAGCTAAAGGATTTCGTGAGGATGAGCACGATACCTTATGGTTTGAAGACCGTGTTTATGTGCCTAATGATTCGGAGATCAGGAAGTTGATTCTGCAAGAGGCCCATGATTCACCATATTCGATTCACCCAGGAAATACCAAGATGTATTTGGATTTGAAGGATACTTTCTGGTGGACCGGAATGAAGAAGGATATTGCGGAGTATGTAGCAATTTGTGATGTATGTCAGAGAGTAAAGGCAGAGCATCAGAAGCCAGCAGGATTGCTACAACCATTGCCAATATCCGAATGGAAGTGGGATAAGTTAGGCATGGATTTTATCACAGGATTGCGCAGAACACGTTCAGGCTATGACTCGATATGGGTTGTAGTCGATCGTTTGACAAAGGTAGCCCATTTCATTCCAGTGAAGACTACCTATACTAGTGCTAAGTTGGCAACGATATACATGACCAGGATCGTATGTCTGCATGGAGTTCCAAGGAGTATTGTATCAGATAGAGGAACCCAGTTTACCTCAAAGTTCTGGAATCAGTTGCATGAAACTTTGGGTACCAGGCTAGAGTTCAGTATAGCTTTCCATCCGCAGACAGATGGATAGACCGAGAGAGTCAATCAGATTTTGGAGGATATGCTGAGAGCTTGCGCGCTAGATTACGGATCTAGTTGGGACGAGAATTTGCCATACACAGAGTTCTTTTATAACAACAATTATCAATCCAGTTTGAAGATGGCCCCTTTCGAAGCCTTGTACGGATGGAGGTGCAGGACCCCATTGTCGTGGGATGAAGTTGGAGACTGTCAGTTGTTTGGACCGGATCTGATTAAGGAGTCTGAACAGAAGGTGAAATTGATTCGCGATAGGCTCAAGGTAGCCCAGTCCAGGCAGAAGAGCTATGCAGATTCGAAACGCAAGGAGACAGTTTACGAAGTCGGAGACCGAGTTTATCTTCGAGTATCTCCACTTCGAGGAGTTAAGAGTTTTGGAGTTAAGGGAAAATTAGCGCCACGTTTTGTAGGACCATACAAGGTTTTGGAGCGTATGGGAGAAGTAGCCTACAAGTTGGAATTGCCCGAAGGACTATCAGGAGTTCACGACGTGTTCCACGTTTCCCAGTTGAAGAAGTGCCACGCAGAGATGGCAGATATACCACTAAGAGACACAGTGCCGCTGGAAGCGATTCAGTTGGACAATGAATTGACCTATGAGGAGAAACCAGTTAAGATTCTTGAGTATGCCAGTCGAGTCACCTGCAGCAAGGTTATCAAATTTTGCAAAGTTTAGTGGAGCCACCTCACGGAGGATGAAGCCACCTGGGAACGAGAGGAAGATCTGTTGAAGGACCACCCTCATCTATTTTCTAGCCAACTCGAATCTCGAGGGCGAGATTCATCTTCAGGGGGGTAGGTTTGTAACATCCCAAATTTTCAATTTGGAATGTTATACAATAGATCATCATTGCATATAATATTTTATTTGCATTTTGGTTGATCCTAGAAATTTCACACAACTCAAGGACCCTCGGAGAGAGTTGGGGATTTCATTATTTTCATATTCGAGTGTTCTCAAATTTTGAAAATGGGATCATTTGATTTGATTTATTTTATCTTCAATTATTTCTATTATCAAAATATGAGAGAGGGAATAAAATGACTTTCCCAAAATAAAGAAATATTGAGGATTTAATAAAAAAATCAAATAAGATATTATTTGGATTTATTTGCTATTTTATTTGAATTTAGGAAAAATGCGCGTTTTTCAAAATTGCATTTAGGCCCCAAATAAATGTTCATCCTGTGCGGCTTGATTTTAGAAGCCGGGGAAAATTTATTTCGGGATTTTTGGAGTCTGTTTAGTATTCCTTTTGTTTTTTTCTGAGCGTAATTATTTTAAAAAAAAGTCGAACCGACCTACCGGGCCGTGTCCGACCAGGACACCCGGCCCGGCCGGCCTTTATAAGGCGAGGACCCCAGCCCGAGCCGCCCAACCCTAGCCGCCCCAGCCCACCGCCCTAGCGCCGCGCCGCCGCCGGACCCGCACGCCGAGGTTGCCCCGCCGCCGTTTTTTAGAAAAACCGTTCGGTTTTTTCGTCGGTTTTTTTAGATCCGTTTTTTTCGTTAGATCGGTTTTTTTCGGTTTAGTTAATTAGCGAGCGTTCGCTCGTTCGTTCGTTTTAACGGACGCGTTCTTTGTTTAGATCCAGTTAACGAACGTTCGTTCGTTAATCTGTTCGTCGTTTTTCTTTTTCTCGGATTAAATCCACGATTTTTCCGATCACGATTCCTGATCCGATTTTTGTTCGAGTATAACTTTTCGCTTGTTTATCGGAATTAGGCGATTCAAGCGCCTGGAGTTTCGTCTCGAAACCCTCTTTCCGTTTAACCAACTCAAATAAGTTTTTTCCTCTGTAAAATTTGACCTAGATCCAGAATAGTAAACGAAACTTGTTTCTTTTGCCATTTGTCTTTCGTTGCTTCGTTCGATTTGATTCTTTTTGCCAACCGGAGTTCTTAAGTTGAACTTTCTGGTTAGTTCTCTTATTTGATTTTTACTTATGCATTAGTTAAGTACTTATTGTATGCTTGTTTGTTTGCGCTAGAGTACCCGGAGTGCGCCGCTTGCTACTTTGAATCGCTAGGTTTTGCGGATCATCAGCAAGGCAAGTAACACTTTGATCATACCTCCTACTACCCAGTTTTTATTGCATTAGATCAACCCTCACACATTGCATGATTAGGATCTAATTAAATTGTGGGTTTGGGAAGTAGATGAGGTAGAATCCTATCACCTGTTTTATTATCAAACCTTTGGGAGTTACTTCTACATTTGCTTATTATGCCATGCTATGCTAGTAGACGTGGATTGGGTGAGTGAAATCCATGACAGATGTGAGTTTGTTAAATTAATGGTTTATCTAAGGTGGCAACTTAAATACACATCTGGGTGGATTGAGGCACCTGGGTATTCCAGCGATTGCCTGTTTTCTTTCGGACCGCCACCCAGGCTCAAAGGGATCATGAGATTATTCATACTAGAAACTTCCGTGTGCAGCCACAAGCTACTATGGGCTCTAGCATAGTTGACTAAGTTGTGCGAACTCTTACAGTGGTAGACTAGAAGATGTAGGGGAAAGTAGGTGTAACGGTCTACCCGATCGTAAGGTGCTAGCGCTTCTGAAAGACTATGTCTCGGTCATCCGTTTCTCAAACATCATGTAGTGCGAGAATCCCAACGGAGGAGATCGCGCCTTGTGGGGAAAAGTGCGCAAACCTCTGCAGAGTGTATAAACTAATCATGGTTAGCCATGTCCCCGTTTATGGACATCTTGAGTATCTAGTACTTGGATTATCATGTGAATCTCATCATGTTACTTTGATTAATTTGTTGGGTTTTTAATGTTGAGGTTTAATTGGGATTGAGAGCATGTCTACACTCTCAATGTTTAACAACCACCATGATAGTTAAATAAAATTTATTCCTTTGTAGTAGGGAAAAATTGGCTTTACGCTAAACTGTAACCATAGAACTTTCCACCAGCCAAATATGCATGCAGTATAGCCTTATTCCATTATTGCTCTCTATGTGTTACATTGCCAGCATATTCCATGTGCTGACCCGTTTCGGGCTGCAACGTTCATGTTGCAGACTTTTCAGACAACGAGTAAGGTGCTTTTAGGTCGTGGTTCTATACTCAGTGATGCCATTGGAGTTGATGGACTCACTTATCTTGCAAGCCTTCCGCTGTTATTGTTATTAAATGGCCTTAAGCCATATTTATTGTAATAAGTTCTCTTTTGAGACACTCGATGTAATAAGTGTGTGATTGCTACTCTATTATAAATCCTTCAAGTACTGTGTGGTGTCAGCATTACTGACCCAGTGATGACACCGGAGCACAAAGATTGGACCGTTTGAGGTCTGGTCGCTACACCCATGGAGGAGGAGCGCCGTGCAGCTGCTGCCGCAGCCGTGAAGGGCTAGGTGGAGGCCCTGTTGAAGAAGTTCCTTGCCGTCGGCCCTGCACCCCCAACCGGTGGTGCCGCCGACCCTACGACCAAGGCTAATGACGCGGCCGATGATGACGCTGCCGACGGGAAGGCGCTCCCTGACGATGGCGCCCAAGGCTAAAGAAAAGGCTTGCTGGTGAAGAATGGTGCTCCTTTTCATTTTACTTTCCTGCAACATGAGACGTGCCTCATGGAGGCGTCAAATACTTTTGTTTGGTGTTTAAGGAACATTATGATGTGTAATAATTTATTTAGGTTTCACGATTTCCTTCCCGCTTGCTTGATGTTCTACGTCGGCAGGGCCCGACCCCGTGCTTACCTCAGCCGCCGTTGGGCTGTCCGAATCACTAGGACGGGACCAAGGGGTGAGGGGATACGTGGCCAGTTAGGCTCCTGAGTCACGATGCTCAGGAGTCTGCCTTGACGCGGAAACGGCCTACGGGAAGGAGATGCAGAAATAGGCCTTAGGGTTCTATGTCGGCAGGGCCCGACCCCGTGCATACCTCAGCCGCCATTGGACCGTCCAGATCACTAGGAAGGGACCAAGGGGTGAGGGGCTACGTGGCCAGTTAGTCTCCTGAGTCGCGATGCTCAGGAGTCCCCCTTGACGCGCAAACATACCTTCATACCTGTCCTCGCCGAGGTCCCGGTCGGGAGGGGCGCATGACGACCAGGTCCGAGGGACCTGGCAGGGCAGCGTATGCTAGGCGTGACCTGAGTGTAGTCCCCGTGCCCAGCCCCCTCGCGCAACTGTCCCGAGAGGAAAGCGTATTGACGAGCCTGGACACTAAGCCGGGTGGCTCCCAGAGGTTGATGCGGCCAAGGGGCCGCCCTTAGTTGTTTATCACCAGCGCGGAGCATAGCGCTTCCGCTCTTGCACAGGCATAGCCGCTCCTCGACTGTGTCGACGGCCAGCGCGGAGCATGGTGCTCCCACTGGCACGTGGGTGAGAGCTCCCTCTGAGTGGAGCCCCCGGGGCGTGTACAGCCGCACCCTGACACGTGGCTTGCACGACAGGGCTAGACGAGGTGTGTCTGGGCACTCGTGAGCTAGCATGGGACTCACGAGGCCCTACCTCAAGGCGGGTTACGCCTGGTCTTGATTCTTGATAGCTTCAACGGTCCTGCGAGATGGTTAGGTGACATGCGCCAGACAAATCCCCTGAGGCGATCACATGAGAAGGCCAGACACCAACGACCCCTGGAGGTGACGTGAACGGGGCCGGCCCACCAGACGGAGCTTAGTTGTTGGGTTTATCGACGCTACAGGGACGGACCTGAGCACAGACGCCGTGCCTAGCCTACTCATGCGAAGAATCCTGAAGAAAGACAACCAGCACGCGGCTCCCATGGTAACGAGGGTGGTCGCAGGTGAGGTATTTGAGTACCGGAAAGGCAGGTGACAATCATGGAATGACTCAAGCAATGGAGCAGGTTAGCTTAGCTAGATGCAAGAATGATACATGCCACTAGGACGGACCCGACGGCCTGGGGATGATGCAGCCCGAGGGGCGTCCCCAACAGAGTAAGCTAGAGATGCAAAAAGATACAAGCCGCAGGGACAGTTCCATGCGATTTGGGGATAATGCTGCCCGATGGGCGCCCCTTACTGAATGAACTAGAAAGAGACACCTGATACCGTGCTGGAGTGGTGTCGGGGCAGCTGAAGACGCGTGCCGAAGAGGTTGCTCCTCACGAGCCGCCAGGGTCCTGAGCCCCAGGGGCTCTGTCGTGGGTTTGTCACGACAAATGTCCTCGTGAAAGGACTTAGTCATGGAGCCATCGCTACGGGTTAGCTTAAAGGGGTTAAACCGGACAAGGGGACACGAGGGTTTTTATACTAGTTCGGCCCCTTCGATGAAGGTAAAAGCCTACGTCTTGTTGTGATTGGTATTGCTAGGGTTTCGATGACCAGGGAGCAAATCCGCTTTGCCTGGCTCTCGAGTTCTTGTCTGTCGTCCCTAAACCGCTGTCGGGTCGTCCCTTTATATACACAGGTTGACGCCCGCCGGTTTACAGAGTCCCGAGGCCGGATCATAAACGTGTCCGGCTCGGTCTCTATTCCTTCTACTTACAATACAAGTTACATGATAAAGTCGGTTTACATCTACAGGCCTTAACTCACCTTTGGGCCTTCGTAAAGCACCTCCATCCTCACGTCTTCATGGGCTCCTAGCCTTCATAGAGCTAACTCGGCCACTCGTGGCCGGTTTATGTCCAATAGTAATATCCCCAACATTAGGACCCAGATTGATTTGAACTTGTTCATGTCAATCTTCAATACTTAGAAAAATTCCTCCTTTGCATCTTTACCTTGATCTTGTAAACCGCTGTGACGTCATACTCCAGGATCATAATAAACCGCCATGAAGTCACCTTGTTATTAAAAAATGATACATCTCACCTTCAGTTAATGAACCTCCGACAATCAAGGCGACCACTCCTGTTAGGTATTCAATATTCCGGCTCCTCAATTCTCGTGCCTGTCACCTCTCCCTTTACCTTATAAATAGGGCCAAGGGTCATTTCCCTTTTCCCCTCCGTCCCTTCGCCTCTTCTTCCTCCTCGCGATGCCCCTGCCTCCGAGCACCGCCGCCATCGTCGAGCTTCGCCTTTGCATCACCGATAGCCGCTGCATCAACCTGATCGCCTCAGCAAGACGCGGCGCATCTCCGCTCCCTGATCTGCTGCTTGTAAGCTCTCCCCCTTCTTCTGTAGATCCATTAGGGTTCATGCAGGTTCTTCTTGTTCTTCTCTTGTTCTTCGCCAACTCATAGATAACAGAACTTTATCTTGATATGTTCCGCATAGTAGCTACGAAACTCCGTATTTCAACCATTTGATCCAATCGTTAGACACACTGTAACTTGATCTGGACTTTTCGTGAACTGCTTCAGGGATCAAGCTTTTGAATCTCAATATTTTTCCTTTTCCTGACTTCCGGTAGATCCAAAATTTTCAATGCAGTCATGTGAAACCTGTTTTATCTTACTTAGTTGTTCTGGCTTTAGATCTGTACCTTTTTACCATATATGCGGTTTACCTTTGTAAAAACAACCTATCACATACCATTAGTCCCCTGGTAAACCGGCAAACCCCTTCACATCCGATGTTATAATGCGGTTTAACAACTTGTGTTACCTTTGTTCTGATATGACCTTGCCATTTAATACTGTACCAGCCTCCGGTTTATGCCACTTTTCTTAGCTGTATATCTTTATTCCGTTGCACCGTGCGTACCACCATGAATGATTTGTAAACCGACGTTTTTTCCTTTTCAGATTTTCGCTCTCAATGGCCAAACAGTTTTATGCTTGCAACTGGGCTCCTTCCCGGGTTACCGAAGAACAGTTGAACGGAATGGTCAATATCGGCACCTTGCCCAAGAAAACTGAGATTCGATGGCGAGTTCTAGGAACAGAGAATCCTCCTACCCCGAGGCAGGGTGAGGTAGTGGTCTTTGTCGAGCTGGGCAAGGTGAGGTAGTGGCCTATGTGGTTTCAAACCGCTCGGGTCGAAGTTTTTCTGAGATGTTCTTGCTAGTTTTCAACTCCATCCTCAAGATATTGGACCCAACTCGGTGTCCAATCTATGCAACTTCTAAGTCTTCCGTGAAGTGTACTTACAAGAAGAACCAATTGCTGAGTTGTTTCGGGATTTTTTTCATCTGAACCGGCGTACAAAATTTGTAAATGGTCCCAACACCGAACTCGATGGCGTCTCTATTCAAAAGCGGAAAGAAGTTGAGTTCCCTCATGCCAAGCTGCATAGTCACCCTAAGGACTGGAACCAGACTTGGTTCTACTTGTCGGATTTCGGGTTCCAGCAGACCCTTGAGGTTCGAACACTGGGGTACGCACGGAGATTTCGCCTCCTACCTACCTGCACCCCTCCGCCTCGCTAAGATCTAAGCTATGGAAAGAACAACACAAGAGACACAGGGTTTATACTGGTTCGGGCCACCGTTGTGGTGTAATACCCTAATCCAGTGTGTGGTGTGGTGGATTGCCTCTTGGGCTGATGATGATGAGCAATACAAGGAAGAACAGCCTCGCGAGGGTCTGTTCTTGGCTAGGGGGGACGAACTTCTAGGAGGAGTTCAGTCACCCTTCTCTCTCTCTCTCTTCTTGATTCTCTCTCTGATTTCGATCTCCCACCGATCGATCGAACCCCCCTACCCTGTTGGTGGCTGGTCCTATTTATAGGCAAAGGCCCTGGGCCTCTTCCCTAATATTGAGCGGGAAGGGCGCCAACAATTGGCCATTTTGAAGGGGAACATCTGGTACACTTATCCTGACTAAAGTTGGTCCTCGCCTGCCAAAGACTCTGGTGGTGACGCTGGCTTGGGCTCCACAATGACTTCCTCCCAGCCATTGGACTGGTCTTGGTCTCGTTGCACCGAAACGGGTGCCTTTGCTTGATGCTCTCGCCTGCGCTTGCTCCCTTTGCACCAAAGAGGAAAGGAGGACACTGCGCGGGCTGGCGCCCGCCTGGCGCCCTTGGTCGTCATGGCTTGCGTCACGGGCACCTCGTGAGGTACCCCGCCTTGATCTCTCCGCCTTCTCGCGAGCCAGCCTGATGAGGCCGTGCCTGAGGAAGCTCCGTGTCGTCCGCCCCGCGAGGCTTGGCCCCTCGCGAGGGTCTTGGGTCTGTGTTGATGAAGATGGGCCGTGCTGGGCCCCCCTTTGAGCCATGCCGCAGGCCGCAGGCAGGCAAGTCTGGGGACCCCTATTCCCAGAATGCCGACAGTAGCCCCTGGGCCCAAGGCGCGCCCGGACTTGACCGTGCAGGGAGGCGGAAGGGCAAGAGCGAAGCGCCGTGGGCCCTAACAGCCTGCGGCCTTGGGCGCCGCGTGGCGGTTGATTGGACGTGGGCGTCTCCACTTCCCCATGGCGCCTCGGCAACTGCACGGATTGGACAAGTCCCTGCATGCAAAGCGGGTCATGATTACCTGCGATCGTGGGGGTCGGTGGTTGGCCTTCGCCGGCCATAAGTACGGAATGACGCGCGCCCTTCCAGTCCATCCTTTCTTGCTTCTCCTTCCCGGTCCTTGCTCCGTCTTGCTGCGATGGCTCCGATCCACCGGTTCTCGGCGGCATAGAAGGGAAAGGCTCCCCGAGAGGAACCAGACCCGCTCCCACCGAAGAAACGGCTCGCCCTCCGTGGCCGGGACAAGGGGGCCCATCAGGTGGTGTCAAGGCCCTGGTGCGAGCGGCCTCCGCCGGGGTTCCCGCTTCCCTTGTACGCCCACATCGAGGGCCCTAAAGGAGCCGATGCTGATCGCCACGGGCGACGCCGCCGTCGGCGCCGACAGGTCACGAAGGTGTGGGTCGTCTCTCCTGGGGTCCACACCGAGGGATCCTCCCGAGAGTTCGTGTTCCACGCCACCATGCCTCCTCAGTCTTGGATTCGCCTTCCTCCCTTCTTCGCCTCCATCATCCCGCAGGGAGAACTCCTGGAGCTTTGGTTGCAGCACGCCAGCTGCAGCACCCTCGCGACCGAGGCAGAGGTCGTGGTCGTTGCCCCGGGCGAGGTCTTTATGACTCGAGGCTGGAGCGAAATTGCCCGGGTTTGCAGGACAAGAGGCACCTTCGCGATCCACCTAGAGTACAACGGTGCTTCGGTGATGTTCTTCAGGGTCTTCAACGCGAACGGGTGCCGGCTGGAGTGCTGCCCCGGGAGAGGCGGTCGGGACCCTGCTGCGGCGAGGACTGGGCCCGCCGACCGCTCCCTTGGCGGCTCCTCAGGCGGCGGAGGCGGCGGAGGTTCCAGCGACTCCGGCGAGCTCTTCGCGACTCCGGAGACGAGCGACGCCAGCTACGAGCCCCCAAGCCGGCGCCGCTCCTGGAGCAGGGCGGGCTCGTCAGGCCGTCGCCGACTCTGATCTGGATGGGGTTGGCGCCGGTGCTTGACTTCCCACTGTTGATGATGGCGTCTTTTGCAGGGGCGCGCGTAGTTAGCGTCCTTTTAGGATCTGTTCCCTGCGAGGAATCAAAGACGCGTCCCGTGGGGGCTTATAAGGTGCCTGTGATCCTGTTTTGTTAATATAACCCTTGTCATAGAACTGTGCGAGTTGCTCATTCCGTCTTAGCTCAGTTCTCCCTTTCAAACCTCACGAGGGCTTGGTGCTCTGCGCCGACAGGTCCCAGCCCCAAGGCGGCTTCAGCCGTCGCTGGTATGCCAGGTCGCGATGCCGTGGTCAAGGCCAGGAGGTGAGCGACCCGGGGTCCGGTAAGAGCCCCTGAGTCGCGATGCTCAGGAGGTCCCCTTTGGCGCTCAAGCAGCCGTCATTCGGTGAGAAAGGAGAGCGGCGTCGCTAACACGGGATTGCATTAGGTGCAGGGATAGTGCCACGGTAGCTGGTGCTTCCGGGTGGTGACTTATCTCGAGAATCAGGGGCCGCTCTCTGGTGTGTCGCCGGGTCCGTGCATCGGCAGGCGTGAGGTTGCTCGGCGAGGTCCTCGCGTGTCCCTCCCCTCTCGCCTTTGCTCCCCTTTCTGCTCTACGTCCTCGGGTCCCGGCCCTCGAGCGAGTCTCAGCCGTCGCTGGTATGCCAGGTCGCGATGCCATGGACAGGGCTAGAGGGTGAGGGCTGGAGAGCCAGTAGGAGCCCTGAGTCGCGATGCTCAGGCACCCCCCCTTTAACGTGCAAGCGGTTCGCGCGGACGAGAGTGAAGGAGACACCGCAGGGGCCTCGCCCGATGCAGCTCCTTTAGGAGATCCTGTAGACCCATCATAGGAAGAATGAGGGGTTGCCATGACAATTGACAGTCAGCCGTTGGTTGCTTCCGAGGGGCAATGAGGCACTAAAGGCTTGACGAGGTGGCGCCATGCGGGGCTGCCGCGGCCAGAGCTCAGCCATTCAGGTTTGTCGGTGTTGCAGGGACGGACCCATGCGCAAGCGTCGTGCCGTTTGGGAGCAGTTCCATCAGTTGGCGTCAGTTGAGCAGGCAACTAGGTCAAACAAATTAGCCGCGAAGGAGTGGATTCATTCAAATAGATGCTGGGAAGGTGGACATCACTGGGTCAGGCCCGAGCGACTTGGGGGATGATGCAGCCCGAGGGGCGCCCCCAACAAGGTAAGCTAATAACATGAAATAAAAAGGGGTACATGCCGCAGGGACGGACCCACGCGGCCTGGGAATAATGCAACCCTGGGGGGGGCGCTCCCAGCTGGAAATGAAACTTGAAAGATGTCACCTGATGATGTTGAGGACGAAGGAGTGTTGGTGTAGCAGACTCGGTGGGCTGCGGAAGCCGATCCTCATGAGCCCCCAGGCCCAGGGGCCTCGGGAGGCTCCGGAGGCGCTGGTGGCTCCTCGCGGACCATCTCCATCTCCGCCAGGGCTGCGGAACGCCTGGCCTCTTGAGCCTCCACGATGTCCCTCATGAGGCGCTGGTACGTGGCAGCCGCGTTCGGCAAGCCGTAAGGCATGCGAACTTAGCTGTGGGGGTGGACCTCCACAGCGCCCCACTCGCGAGGGCCAGAGGCACTCCAGAGAGGCGACTCGATTGAGCCCTGGTATGTCGATGCAGACGCGCAGCCCACCATCCTCGCCTGGATGGGGAGCCACGGCTGGTAGGCGGCGGCCGCCTTTCATGACTCTTGACTCTTGTAGCTCCTGAATGGCCTTGCTGACGAACTCCTGAGGGTCTGGCTCTCCTTACCTTACTCCTTCTTGAGGGAAACGTGCTTCGAAACACGCCTCCATGTGGTGCCCAAGCGCCTCCCTCGTGACCTTGGCCAGGTCGGTGGCCCTCCAGGGGAGAGCCCCCGAGCCCTGCCTGAGGAGGGCACCGGGCGCGCTTTCCTATGCAATGGAAGGAGGTTCCCCCTGGGTAGGCGCGGGCCCAGAGGGGCCTGCCTCCTGAGGTTCCGGGCCGAACGATGTCTTCTTCTTCTTGGGGGCGGTCTCGGGAAGCCTCCTGCTTCCGTGATCTGGGTCTTCCAGTGATGCGGCCTGAAAGGCTCGTTCCAGGGAACACACCACATCCTTCTCTTCACAGGGCACCGTGATGACTCCGCCACTTCCTGGCATCTTGAGGACGTTGTAGCCGTGGTGAGTTACGGCCATGAACTTGGCCAGTGCTGGGTACCCAAGGATGGCGTTGTACGGCAGGCGAATGTGAGCGACGTCGAAGTCGATGAGCTCGGTGCGGTAGTTGTTGCGTGCCCCGAAGGTGACAGGGAGGCGGACCTGCCCAATCGGGACCGTGGAGCCGTTGGTGACTCTGGAGAAAGGCTTGGTTGGCTGAAGCTGGCTGTAGGGCACTTAGAGATTGTTGAATGTCTCCACGGACAGGACGTTGAGCCCTGCCTCGCCGTCGATGAGGGTCCTGGTGACCACCACGTTGCTGATGATTGGGGAACAAAGCATCGGGAGGACTCTGGCTGTAGCCGCACACTTGAGCTGATCTGCTGAGCTGAACGTGATGGCGCACGCCGACCACCTGAGAGGGCGCGTGGCTTCGAGCTTGGGGAGGACTGCATTCACTTCGCGGGCGAACTGCTTGAAGATGCGTTGAGAGGCTGGGGCTTGAGCCCCGCCCGGGATGCAGGTGATCGCGCGCGGCTCCTGGAAGCCCCCAGCCCCCTCGTCCTGATGGCGGTCCTCGTTTCTCCTTGGCTGCGGCGGCAGTGGAGGGAGGCCTGCGTTGCCTTGCGGGCGATCCTCGCGAGGCTGATCCCTCCAGTCTCCCTCGCGAGGCGGATCTTGCCAGCGATCCTCGCGAGGTTGATCGTGCCATCCTTGGCGCGGGCCGCGGTCTTTCCAGCGTCCTGTGTTCCTTCCTCCTCCTCGACTGTAGCCTCGGTCACCGTGGTCGGGGCGATGGCCGATCCCTCCTTCTCGCACGGCTCGGAGCTCTTGACATTCGTTGGTGTTGTGGGTGCGGAGGTCGTGGTACACACAGTACCGACTGCCCTTGGAAGGTTCGGGCTGATCTCTGCCCCGCTTGGTGTCTGGTTCTGCCGCGAGCACGGCAGCCCCCTTGCGCTTCACATCCTTGGCCTTGGGCTTCTTCTCTTCTGGGTCTGCGGTAGGCAGCTCGAGGAGGGACAGACGCCCTTCCTCAGCCCTGGCGCACTTGGTTGCCAAGTTGAACAACTCCAAGGAAGTGCACAGGTCTTCATGCATCGCCGGCTCCTCCTTCATCTTGACATCGCGCACGCCGCCGGAGAAGGCTGAGATGATGGCCTCCTCAGTCACCTTGGGAATCTTGAGGCATGCGTTGTTGAAGCGCTGGATGTACTTCTGCAGGGTCTCTCCGGGTTGTTGCTTGATGCGACACATGTCGCTCACGGCGGGTGGCCGGTCGCGAGTACCTTGGAAGTTGGCGATGAAGCGGGTGCGCATCTCGTCCCAGGAGGAGATCGTGCCTGGAGCCAGGTTCAGGAGCCAGGTGCGGGCCCCGTCCTTGAGCGCCATGGGAAACCAGTTCGCCATGACCTTCTCGTCTCTGATGGCAACTTCAATGCCCAGCTCATAGAGCTGGAGGAACTCCGCAGGGTCGGCCGTGCCGTCGTAACGAGGAGGCAGGTCTGGCTTGAACTTGCCGGGCCACGCGACGCTGTGTAGCTCGGTGGTGAAGGCACGGCAGCCTGCTGTGGCCACGGGAGGCCTTAGGTGATGGAGAGCTTGGTCTTGCATGTCCCCACGCACTGTAGCTGGGAGCAGCGCGGGGTCTTGACGTGCGGGAGCAGGAGCATGGTCGCGACGTGCTGGAGCAGGGAGCGCCCGGGCAGCTTCTTGCGGGCGAGGGACTTCTTGGCAGCTCTGCTCTTGCCGCGCTGGCACCTGACGGAGCGGGTTCCGCCCAGGGGCCACGCGCCTTGGAGCCATGGCGCCTTCTTGAGGAGGAGGCGGCCGGGGCACCGCCGGAGCTTCGTCGCCCGCGCAGGGCGGGGTGCGGTGCAGCAGAACGGACGGCGCAGGAGAGCCCCCTGCGGCGCGGACGAGCTCGGCGACACGGTCGAGCCATTCTTCGTAGACGTCGTCGACGGGACGGTAGCGCAGGAGCTCGTTTGCCGCGATGAGCGCAGCTCGAGTCTCCATGGGTGCGCGGAGCGCGCGGGACAAAGAACCAGCTGGGGTGAGCGAGGGAGTAGCGGTGCGGCCGTCTTGCCGCACAGACGGATGCTGAGACGACGCTTGCTGCTCGTCCCCCGCCGGGCCGGTGGCGGCGTTGATGGCAGGTGACGGGGAACGGCGAGGACGCCCGCCGACAGGAGCCGTCTGGGCGACGCGGGAAGCGAGAGCAGCCCGGCGCTCAGCGCGGGCCCGACGAGCGTCAGACATGGACGCGATGGTCGGAGGAGAACGGGGTGGTGGAAGACGAATTCCGGCGCACCCCTACCTGGCGCGCCAAATGTCGGATTTCGGGTTCCGGCAGACCCTTGAGGTTCGAACACTGGGGTGTGCGCGGAGATTTTGCCTCCTACCTACCTGCACCCCTCCGCCTCGCTAAGATCTAAGCTATGGAAAGAACAGCACAAGAGACACAGGGTTTATACTGGTTCGGGCCACCGTTGTGGTGAAATACCCTACTCCAGTGTGTGGTGTGGTGGATTGCCTCTTGGGCTGATGATGATGAGCAATACAAGGAAGAACAGCCTCGTGAGGGTCTTTTCTTGGCTGGGGGGGACGAACTGCTAGGAGGAGTTCAGTCACCCTTCTCTCTCTCTCTCTCTCTCTCTCTCTCTCTCTCTCTCTCTCTCTCTCTCTTCTTGATTCTCTCTCTGATTTCGATCTCCCACCGATCGATCGAACCCCCCTACCCTGTGGGTGGTTGGTCCTATTTATAGGCAAAGGCCCTGGGCCTCTTCCCAAATATTGAGCGGGAAGGGCACCAACAATTGGCCATTTTGAAGGGGAACATCTGGTACACTTATCCTGACTAAAGTTGGTCCTCGCCTGCCAAAGACTCTGGTGGTGACGCTGGCTTGGGCTCCACAATGACTTCCTCCCTGCCGTTGGACTGGTCTTGGTCTCATTGCACTGAAACGGGTGCCTTTGCTTGATGCTCTTGCCTGCGCTTGCTCCCTTAGCACCAAAGAGGAAAGGAGGACACTGCGCGGGCTGGCGCCCGCCTGGCGCCCTTGGTCGTCATGGCTTGCGTCACGGGCACCTCGTGAGGTACCCCGCCTTGATCTCTCCGCCTCCTCGCGAGCCAGCCTGATAAGGCCGTGCCTGAGGAAGCTCCATGTCGTCCGCCCCGCGAGGCCTGGCCCCTCGCGAGGGTCTTGGGTCTATGTTGATGAAGATGGGCCGTGCTGGGCCCCCCTTTGAGCCACGCCGCAGGCCGCAGGCAGGCAAGTCTGGGGACCCCCGTTCCCAGAACGCCGACACTACTACAAGGATACCTCCCCTGAAGATGATAACCCTCTGCCAGGCTATCGTGACCACCGGCTTTCCAACACTCATCCATTGCCACAACGTTTAAGTTCTGCAGAACGGGCCGCATATGCCCCTCAACTCGCCAAGCTCTGGGCCTTTATGGCCAACGGTTTATCGGGCGTCGATTTTGTGCGTTGCTGGATATCTTGGAGCATCTTGCCACTAAGCCGCCGCTCCGGTTTAATGTGTGAGTACACCGGTGAATTAGAATACCCCCAACGCCACATCAACATTCAGTTAACCGATGAAGAGGTCACTGAAGGTGTTAAGAAAATTTTGAATGAACCGGAATCTTTCTGTCGCCAAACTGGCTTGAATCCCTTCTATACACAAAATAAACCACCTGCTGTAAGTACCATCCTTCCTTTTTATGCTCGACATCTTGTTTTTAAATTGTTCAACCTGTAAAATTTCTTCTGTTTGTTTATAAACAGGGTGATGATCCATTCTGGAAATGGAAATCCGCAGATAAAGCGGCAAAGCCATCCCGTCCCAAGACAAAAGCCGTCAAGCGAACCTCAAAGCGGAAAACAGCTGAATGTATCAACGTGGAACTTGATGAAGATGCAGAGGAACTGGAAGTTGAGGTAGAACTTGACTCACTTGGCTCCCTTTTCATGCACCTCATTAACGATGATCTTTATCAGGAGGACGTGGACGACAGCCAGACTGATGACATAGAGGTAATTACCCTTTCCTCTGGTTCAGACTCTATGCCAACACAAAAAACCCGTCAAGCGGTCCGGAAAGTAAGCTTTTCTCATCCTCTTGCTTACTTGGATCCAACATTTATTTTGAAGACATAACAGCACGAAGCTCGCCGGACAACCCAGCACAGCGGCCAACAGGTCACTTCAGCCGGTTTACCTGACACTCCGGATCGGAAGCGCTGATCTGAGGTCTCCCCCACTTCTGAAAATTCTTATCCCAAGGCAGGTTATTTCCGACAACCTATTAATCCGTCCGATTCAAATTATCATGTGACATCCCCCTCATCCTCTGGCGAGTCAACCGCGACCCAACTCCCTCCTCTCAAAACTGTAGCTGGGTAAGTATTCAAACCCTTTCTTCAAATGTATTGCAAATCTTGAATAAGACGCTAAACCTTTTTTACTTTTGTTTGCAGAGCCAAAGCCAGACCCAGCAAGAAAGCTCGGGTTAACAATCCGTCGGAAGACCAGATGGTTCTTGAACAAGAGCAAACAGGTGAACCAGACCGAACTCGTGAACCGGAAGGTCCCCATCCTGAAGCTACCTTTGATGAGCCACCCCTTCAAGACCAGAATATTGATGAACAACCAGAAGCTGACACTGTTGTGCCTGACACTGAACCGACAGCTCCAATCTGGGCTAGTCCGGTGAGAGCTACTGACACTCCATCGTCACCCGCAAAAACTACTGGAGGCCAAGGAGATGATGTTATCATTACTGGCATGGGCCATAGCTCTCCTGGCCATCCTGTAATCTTGGCCCAACATAGTGCCAAAGAAGAACGTGCTGCCAGGGAAAAGGGTAAATGGAGCACTGATTTATCAAGTTATGCTCATCTCAGTGCTGAAGAACTTCACTCCGATTTTTTAAACCGTCCGCACTCAAACTGTGACTATGAAGCCGGTTTGGTGAATCTGATGAAGGAACGCTATGAGTTATTTTCATGTCCTTTCCTTTCTCGATTCCAAAATCTCAACATCAGCCCAAGTAGCCCCCAAGGGCCGTTTTATGATGCCAATCTTAAACCAGGACTTTGTAATACCTTAATCCTTACATGCTGATTGTCAACACGTCAAGTCCGCGAGAAAAAATTGATACTCCATCAATGTAGTTATGTTGCTTTCATCGGTGTAGCCCCCAAGGGCCGGTTTAGCTTTGGGAGGTAACCCGGGTCTTGAATCCATGCATCAGTTTTGAACAGATGTACATTAGCCCCCAAGTGTTAAGGATAATGCTTGCATTGTACTTGAGACTTGTTGATAATAGAGCAAATGGGCATTAGCCCCCAAGTACGAAGTGCATAACGTGTTATACGCTTAGTACTTAGAAAATACCTATCCTGTTATTGACATATCTTCACCTTTGCAGGTCGAGCTAAATAATAGGGATGCTCGAACCGCTGATCTGCACGAAAATGTGAAGTCCCAACAAGCAAAGGCTTCGAAAGCAAAAGAGGAGCTTACTAAAGCCCTGACAGCTATGGAGAAATTAAAAGAGACTTTTAACAAGGAGCGTGCTGACTGGGAAGCTGAAAAAGCCGATTTAACCAAGAAAGCCGAAGACGCAGAAGCAGCTCTGAAACCAGTTGTAGATGAACTGATCGGTTTGAAGCGACAGATCGATGCTATGACTTACGTCGTGTTCGGTAAGTATCTCTTGATGTTGTTTATCCGAGTCATGAGATCTTAACATTTACCAGTTTACTGATATTAAACCCTGACAGGCACTCGTATTGCTCATCTGGGAACGAATATGCGGATGAAGCTTAAAGCGGCTTACACCTTAATTGAATAGCTGTATTCTGGATCCCAGCGTGCTATTTGTACTGCATCTTACAACAAGCCGGCGCCATCACTGATAAAAGAAACCCTTGAGAAGCTGGCCATGCTACCAGCCTGGATTACCGAACTGAAGAAGGCAGCCGCAAGAGCGGGAGTGCTAACCGCACTAATTTGGGGCCAAGGCAGGGATACCGGATCTTGAAGCGGATGACATCATTAAAGGTTATCCAGGAGTAAAGGAGGACGGTTCAAACTTCAACAATGATGATCTCTGAAGGCTGACCAAAGAGATGCGGCCAATAGCCAGCGAACTGGCAGAGGATACAGACTTATCTCATTTCCAGACGGTTTACGACGCTGAAGGCAAGAGACAGCCTGCTGAAATCCATGAAGTCGAAGAACTTGTGCCTCCAATCCGTAAGCATACTTACGCTCTTGACATTAACCCCTCCAGCCTTATCCATGAAGAAGCCGTGTTTCAAGCTTTAACCGGAATCGATTGATCAACGGTTGATTTCCAGCGTCTGGGGAGGGATGAAGAAGAGGTGATTGCACCAAATGACCCTCAATCGTCAAGTCGTCCCGACGAAGCATCCTAAACCGGCAGCCGGGCTACCAGCTACTGTGTGCCATTGCTTGAAACAATTATTCCAGTGGAGCCGTTTTGAAACTTCTTGTAATAGGATAGCAAAAACACCCTTATCTGTCATGCCATCGAGCATGTTTATGTTGCTTGATATTAGGAAAACTTGTTTCACTTTTGGGATCTATTTATGCATAGTCCATGATGATTTGTGTTCCTGGATATAAGAACTTGAAAGTGTCCTAGTGGTTTACCACTGGACGGGTCATGATGCCCAAAAAATATACAAGACTTGGATGAATAATCAAAGTTTGTATTAATCAGATAAAATAAATAATATCCGCGACATACCTCGTTGGTTGACCAACTGCTTGTATGGTAGAGGTGAAAACACCAATCCGGAGTATTGATAACTCCTGGCCCTCTTGCCGTTTCATGTAGAAATCACATTGGGCTAAAAAGCCGTTGAGTTGTTCGTATAAGGCTGGTGACATCTAGTGAAAACCAGACCGGAGCAGTTTGTTACCGGTTTAGAATCTGACCATGTACTGACAACTAAGCGCTGAAAGTCAAGCCGGGTTGTAATGAACACCAGTTTGTCAGAAGAATATTTATAAATCCCTTATCATAAAAATAGCAAAAACAAAAGAAATATGCAAGGCTTTTCATGGGCTCCCAGGCCCTAAATCGAGGCTTTTCATGGGTTGCCAGGCCGCTGAGTTAAACCATTTTGCAAAGCCTTTTAAGATGGACCTCAATCTTTAACCAATCACCGATTTAACTTTGACAAGTTCAGGGTCCATGGGATTGACTTGTCAAACGTTCAACGGGTCATACCAGGTTTACCTGAATGGAGTGGCTTACTTAAAGAGGCAGGATAACCCAGGGTTTTAGGTGAATACACTTGGCTTCCAAGCCTGGCTTGATAGCCTATTACAAGGGTTCAAACTCATTGTTCTTTGAGAAGCAAAGAGCCCCCAGGTAATATGCGAGCTGTGCTCGATGGTTACCTATGTTTGAGCTGTGCTTAACGCAACAGACTCTCTTTGGCTCCATATAATTTCCTTTTGGCTTAAAGCCTATCAAGAGGTGTAGATATGGTGTGAAGACAACCAAGCCCCCTAGTGATATCCCTTTCTGGTTTTAAACCGATCAAGAGGTGTAGCTATGGTTCGGATACGACCAAGCCCCCTAGTGATTTTCTTTATCTTTGTACGGCCGTATAGGCCGGTTTAACAAAACTCCGTTTTGACAATAGAAGCTCTTGTAGGCTCACACATGATGTAAAAAGAATAGAGACCCCACTTTATTCGAGGCTCCGATTTATTATATAATATATACATTGTCATAAATATGTACATAAGAAGAGAATGTGGCTCAAGTATAATAAGGCCGAAGAAGAGCTATATTCCACGGCCGCTTGGTCTCCTCCTCCGATTTATGTGAGTCTTTGTGCTCTCGAACATCAATGAGGTAGTATGACCCGTTATGCAGATTCTTGGTGACCACAAAGGGTCCTTCCCAAGGTGAGGATAACTTGTGCATATCAGTCTGATCCTGGATGAGCCGGAGCACCAGATCGCCCTCTTGAAAGGTTCTGGTCTTAACCCGACGGCTGTGATAACCCCGGAGATCTTGTTGATAAATCGCCGAACGTGCTGCTGCGAGATCACGCTCCTCATCTAACAGGTCCAATGAGTCCTGACGTGCCGTCTCATTATCGGCTTCCACATAAGCTGCCACACGGGGCGAGTCGTGACAGATGTCACTAGGAAGAACTGCCTCCGCTCCATAAACCATGAAGAAAGGCGTGTAACCCGTAGATCTGTTAGGTGTGGTGTTGATGCTCCATAACACAGAAGGCAACTCCTCAACCCAACAACCCGGTGTTCGCTTCAAAGGAACCATGAGCCGGGGTTTAATGCCTCTCAAAATTTCTTGATTTGCCCTCTCCACTTGACCATTAGATTGGGGGTGAGCCACTGATGCGATATCAAGCCGGATGTGCTCACGTTGGCAAAACTCCTCCATCTCTCCCTTTGAAAGATTAGTACCATTATCAGTTATAATACTGTGTGGAAATCCAAACCAGAATATCACCTTTTTGATGAATTGAACCGCCGTGGCCGCATCACACTTACTGACTGGCTCTGCTTCCACCCATTTGGTAAACTTGTCAACTGCCACTAATAAGTGGGTCTTTTTGTCCTTGGATCGCTTAAAGGGTCCAACCATATCAAGCCCCCAAGTCACAAACGACCAAGTTATTGGAATCATCCTCAACTCTTGAGCCGGAATATGAGCACGACGTGCGAATTTTTGACAACCGGCACACCGTTTAACTAAATCTTCAGCATCAGCGTGAGCTGTTAACCAATAAAAATCGTGACGAAAAGCTTTAGCCACCAAAGACTTTGAACCGGCATGGTGACCACAATCCCCTTCATGGATTTCTCGCAAAATCTCACAACCCTCCTGAGGAGAGACACAACGCTGAATTACCCCTGTGATGCTGTAACGATGTAACTCCCCGTTGATTATGGTCATTGACTTGGAACGCCGGATTACCTGTCGGGCCAAGGTTTCATCCTCTGGTAACTCGCCCCGGTTCATGTAAGCCAGGTACGGGATTGTCCAATCCGGTATGATATGCAAAGCTGCCACCAATTGAGCCTCCGGGTTAGGAATAGCCAACTCCTCCTCTGTTGGTATCTTGGCCGACGGATTATGCAGTACATCAAGGAAGACATTTGGTGGGTCCAGTTTACGCTGAGAACCAAGGCGGCTTAAAGCATCCGCCGCTTCATTCTTTCGCCGGTCTATATGGTCAACTTGATAACCCTTAAAATGACCAGCTACTGTGTCCACCTCTCGTCGATATGCAGCCATAAGTGGGTCTTTAGAATCCCAAGTGCCAGACACCTGTTGAGCCACCAGATCTGAGTCCCCAAAGCACTTAACCCGGCTTAAGTTCATCTCCTTAGCCATCCGAAGACCGTGGAGTAAGGTCTCATACTCAGCTGCATTGTTAGTACAAGGGAACATTAAACGGAGGACATAACAAAACTTGTCACCTCATGGGGAAGTTAGTATGACTCCAGCCCCCGAGCCCTCCAACTGTCTGGATCCATGAAAGTGAATAGTCCAGTACGTGTTATCTGGCTTTTCCTCTGGTGCCTGCAACTCTGTCCAATCATTGATGAAGTCCACGAGTGCTTGGGATTTAATCGCTGTGCGGGGTATGTATTTGAGCCCGTGAGGTCCAAGCTCAATAGCCCACTTGGCAATCCGGCCAGTTGCTTCTCTGTTTTGAATGATATCTCCTAGAGGGGCTGAACTGACCACTGTGATAGGATGACCCTGAAAATAATGTTTGAGCTTCCGGCTTGCCATAAATACGCCATACACTAGCTTCTGCCAATGTGGATATCTCTGCTTTCATTCAATAAGAACCTCACTGATATGATAAACCGGCCGTTGAACTGGATATTCCTTTCCAGCCTCCTTGCACTCCACAACAATAGCCACGCTAACAGCTCGGGCATTAGCAGCCACATACAGCAGTAAAGGCTCTTTATCGATCGGAGCTGCAGGCACAGGCGGTTCAGCTAACTGCCTCTTCAGATCCTCAAACGCTTTATCAGCCGCCTCGCTCCAGACAAAGTCATCTATTTTCTTTAGCATCTGGTATAAAGGGATAGCCTTCTCCCCGAGACGACTGATAAACCGGCTCAAAGCCGCAATCCGGCCGGCCAAACGTTGAACGTCATTGATACACGCCGGTTTAGCCAAAGATGTAATTACTGAATTTTTTTCCGGATTGGCCTCAATGCCCCGGTTTGACACCAGAAAACCCAGGAGTTTGCCTGTCGGGACACCAAAAACACATTTGTCCGGATTGAGCATCATCTTGTAAATCCGGAGGTTGTCAAAGGTTTCTCTCAGGTCATCTATCAATGTTTCCTCCTTCCTGGACTTTATCACAATATCATCCACATATGCATGAACATTGTGCCCAATCTGCTTATGAAGACAATTCTGAACACAGCGTTGCTAAGTCGCCTAGGCACTCTTGAGCCCAAAGGGCATGGAGACATAGCAGAAGGCTCCAAAAGGAGTTATAAAAGCTGTCTTCTCCTGGTCCTTAACTGCCATTTTGATCTGATGATAACCAGAATAAGCGTCCAAAAAACACAAACGGTCACAACCCGCCGTAGCATCAATAATCTGATAAATACAAGGGAGGGCAAAGGGATCTGCTGGGCAAGCCTTGTTCAAGTCTGTGTAATCTACACACATACGCCAAGTGCTGTTTTTCTTGAGAACCAGCACCGGATTAGCCAACCACTCTGGGTGAAAGACCTCCACGATAAACCCTGCGGCCAACAACCGAGCTACCTCTTCACCAATAGCCTTGCACCTTTCTTCATTGAAGCGGCGGAGAAACTGCCGGACTGGTTTAAACTTAGGATCAATGTTAAGTGTGTGCTCAGCGAGTTCCCTCGGTACACCTGGCATGTCAAAAGGCTTCCATGCAAAGATGTCCCGGTTCTCACGGATGAACTCGATGAGCGTGCTTTCCTATTTGGGATCCAGGTTAGCACTGATGCTGAACTGCTTGGATGAATCACCAGGAACAAAATCAACCATCTTAGTATCTGTGGCCGACTTAAACTTCAACGCCGGATCATGTTCCGTAGTTGGCTTTTTCAAAGAAGTCATATCTGCTGGATCAACCTTGTCTTTGTAAAACTTTAGCTCTTCTGTGGCACAAACCGACTCAGCATAAGCTGCATCACCTTCTTCACATTCCAATGCGATCTTCATGCTCCCATGTACTGTGATGGTCCCCTTATGACCTGGCATTTTAAGCTGCAAATAAACATAACACGGCCCCGCCATGAACTTAGCATAAGACGATCTCCCAAACAGAGCGTGATACGGACTTTTGATTTTTACCACCTCAAAAGTCAATGTTTTTGACCTTGAATCATGATCACCTCCAAAAGCCACCTCTAAGGCTATCTTGCCCACTGGATATGCAGACTTACCGGGCACCACACCATGGAAAACGGTGTTTGACGGTTTAAGATTCTTATCTGTCAACCCCATACGACGGAACGTACCATAATATAGAATGTTGATACTACTTCCCCCATCCATGAGCACCTTAGTGAACTTATACCCCCCAACTTGAGGAGCCACCACTAAGGCCAGATGACCCGGATTGTCAACCCGGGGCGGGTGATCCTCTCTACTCCATAAAATGGGTTGCTCAGACCAGCGCAAATACTGAGGCACCGCCGGTTCAACAGAATTCACAGCCCTCTTGTGAAGCTTCTGATCACGCTTGCACAAGCTAGTGGTGAAGACATGATACTGCCCACTATTTAACTGCTTCAGTGTAACACCCCGGATATGATTTACCCAATTTGTACTCCAACTCTTGCCGTTTCCGGCGTTAAGTTATTTTATTTTCTCGGGTCCGGGTCTTTGTCTCCGTGTGTTGTTATCGTTGTCATGCATCTCATATCATGTCATCATGTGCATTGCATTTGCATACGTGTTCATCTCATGCATTCGAGCATTTTCCCCGTTGTCCGTTTTGCATTCCGGTGCTTCGTTCTCCTCCGGTGGTCATTTCTACCTTTCTTTCGTGTGTGGGGATTAAACATTTCCGGATTGGACCGAGACTTGCCAAGTGGCCTTGGTTTACTACCGGTAGACCGCCTGTCAAGTTTTGCATCATTTGGACTTCGTTTGATACTCCAACGGTTAACCGAGGGACCGAAAAGGCCTCGTGTGTGTTGCAGCCCAACACCCCTCCAATTTGGCCCAAAACCCACCAAAACCTTCTCCATCATCTAGAGCGTTCAATCACGATCGTGTGGCCGAAAACCGCACCTCATTTGGACTCTCCTAGCTCCCTCTATGTCTATATAAAGACCCCCCATTCCAAATCCCGGGTCTCCTCCCCCGAAACCCTAAAAATCCCAGATCCGCCGCCGCCGGACACGTCCGGACGGCGCCGGACATGTCCGCCACCGCTCGCAGCCAACAGGAGCTCGCCACGTGGCGCCCGCGCGCCCCACTTCGCCGCCGCCGCCCGAGGCCCGCCAGGCCCGCGGGAGGCCCTCCCGGGCCCAGCCGCCAGCGCCGCCCCGCGCCTCCTCTTCTCCGACGCCGTCCGCCCGAGTCCGCCGGCCGCCGCCCTGCAGCACCTTGTCGCCGGCAACGTCAGATCCGCGACTCCGGCCGCCACCCGCGCCGGATTCCCACGCCCACGGCGCCCCGCGCCCGCTGCCCTCCTCCGCAAGGCCACCGCGCCGGATCCGCGGCTCCGGCGAGCCCTCGCGGCCACTCCGGCCGTCCCCGCGTCAACCACCTCGCCGGAGCTACAGTGGCCGCTGGCGTTCCTCGGTTCGCGCGCCACCCAACGAACGCTAGATCTGTGATTCGGTTGACTTCTTCCCCTCTCCTCATTATTTTTTCGCATACTTTGACCTGTGATATCTCCGCATCCGTAGCTCCGTTTTGGGCATATAGCATACCAAAATGTTCGTCTCAGAGAGCACATCATTTCATTCATTGCATCATTTTCATTTGAGTTCATCTTGATGCCCGAAATGCTGTTAGAAGAGTGCTACTTGAGATAATTGTCAGATCTGTTACTCCATTTAGATATTTGTCATTTTTGCCATGATTATTGTGTGCACGATATGCCCATGAGCTCTACATATGTTTTGTTAAGGGTTTTGCCATCTTTCCAGAGGTGCAACCCATGTATTTTTGTGATGTGTGTGGTTACTAGCACAAGCTTGCAAAGTGAGGCACTTGGTAATGCTGATTTCAGGGACTTAGCATTTCCACTAAGTCCTTGAGCTGTTTATCTCATATGGCCATATGTTCATGTTGTTTCCTAGTGATCCGTGCCTCTTTTGAGGATGATCAGTAAGGATGTTTTGTTAATATTGTAGTGCTCTATCCATCCATGTCTTTGTTTGCAATTATGGAGCACCCTAGCTTGAGTCAATCGAACTCTACTTTTGCTACTTTGTGAATCTGGGCAGATTGTCTACTTGTTAGCGATTTTGCCGAGGATGTTGTAGTTGATCCGTGCATGCTATGCTATTGTTCTTGCCATGTCTAGCTTGCATTTTGTGTATTCTTGATGGTTGTATGCTTAGCTTGTCATGAATTGCTCCGTAATGAGTGCATCGAGCTCGTAAACATGCCTACTTGATATCTGTTTCAGCATGCTCCAGTTTTCACTAAGTCTGAGAACTGATTATGTTTTTGCCATGTTCACATGCTTGCAATTGTATTTTATGATCCCTTCTGGCTCAAGGTCACTAAGGGACTTTTGTTAATATCTTTGAGTAGCTCCATGCCATGCTTTACTTTGCCATGTTCAGGTCCTGTAGCATGTAGTTTTGTTGCTCCGAAGAGTGCTATCTGATCTGAAATTCCAGACAAGTGTTAATTTCACTAAGTCTGAGATCTGTTTACCATATGCATTTTTGCCATGCTTTTTTGTACCTGTTAATGGATGATTTGGCCGTAGCTCAGTGCTAGACTTTTGTTAAGCATCTTAAATGCATCCCTGCCATGTATTTTGTTGTCATGTTTGGGTGCTGTAGCATGTTCATCTTGTTGCATTTAGATGGCTACTTGCTGTAAATTGCAGACCTGTGTCATGTTTGAATCGCTTGCCATTTCCAAACCGTAACTCCGATTCCGGCGTTCTTTATATCGTTTTCAAGCGATTTCACCTCATCTTTCCAGTGGCACACTTGGATTCCCAAGTTGAGGCCAGGTTCATGCATCCCTTGTCAAATCTTGCATATGCATCCCGCATCGCATCCTGCATTGCATACCATGTTTGCATCATATTGTCTGATCCTTGCACGTGGTTGATTGTGTTCCATTTGCTTGTTTGTCTTGTTTGGGTAGAGCCGGGAGACGAGTTCTCTAACGAGGAGCCCGTTGATTTTGCTTTCGAGGATCCAGTCAACTCTGACAGCTTTGCAGGCAAGATGATCATACCCTCGAAATCACTACTATCTTTGCTTTGCTAGATGCTCGCTCTTTTGCTATGCCAATGCTACGATGCCTACCACTTGCTTTCAAGCCTCCCAAATTGCCATGTCAAACCCTCTAACCCACCATGTCCTAGCAAACCGTTGTTTGGCTATGTTCCCGCTTTGCTCAGCCCCTCTTATAGCGTTGCTAGTTGCAGGTGAAGATTGGAGACCGTTCCTTGTTGGAATATTATTTAGTTGTTGGGATATCATTATATTATCTTGTTATCTTAATGCATCTATATACTTGTTAAAGGGTGGAAGGCTCGGCCTCTCGCCTAGTGTTTTGTTCCACTCTTGCCGCCCTAGTTTCCGTCATATCGGTGTTATGTTCCCAGATTTTGCGTTCCTTACGCGGTTGGGTTATAATGGAAACCCCTTGATAGTTCGCCTTGATTAAAGCTTTTCCAGCAATGGCCAACCTTGGTTTTACCATTTGCCACCTAGCCTCTTTTTCCCTTGGGTTTCCGGAGCCCGAGGGTCATCTTATTTAAACCCCCCCGGGCCAGTGCTCCTCTGAGTGTTGGTCCGACCGAGTAGACTGCGGGGCCACCTCGGGGCAACTTGAGGGTTGGTTTTACTCGTAGGATGTCTCATCTGAGTGTGCCCTGAGAACGAGATATGTGCAGCTCCTATCAGGATTTGTCGGCACATTCGGGCGGTGTTGCTGGACTTGTTTTAACCTGTCGAAGTGTCTTGAAGAACCGAGATACCGAGTCTGATCGAAACGTCTCGGGAGGAGGTCTATTCCTTCGTTGACCGTGAGAGCTTGTCATGCGCTAAGTTGGGACTCCCCTGCAGGGATTTGAACTTTCGAAAGCCGTGCCCGCGGTTATGGGCAGATGGGAATTTGTTAATGTCCGGTTGTAGATAACTTGAACCTTAACTTAATTAAAATGAATCAACTGAGTGTGTTACCGTGATGGCCTCTTCTCGGCGGAGTCCGGGAAGTGGACACGGTGTTGGAGTAATGCTTGCGCAGGTTGCTCTCTAGTTTCTCGCTCGCGCTTTGCCTCCTCTTCTCGCTCTCTTTTGCGAACAGGATAGCCATCACATATGCTAGTCACTTGCTGCAACTCCACTTATATTTTTACCATGCCTTACCTATAAGCTTAAATAGTCTTGATCGCGAGGGTGCGAGATTGCTGAGTCCCTGTGGCTCACAGATTACTATTACACCAGATGCAGGGCCTGATGATTCCGCTCCAGGTGACGCGCTCGAGCTCAAGTGGGAGTTTGACGAGGACTCTCAACGATACTATGTTTCCTTTCCTGATGATCAGTAGTGGTGCCCAGTTGGGGGTGATCGGGACCGCGTCACATGTTGGGTTATCTTCTATTTTGGCGCCGTAGTCGGGCCATGAGTGTTTGGATGATGTAATGTTATTTATGTACCTTGATTGACGTGGCGAGTGTAAGCCAACTATGTTATGTCCCCTTTTATTATCTATATTACATGGGATGTTGTGAAGATTGCCTAACTTGCGACATATGCCTTCAATGCGATTATGCCTCTAAGTCGTGCCTCGACACGTGGGAGATATAGTCGCATCGAGGGTGTTACAAGTTGGTAATAAAAGCCTTCCCCGACCTTAGGAGCCCCCACTGATTGATCGTTTTTAGCGGCCGAGTTGTGTCTAGAAAAATGTTTTGAGTCATTTAGGAATTATATATCGGAGAGTTTAGGAATTCTTTTTACTTCCCAGTCTCCTCATTGCTCTGGTAAGGCATCCTGACGTAGAGTTTTGACTCTTCTCTTCTCAAATTTCACTAAATTTTTTTTAGGATCACGCGGGAATCTTGGAATCGTTCCGATGGTTTTATGACGAGAACATTTTCTTGGTGCCTCCTGTCAGGGGTTTTGTGGAAGTGTCCCGGGGAGTTGAGCTCTGAGGTGTTCTCGTCATAATTTTATCGTTGCAGTTCTGGAATACCTGAGTTTAGTACGCCGACATCGAAAATCTCTTTTATGCAGTTCGTTGGTGAGATAACCTCGACGCCACCTAGTACTGGGGCGGGACTTCGGGAGTATCGCCATAACTTGTATAACGGATGCTTTTCGAAGGTTGAGGTAGATGGTTTCTGAAGTTTTTTCTCGGTTATGTGTTGAAGGATGGATATAGCTGGATGTAGGATTTGCTAGATTTGGGTGAGATATTATGCTTCCCCTGTATCCCCAACACGTGATTGCATAACCGGAAAGGTTCGAGAGTTTCATAGGTGGGAATTCTTGTAGCTCTAGTTTCTTCTTCCACGGATATTGGTTTGAGATTGGGATTTCTTACCGATTATTCGTTCTTGATCCATACCTTGTTGATTTATTTCTCTACCTAAATTCTACGTGGCTTCTCAATTTATGGATATGTGACCATTTCAAGAGGAATGCATTCGTTCGTTTTGTTCGGATGTGAAGACTATATGTTGCAATTTTCATTCCGTTGGATTCAGCTTCATTTTATCTGTCTATGTGCTAACGGTGGTCAACCTCTTCAGGATGGCTCCCGCTAAGAGCATCAATCAGAATCAGAATCAAGATCCGCCACCACCTCCACCTCCACCTCCTCCGGAGGCATGGCAAGCTGTGATGGCCGCAACCAATGCAAACACACAGTTGATCATGCAAATTCTCCAAGAGCGCAATCAAGGCAACCAAGGGAACCAAGGCAACAATCAGAATCACTTTGCTACACTCAACCAGTTCCTTGCTAACGGGCTAAAGACTTTCAGCAATTGTGTTGAGGCAACCGATGCTAACGATTGGCTCGTGGATCTGTGCAAGCATTTCGAGTGCAGTAAAGTCAGGCCTGAGGACTTTGTCAAGTTCGCTTCCTTCCAACTCAAAGATCAAGCTGCAGAATGGTTCCAGCAGTACAAGGATTCCAGAGGTGGACGTGTTATTACTTGGGATGAATTCCATCAAGATTTCAGAGCTCACCATATTCCCCAGAGCGTGGTCGAAAGCAAGCGTGAGGAATTCCGCAACCTGAAACAAGGCTCTTTGTCTGTCTATGACTACAACAAGTTGTTTCAGAAGCTCGCCCACTTTGCCAAGCAGGACGTACCTGATGAGAAGAGCATGCTATACCAGTTCAGGGGTGGTCTCAGAGAAGAAATCCAGCTAGCTCTTGTTCTCTTTGAGCCCTTGAGATATGATGAGTTCTACAACATGGCATTGAAGCAAGAGGCCGCTCAACTGAGGTGTGATGCTTCCAAGAAGCGAGTCAGAGACACTACTCCTTCGTCCTCTACTCAAGTGGCCAAGCAGCAGAAGTTTTGGCTTCCTCCTCCTCTGTTCCAACAGCCGTATCAGCAGAAGAGCAAAGGTGGCAGTGGATCTTCCCACCCACCCAACCCTGGCTTTCAGAACAAGACTTCGTCTCAAGCTCCAAGATCGAGTGCTCCGTATCACCGTCCGCTTTCAGAGGTCACGTGCAACAAGTGCCAACAAAAGGGTCACTATGCCAACAAGTGCTTCAACCAGAGGCGTCTTCCTCCTCCTCCTCCTGTGAGATCGGCAAGTACAGCTGTGGTCAAGCATAACCCCAAGCATGCCAAGGTCAACTTGCTGAATGCATCCCAGGCAGAGGACTCGTCAGATGTGATCATGGGTAACCTTCCTGTTAACGATGTTCCTGCAAGAGTACTTTTTGATACTGGTGCATCACATTCTTTCTTGTCATGCCCTTTTGCATCGAAGCACAATGTTGATACTGAGACCATGCCCAAAGTCATGCAAGTTGTTTCTCCCGGCAAGCTTTTGACTTCTAGTTTGGTTGCTCCCGATATCTCTATCACGTTGGGCGATTACAAGTTTCTTTCTTCTCCGGTGGTTCTTGGTAACTCGGATATTGATCTTATTCTCGGAATGGATTGGCTTTCTAAGCACAAGGCGCATCTTGATTGTGCAGCCAAGCAGATTCAATTGACTCATTCGTCTGAGGATGTAATTGTCTTTGCCGCTTGTGACGATACCATCCGTCTGTTTTCTCTCAATGAGAAGGGTGAACTCGATGCCATCTCGCAAATTCCAGTCGTTTGCAAATATCAAGACGTCTTTCCAGAAGAGCTTCTAGGAATGCCTCCGCACCGGCCAGTTGAATTCGTAATTGATCTTGAGCCCGGTACAGAACCTGTGTGCAAGCGTCCTTACAAGCTCGGACCTGAAGAGTTGAAGGAGCTGAAGAAGCAACTCAATATTCAAGAGAGAATGGGTCTCATCCGGCCTAGTTCTTCTCCGTGGGGTTGTGGTGTTCTTTTTGTGAAGAAGAAGGATGGAATGGACCGACTTTGTGTTGATTACCGTCCATTGAACAACAAGACCATCAAGAACAAATACCCACTTCCCAACATCAATGAGCTGTTCGAACAACTCAAAGGTGCCCAAGTATTCTCCAAGCTTGATCTCCGTATGGGTTATCATCAGATTCGAATCCGCCAGCAAGATATTCCCAAGACGGCTTTCAGGACAAGCTATGGTTCATACGAATACACTGTCATGTCTTTTGGCCTCGTCAACGCTCCTCCGACTTTCTCTCGCATGATGAACTTCATCTTCAACGCCTACACCAATGACTTTGTTTTGATCTATCTCGACGACATTCTGGTTTTCTCGAAGAACAAGGAAGATCATGCCAAGCACTTGCGTTTGGTACTCGATAAGCTGAGGGAACATCAGTTCTACGCCAAGTTCTCCAAGTGCGAATTTTGGCTCAATGAGGTTCTTTATCTTGGTCATATCATCTCTGCCAAGGGCATTGCGGTGAATCCTGAGAAGGTGTCTGCAATTGTGAATTGGGAACCTCCTCAGAACGTGAATCAACTCCGTAGCTTCCTCTGTCTCGCAAGCTACTGCCGAAGATTCGTTGGAAACTTTTCCAAGATCGCGAAGCCTCTCTCAAATCTTCTTCAGAAGCACGTCAAGTACGTTTGGTCTCCAGAGTGTGACATTGCTTTCAACACTTTGAAAGAGAAATTGATCACTGCTCCAGTTCTGACTCCGCCTGATGAATCCAAGCCGTACGAGGTCTTTTGTGATGCCTCTCTCCAAGGTCTTGGCGCAGTGTTGATGCAAGAGAAGATAGTTGTTGCTTATACCTCTCACCAGTTGAAGCCCAATGAGAAGAACGACCCCACTCATGATCTTGAGTTGGCGGCAGTTGTGCATGCTCTTTTGACTTGGAGACATCTCTTATTGGGAAGAAAAGTGGACATCTTCACTGATCACAAGAGTCTCAAGTACATCTTCACTCAGCCTAATCTCAACCTCAGGCAAACTCGATGGGTCGAAATGATTCAAGAGTATAATCCGAGTATCGAGTATACTCCAGGCAAGGCCAATGTGATTGCTGACGCATTAAGCAGAAAGGCTTATTGCAACAGTCTTATTCTCAAGCCTTATCAACCCGAGCTTTGTGAAGCTTTCCGCAAACTTAATCTGCAAGTTGTTCCTCAAGGTTTCCTCGCCAACTTTCAAGTCTCTCCTACCTTGGAAGATCAGATTCGCCAAGCTCAGCTTCTTGATGCTATGGTGAAAAAGGTGAAGATTGGGATTGCCAAGAGTCAACCCAAGTACAAGTGCTACCGCCTTGATGACAAGGATACTCTCTTCTTCGAGGATTGTATTGTTGTACCCAAAGGTGAACTTCGTAAAGTGATCATGAACGAGGCTCACAATTCTCTCCTCTCCATCCACCCTGGGAGTACGAAGATGTATCAGGACCTCAAGCAGGCTTATTGGTGGACTCGAATGAAGCGAGAGATTGCTCAATTCGTGAATGAATGTGATGTCTGCAGAAGAGTGAAGGCAGAACATCAAAGGCCAGCGGGTCTCCTCCAACCTCTTGCCATTCCAGAATGGAAGTTTGACCACATTGAAATGGACTTCGTGACTGGGTTTCCAAAGTCCAAGCGTGGCAATGATGCTATATTCGTTGTCATCGACAAACTCACCAAAGTGGCTCACTTTCTGCCGATCAAAGAGTCAATCACTGCAGCTCAATTGGCGGAGCTCTATACCTCTCGAATTGTCTCTCTGCACGGTATTCCACAAGTGATCTCTTCAGACCGTGGTAGCATCTTTACCTCAAAGTTTTGGGATTCTTTTCAGAAGGCCATGGGCACCAACATCCGCTTCAGTACAGCTTTCCATCCTCAAACTAGCGGTCAAGTCGAGCGTGTCAACTAGATTCTTGAAGATATGCTCAGGGCTTGTGTGATCTCCTTCGGCATGAAGTGGGAGGATTGTCTTCCATATGCTGAATTCTCCTACAACAACAGTTTTCAAGCAAGTTCGGGCAAGGCCCCATTTGAAATTCTGTATGGCAGGAAGTGCCGTACCCCTCTCAACTGGTCTGAAACCGGTGAACGTCAGCTTCTCGGTAATGACTTAATCACAGAGGCAGAGGAAATGTGCAAAGTCATTTGAGATAACCTCAAAGCAGCCCAATCCCGCCAGAAGTGCTACTATGATAGTAAGCACCGTGATTTGGCTTTTGAGATCGGAGATCATGTTTACCTCCGCGTCTCTCCTATGAAAGGTACTCGTCGCTTCGGTATCAAAGGGAAGCTTGCCCCCAGATACGTGGGACCTTTCAAGATTGTCAGCAAGAGAGGCGATCTCGCCTATCAACTCGAGCTTCCTTCAAACTTTGCAAATGTTCATGATGTGTTCCATGTCTCTCAACTCCGAAAGTGCTTCAAGACTCCTGACCGCACCATCAACTTCGAGGACATTGAGCTCCAAGAAGATCTCTCCTATCGTGAGCACCCAGTTGCTATTCTTGAAGAGACTAAACGCAAGACTCGCAACAAGTCAATCAAATTCCTCAAAGTTAAGTGGTCACACCATTCCGACCGTGAAGCTACCTGGGAACGTGAGGATCACCTCCATTCTGAATACCCGGCGTTCTTTCAGTCCTAGATCTCGGGACGAGATCCTTTCGTAGTGGTGGAGTGTTGTAACACCCCGGATATGATTTACCCAATTTGTACTCCAACTCTTGCCGTTTCCGGCGTTAAGTTATTTTATTTTCTCGGGTTCGGGTCTTTGTCTCCGTGTGTTGTTATCGTTGTCATCCATCTCATATCATGTCATCATGTGCATTGCATTTGCATACGTGTTCATCTCATGCATTCGAGCATTTTCCCCGTTGTCCGTTTTGCATTCCGGCGCTTCGTTCTCCTCCGGTGGTCATTTCTACCTTTCTTTCGTGTGTGGGGATTAAACATTTCCGGATTGGACCGAGACTTGCCAAGCGGCCTTGGTTTACTACCGGTAGACCGCATGTCAAGTTTCGTATCATTTGGACGTCGTTTGATACTCCAACGGTTAACCGAGGGACCAAAAAGGCCTCGTGTGTGTTGCAGCCCAACACCACTCCAATTTGGCCCAAAACCCACCAAAACCTTCTCCATCATCTAGAGCGTTCGATCACGATCGCGTGGCTGAAAACCGCACCTCATTTGGACTCTCCTAGCTCCCTCTATGTCTATATAAAGACCCCCCCATTCCAAATCCTGGGTCTCCTCCCCCGAAACCCTAAAAATCCCAGATCCGCCGCCGCCGGACACGTCCGGACGGCGCCGGACACGTCCGCCACCGCCCGCAGCCAACAAGAACTCGCCACGTGGCGCCCGCGCGCCCCACTTCGCCGCCGCCGCCCGAGGCCCGCCAGGCCCGTGGGAGGCCCTCCCGGGCCCAGCCGCCAGCGCCGTCCCACGCCTCCTCTTCTCTGACGCCGTCCGCCCGAGTCCGCCGGCCGCCGCTCTGCAGCACCTCGTCGCCGGCGACGTCAAATCCGTGACTCCGGCCGCCACCCGCGCCGGATTCCCACGCCCACGGTGCCCCGCGCCCACCGCCCTCCTCCGCAAGGCCACCGCGCCGGATCCGCGGCTCCGGCGAGCCCTCGCGGCCACTCCGGCCGTCCCCGCGTCAACCACCTCGCCGGAGCTACAGTGGCCGTCGGCGTTCCTCGGTTCGCGTGCCACCCAACGAACCCTAGATCTGTGATTCGGTTGACTTCTTCCCCTCTCATTATTTTTTTCGCATACTTTGACCTGTGATATCTCCGCATCCGTAGCTCCGTTTTGGGCATATAGCATATCAAAATGTTTGTCTCAGAGAGCACATCATTTCCTTCATTGCATCATTTTCATTTGAGTTCATCTTGATGCCCGAAATGCTGTTAGAAGAGTGCTACTTGAGATAATTGTCAGATCTGTTACTCCATTTAGATATTTGTCATTTTGCCATGATTATTGTGTGCATGATATGCCCATGAGCTCTACATATGTTTTGTTAAGGGTTTTGCCATCTTTCCAGAGGTGCAACCCATGTATTTTTGTGATGTGTGTGGTGACTAGCACAAGTTTGCATAGTGAGGCACTTGGTAATGCTGATTTCAGGGACTTAGCATTTCCACTAAGTCCTTGAGCTGTTTATCTCATATGGCCATATGTTCATGCTGTTTCCTAGTGATCCGTGCCTCTTTTGAGGATGATCACTAAGGATGTTTTGTTAATCTTGTAGTTCTCTATCCATACATGTCTTTGTTTGCAATTATGGAGCACCCTAGCTTGAGTCAATCGATCTCTACTTTTGCTACTTCGTGAATCTGGGCAGATTGTCTACTTGTTAGCGATTTTGTCGAGGATGTTGTAGTTGGTCCGTGCATGCTATGCTATTGTTCTTGCCATGTCTAGCTTGCATTTTGTGTATTCTTGATGGGTGTATGCTTAGCTTGTCATGACTTGCTCCGTAGTGAGTGCATCGAGCTCGTAAACATGCCTACTTGATATCTGTCTCAGCAAGCTCCAGTTTTCACTAAGTCTGAGAACTGATTATGTTTTTGCCATGTTCACATGCTTGCAATTGTATTTTATGATCCCTTTTGGCTCAAGGTCACTAAGGGACTTTTGTTAAGATCTTTGAGTAGCTCCATGCCATGCTTTACTTTACCATGTTCAGGTCCTGTAGCATGTAGTTTTGTTGCTCCGAAGAGTGCTATCTGATCTGGAATTCCAGACAAGTGTTAATTTCACTAAGTCTGAGATTTGTTTACCATATGCATTTTTTCCATGCTTGTTTGTACCTGTTAATGGATGATTTGGCCGTAGCTCAGTGCTAGACTTTTGTTAAGCATCCTAAATGCATCCCTGCCATGTATTTTTTTGTCATGTTTGGGTGCTGTAGCATGTTCATCTTGTTGCATTTATATGGCTACTTGCTGTAAATCGCAGTCCGGTGTCATATTTGAATCGCTTGCCATTTTCAAACCGTAACTCCGATTCCGACGTTCTTTATATCGTTTTCAAGCGATTTCATCTCATCTTTCCGGTGGCACACTTGGATTCCCATGTTGAGGCCAGGTTCATGCATCCCTTGTCAAATCTTGCATATGCATCCCGCATCGCATCCTACATAGCATACCATGTTTGCATCATATTGTTTGATCCTTGCACGTGGTTGATTGTGTTCCGTTTGCTTGTTTGTCTTGTTTGGGTAGAGCCGGGAGACGAGTTCGCTAATGAGGAGCCCGTTGATTTTGCTTTCGAGGATCCAGTCAACTCTGACAGCTTTGCAGGCAAGATGATCATACCCTCGAAATCACTACTATCTTTGCTTTGCTAGATGCTCGCTCTTTTGCTATGCCATTGCTACGATGCCTACCACTTGCTTTCAAGCCTCCCAAATTGCCATGTCAAACCCTCTAACCCACCATGTCCTAGCAAACCGTTGTTTGGCTATGTTCCCGCTTTGCTCAGCCCCTCTTATAGCGTTGCTAGTTGCAGGTGAAGATTGGAGACCGTTCCTTGTTGGAACATTATTTAGTTGTTGGGATATCATTATATTATCTTGTTATCTTAATGCATCTATATACTTGGTAAAGGGTGGAAGGCTCGACCTCTCGCCTAGTGTTTTGTTCCACTCTTGCCGCCCTAGTTTCCGTCATATCGGTGTTATGTTCCCGGATTTTGCGTTCCTTACGCGGTTGGGTTATAATGGAAACCCCTTGATAGTTCGCCTTGATTAAAGCTTTTCCAGCAATGGCCAACCTTGGTTTTACCATTTGCCACCTAGCCTCTTTTTCCCTTGGGTTTCCGGAGCCCGAGGGTCATCTTATTTAAACCCCCCCGGGCCAGTGCTCCTCTGAGTGTTGGTCCGACCGAGTAGACTGCGGGGCCACCTCGGGGCAACTTGAGGGTTGGTTTTACTCGTAGGATGTCTCATCTGAGTGTGCCCTGAGAACGAGATATGTGCAGCTCCTATCGGGATTTTTCGGCACATTCGGGCGGTGTTGCTGGACTTGTTTTAACCTGTCGAAGTGTCTTAAAGAACCGAGATGCCGAGTCTGATCGGAACGTCTCGGGAGGAGGTCTATTCCTTCGTTGACCGTGAGAGCTTGTCATGGGCTAAGTTGGGACTCCCCTGCAGGGATTTGAACTTTCGAAAGCCGTGCCCGCGGTTATGGGCAGATGGGAATTTGTTAATGTCCGGTTGTAGATAACTTGAACCTTAACTTAATTAAAATGAATCAATTGAGTGTGTTACCGTGATGGCCTCTTCTCGGCGGAGTCCGGGAAGTGGACACGGTGTTGGAGTAATGCTTGCGCAGTTTGCTCTCTAGTTTCTTGCTCGCACTTTGCCTCCTCTTCTTGCTCTCTTTTGCGAACAGGATAGCCACCACATATGCTAGTCGCTTGCTGCAGCTCCACTTATATTTTTACCTTGCGTTACCTATAAGCTTAAATAGTCTTGATGCAACCCGATGAATGCAGAATAGCTGAGACCCATTTCACCCAATGGGTTGTAGACTCCCCATCCTCTTGGACACAAGCGGCCAGGTCCACAATTGACATAGGCTGCTTACAAGTATCCTTAAAGTTCTGGATAAACCGGTGCTTCAATTCGGCCCATGATCCGACAGCGTTGGCTGGTAAGCTCTTCAACCAAGTACGAGCTGTCCCTTCCAACATCATGGTAAAGTATTTAGCACATACTACTTCATCCACATCTAACATCTCCATTGCCATCTCGTAGCTTTCAACCCATGCCTCTGGTTGCAGATCGGCGGTGTAGTTAGGTACCTTACGAGGGCCTTTGAAATCCTTGGGCAGTCGTCATTACGCAAAGAGGGGGTGAGACACGGCACCCCCAAGGGACTGAATACCACACCTGGCTCTACTGAAGCGGCAGGGTGAACCGGAGTAGGTTGACGGGCTCCATGCAGAGCTGCTAACTCGGCCTCTCGACGTGCCCGACCATGGTCCACCACATCCTGTGCATTAGCACCTCCTCCTGCCGGGTTGTGCCCTCGCGGCGAGTTACGGTGACGTGCACTGCTTGATACAGCCGGTTCATCCTCGACGTGCCTGCTGTAGCTCCGGCTCGGATGGGGGGTGGAATGAATCCTCTCACGACTATGCGAATAAGCCTGCTGCTGGTTTAAAGTTGTTTTAAGGAGCTCTCTGGCCCGTCATGCCTCAATCGCCACAGGTGATTCACCGTCGGTTGGGAGGGCTGCCAATCGTGAAGCAGCGGCCACAATGTTGTCCAACGGGTTGGAGTAATTCTTGGGGAACGTAGTAATTTCAAATTTTCCTATGCACATGCAAGATCATGGTGATGCATAGCAACGAGAGGGGAGAGTGTGATCTACGTAACCTTGTAGATCGACAACGGAAGCATTAGCACAACATGGTTGATGTAGTCGTACGTCTTCACGGCCCGACCGATCAAGCACCGAAACTACGACACCTTCGAGTTCTAGCACACGTTCAGCTCGATGACGATCCCCGGACTGCGATCCAGCAAAGTGTCGGGGAAGAGTTCCGTCAGCACGACGGCGTGGTGACGATCTTGATGTTCTACCGTCGCAGGGCTTCGCCTAAGCACCGCTACAATATTATCGAGGACTATGGTGGAAGGTGGCACCACACACGGCTAAGAATATGATCACGTGGATCAACTTGTGTGTCTAGGGGTGCTCCCTGCCTCCGTATATAAAGGATCAAAAGGGGAGGGTGCGGCCGGCCAGGAGAGGGCGCGCCAGGAGGAGTCCTACTCCCTCCGGGAGTAGGATTCCCCCCCTTTCCTAGTTGGAATAGGATTCGGGAGGGGGGAAAGAGGAGAGAGAGAAGGAAGGGGGGCGCCGGCCCCCTCTCCTTGTCCTATTCGGACTAGGGGGGAGGGGCACGCGGCCCAGCCCTGGCCACCTCTCCTCTCTTCCACTAAGGCCCACTAAGGCCCATATACCTCCCCGGGGTTCCGGTAACCTCCCAGTACTCCGGTAAAATCCCGATTTCACCTGGAACACTTTCGATATCCAAATATAGGCTTCCAATATATCAATCTTTATGTCTCGACCATTTCGAGACTCCTCGTCATGTCCGTGATCACATCCGGGACTCCGAACAAACTTCGGTACATCAAAATGCATAAGCTCATAATATAACTGTCATCAAAACCTTAAGCGTGCGGACCCTATGGGTTCGAGAACAATGTAGACATGACCAAGACATCTCTCCGGTCAATAACTAATAGCGGAACCTGGATGCTCATATTGGCTCCTACATATTCTACGAAGATCTTTTATCGGTTAGACCGCATAACAACATACGTTGTTCCCTTTGTCATCGGTATGTTACTTGCCCGAGATTCGATCGTCGGTATCTCAATACCTAGTTCAATCTCGTTACCGGCAAGTCTCTTTACTCGTTCGGTAATGCATCATCTCACAACTAACTCATTAGTTGCAATGCTTGCAAGGCTTATGTGATGTGCATTACCGAGAGGGCCCAAAGATACCTCTCCGACAATTGGAGTGACAAATCCTAATCTCGAAATACGCCAACCCAACATGTACCTTTGGAGACACCTGTAGAGCACCTTTATAATCACCCAGTTACGTTGTGACGTTTGGTAGCACACAAAGTGTTCCTCCGGTAAACGGGAGTTGCATAATCTCATAGTCATAGGAACATGTATAAGTCATGAAAAAGCAATAGCAACATACTAAACGATCGGGTGCTAAGCTAATGGAATGGGTCATGTCAATCAGATCATTCTCCTAATGATGTGACCCCGTTAATTAAATAACAACTCTTTGTCCATGGTTAGGAAACATAACCATCTTTGATTAATGAGATAGTCTAGTAGAGGCATACTAGTGACACTCTGTTTGTCTATGTATTCACACATGTATTATGTTTCCGGTTAATACAATTCTAGCATGAATAATAAACATTTATCATGATATAAGGAAATAAATAATAACTTTATTATTGCCTCTAGGGCATATTTCCTTCAGTCTCCCACTTGCACTAGAGTCAATAATCTAGATTACACAGTAATGATTCTAACACCCATGGAGCCTTGGTGCTGATCATGTTTTGCTCGTGGAAGAGGCTTAGTCAACTGGTCTGCTACATTCAGATCCGTATGTATCTTGCAAATCTCTATGTCTCCCACCTGGACAAGATCCCGGATGGAATTGAAGCGTCTCTTGATGTGCTTGGTTCTCTTGTGAAATCTGGATTCCTTTGCCAAGGCAATTGCACCAGTATTGTCACAAAAGATTTTCATTGGACCCAATGCACTAGGTATGACACCTAGATCGGATATGAACTCCTTCATCCAGACTCCTTCATTCGCTGCTTCCGAAGCAGCTATGTATTCCGCTTCACACGTAGATCCCGCCACGACGCTTTGTTTAGAACTGCACCAACTGACAGCTCCACCGTTTAATGTAAATACGTATCCGGTTTGCGATTTAGAATCGTCCAGATCAGTGTCAAAGCTCGCATCGACGTAACCACTTACAATTAGCTCTTTGTCACCTCCATAAATGAGTAACATATCCTTAGTCCTTTTCAGGTATTTCAGGATGTTCTTGACCGCTGTCCAGTGATCCACTCCTGGATTACTTTGGTACCTCCCTGCTAGACTTATAGCAAGGCACACATCAGGTCTGGTACACAACATTGCATACATGATAGAGCCTATGGCTGAAGCATAGGGAACATCTTTCATTTTCTCTCTATCTTCTGCAGTGGTCGGGCATTGAGTCTGACTCAACTTCACACCTTGTAACACAGGCAAGAACCCTTTCTTTGCTTGATCCATTTTGAACTTCTTCAAAACTTTGTCAAGGTATGTGCTTTGTGAAAGTCCAATTAAGCGTCTTGATCTATCTCTATAGATCTTAATGCCTAATATGTAAGCAGCTTCACCGAGGTCTTTCATTGAAAAACTTTTATTCAAGTATCCCTTTATGCTATCCAGAAATTCTATATCATTTCCAATTAGTAATATGTCATCCACATATAATATCAGAAATGCTACAGAGCTCCCACTCACTTTCTTGTAAATACAGGCTTCTCCAAAAGTCTGTATAAAACCAAATGCTTTGATCACACTATCAAAGCGTTTATTCCAACTCCGAGAAGCTTGCACCAGTCCATAAATGGATCGCTGGAGCTTGCACACTTTGTTAGCTCCCTTTGGATTGATAAAACCTTCTGGTTGCATCATATACAACTCTTCTTCCAGAAATCCATTCAGGAATGAAGTTTTGACATCCATCTGCCAAATTTCATAATCATAAAATGCGGCAATTGCTAACATGATTCGGACAGACTTAAGCATCGCTACGGGTGAGAAGGTCTCATCGTAGTCAATCCCTTGAACTTGCCGAAAACCTTTTGCGACAAGTCGAGCTTTGTAGACAGTAATATTACCGTCAGCGTCAGTCTTCTTCTTGAAGATCCATTTATTCTCAATTGCTTGCCGATCATTGGGCAAGTCAACCAAAGTCCATACTTTGTTCTCATACATGGATCCCATCTCAGATTTCATGGCTTCAAGCCATTTTGCGGAATCTGGGCTCACCATCGCTTCTTCATAGTTCGTAGGTTCATCATGATCTAGTAGCATGACTTCCAGAACAGGGTTACCGTACCACTCTGGTGCGGATCTCACTCTGGTTGATCTACGAGGTTCAGTAGTATCTTGTTCTGAAGTTTCATGATCATCATCATTAGCTTCCTCACTAATTGGTGTAGTTGTCACAGAAACAGGTTTCTGTGATGTACTACTTTCCAATAAGGGAGTAGGTACAGTTACCTCGTCAAGTTCTACTTTCCTCCCACTCACTTCTTTCGAGAGAAACTCCTTCTCCAGAAAGTTTCCGAATTTAGCAACAAAAGTCTTGCCTTCGGATTTGTGATAGAAGGTGTATCCAATAGTTTCCTTTGGATATCCTATGAAGACACATTTCTCCGATTTGGGTTCGAGCTTATCAGGTTGAAGCTTTTTCACATAAGCATCGCAGCCCCAAACTTTCAGAAACGACAACTTTGGTTTCTTGCCAAACCATAGTTCATAAGGCGTCGTCTCAACGGATTTTGATGGTGCCCTATTTAACGTGAATGCGGCCGTCTCTAGAGCGTATCCCCAAAATGATAGCGGTAAATCAGTAAGAGACATCATAGATCATACCATATCTAGTAAAGTACGATTACGACGTTCGGACACACCATTACGCTGTGGTGTTCCGGGTGGCATGAGTTGTGAAACTATTCCACATTGTTTCAAATGTACACCAAACTCGTAACTCAAATATTCTCCACGATCAGATCGTAGGAATTTTATTTTCTTGTTACGATGATTTTCAACTTCACTCTGAAATTCTTTGAACTTTTCAAACGTTTCAGACTTGTGTTTCATTAAGTAGATATACCCATATCTGCTTAAGTCATCTGTGAAGGTGAGAAAATAACGATATCCGCCACGAGCCTCAACATTCATCGGACCGCATACATCTGTATGTATGATTTCTAACAAATCTGTTGCTCTCTCCATAGTACCGGAGAACGGTGTTTTTTTTCATCTTACCCATAAGGCACGGTTCGCAAGTACCAAGTGATTCATAATCAAGTGGTTCCAAAAGCCCATCAGTATGGAGTTTCTTCATGCGCTTTATACCGATATGACCTAAACGGCAGTGCCACAAATAAGTTGCACTATCATTATCAACTCTGCATCTTTTGGTTTCAACACTATGAATATGTGTGTCACTACTATCGAGATTTAATAAGAATAGACCACTCTTTAAGGGTGCATGACCATAAAAGATATTACTCATGTAAATAGAACAACCATTATTCTCTGATTTAAATGAATAACCGTCTCGCATCAAACAAGATCCAGATATAATGTTCATGCTTAACGCTAGCACCAAATAACAATTATTTAGGTCTAATATTAATCCCGAAGGTAGATGTAGAGGTAGCGTGCCGACTACGATCACATCGACTTTGGAACCATTTTCCATGCGCATCGTCACCTCGTCCTTAGCCAATTTTCGCTTAATCCGTAGTCCCTGTTTCGAGTTGCAAATATTAGCAACAGAACCAGTATCAAATACCCAGGTGCTACTGCGAGCATTAGTAAGGTACACATCAATAACATGTATATCACATATACCTTTGTTCACCTTGCCATCCTTCTTATCCGCCAAATACTTGAGGCAGTTCCGCTTCCAGTGACCAGTCTTCTTGCAGTAGAAGCACTCAGTTTCAGGCTTAGGTCCAGGTTTAGGTTTCTTCTCTTGAGCAGCAACTTACTTGTTGTTCTTTTTGAAGTTCCCCTTCTTCTTCCCTTTGCCCTTTTTCTTGAAACTAGTGGTCTTGTTGACCATCAACACTTGATGCTCCTTTTTGATTTCTACCTCCGCAGCTTTCAGCATTGCGAAGAGCTCGGGGATAGTCTTATTCATCCCTTGCATATTATAGTTCATCACGAAGCTCTTGTAGCTTGGTGGCAGTGATTGGAGAATTCTGTCAATGACGCAATCATTTGGAAGATTAAGTCCCAATTGAATCAAGTGATTATTATACCCAGACATTTTGAGTATGTGCTCACTGACATAACTGTTCTCCTCCATCTTGCAGCTATAGAACTTATTGGAGACTTCATATCTCTCAATCCGGGCATTTGCTTGAAATATTAACTTCAACTCCTGGAACATCTCATATGCTCCATGATGTTCAAAACGTCGTTGAAGTCCCGATTCTAAGCCGTAAAGCATGGCACACTGAACTATCGAGTAGTCATCAGCTTTGCTCTGCCGGATGTTCATAACATCTGGTGTTGCTCCAGCAGTAGTCCTGGCACCCAACGGTGCTTCCAGGACGTAATTCTTCTGTGCAGCAATGAGGATACTCCTCAAGTTACGGACCCAGTCCGTGTAATTGCTACCATCATCTTTCAACTTTGCTTTCTCAAGGAACGCATTAAAATTCAACGGAACAACAGCACGGGCCATCTATCTACAATCAAACATGAATAAGCAAGATACTATCAGGTACTAAGTTCATGATAAATTTAGGTTCAATTAATCATATTACTTAAAGAACTCCCACTTAGATAGACATCCCTCTAGTCCTCTAAGTGATTACGTGATCCAAATCAACTAAACCATGTCCGATCATCACGTGAGATGGAGTAGTTTCATTGGTGAACATCGCTATGTTGATCATATCTACTATATGATTCACGCTCGACCTTTCGGTCTCCGTGTTCCGAGGCCATATCTGTATATGCTTGGCTCGTCAAGTATAACCTGAGTATTCCGCGTGTGCAACTGTTTTGCACCCGTTGTATTTGAACGTAGAGCCTATCACACCCGATCATCACGTGGTGTCTCAGCACGAAGAACTTTCGCAACGGTGCATACTCAGGGAGAACACTTCTTGATAATTAGTGAGAGATCATCTTATAATGCTACCGTCAATCAAAGCAAGATAAGATGCATAAAAGATAAACATCACATGCAATCAATATAAGTGATATGATATGGCTATCATCATCTTGTGCTTGTGATCTACATCTTCGAAGCACCGTCGTGGTCATCATCGTCACCGGCGTGACACCTTGATCTCCATCGCAGCATCGTTGTCGTCTCGCCAATCTTATGCTTCCACGACTATCGCTACCGCTTAGTGATAAAGTAAAGCATTACAGCGCGATTGCATTGCATACAATAAAGCGACAACCATATGGCTCCTGCCAGTTGCCGATAACTCGGTTACAAAACATGATCATCTCATACAATAAAGTTTAGCATCATGTCTTGACCATATCACATCACAACATGCCCTGCAAAAACAAGTTAGACGTCCTCTACTTTGTTGTTGCATGTTTTACGTGGCTGCTACGGGCTTAAGTAAGAACCAATCTTACCTACGCATCAAAACCACAATGATAGTTCATCAAGTTGGTGCTGTTTTAACCTTCGCAAGGACCGGGCGTAGCCACACTCGGTTCAACTAAAGTTGGAGAAACTGTCACCCGCTAGCCACCTTTGTGCAAAGCACGTCGGGAGAACCGGTCTCGCGTAAGCGTACGCGTAATGTCGGTCCGGGCCGCTTCGTCCAACAATACCGCCGAACCAAAGTATGACATGCTGGTAAGCAGTATGACTTATATCGCCCACAACTCACTTGTGTTCTACTCATGCATATAACATCAACATATAAAACCTAGGCTCGGATGCCACTGTTGGGGAACGTAGTAATTTCAAATTTTCCTACGCACACGCAAGATCATGGTGATGCATAGCAACGAGAGGGGAGAGTGTGATCTACGTACCCTTGTAGATCGACAACGAAAGCGTTAGCACAACGTGGTTGATGTAGTTGTACGTCTTCACGGCCCGACCGATCAAGCATCGAAACTACGACACCTCCGAGTTCTAGCACACGTTCAGCTCGATGACGATCCCCGGACTCCGATCCAGCAAAGTGTCGGGGAAGAGTTCCGTCAGCACGACGGCGTGGTGACGATCTTGATGTTCTACCGTCGCAAGGCTTCGCCTAAGCACCGCTACAATATTATCGAGGACTATGGTGGAAGGTGGCAGCGCACACGGCTAAGAATATGATCACGTGGATCAACTTGTGTGTCTAGGGGTGCTCCCTGCCTCCGTATATAAAGGATCAAAAGGGGGGGTGCGGCCGGCCAGGAGAGGGCGCGCCAGGAGGAGTCCTACTCCCTCCGGGAGTAGGATTCCCCCCTTTCCTAGTTGGAATAGGATTCGGGAGGGGGGAAAGAGGAGAGAGAGAAGGAAGGGGGGCGCCGGCCCCCTCTCCTTGTCCTATTCGGACTAGGGGGGAGGGGCGCGCGGCCCAGCCCTGGCCACCTCTCCTCTCTTCTACTAAGGCCCACTAAGGCCCATATACCTCCCGAGGGGTTCCGGTAACCTCCCGGTACTCCGGTAAAATCCCGATTTCACCCGGAACACTTCCGATATCCAAATATAGGCTTCCAATATATCAATCTTTATGTCTTGACCATTTCGAGACTCCTCGTCATGTCCGTGATCACATCCGGGACTCCGAACAAACTTCGGTACATCAAAATGCATAAACTCATAATATAACTGTCATCAAAACCTTAAGCATGCGGACCCTACGGGTTCGAGAACAATGTAGACATGACCGAGACATGTCTCCGGTCAATAACCAATAGCGGAACCTGGATGCTCATATTGGCTCCTACATATTCTACGAAGATCTTTTATCGGTCAGACCGCATAACAACATACGTTGTTCCCTTTGTCATCGGTATGTTACTTGCCCGAGATTCTATCGTCGGTATCTCAATACCTAGTTCAATCTCATTACCAGCAAGTCTCTTTACTCGTTCCGTAATGCATCATCTCACAACTAACTCATTAGTTGCAATGCTTGCTAGGCTTATGTGATGTGCATTACCGAGAGGGCCCAGAGATACCACTCTGACAATCGGAGTGACAAATCCTAATCTCGAAATACGCCAACCCAACATGTACCTTTGGAGACACCTGTAGAGCACCTTTATAATCACCCAGTTACGTTGTGACGTTTGGTAGCACACAAAGTGTTCCTCCGGCAAACGGGAGTTGCATAATCTCATAGTCATAGGAACATGTATAAGTCATGAAGAAAGCAATAGCAACATACTAAACGATCGGGTGCTAAGCTAATGGAATGGGTCATGTCAATCAGATCATTCACCTAATGATGTGATCCCGTTAATTAAATAACAACTCTTTGTCCATGGTTAGGAAACATAACCATCTTTGATTAACGAGTTAGTCTAGTAGAGGCATACTAGTGACACTCTGTTTGTCTATGTATTCACACATGTATTATGTTTCCAGTTAATACAATTCTAGCATGAACAATAAACATTTATCATGATATAAGGAAATAAATAATAACTTTATTATTGCCTCTAGGGCATATTTCCTTCAGTAATGCCCTGGAGGCGTTGGAACATACTATGGCACAATGTTATTCTGACGAGGCGGGTCCATCGGGCGCGGCTGAACCGGCGCCCCTGTCCCTAGCGCCTCCGTCCGGTTTAATACTGGCTAGTTACTAGTTCCTGCTCCTGGCACGTTGAAGAGATTTCTTGGCTCATAACTCGGCAGGAGATGCAACTGGTATCTTCTCCTCATGACTTCCTCCGAGGCATTCTAATCCAGCCTAAGCTGGTAGGCCTGAGCTTCCAACTCGGCCCGTTCTATAGCCATCCTAGCGTTCTCCGCTGCTAGGCCCGCTTTAGCCCGAGTTATCTGATCTTTCACTTTTGCGATCTCCGCATTGTGCTGATCCCGGGCTGCTGCGTCTACGTCCGCGGCCGTCAATGTTGCCAAAGCGTCGAACAAGTCAGACAGAACTTGAGCCGGAGGTGGTGCAGAGCCCCCTGCTCCCGCTGACGTGGCTGTTGCTGAACCCGAGAGCATTGCTGCGGTGGTTGACGAGTGGGGCGCTGATTGCGTACCGGCCATGAAGATAGCGACCCGGTTTGGCAGATCAAGGGAGTCCAGAATACTGTTGCCCTCAGAGCCTCCACTAATCCGGCCGTTCTGCAACTGGTATAGCGATTCAGTTTCTCCAGAAGACTCGTCATTGGAGCAGACAACGGTTTCACCATCAGATGTAGTTCGTCCTCATATTCTGCCCCATGGATGACACCTATGAAAACATGCCTTGCCACGGGCTGAACCGGGGAAGGGCTTGCACACTGAGCCGTCTTGATGATGTCGATGCAGGTGTCCGGCTTAGGGCCCGGTTCGCTGATCTTGCCGATGAAGACGTGAATCCCACCAAAGGGGACCCGGTACCCGTATTCAATTGAACCGGCCTCGGGGCCCCATCCTGCGTCGTTGATGTAGAGCTTGCCGCGCCGACTCTTCGTCATCCGGCCCACATCGTATCCCTTGAGTCCATCAAAGCTGCCCTTCAAGAACTTGAAACCATCATGCGATAGCCCCACGGTGGGCGCCAACTGTCGTGGGTTTGTCACGGCAGATATCCTCGTGAAAGGACTTAGTCGTGGAGCCATCGCTACGGGTTAGCTTAAAGGGGTTAAACCGGACAAGGGGACACGAGGGTTTTTATACTAGTTCGGCCCGTTTGATGAAGGTAAAAGCCTACGTCTAGTTGTGATTGGTATTGCTAGGGTTTCGATGTCCAGGGAGCAAATCTGCTTTGCCTGGCTCTCGAGTTGTTGTCTGTCGTCCCTAAACCGCTGCCGGGTCGTCCCTTTATATACACAGGTTGACGCCCGCCGGTTTACAGAGTCCCGAGGCCAGATCATAAACGTGTCTGGCTCGGTCTCTATTCCTTCTACTTACAATACAAGTTACATGATAAAGTCGGTTTACATCTACAGGCCTTAACTCGCCTTTGGGCCTTGGGCCTTCGTAAAGCGCCTCCATCCTCACGTCTTCATGGGCTCCTAGCCTTCATAGAGATAACTCGGCCACTCCTGGCCGGTTTATATCCAGTAGTAATATCCCCAACAGGTTCCGTAGGCCCGGGTGGCTCCTAAAGAACCGTCACGATCTCCTCCATGACGGCGTGATGCCTGGCCTCCTGAGCTGCCAGAATGCTCCGTAGGTGATGTTGGAAGGTGACAGCCACATTCGGCAGGCCGAGAGGCATGCGAACATAGCTGTGAGGGGACCCTCGCACCGCCCAACGCGCGAAGGCAAGAATCGTCGCTGAGATGCGTCCCTGTCGAGCCTTGGAATGTCGATGCAGACGCGCACCCCGCCGCCCTCGCCAGGGTGGAGAGCTGCGCTGGATGGTGGGCGACGGCCACCTTGCATGGACCCTGCCTCTTGAAGCTCCTAGATCGCCTTGGTGATGAATTCACAAGCACAAGGCGCTCCACGCCTCGTGCCCTCTTGAGGGAAATGTGCGGCGAAGCACGCCTCCACATGGTGCCCGAGCGCCTCCCTCGTGACGACGGCTAGGTCTAAGGCCCTCCAGAAGAGAGCCCCCAAGCCCAGCCCGAGGAGGGCGCAGGGCGCGCCTTCCTATGCGAGAGAAGGAGGCGCCCCATATGTTGGCGCAGGTCCTGAGGAGGTGCTGCTGGAGACGCCGCCCTCCTGAGGTCCTTGGCGGAGTAGCTGCTTCTTCTTCTTCTTCTTGGGGTTGGCCTCAGGAGGGTGCGAGGTGCCTGTGTTGTCAAGGTCTTCGGCCGCTGCAGCCTGGTAAGCGCGCTCGAGGGAGCACACCGCATCTCTTTCCTTGCAGGCGACTGAGATGATGCCGCCACTCCCTGGCATCTTGAGGACGTTGTAGCCATGGTGGGTCACTGCCATGAACTTGGCCAAGGCTGGATATCCAAGGATAGCATTTTACGATAGGCGGATGTGGGCGACGTCGAAGTCAATGTGCTCAGTGCAATAGTTGTCACGCTGGCCGAAGGTGACAGGGAGGCGGACCTGCCCTATCAGGGTGGTGGAGCCGTCAGTCACTCCTGAGAAAGGCTTGGTAGGCTGTAGCTGATCGTATGGCTCCTGAAGGCTGTCGAATGCCTCGACGGACATGACGTTGAGCCCTGCGCCGCCGTCGATGAGAGTCTTGGTGACTTGAACGTTGCTGATGACGGGTGAGTAGAGCATTGGGAGAGCGCCGACCGTCGCTGCTGTCGGATTTCAGGTTTCGGTAAAACCCTTAAGGTTCGAACACAGGGGTGCGCACAAATATCTTTCCTTCCCCCTAGCTCACGCTCTCGCAAAGATCTAAAAACGTAGCTCGCCGAACTCGAAGAACAAGGGACACAAGAGTTTATACTGGTTCGGGCCACCGATGTGGTGTAATACCCTAATCCAGTGTGGTGTGGTGGCTTGCCTTGTAGGCTGAGGATGAACAAGTACAAGGGAAGAACTGCCTCCCGAGGAGAGGTGTTCTTGAACTCGATGCGATTGTGCATATGAGGGTGGAATGGATCCGATCTCCCATCCTATTGTGATGTCTAGTCCTATTTATAGAGGCCCAGGTCCTCTTCCAAAATATTAGGCGGGAAGGGATCCCCCAACAGCCAATTTGGAGGACAACTAGTACAAGCCATCCTGACAAAAGGTGGTCTTCGCCTACCAAAGGCTCTGGTGGTGACGCCGTCGTGGGCTCCGCGATGACCTCCGTCCTACCATCCTGCTAGTCTTGGTCTTGTTGCACCGATATGGAAACCTTTGCCTGATACCTCGGGACTTGATAACCCACAAGTATAGGGGATCGCAACAGTTTTCGAGGGTAGAGTATTCAACCCAAATTTATTGATTCGACACAAGGGGAGCCAAAGAATATTCTCAAGTATTAACAGTTGAGTTGTCAATTCAACCGCACCTGAAAGACTTAATATCTGCACCAAAGTATTTAGTAGCAAAGTAATATGGAAATAACGGTAACGGTAGCAAAAGTAACAGTAGTAGTTTTGTAGTGATTGTAATAGTGGCAACGGTAAAGTAACTAAGCAAAGATCAATATGTGAAAAGCTCATAGGCATTGGATCAGTGATGGATAATTATGTTGGATGCGATTCCTCATGCAACAGTTATAACATAGGGTGACACAGAACTAGCTCCAGTTCATCAATGTAATGTAGGCATGTATTCCGAATATAGTCATATGTGCTTATGGAAAAGAACTTGCATGCCATATTTTGTCCTACCCTCCCGTGGCAGCGGGGTCCTATTGGAATCTAAGGGATATTAAGCCTCCTTTTAATAGAGTACCGGACCAAAGCATTAACACTTAGTGAATACATGAACTCCTCAAACTACGGTCATCACCGGGAGTGGTCCCGATTATTGTCACTTCGGGGTTACCGGATCATAACACATAGTAGGTGACTATTGACTTGCAAGATAGGATCAAGAACTCACATATATTCATGAAAACATAATAGGTTCAGATCTGAAATCATGGCACTTGGGACCTAGTGACAAGCATTAAGCATAGCAAAGTCATAGCAACATCAACCTCAGAACATAATGGATACTAGGGATCAAACCCTAACAAAACTAACTTGATTACATGATAAATCTCATCCAACTCATCACCGTCCAGCAAGCCTACGATGGAATTACTCACGTGCGGTGGTGAGCATCATGAAATTGGTGATGGAGGAAGGTTGATGATGACGATGGCGATGGATTCCCCTCTCCGGAGCCCCGAACGGACTCCAGATCAGCCCCCCGAGAGAGATTAGGGCTTGGCGGCGGCTCCCTATCGTAAAACGCAATGAATCCCTCTCTTTTATTTTTTTCTCCCTGAACGTGAATATATAGAGTTGGAGTTGAGGTTGCTGGAGCATCAGGGGGCCCACGAGGCAGGGGGAGCGTCCCAGGGGGGTGGGTGATGTAGGGTGGAACACTAGATGGCCGATCTTTCACGAAAGGAGTGGATCCCAAGGATGAACATGAAGAACACGAGGGGAAAACGGGGGAAAACACGAGAGAAATCACTCAACCAACAAGAAATAGATCACACATGCGCTAGATCGATGAACACAAAGGAAGATACATTGATCCAAAGTCAACAACGGATGATACAAATGGTAACCGGGTTCTTCTCCGTGAGGAGGTCTTGATGGGGCCACCCAAGAGGGGGTCTTGAATCCAAGGGGATCTTCTCCGTAGAGGGGCCGCGGTCTCTCTCTCGTGGAGTAGATCCATAATGGATGAGCGTAGCTCTATCTCTCAAATGAGCTATCACAACGCTGACTTTCAAATGGTGGAGGTGGAGGAGTATACATAGTCTAGGCGAATGAAAGGGTAAGTGGCTTCGGCCCAACACACGGGCGGGCGCACAGGCGTCGGACGTCCGACAGGTACCGGACGTCCGGTGGCTCGCAAGGGTCCGGTCGTCTGGTGCATGTCGGACGTCCGACGTTTTGGCTCTGGATAGGTGGTGTCGGACGTCCGGTCGGCATCGATCGTCCGGGCGCTGGAGAGTGTCGGACGTCTGGTGTCTGGCGGTCGTCCGGGCGCTGGGAGTCGTCGGACATCCGGTGGCTCCGGTCGTCCGTAGATTTGGCTCGGGTCCTCAGGGGCCGGACGTCCGGGCTGGGCCGGTCGTCCAGTGGCCGTAGCTTCGCACAGCTTCTTCTCTTGGTCCTTGTACTTGGCGTCCTCGCTAGCTGTTCCGTTGGATGTGGTGACTTCGTGGCTTTCCTCCAAGTACCTGATCATGCATAGAACACACGTTGGAGGTAGTAACCATATCTCACATGTAGAAAGTGATGGTTCGGAGAGGAGAGAGTTCACCTTGTGTCCAATGGCGTATGTTCGAGGTCTCGTCATATGTCCACTTGGGGTTTGGAGAGTAGTCGGAGTGTACATGGGGATGAACGTGGGATGCTCCGCATCATCTCCCCTCCCTTGGGAAAGATCTGACCTCGGATCGTGATCCTCATCACCATGGAAATGGTTGTCGTAGACGGACTTGTAGTTTGTCGAAGTTGAGGACATGGCGCAATCCAAGTAGTCCAAGGTGTCGCCGGAGTGATAGACATGCAAAAAGAGCAAACACAAGCAACACTCGGAAATACAACGGTTAGTGCACACAAAGTGTCCATCATGTAAGAATGAGTATGTGCGGCAAGATTGGTTGTGACAAAACGCATGAAGCTTATCATGATGATCTAGAATGAGATGCAAAGCATTCATGGGAGGAAATGTAATCATTGTGCACACGAATGTGTTGTAAATATGATCAATGCAACCACAGTGCAAAATGATGTCATAGTGAGACGGTTTATCAACAGCATGAATATGGCAATGGATGCTCAATATGATTATGTTATCATGCAATTGATGGTAGGCAATATGATCATGATGTATGAATATGCCATCAAGAAAGATCACAACAAATTTGCTAAGAAAATGCACAAGCTATATCATGGATGACATGGGAATACAAGATGGAACAAGGCAATCATGATGTGAGTCAATCCATGCATAAGATGCAAATTTGTCATGTGTATGATATGTCCATCAACCATGACATGTGTGAACACAATCAACAAATATGGAGGTGTTGGTATACCAATGCTTGATGTTGTGGCATGAGTGGAGGTTCGAAGGTGCATCCAATAAATCCAAGCACTCCTCAATGCGAAGGTCCATAGAGTCAATTTTCAATGTCGGTCCTCCATCCAATAGGTGTAACATGTAGACAAGAAGAAGGAGACAACAATGAAAGAATGACCCATCCAATATGCGTATTTGAGGATGGCTCAAAGGGAAGGAGTTCACCTTTAGGAGATTGTCGCAAACGTTGGTGTTGCACATCGTGTATGCCTTCACATGACCAAATTGTGTCATGACGGTATCGCCTTGTGAATCCTTCAACATGAAAGAACATGACAAACACTCGGAAAAACAAATGAGGTTAGCGGAAAACCTATCATTCGTGCGGTAAAATACCCAACAAGTGGATGCATCATGCTCATCATAAGAAAGGACAAGGGAGCATTTCATAGTATGGAGGCATATGACGCGAGAACAACCAAATACAATAGGCGTAATCAAGCAAACATGCATCACAAGTAAGGTGTCCAAGTCTCCACGATCAATAAGCATAGATGCAACAATTGGAGGCAAGCGACAATGAACAAAATATATCATGTGGAGGCATGAATATATACGTCATCAACCCAAGAAAGCAAGTAAGAATGGAACATGGGTGATGCGACAAAGCAAGCAATCATGTGAATCAAGGCAATCAAGCTAGTAGTGCAAAGATGCAACGTACTAGAAGGAATCATGTCAAGTAATTCATGTGTGCAAATATGGGTCATGAATAATGCATAAGACATAGCACAAGCATGAAAGCAAGATATGAGCAAAATAGCATCAATAGCATGGGGCACATGATAAACATGGCAATAGCAACAAGGATCTCTACCAAGCATGCAAATACACATAGAAGTAGCATAATGGTGAATCATGGGTAGATGCAAGCAAGGGTCACAATTGCATGGCAAATGCATAGAAGCAAGCATAGCATGCAAAGTGAACACGGTAAAATGAGCAAGAAGTGAGAAGTGGTATATAGCCCATAGCCATGTGAGATCCAAGTGAGAGAGATGCGCGTAGACGTTGCGCGAAGAGAGCGGTGGGGAGGGTAGTTCACGGGATCCCAAGTCATCTATGCTCTCAAGAGCTCGTTTCGTCAACTCATGGGATTGAGAAGTTGACGAGTATACGTGAGTACCTACACAAAACAAAGACAAAGGGAAAATTGTGTGTGCGTGGTAGATGTACACATCATCCATCATGATGCGCACGTGCTTGTGTTGGTTAGCACAAAATAGCCAATGCTCGAATAAATGATATGCGTGATATAGAAACTTGTCATCCATCATGATAGGTTTGTTGTTATGTATAGCATAATGGAGACTCAAATTGTGTAATGCATCATGGGAACTATCTAGAGCATTGTTATTCATGGAATGCATATGGTGCGCACAAGGGATGTAATTATGCGACACACAATAATTTTCATGGCATGGCATATGAGATGAATTGCGCAAATCATGTAAAGGAAGCATGTCAATATCATCGCATGAAAAACAAAAGGCAATGACCATCATCTCGTCATCTATGCCGTAAGTGCAAATGGGATTTATGTGAATGGGGCATGCATAGTCACTATGTTGAGATTGAAATGAGGCAATATGGGATATCTCACTCATAGCATATGACAAGGTTAATGGATTGTCAAACATGATGTGACCAAAAGAATTTTCACATGATATCCTATGAAGCATAGCATCACAACTAGGCAACTCAACATGCTCATCATCATATTCATCATAAATAGGTAAGTCAAGGCATGAAGAAGTCTCACTAGCGTGAAGCATGGTAAGAGGTAGGTCAACATCATGGGAGCAATCGATGTCAAGATAGTCCACTAGTGGGACAAGAGAAGTACCATCACCTATGTTACCTTTGGAGCGTCGCTCATGTGTTGTAGGTGAGGTGTTGAAGATCGTCTCGTTGTCATCTTCATCTTGATGGAACCATGTGGGGGGTGCACCATCGTCCACCATGGCCATCGCCATCTCCATTGGAGGTATGGACTCGTCGAGGATAGGCATGTCGTCATGTAGGAGACCTAGCACCAAAGAAGAAAACACACTAGGAGTAGAGGTTAAGTCGTTAGAAATCAAAGTGGCCTCACATGCCGTGTCAACTACCTCACTCACTAAGTGTTGTGGCTCACTCACTCCCTCTCGGATGCTCTCACTCATATGGTTGGTGGAGTCACTCAAATGGCTCTCAACCTCACATAGGATGTCTGGCATGCTCACAAGTGTGGGGCTAGTGGTGGTTACACTCATCCTCTCATAGGAAATGCTCTCAATGTCACGTGTGGTGGAGTCACTCATGTCACTCATGTGGTGGTGGCTCTCCTCACATGGCAATTGGGGCATCTCGTCACATGTCATTGTCGGAGAGGTGTTGGTGCAAATGTCTCCATGCTCAATCATGTCGTGGTCATAGCCGTGGATGAAGGCCGAAGATGGCATATCATCACTCTCCTCGAAGACCAAAGATAAGTTCTCATGAGCGGTCTCGTAGCTTGACTCGAAGTATGAGTCCAATATGGGCGCCATCTTCATGTTGTTGAAGAGGTTCGTGCTCGTCGTCGTGGTCGAAGGGGATGGCCCTTGCTCGACCTTCTTGTCACCGTCTTGTTGTTGGAGGCCCAAATGATGTGGCACCTCGTAGCTCGTCTCCATGACCGAAGGGAAGTTCCCATGCTCGGCCATCTTCCTTGAGGGGCTTCCGAAGATGGAAGTGTCGCCCTCACTTATAGGTAGTCGCCTTGGACTTGATGAAGTCGATGTAGGCGTACACGTGGGAAGTAGGTGAAGATGCCGTACGTCCAAAGGCGAAGATGCCTTGAGAACACTTGGCGAATATGCCGAAGTGGTTGATGTAGCCGTAGCGCCGTATTTGTGGTGGTCGTCTCGCGGTCTTCTTTTGTGCTCATGAAGCTTCGACTTGGCGTGAGGTAGTGCTTGATGGGACTTGTGCACTTGCGCTTGTGGAGCATCTTCATGATGATGATGTCGTTGTCGTGCTTGAGCTCGTAGTAGATGTCGTTCGTCGTTGTCGTGCACATGATTCTTGGAGGTGACTTGCCCTTCATGACGATGTGGATCACGAACGTGATGGTGGTCGCCATGGAGATGTGGACGTGGACGACTTGCGCTTGCATCGCTTGGGTGCTCCGAAGACGTGTGGCTTGAATGTCGCCGCCTTGAGGATGACGAAGGGGAAGAAGACTTGATCAAGGCTCTAATCTCCTCCATCCTTGCATCTTGCTCCTCTTTATGTGCGGAAAGCTTCTTGTCGATGTAGTCCCTTTTCCTTGCTTCGGAGTGACGAATGTCGATGTAGATGTTCTCGATGCGCTCTCGCAATCTTGATTGTGCGCCTTGCATTTGTCGTTGTAGATCGAAGATTGACGCTTTGTTGATGTAGTTGTTCACGCCGTCGTTGTTGTGGAAGACCGGAGATGAAATGCCTTGCCGATCCATCACTCAAATAGAAAAGTGTGAGTGGTAGAAAGAGAGGAACGAATACCAAATGTACCTTGACCGAAGTTGAAAGTGGATCAATGATCACTCCAATGTGGACAAGGAAATAGCACAATTGGTACCAATTCTTGTCGGTTTCTCGCACCTACACAAGTAGGGCTTATGGTGGAGCTCGGTGAGGATAGTAGCACAAAAATTTGATGTAAAATGTTAGCAAGAGTCAATAATGTTGAAAAAGATTCACAAATTCGCAAGTGTAACAAGTAGACCAATAGCAATATGGGTGGCACACGGAAACGCACACACGGATAGATAAATGGGGTCGTGTAACCAAGGATGAGCTCAAAATGTGGAATCCACGAAAAATGATCTTGTTGCACAACTCTAGAGAGACGCTAGCACGATTGCTCAATAGGCAGATACGACACTTGTGCACAACCTATAGGAGACAAAAATGCAACGACTTCTATCCCAAGTATGCTATGTATATATGGTTCCCGGGGCTTGATCCAAGATGATCGGAAATGACAATCTTATGTGTAATGTGGGATGATGCTATGGAACTTGCTTACAAGCTCTTTGTTCACTCTTTTTCTTTGCTTAAAAGCTTATTCTTTTTTTTGTATGGCCACTTTTGCACAATGCACAAACCAAGATAGCTATTGTGTATATGTGGGAACAAACTTGAGGCACACGAGATGATATGATGCCAATATGATATGGTATGTATGCAATGTATGGTGTAGATCACTAATGTGCACAAGTAACATTGCCGACAATACTCAAATGGCTAGTCTCGATAGGCAAGTAATGCAAAATGGGCTAGGGGTTATCAATGCAATGGCAAGGGAATATACAATGGAGGGATACCACGATACCAAGATGATATGGAGGTTACCGTCCTTGTCGATGATGAGTGGCGGTGATCTTGATGGAGATACCAAGATGATGGAGACTCGTCCCTAAGTAGCCGAAACACCTTAGGAAACGGAAAAACCGCGAACTCAAAATCTCAAATGTCAAAAAGGTGGTAGCGGAATGCGGTGGTGTTGCACTAGGCAATGCGGAAGTGGAGGTTATGGTGGTGTACTATACACGGTGTTGGAGTTGAAAGCACGGTCCCTAACTAGCCGAAACACTTTAGGAGACACAACTCACAACACAAACAAAATTGGGTTAAGTTGGGGTGGCGGAAGTGTATTGTGGTCAAGCCTATGCAGAAGTGGTGGTGGTGGTTGAAGAAGAAGCAACCATCGCTAAGTAGCCTAGACACCTTAGGAGACTCCAATCACTCCTCAAGCAACCACTAATGCGATGGGGAACAAAATTGGTTAGGTTGCGGAAGTCGGTGGTGGCGTAGCGGATGATGTGGTGGAAGCCCTAGGCAAAGATGCCAAAGTTGTCAAAATTTGATGGAGTCAAAAGATGTTGGTGGTATTTTTGTGGAAAGGAGGATGTCAAGAGCTTTAAAACGAGCTAAAGAACGTCAAAATCGGAGTTCGGATGAATTAGTTATGGCCGAAACAAAAATCAGCCGAAGTCAGTTTTTACAGGTAGCGGACGTCCGGAAATGGACGGATGTCCGGTCGCCGGACGTCCGGTCGGGTAGGAAATCCGCTAATTTCAGCTCGGGTTAGGGGTTCCGGTCGTTCGGTAAGGTCGGACGTCCGGTGGTTCCTGCGGCTCCGGACGTCCGATAAAGTGACGGTCGTCCGGTGGTCGGGGTCAACGCGAGATTTCAGATCTGGGACGCGATTTTGGGCGGAATTTGGGGATTTTGGGGTCAAAATTGATGAGATTTTATGGATGGAAAGTGGGGAAAATTGGGGAAATGCTAGATCCACTCGAAACCAAGCAACTCCATGGATCAAAATCAACAAAACATCATCAAACCAACAAATCACACAAAAAATTTGGGGCTATTTTTGGTGGGGATTTTCGAAATTGGGGAAGAATACAACAAAATTAGGCTAGAAAACGGTGGGGGAGGCTCCGAAATCGTGATCAACGTGGCTCATGATACCAAGATGATGTAGGGTGGAACCCTAGATGGCCGATCTTTCACGAAAGGAGCGGATCCCAAGGATGAACACGAAGAATACGAGGGGAAAACGGGGGAAAACACGAGAGAAATCACTCAACCAACAAGAAATAGATCACACATGCGCTAGATCGATGAACACAAAGGAAGATACATTGATCCAAAGTCAACAACGGACGATACAAACGGTAACCGGGTTCTTCTTCCTGAGGAGGTCTTGATGGGGCCACCCAAGAGGGGGTCTTGAATCCAAGGGGATCTTCTCCGTAGAGGGGCCGCGGTCTCTCTCTCGTGGAGTAGATCCGTAATGGATGAGCGTAGCTCTATCTCTCAAATGAGCTATCACAACGCTAACTTTCAAATGGTGGAGGTGGAGGAGTATATATAGTCTAGGCGAATGAAAGGGTAAGTGGCTTCGGCCCAACACACGGGCGGGCGCACAGGCGTCGGACGTCCGACAGGTACCGGACGTCCGGTGGCTCGCAAGGGTCCGGTCGTCTGGTGCATGTCGGACGTCCGACGTTTTGGCTCTGGACAGGTGGTGTCGGACGTCCGGTCGGCATCGGTCGTCCGGGCGCTGGAGAGTGTCGGACGTCCGGTGTCTGGCGGCCGTCCGGGCGCTGGGAGTCGTCGGACGTCCGGTGGCTCCGGTCGTCCGTAGATTCGGCTCGGGTCCTCAGGGGCCGGACGTCCGGGCTGGGCCGGTCGTCCGGTGGCCGTAGCTTCGCACAACTTCTTCTCTTGGTCCTTGTACTTGGCGTCCTCGCTAGCTGTTCCATTAGATGTGGTGACTTCGTGGCTTTCCTCCAAGTACCTGATCATGCATAGAACACACGTTGGAGGTAGTAACCATATCTCACATGTAGAAAGTGATGTTTCGGAGAGGAGCGAGTTCACCTTGTGTCCAATGGCGTATGTTCGAGGTCTCGTCATATGTCCACTTGGGGTTTGGAGAGTAGTCGGAGTGTATATGGGGATGAACGTGGGATGCTCCGCATCAGTGGGCGAGCCCCCCACCCTCATGAACAGGGTGTGGGCCCACTTGCGTTGATTCTTTCACCATTATTTTTTATATATTCCAAAAATATTCTCCATGAAGTTTCAGGTCATTCCGAGAACTTTTATTTCTGCACAAAAATAACACCATGGCAATTCTGTTGAAAACAACATTAGTTCGGGTTAGTTCGATTCAAATAATGCAAGTTAGAGTCCAAAAGAAGGTCAAAAGTGTTTGGAAAAGTAGATACGATGGAGACGTATCAACTCCCCCAAGCTTAAACATTTGCTTGTCCTCAAGCAATTCAGTTGACAAATTGAAAGTGATAAAGAAAAACTTTTACAAACTTTGTTTGATCTTGTTGTTGTAAATCTGTAGAGCCAGAATTCAAGTTTTCAGGAAAGATTATGAACTAACCATATTCACAATAACATTTAGGTCTCATGTTTACTCATATCAATAGCATAATCAACTAGCGAGCAATAATAATAAATCTCGGATGACAACACTTTCTCAAAACAATCATAATATGATATAACAAGATGGTATCTCGCAAGCCCTTTCTGAGACCGCAAAACATAAATGCAGAGCACCTCTGAAGATCAAGGACTGACTAAAAATTGTAATTCATGGTAAAAGAGATCTAGTCATAGTCATACTCAATGTAAACTAATAGTAATGCATGCAAATGGCAACAACATAAAAGTAAATAAGAGGATGATGACTTAACATAAAAGTAAATAGATTGGCCCTTCTCAGAGGGAAGCAGGGATTTGTAGAGGTGCCAGAGCTCGCTTTTTGAAATTGAGATAAATAATAATTTTGAGTGGCATACTTTCATTGTCAACATAACAACCGAGAGATCTCGATATCTTCCATGATACACACATTATAGGTGGTTCCCAAAGAGAATGGTAAAGTTTATACTCCCCCACCACCAACAAACATCAATCCATGGCTTGTCCGAAACAACGGGTGCCTCCAACTAACAACAATCCTGGGGGAGTTTTGTTTGCAATTATTTTGATTTGGTTTGAGCATGGGACTGGGCATCTTGGTGACCAGCCATTTTCTCGTGAGTGAGGAGCGGAGTCCAGTCCTCTTGAGAATAACCCGCCTAGCATGGAATATACAAACAGCCCTAGTTGATACATGAGCTATTCGAGCATACAAAACAGAATTTCATTTAAAGGTTTAGAGTTTGGCACATACAAATTTACTTGGAACGGCAGGTAGATACCGCATATAGGAAGGTATGGTGGACTCATATGGAATAACTTTGGAGTTTATGGGAGTGGATGCACAAGCAGTATTCCCGCTTAGTACAAGTGAAGGCTAGAAAGAGACTGGGAAGTGACCGGCTAGAGAGCGACAACATCCATGAACATGCATTAAAATTAATCGACACTGAGTGCAAGCATGAGTAGGATATAATTCACCATGAACATAAATATCGTGGAGGCTATGTTGATTTTGTTTCAACTACATGCGTGAACATGTGCCAAGTCAAGCCACTCGAATCGTTCAAATGAGGATACCACCCTATCATACCACATCACAACCATTTTAATAGCATGTTGGCACGCAAGGTAAACCATTATAAACTCCTAACTAATTAAGCATGGCATGAGCAGCTATAATCTCTAATTTTCAATGCAAACATGTTTCATTCATAATAGGCTGAATTAGGAATGATGAACTAATCATATTTACAAAAACAAGATAGGCCGAGTCCATACCAGCTTCTCTCATCTCAATCAGTTCATCATATATCGTCATCCTTTCACTTGGACGACCAAACGGTGTGGAAATAATAATAGTGCATGTGCATTGGACTAAGCTGGAATCTGCAAGCATTCAATACAAGGGAGAAGACAAGGTAATATGGGCTCTTGGTTAGATCAACAATAATGCATATGAGAGCCGCTCAACATTTTCATCAAGGTCTTCTCCTCTCGACCCCCAAAGAAAGGAAAAGAAACAAAACTATTTACACGGGAAAGCTCCCAACAAGCAAAAGAAGAACGGGAAATCTTTTTGGGTCTTATTTTGATTATTACTACTACAAGCATGGAAAATAAACTAGCTAAAAGCTAAAACTAATTTTTTTGGTTTTTCTTAAGGTTTTTCAAACAAACAAGAAGAAAGCTTTAAAAACAAATTAAACTAGCATGGATAGTACAATGAAAAAGTATGAGCACCGACAACTAGAACGAGTGTGTGAACATTAATGTAATGTCAGTGAGGAATACGTACTCCCCCAAGCTTAGGCTTTTGGCCTAAGTTGGTCTATGCCCATGGATCAAAATGGTCCTCTCGAGTGTACTGAGGAGGATCCTCAGGGTGCCACTGGTTGGCGATCTCCTCCGGATCCCCCTGATAAACAGACTGCCGATAAGGGTCATGAGATGGCTCAGGCTCAGGCTCTAGGGATAGTGTTCGCTCCCAATATGCATAAATGTCATCGGGCAGGATGATGTATGTGCCTGAATAAATGTTAAACAAAGAAGGTGCAGGCAGGGTAATAATCTGACAAGTCTTTTCACTGAATACCAGGTTATAAACGAGTCTCTTCTCCTTATCCTCGCGAATAAAATCATGTGCTACCATACTTTTATAATCTAAGAAAATAGGGGGCAGCACCTTTTCTTCTTTCTCATAGTTTCTAATAGGTATCTCAAAATATTTAGCAAGACGCGACGCAAAGATACCTCCAAAAATGGGTCCCTTTGTACGGTTCAGACTCAACCGTTTAGCAACCATAGCACTAAACTGAAAGTTCTATCACGAAATAAAGCATGGCGCAAAATGGCGAGGTCAGGAGCACTGAGGCCCCCACTGTTCCCGCGGCCAATTAAACATCTACTAGCAAATATTGCGTAGTAATGTAGAACAGGAAAATGTATGCTAATAGTTCTTGCATCTGACACTTTTCTCGTTTCCCCTACAGCAATCATATCAATAAATCCTGACACGTCCCTAGGATGTGGTTCCTCGACGCTGCCCTCAGAGGGCAACTTGCAAACCGCACAAAAATCATAAAGTGACATCTCCCTAAACTCATCATATAAATAAAAATCCACCGAAGGTGGCGATCTCCTAGCATGGAAATGAAGTTTTGCACAAAAATATTAGTGAGTAGGAGATATTGTTCGAGCTGGTCGTGGAGGAAGTCGGTGAGGCCTGCATTCTCAACCAAATAATAAAAGTCTTCATAAATCCCGGATTCTCTCAAGAACTCATCACAAGGCCATTCACACGGCCGAACCTCCGCAGTGTGAGGGAGATTATATTTGGGCTTCTTATTCTCTTCACTTTGATTATCTTTCGAGCTTCGGCTCGAAGAGCCCCTCAAAAATCTCTTCATCATTTTCTGAAAATTTCTGAAAATTGTAGTAACTTAAAATAGAAGTGAACCAAACTCAACAAAATTGATAGAAAATACTCCTACAAGTGCCTAGAGGCCATATCATGCATTAAAACTACTTTTGACCACATAAATTTGACATGCAAGCTCAAGAACAGGGTCACCTAAGCAGCAAAAATTTGCAATAAATAAAGCACTAGAACAAAACTAATTGGACCATTGGAGGAGTCACATACCAAAGAACAATCCCCCAAATTATTTTTGTGAATGGAGCTTTGAGCAAGGAGATCGAAAATAGCAGCAAGATGAGCTAGAACTCAGGTTTGAGCTGGTGGATGATTTTTCTGGAGGAAGACAGAGTGTGTGGGTGCAAGAATAAGTGGAGGGGCCTGCGTAGGTCCACGAGGCAGGGGGCGCGCCCTCCACCCTCGCCGGCACATGGTGAGGCCCCCTGGTGTGTTCTCAGTGCCAATAATTCTTAAATATTTTAGAAAAAAATCATATTGAATTTTCAGTAGATAGGGAGAACTTTTATTTTTGGGGTATTTTTTATTGCAAAGGATAATTCAGAAAATAGACAGAAAATACTATTTTTTTGTTTATTTAATCTAAATAACAGAAAGTAAAAATAGGGTACACAGAGTTGTGCTTTCTAACTTCGTCCATCCCATGCTCATCAAAAGGAATCCACTAACAAGGTTGGTCAAGTCTTGTTAAGGTTTGTGATTCCCGTAGCATGCACGTATGGTGAACCGTTATGTAACGAAGTTGGAGCATGAGGTATTTATTGATTGTCTTCCTTATGAGTGGCGGTCGGGGACGAGCGATGGTCTTTTCCTACCAATCTATCCCCCTAGGGGCATGCGTAGTAGTACTTTGCTTCGAGGGCCAATAAACTTTTGCAATAAGTATGTGAGTTCTTTATGACTAATGTTGAGTCCATGGATTATACGCACTATCACCCTTCCATCATTGCTAGCCTCTCTAGTATCGTGCAACTTTCGCCGGTACCATAAACCCACCATATACCTTCCTCAAAACAGCCATGATACCTACCTATCATGGCATTTCCATAGCCATTCCGAGATATATATCCATGCAACTTCCATCATCATCATATACATGACTTGAGCATTCATTGTCATATTGCTTTGCATGATCGTAAGATAGCTAGCATGATGTTTTCATGGCTTGTCCATTTTTTGATGCCATTGCTACACTAGATCATTGCACATCCCGGTACACAGCCGGAGGCATTCATATAGAGCCATATCTTTGTATCGAGTTATAATATCGAGTTGTAAGTAAATAAAAGTGTGATGATCATCATTATTAGAGCATTGCCCAGTGAGGAAAGGATGATGGAGACTATGATTCCCCCACAAGTCGGGATGAGACTCCAGACGAAAAAATAAAAAAAAATAAAAAAGGTAAAAAAAAGAGAAGGCCCAAAAAAATGAGAAAAAGAGAGAAGGGGCTTTTACCACACTTGTGCTTCAAAGTAGCACCATGTTCTTCATATAGAGAGTCTCTTGAGTTATCACTTTCATATACTAGTGGGAATTTCATTATATAACTTGGCTTGTACATTCCAATGATGGGCTTCCTCAAATGCCCGAGGTCTTCATGAGCAAGCAAGTTGGATGCACACCCACTTAGTTTTCAGTTTGAGCTTTCATACACTTATAGCTCTTAGTGCATCCGTTGCATGGCAATCCCTACTCACTCACATTGATATCTATTGATGGGCATATCCATAGCCCGTTGATACGCCTAGTTGATGTGAGACTATCTTCTCCTTTTTGTCTTCTCCCCAACCACCATTCTATTCCACACATAGTGCTATATCCATGGCTCACGCTCATGTATTGCGTGAGGGTTGAAAATGCTGAAGCGTGTTAACAAGTATGAACCAATTGCTCGGCTTGTCATCGGGGTTGTGCATGATGTGAATATTTTGTGTGGTGAAGATGGAGCATAGCCAGACTATATGATTTTGTAGGGATAACTTTCTTTGGCCTTGTTATTTTGAAAATACATGATTGCTTTATTAGTGGGCTTGAAGTATTATTGTTTTTATGTCAAATGATAGACTATTGCTTTGAATCACTTGTGTCTTAATACTCATGCCATGATTAGATATATGATCAAGATTATGCTAGGTAGCATTCCACATCAAAAATTATCTTTTTTATCATTTACCTACTCGAGGACGAGCAGGAATTAAGCTTGGGGATGCTGATACGTCTCCGTCGTATCTATAATTTTTGATTGTTCCATGCCAATATTCTACAACTTTCATATACTTTTGGCAACTTTTTATACTATTTTTGGGACTAACATATTGATCCAGTGCCCAGTGCCAGTTCCTGTTTGTTGCATGTTTTTTGTTTCACAGAAAATCCATATCAAACGGAGTCCAAACGAGATAAAAACTGACGGAGATTTTTTTGGAATATATGTGATTTTTGGGAAGAAGAATCAATGCGATACGATGCCCGAGGGGGCCACGAGGCAGGGGGCGCGCCCTGAACCCTCGTGGCCACCCCGTAAGGCGGTTGGAGCCCTTCTTTCGCTGCAAGAAAGCTAATTTCCGGATAGAGATCATGTTAAAATTTCAGCCCAATCGGATTTATGGATCCCCGGATATAAAAGAAACAGTGAAAGGGCAGAATCTGAGAAAGTAGAAACAGAGAGAGACAGAGAGACAGATCCAATCTCAGAGGGGCTCTCGCCCCTCCCATGCCATGGAGACCAAGGACCATAGGGGAAACCCTTCTCCCATTTAGGGAGGAGGTCAAGGAAGAAGAAGAAGGGGGGCTCTCTCCCCCTCACTTCCGGTGGCGCCAGAGTGCCACCGGGGGCCATCATCATCACCGCAATCTTCACCAACAACTTCACCGCCATCATCACCAACTCTTCCCCCCTCTATGCAGCGGTGTAACCTCTCTCTTACCTGCTGTAATCTCTACTTAAACGTGGTGCTCAACGCTATATATTATTTCCCAATGATGTATGGCTATCCTATGATGTTTGAGTAGATCCGTTTTGACCTATGGGTTATTTGATGATTGTGATTGGTTTGAGTTGCATGTTTTATTATTGGTGTTGTCCTATGGTGCTCTCTGTGTCGCGCAAGCGTGAGGGATTCCCGTTGTAGGGTTTGTAATATGTTCATGATTTTCTTATGGTGGGTGGCGTGAGTGACAGAAGCACATACCCGAGTAAGTAGGTTATTTGCGTATGGGATAAAGAGGACTTGATACTTTAATGCTATGTTTGGGTTTTACCTTAATGATCTTTAGTAGTTGCGGATGCTTGCTAGAGTTCCAACCATAAGTGCATATGATCCAAGTAGAGAAAGTATGTTAGCTTATGCCTCTCCCTCATATAAAATTGCAATAATGATTACCGGTCTAGTTATCGATTGCCTAGGGACAAATAACTTTCTCGTAACAAAAAGCTCTTTACTAAAACTAACTTAGTTGTGTCTTTATATAAACAGCCCCTACTTTTTATTTGCATGCTCTTTATTATCTTGCAAACCTATCCAACAACACCTACTAAGTACTTCTAGTTTCATACTTGTTCTAGGTAAAGAGAACGTCAAGCATGCGTAGAGTTGTATCGGTGGTCGATAGAACTTGAGGGAATATTTGTTCTGCCTTTAGATCCTCGTTGGGTTCGACACTCTTACTTATCGAAAATTGTTGCAATCCCCTATACTTGTGGGTTATCAGTTTTCAAAAACTGAGGGAAATACTTATGCTACTTTGATGCATCACCCTTTCCTCTTCAAGGGAAAACCAACACAGTGCTCAAGAGGTAGCAGGTCCATCGTACCGTCTTGGGCATTGAACCCGGGGGAGACGGCGGCGGCGGCCGAGCCACTCGTGATGATGTTGTCCATGTCGGCTTCCGTCGCGTCGGGGTTGCCGAGATGGGACGACGAGGCTTGCGAGAAGTGCAGTGCGCCACGGCGTAGAGGCAGCGTCGGGGAGGCTGCGTAAGCCGGCGGTGAGTAGGTGTACGGGGGGTGTCGAATTGTGGGTTCCGGCAAACCCTTGAGGTTTGAACACTCAGGTGCGCATGAAGATCTCTCTCTCTCTCCCTCGCTCACTCACGCAACAATCTCTAGGCCTAGCTCACCGAACCCAAGGAACAAGTGACACGAGAGTTTATACTAGTTCAGGCCACCATTGTGGTGCAATACCCTACTCCAGTGTGGTGTGGTGGATTGTCTCGAGGGCTGAGGATGAACTAGTACAGTGGACGAACAGCCTCCTGAGGAGAGGTGTTCTTGAGCTCGATGAGCTGGTGAAATGGCCTTGGTGGAGTGGATCCGATCCAAGATGAGCCGTTCCTTGACTATGGTGGTGGCTAGCCCTATTTATAGAGGCCCTGGTCCTCTTCCCAAATGTTTAGGCGGGAAGGGATCCCACAACAGCCAATTTCAAAGGAAGACAACTAGTACAAGTTATCCTGACAAAAGGTGGTCTTCGCCTGCCAAAGGCACTGGTGGTGACGCTGTCATGGGCTCTCTGGTGACCTCCGTCCTGCCATCCTGCTGGTCTTGGTCTTGTTGCACCGATATGGAAACCTTTGCCTGATGCCTCGGGACTCCTCGCCTGCGCCTGCTTCCTTAGCACCAAAGAGGAAACTAGCACCCTGCGGCCGCTGGCGCCCGCCTGGTCTTGGTCATCATGGCTCACGTCACGTGGACCTCGCGAGGTGCACCTTGCATAGATAACTCCGCTCCTCATGAGCCAGCCTAGCGAGGCCGCCCCGGAGGAGGTCTTGGCATCGTCCGCCTCGTGAGGCTTGGCCCCTCGCGAGGGTCTTGGGTGGTTGCTGGTGAAGATGGGCCGTACCAGGCCGTTGGTGGAGCCACGCACTGGGCCGCAGGCAGGCAAGTCCGGGTACCCCCGTTCCCAAGACACCGACAGTAGCCCCCGGACCCAAGGTTCGCTCGGACTTGGCTTCGAGGTGAAGCCAAAGGGCAAGTGCGAAGCGCCGCGGGCCCTAATCGCATGCGGCCTCGATTGACATGTGGTGATTGATAGGTTGTGGGCGTCTCCGCTTCCCCACGCTGCCTCGGCAACTGTCATTGGCTGATAAAAGGCTGGCGCGCGCCGCAGGGCTTTCATTGCCTTCCTTCCCCTTGCTCCAGATCCCCTTTCTCTTTCTTGCCCCGAGAGACTCCAGATCCGCGTGAACCCCTCTCCGAGCTTGCAGCCAATGGCGTCCGACAAGGCGAAGGCCATGGGCTCGCCTTCCTGGTTCGAGCCGGCCTTGAGTGCGTCTAGCGTCTCAGAGAAGAACCTCGCCGCGACGCGCCTGATGACGGTGAAGAGCACCAACAAGGGGGGAAAGACCGTGCTTCGGGCTGGCTCTGACGAGGCGGAGCCCTCAGGCAGTACCTTCTGTCCCTTCTTCATGAACAGCGTCGTCGCGGGGCTGGTCCCTCCTTTCTCCGACTTCTTCTATGCCGTCCTCAGCCACTACAAGCTACATGCCCTTCATCTCCATCCCAACTCCATCCTCCTCCTGTCGATCTTCGCCTTCTATTGCGAGGCATTCGTGGGTGTGATCTCGTCTGTGGCATTGCTTCGCCACTTCGTCTACCTCCGGCTCAAGGAGGGCCATTGCTCAAGGTGCACCTACTTTGTCGCGGCCAACGGGACCAACTCGATCTCAAAGGCCGGGAAGAAGACCGAGGGCTTCAGGAGCAAGTGGTTCATGATGGACGCCAAGTGCGTCCACCTGCGGTTGGTGCTGCTGACAGAGATGCCCTCTCCTCACGACAGTTGGTTCCATGCAAAGCTTACCAACCCTCGGGGAAGCAGGTGCGGGAGAAGATGACCGCCGACCTGAAGCCTGACGACCCGAGGGTGGAGAAGCTGATGGGGGCCATACTTGTGAAGGAGTTCCTGGCGCAGCGCGTTGCTCCTCTCCAGGCGCGCTTACGCCCCCTGTGGAAGCTTGGGGGCGAGGGGGGCGATCTCCGTCTGCGCCAGGATGCCTTGTCCGAAGAGGGGATGGGAGCGGCCATCCGTCTCCTAGTTAGGGACGACCTGGGATACCCGCCAGACTCCCATCTTCCTCTGTACCATAGCCTAGATGGGGAGAAGGTTGCTGTCGACATGCCTGTCTTCGATGGACGCGGGCTCGTGCCGCCAAAGCCTTCTGAGGCCACGGAGGAGGCGACCCCCGTACTGGTGTCTTCTGATGATTCTGACGAGGAGGAGGGACCTGACCCAGAGGCGACCCTGGAGGGGAAAGGGGAGACTTCTCCCCTTGCGGCGGATCTCCTCCGGGCCCTCCCCGACGATGACGAGACCGGCGACCATCCGGTGAGGGAGTCCCAGACCCCCGCCGGAGTTACTACGAGGTCCACGGGCACACCCCCTCCCCCCGAAGAAGCCGTTGGCCGGGGCCCGACGAAGAGCAGGACGACACTGGTCTCCCGAGCTGGCGCCCCTGTTCTGACGTTATCCGGTGCTCTCGCGGGGCCAGCTGTCACGACCTCGTCCGCTCCGGGGACTCGCGGGCCGGTGGCCCGGGCTGCAAGGCCTCCGGGCTTCGAGCTTCTGAAGAGGCCGAGGGACTACGCCGCACCGGCCCCTTCTTTTGCTATCGTCGACACACAGGCGGTGATTCTGCCTCCTCCTCCTCCCGTCGTTGCGTCGGTCCATGATCCAGCTGCTTCATGGATGCTCTGGAGGAGGATCTTGTCGTGATGACCCAGCTTCGAGGTGACCTTCGAGGCGCCAACCGTTGTTTGGCGTCAGGACGCCTGGAGTTGATCTCGGGGTGGCTGTGGTCCGACGCATCCGTGAGGGCGGCCTGGGATCAAACCACGACGACTTTTGAGGAGGGCAAGTGGGCCGTCGACCAGGCCGCGGCCGCCCATGAGGCGGCGTTGAGGTACGCCGAAGCTGTTGAGGAGCGCTGCCGGGTGATGGAGGCCGAGCTAGAGACCATGCGTAATGAGCGCGCGGTCGAGACTCGCGATCGCAAAGCAGAGGAGGGGAATATGAAGGCCCGGGAGGACGTGGTCCGGGTCGTGACGCTGAGCTGGAGCAGCTGGCTTAGGCAAAGGCCACGGAACGCAGCTGCCTGGAGGAACTGGAGAAAAAGGTGGAGGCGGAGAAGGTCCAGCTGGAGGCCAAGGAAAAGGTTCTTGCCGAGGATCGTGAGGCCTTCAAGTCTCTTGAGGAGAGGTCTCGCAAGGCGTTGCAGGGGCTCTACACGAAGGGTCTGGGGAAGCATTTGGTGACTGATGACGACGGCCCCGCCCAACTCTTCCTCAGCTTGTTACAGCGCTCGAGAACATTGCTGACAGGATCGGCCCCATGGTGGAGGGGGAAGAGCGTGCGCTTTCCTCATCGGCCCTGACGCGCGTCCTCAGCCACCTTCACCTTCGCGACCCCAACACCGACCTTGGTGTCCTGCTCGAGCCTGTGGATGAGGGGCGCTGCAAAGGCTGTGAAGGGCCAGGTGGAGGCCTTGCTGAAGAAGTTCCTTTCCATCGACTCCGCGCCTCCAGCTGATGGTGCCATCGATCCCTCGACCAAGACCGACGGCACAGGTGACGTCGATGCTGCCGACGAGCGGGCGCTTTCGGACGACGGCGTCCAAGGCTGAAGAGGAGACTCGCTGGTGCTCCTTCCTTATTTTACTTGTCTGCAATCTTTCCTGCGACATGCGACGTGCCTCATGGAGGCGTTAAAACTCTTGTTTGATGTTTAAGGGACAATATGTTTTAGTAGTATCTCGTTCTGCGACCTCCTTCTCGTTTGCTTGATGTTCTACGTCGGCAGGGCCCGACCGTGCGCATACCTCAGCCGCTGTTGGACCGTCTGGATCACCAGGACGGGACCAAGGGGTGAGGGTCTACGTGGCCAGTTAGGCTCCTGAGTCGCGATGCTCAGGAGTCCCCCTTGACGTGCAAATAGCCCACGAAGAGAAGATGCGAAAGTTGGCCTTACTGTTCTACGTCAGCAGAGCCCGACCCCGCGCATACCTCAACTGTCGTTGGACCGTCCGGATCACCAGGGAGGGACCAAGGGGTGATGGGCTACGTGGCTACTTAGGCTCCTGAGTCACGATGCTTAGGAGTCCCCCTTGATGCACAAACAGACCTTCATACCTGTCCTCGCCGAGGTCTCGCTCGAGAGGGGCGTGCGACGACCAGGTCCGAGGGACCTGGCAGGGCGGCATATGCTAGGCGTGACCTAAGCGGAGCCCCCGTGCCCAGCCCCCTCGGCGACTCCCCCGAGGGGAAAGCATTGCAGTGAGGCTGGACACTGAGCCCGACGGCTCCCTGAGGTTAATGCGGCCAAGGGGCCGCCCTCAGTTGTTTATCACTAGCGCGGAGCATAGCGCTTCCGCACTTGCACGGGCATAGCCGCTCCTCGACCGTGTCGACTGCCAGCGCGGAGCATGGTGCTTCCACTGATGCGTGGGTGAGGGCTCCCTCTAAGTGGAGCCCCCGAGGTGTGTACAGCCCCGCCCTGACATGTGCCTTGCACGGCAGAGCTAGACGAGGTGTGTCTGGGAACTCATGAGCCAGCACAGGACTCACGAGGGCCTACCTCAAGGCGGGTTGTGCCTGGTCTTGATTCTTGATGGCTCTGGTGGCCCTGCGAGATGGTTAGGCAACCTGCGCCGGACGAGTCTCCTGAGGCGATCACATGAGAAGGCCAAACACCAACGACCCCAGGAGGTGACATGAATGGGGCCGGCCCGCCAGACAGAGATCATTCGTTGGGTTTATCGACGCTGCAGGGATGGACCCGAGCACAGACGTTGTGCCTAGTTTCTCATGCGAAAATCCTAAAGAAAGATGGCCGGCGCGTGGCTCCTGTGGTGGCGGGGCACCGGGTCGCGCGCCCTGGCTTGTCCGTCCGCGATTAGCCCATGCGAGAATAAGGCACCAAGGGCCATGGGAGGTGACGTACACGGGAGAGGGCCCGTGATCCAAAGCTCAGCCTCTTGGGTTTGGCGACGCTGTAGGGACGGACCCGAGCACAGACGCCGTGCCAGTCCTTAATCATGGGGCCGTGGGCGGGCTTGCAAGGGCGTGCAACGTTCATGGTATCGAAGTACCGAACAGGCAGCTGATAGTCATGGGGCAATTCATGTAAGAGGCAAACTAGTTCAGATAGATGTAGGAACGATACATGCCACTGGGATGGACCCGAGCGGCCTGGGGATGATGCAACCCGTGAGGCGCTCCCAACAGAGTAAGCTAAAGATGCGAAAGGATACACGCCGCAGGGACAGGCCCATGCGACTTGGGGATAATGCTGCCCGAAGGACGCCCCTCACTGAATGAACTGGAAAGAGTCACCTGATACCATGCTGGAGTGGTGTCGGGGCAGCTGAAGGCACGCGCTGGAGAGGTTGCCCTTCACGAGTTGCTAGGGTCCTGAGCCTCAGGAGGCTCTGCAGGCCTAGGTGGCTCCTGAGGAACTATCGTGATCTCTGCCAGGACAGCGTGATGCCTGGCCTCCTGAGCCACCAAAACGCTCCATATGTGGCGCTGGAAGGTGATAGCCGCATTCGGCAGGCTGAGAGGCATGCAAACGTAGCTGTGAGGGGGACCCTCGCATCGCCCAACACGCGAAGGCCAGAATCGTCGCTGAGATGCGGCCCTGTTGAGCCCTGGAATGTCGACGCAGACGCGCAGCCCGCCGCCCTTGCCAGGGTGGAGAGCTGCGCTGGATGGTGGGCGACGGCTGCCATGTATGGTCCTTGCCTCTTGAAGCTCCTGGATCGCCTTGGTGATGAACTATTGAGCACAAGGTGTTCCACGCCTCGTGCCCTCTTGAGGTAAACGTGCGGCGAAGCACGCCTCCACATGGTGCCCGAGCGCCTCCCTCGTGACGATGGCTAGGTCTGAGGCCCTCCAGAAGAGAGCCCTTGAGCCCAGCCTGAGGAGGGCACCGGTCGCGCCTTCCTATGCGAGGGAAGGAGGCGCCCCATCTATGGGCGCAGGTCCTAAGGTGGTGCTACTGGAGACGCCGCCCTCCCAAGGTTGTCAGAATCGCGATTCTGTTATACGATTCTACGACTTTATGATCCAAACTAACCCCTATGATTCTACGATTTTAGTTCATAGAATCTGCGTTTCTACGATCCTGATAGTGAAGATTCTACAATTTGCGATCCTACCATCAGTGCTCCGATCTGATTCAAAATCACGATTCTGACAACCTTGCGCCCTCCTGAGGTCCTTGGCGGAGTAGTTGCTTCTTCTTCTTGGGGTTGGCCTCAGGAGGGTGCGGGGTGCCTTCGCTGTCAGGGTCTTCGGCCGTCGCAGTCTGGTAAGCCGCTCGAGGTAGCACACTGCATCTCTTTCCTCGCAGGCGACCGAGATGACGCCGCCACTCCCTGGCATCTTGAGGATGTTGTAGTCGTGGTGGGTCACTGTCATAAACTTGGCCAAGGTTGGATACCCAAGGATGGCGTTGTACGGCAGGCGGATGTGGGCGACGTCGAAGTCGATGAGCTCGATGCGGTAGTTGTCACGCTGGCCGAAGGTAACAGGGAGGCGGACCTGCCCTATCGGGGTGGTGGAGTCGTCGGTCACTCCTGAGAAAGGCTGGTAGGCTGTAGCTGATCGTATGGCACCTGAAGGCTATCAAATGTCTCAATGGCAGGAAATGAGCCATGCGCCACCATCGATGAGGGTCTTGGTGACTTGAAGGTTGCTGATGACGGGTGAGCAGAGCATTGGGAGGGCGCCGGCAGTCGCCGCGCACTTGAGCTGGTCCGCCGAGCTGAAGGTGATGGCGCACTTGGACCACCAGAGCGGGCACATGGCATCGAGCCTAGGAAGGGCCGCATTCACCTCGTGAGCAAACTTCTTGAAGACACGCTGAGAGGCTGGGGCTTTAGCACCACCTAAGATACAGGCGATGGAATGCGGCTCCTGGAAGCCCCCAGCCCTATCATCCTGGTGGTGGTCGTCGTTTCTCCTTGGTGGTGGAGGCAGTGGAGGGAGGACAGTCCTCACGCGGCTGCTCCCTCCAGGGGTCCTCGCGAGGCTGGTCCTACCAGTAGTCCTCGCGAGGCCGGTCACGCCACTCCTGGCAGGGGCCGCGGTCGTCCCAGTGTCCTCCACTTCATCCTCCTCCTCGGCTGTAGCCTCGGTCGTTGCGCTCGGGGCATCGACCAAAGCGCCCATCACGGATGGCCCTGAGCTCCTGACAGTCGCTGGTGTTATGGTTGTGAACATTGTGGAAGGCGCAGAAGGGGCGGTTGACCCTGGATGATTCGGGGTGGTTGCGACTGTGCTTCATCTCTGGCTCCGCCGCGAGCATGGAAACCCCCTTGCGCTTCACATCCTTGATTTTTGCCTTCTCGTCCTCCTGGTCAGCAGCTGGGAGCTCGAGGAGGGACATGCGCCCTACCTCAGCCCTTGCACACTTGGTTGCCATGTTGAACATCTCCAGGGCCGAGCATAGCTCCTCGTGGATGGCGAGCTCCTCCTTCATCTTGACGTCACGGACGCCATCGGAGAACATGGAGATGATGGCCTCGTCCATCACCATGAGGATCTTGAGGCGGACGTTGTTGAAGCACTGTATGTACTTTTGAAGAGTTTCCCCTGGTTGCTGCTTGATGCGCCGCAGGTCACCTACGGCTGGCGGGCGGTCGCGAGTGCCTTGGAAGTTGGCGATGAAACTGAAGGAAATATGCCCTAGAGGCAATAATAAAGTTATTATTTATTTCCTTATATCATGATAATGTTTATTATTCCTGCTAGAATTGTATTAACCGGTAACTTAGTACATGTGTGAATACATAGACAAACTAAGTGTCACTAGTATGCCTCTACTTGACAAGCTCGTTGAATAAAATATGGTTAAGTTTCCTAGCCATAGACATGAGTTTTTATTTGATTAACAGGATCACATCATTAGAGAATGATGTGATTGACTTGACCCATCCGTTAGCTTAGCACGATGATCGTTTAGTTTGTTGCTATTGCTTTCTCCATAACGTATACATGTTCCTATGACTATGAGATCATGCAACTCCAAAATACCGGAGGAACACTTTGTGTGCTACCAAACATCACAACGTAACTGGGTGATTATAAAGGTTCTCTACAGGTGTCTTCGATGGTGTTTGTTGAGTTGGCATGGATCAAGATTAGGATTTGTCACTCCGATTGTCGGAGAGGTATCGCTGGGCCCTCTCGGTAATGCACATCACTTTAAGCCTTGCAAGCAATGCAACTAATGAGTTAGTTGCGGGATGATGTATTACGGAACGAGTAAAGAGACTTGCCGGTAACGAGATTGAACTAGGTATTGAGATACCAATGATCGAATCTTGGGCAAGTAACATACTGATGACAAAGGGAACAACATATGTTGTTATGCGGTTTGACCGATAAAGATCTTCGTAGAATATGTAGGAACCAATATGAGCATCCAGGTTCCGCTATTGGTTATTGACCGGAGATGAGTCTTGGTCATTTCTACATAGTTCTCGAACCCGTAGGGTCCGCACGCTTAATGTTCGGTGATGATCGGTATTATGAGTTTATGTGTTTTGATGTACCAAAGGTAGTTCGGAGTCCCGAATGAGATCAGGGACATGACGAGAAGTCTTGAAATGGTCAAGACGTAAAGATCAATATATTGGACGACTATATTCGGACATCAGAAAGGTTCCGAGTGATTCGGGTATTTTTCGGAGTACCGGAGAGTTACGGGAATTCGCCGGGGGGTATATGGGCCTTATTGGGCTTTAGGGGAAAGAGAGAGGGGAGGTTGCGCGCCCCCCAAGGCCTAGTCCGAATTTGACTAGGGGGAGGGGCGGCGCCCCCTCCTTCGTTCTCTTCTCATTTCCCTTTCCTTCTCTCCTACTCCTACTACATGGAAGGGGGGAGTCCTACTCCCGGTGGTAGTAGGACTCCCCAGGGCGCGCCATAGTAGAGGGCCGGACCTCCCCCTCCTCCACTCCTTTATATACGGGGGAGGGGGACCCCATGAACACACGAGTTGATCAGTTGATCTTTTAGCCGTGTGCGGTGCCCCCCTCCACCATAATCCACCTCGGTCATATTGTAGTGGTACTTAGGTGAAGCCCTGCGTCGGTAGCATCATCATCACCGTCATCACGCCGTCGTGCTTTCGGAACTCTCCCTCGAAGCTCTGCTGGATCGGAGTTCATGGGACGTCACCGAGCTGAACGTGTGCTGAACTCGGAGGTGTCGTATGTTTGGTACTTGGATCGGTCGGATCGTGAAGTCGTACGACTACATCAACCGCGTTCTCATAAAGCTTCCGCTTACGGTCTATGAGGGTACATAGACAATACTCTCTTCTCTCGTTGCTATGCATCACCATGATCGTGCGTGTGCGTAGGAATTTTTTTGAAATTACTGCGTTCCCCAACAGTGGCATCCGAGCCAGGTTTATGCGTAGATGTCATATGCATGAGTAGAACACAGAGGAGTTGTGGGTGTGGGTATATACATATTGCTTGTTGTCACTAGTTGATTCTTGATTCAGCTGCATTGTTGGATGAAGCGGCCCAGACTAACATTATGCGTACGCTTACACGAGACTGGTTCTACCGACGTGCTTCGCACACAGGTGGCTAGTGGGTGTCTGTTTTTCCAGCTTTAGTTGAGTCGGATTCAATGAACAGGGTTCTTTCTAAAGGTCAAAAAGCAATCACTATACCACGTTGTGGTTTTTAATGCGTAGGTAAGAACGGTTCTTGCTCAGCCCGTAGCAGGCACGTAAAACTTGCAACAACAAAGTAGAAAACGTCTAACTTGTTTTTGCAGGGCATGTTGTGATGTGATATGTTCAAGACATGATGCTAAATTTTATTGTATGAGATGATCATGTTTTGTAACATAAGTTATCGGCAACTGGCAGGAGCCATATGGTTGTCGCTTTATTGTATGAAATGCAACCGCCATGTAATTGCTTTACTTTATCACTGTCGGCGTTCTGGGAACGGGGGTCCCCAGACTTGCCTGCATGCGGCCTGCGGCGTGGCTCAAGTGGGGGCCCAGCGCGGCCCATCTTCATTAGCTCAAGCTCAAGACCCTCACGAGGGGCCAAGCCTCGCGGGGCGGACGACAGGAAGCTTCCTCAGAGGCAGCCTCATCAGGTAGGCTTGCGAGGAGGCAGAGAGATCAAGGCAGGGGTACCTCGCGAGGAACCCGTGACGCAAGCCATGACGATCGAGACCAGGCGGGCGCCGGCCTGCGCAGTGTCCTTGTTGCCCCTTTGGTGCAAAGGGGGCAAGCACAGGCCAAGGCACCGGGCAAAGGTTGCCATTCCGGTGCAACGAAACCAAGACCACCAGAGTGGCAGGACGGAGGTCACCGTGGAGCCCAAGACAGCGTCATCGCTAATGCTTTTGGCAGCCGAAGACCACCTTTGGTCAGGATAACTTGTACTAGATGTTCCCCTTCAAAATGGCCAATTGTTGGCGCCCTTCCCGCTCATTATTTGGGGGGACGCCCAGGGCCTCTATAAATAGAGCTAGCCACCACAGGAAGACACGCACACAAAAGACAGGAAGGGACCGAAAAGAGAGATAGAGAGAGAGGCGATTGAACTCACCCAAGCAGTTCATCGCACCAGCTCAAGAACACCTCTCGCGAGGCTGTTCTTCCCCTTGTACAGTTCATCATCAGCCCCTGAGGCAATCCACCACACCACACACTGGAGTAGGGTATTACACCACAACGGTGGTCCGAACCAGTATAAACCTTGTGTCCCTTGTGTTGTTCGTTGTTTCCAGTTTAGATCACGCGAGGAGATTGGACGTAGATCGGTAGGGGAGAGATCTCTGCGCGCACCCCAGCGTTCGAACTTCAAGGGTCTGCCGGAACCCGAAATCCGACATATGGCGCGCCAGGTAGGGGTGCGCCGGAATCTTTCTTCCGCTGTTCGCGTGCGATCTTCCGTTGTGTCCATGGCTGACGCTCACCGGGCTCGGGCCGAGCGCTGGGCAGCTCTCGCCACCCGCGTTGCCCAGACGGCGCCTGTCGGCGGACATCCTCATCGTTCCCCGTTGCCTGCCGCCAATGCTGCCACCGGCCCGATGGGGAACAAGCAGCAGGCCTCGTACCAGCATCCTTCGGTGCGGCGAGAGGGCCGCACCGTCGCTGACTCCAGCCGCTTCGTCGTCCCACGTCCGTCACGCCCCCACAGACACGCACGCCGCGCTGCTCCTGGCAAGAGAGCTCCTGCACTACCGCCCCGTCGACGACCTCTACGAAGACTAGCTCACTCGCATCACCGAGCTCGTCAGCGCCACAGGGGGCTCCCCCTTGCCGTCCTTCTCGCTACCTCACCCTCCATTCCGTGCAGGAGGCGAGGATCAGGAGGTGCCTCCACCACCTCCTCCCCAAGAAGGCGCCCTGGCTCCAAGTCGTGCAGCCCCAGGGCGAGACCCTCCATGTTCGGCACCTGCACAGCAAGAAAGGAGCTGCCAAGAGATCCCTCGTCCCCAAGAAGGTGCTCGCGCGCTCCCAGCGCCGGCGCGCCAAGGTCGGGTCCCTGCACCTCCGCGCCAAGACCCTGCGCTGCCCCAAGCGGTGGCGTGCGGTAATCCCCAGGAACAAGCCCAGCACCAGCAAAAGGCACCGATGGCCACGGCAGGCTGCCGCGCCCTCACCCCCGAGCTACGCGGCATCGCATGGCCATGCAAATTCAAGCCTGACCTGCCCCCTCGCTACGATGGCACGACGGACCCCGCGGAGTTCCTACAGCTCTACGAGCTATGCATCGAAGCCGCCAACGGAGACGAAAGGGTCATGGCGAACTGGTTTCCCATGGCACTCAAGGACGGGGCCCACACCTGGCTCCTGAACCTGGCTCCTGGCACAATCTCCTCCTGGGACGAGATGCGCACTCGCTTCATCGCCAACTTCCAGGGCACTCGCGACCGGCCCCTGGCCGTGAGCGATCTGCGCCGCATCAAGCAGCAGCAAGGGTAAACCCTGTAGAAATACATCCAGCGCTTCAACAATGCTCGCCTCAAGATCCCCAAGGTGACTGAAGAAGCCATCATCTCGGCCTTCTCCGATGGCGTACGCGACATTAAGATGAAGGAGGAGCTAGCAATCCATGAAGACCTGTGCACATCCCTGGAGCTGTTCAACTTAGCGACCAAGTGGGCCAGGGCTGAGGAAGGGTGCCTTTCCCTCCTCGAACTCCCGGCTGCCGACCCAGAAGATAAGAAATCCAAGGCCAAGGACGTGGAGCGCAAGGGGGCTGTCGTGCTTGCAGCGGAACCATACACCAAGCGAGGCAGAGATCAGCCTGAGTCATCCAAGGGCAGCCGGTACTGCGTGTACCACGACCTCCACACCCACAACACCAACGAATGTCTAGAGCTCAGGGCCGTGAGAGATGGACGTGTCGGCCGACGCCCTGAGCGCAACGACAAGGGCTATGGCTGAGGAGGAGGAAGAGGTGGAGGACGATGGGAAGACCGTGGCCCTCGCCAAGGGTGGCATGACCGACCTCGCGAGGATCGCTGGCAGGACCAGCCTCGCGAGGGAGGCTGGAGAGATCAGCCTCGTGAGGATCGCCCGTACGGTAACGCATGCCTTCCTCCTCTACCGCCACCGCCAAGGAGGAATGAAGACCAACATCAAGACAAGGGGGCTGGGGGCTTCCAGGAGCCGCGCGCAATCGCTTGCATCTTGGGTGGCGCGCAGGCCCCAGCCTCATAGCGCATTTTCAAGCAGTTTGCTCGCGAGGTGAATGCAGTCCTCCCCAAGCTTGAGGCCACACGCCCTCTCAGGGGGTCTGCGTGCGCTATCACGTTCAGCTCAGCAGATCAGCTCAAGTGCGCGGCAACGGCCGGAGTCCTCCCAATGCTTTGCTCCCCAGTCATCAGCAATGTGCAGGTCACCAGGACCCTCATTGATGGCGGAGCAGGACTCAACGTCCTGTCCGTCGAGACATTCGACAATCTCCAAGTGACGTACGACCAGCTCCAGCCGACCAAGCCTTTCTCAGGAGTCACTGATGGTTCCACTGTTCCCATAGGGCAGGTTCGCCTTCCAGTCACCTTCGGACAGCGCAACAACTACTGCATGGAGCTCATCGACTTCGACGTCGCCCACATCCGCCTGCCATACAACGCCATCCTCGGGTACCCAGCCCTGGCCAAGTTCATGGTGGTGGCTCACCATGGATATAATGTCCTCAAGATGCCAGGAAGCGGTGGAGTCATCACTGTACCCTGTGAAGAAAGGGACGCAATGTGTTCACTCGAGCGCGCATTCCAAGCCGCAGCAATCGAAGACCCGGACCACAGGAACGGAAGACCTCCCGAGGCGACCCTTAAGAAGAAGAAGGTTTCGCCTGGCCCAAGCCACAAGGAGGCAGGCGCCTCCGGAGGTGTTGCGTCAGGGTCCGCGCCCAATCAGGGAGCGCCACCCTCTCTCGCATAGGAAGTCGCGCCCGGCGCCCTCCTCAGGCAGGGCTCGGTGGCTCTTTCTTGGAGAGCCACCGACCTTGCCAAGGTCGCGAGGGAGGCGCTCGGGCACCACTTGGAGGGGTGCTTCCAGGCATGTTTCCCTCAGGAGGATACAAGGCAAGGAAGACCAAACCCTCAGGAGTTCATCACAAGAAACACCCAGGAGCTACAGGAGTCGAGAGTCATGCGCGGCAGCCGCCGCTTGCCCACCGTAGCCCCACATCCAGGCGAGGATGGTGGGCTGCGCGTCTGCATCGAAGTGCCAGGGCTCAACCGAGCCGCGTCTCAGGAGCGCCTCTGGCCTTCGCGCGTGGGGCGTTGCGAGGGTCCACCTCACAGCTACGTTCGCATGCCTCTCGGCCTGCCGAACGCGGTCGCCGCTCATCAGTGCCTGCTGAGGAGCATTCTGGAGGCCCAGGAGGTCAGGCATTATGCGGTCCTGGCGGAGATGGAGATGGCTCTCGGAGACCCACCTGTGCCCCCGGAGCCTCCCGAGGCTCCTGGGCCTGGGGGCACGTGAGGTCCACGCCTTCATCGCGCATCGCCCGCTTCTTCAACATCACTCCATCTTCAACGGCACCAGGTGACACCTTTCTAAGTTCCGTTCTTAGCTGGGAGCGCCCACAGGGCCGCATCATTCCCAGGTCGCGTGAGTCCGTCCCTGCGGCATGTATCCGTTTTGCTTATGCTCTTTACTTACCTTGTTGGGGGCGCCCCTCGGGCTGCATCATCCCCGAGCTGCTCGGGCCTGGCCCAGCAGCGTTTGCTTTTCCCGCGCCTATTTAAAATGAATTTCCTCCTGCGTGCTTAACACACCTGACCTAATCGCCTGCTCGATTGACGCCTACCTATGGAGCCGCTCACTCTGGCACGGCATTTGCGCATGGGTCCATCCCTACAACGCCGATAAACCTGAGTGGTCGAGCTCTGGCCGCGGCAGCCCCGCAAGGCGCCACCTCACCAGGCCCTCAGTGCCCCAATCACTTCCCCGGAGCGACCAAAGGTTGGCTGGCAACCGTAACAACAGGTCTTGTTTCTCTTCATGATTTGTGTGCAGGACCTACTCCAGGGGCAACGTTAGGGACGTCGTGAGCCGCCTCACCCTCTCTCCGGCACGGACCGCTTGCATGTTAAAAGGGGGGCGCCAGAGCATCGCGACTCATGGGCTCCTACTGGCTCTCCAGCCCTCACCCTCTGGCCTTGACCCACGACATCGCGACCTGTCATACCAGCGGCGGCAGAGCTCGCTCGAGGGCCGGGACCTGAGGACGTAGAGCATTAAGGAAAGTGCGGGGGAGTGGGAAGGAGCTCGCGAGGACCTAACCCAGCAGCGCCTCAGCTGCCACCACTCGGACCGGGCGCTTCATCGAGGAACTATACAAAACTCGAGAGATAAGTCATGCCCTCACAGGAGTTGGACTAACGCAGCGCCAAACCCTCGCCCAGTGCGGCTCTGTCATGGCGACGTTGCCTTCCTTTCTCGCCCAGCAAGGGTTGCTTGAGCGCTAAAGGGGACCTCCTGAGCATCGCGACTCGTGGGCTCTTACCGGACCTCGGGCCGCTCACCCCCTGGCCTTGACCACGGCATCGCGACTCGTGGGCTCTTACCGGACCTCGGGCCGCTCACCCCCTGGCCTTGACCACGGCATCGCGACCTGGCATACCAGCAACGACTGAAGCCTGTCTGGGGACTGGGACCTGTCAGCGTAGAGCACCGAGTCCTCGCGAGGATAGAAAGGGGGAGCCAAGCCAGGACAGAGCAAGCACCCCGCATTGATTCATATTAAGGATATAATCTTCACAAAAGACATGGCAGGCGCCTTACATACCCCCACAGGGTGTTGCTTTGATTCCTTGTAGGGAACAAGAGTACTAATCCTATGGAACGCTAATCGCCAGCACCTCCGCAAGGGACGCCATCATCAACAGTGGGCTGCCCAAAGCCGGCGCCAACCCCATCCAGATCAGTGGCGTCGGCGGCTGGACGCGGCTGCCCCGCTCCGAGCACGACGCAAGCTCGAGGGCTCGTAGCTGTCGTCGCTCGTCTCCGGAGTTGCGAGGAGCTCGGAGGAGCCGCTGGGTTCCCCCGCTCCTCCGCTGCTGCCTGAGGAGCTGCTGGAGGGCCGATGAGCAGGCCAGGTCCTTGCCGGTTCGTCGCCCCTGCCGCTCTCCCTGGGGCAGCACTCCAGCCGGCGTCCTTCAGCATCGAAGAACTTGAAGAACATCAGGGAGGTGCCGTCGTATTCAAGATGAATCACGAGGGCACCTACCGTCTGGCAGACCCGGGCAATTTCGCCCCAGCCCCGGGTCATGAAGACCTTGCCCGGAGCGACGACCGTGACCTCCGCTCCGGTCGCAAGGGTACCGCAGTCAGCATGCTACTGCCAGATCTCCAGAGCCCCGCTCGGCGGCATCTCGAAGGCGAAGGAAGGAGGGAGGCGAATCCAAGAGCTTGCAGGCATGGCGGCGTGGAGCACGAGCTCGCAAGAGGAGCGTTCAGCATGGAATCTAGGAGGAACGACACGCACCACCGTGACTCGCCGGTGTCGACAGCGGCACCGTAGATGTTGCTCAACGCCTTCTCCCCCAGGACCTACGACGCGGGCGTGCAAGGGTAGCGGAAACCCAGGCGGCGGCCACTCGTACCAGGGCCTCGGTGCCTCCGGCTGAGCACCCACATCTTGGTGGCAGAGGACCAGCCGTTTCTTCGGCGGAAGTGGGTCGGGACCCTCTCGGGGGGCCTTTCCCTTCTCTTCTGCAGAAAACCGGTGGATTGGTGCCATTGGCGTAAGGAGAAGCAAGAACGACGAAGAAGAAGGAAAGGAGCGGCAGCAAGGGATGGACTGAAGGGACTCGCACAGCCCCATACTTATAGCCGGAGGAGGCCAACCGTCGAGCACCACGATCGCAGGTAATCATGACCGGTATCTCTGCATGCAGGGACTTGTCAATCATGCGGTCGCCGAGGCATCGCGGGGAAGCGCAGATGCCCACGTCCAATCAATCGCCACGCGGCGCCCAAGGCCGCAGGCTGTTGGGGCTCGCGGCGCTTCGCGCTCGCCCCTTCACTTCCCTGCTAGGCCAAGCCCGGGCGCGCCTTGGGCCCGGGGGCTACTGTCGGCATTCTGGGAACGGGGGTCCCCAGACTTGCCTGCCTGCGGCCTACGGCGTGGCTCAAGTGGGGGCCCAATGTGGCCCATCTTCATCAGCTCAAGCTCAAGACCCTCGCGAGGGGCCAAGCCTCGCGGGTCGGACGATAGGAAGCTTCCTCAGAGGCAGCCTCATCAGGCAGGCTCGCGAGGAGGCGGAGAGATCAAGGCAGGGGTACCTCACGAGGAACCCGTGACGCAAGCCATGACGATCGAGACCAGGCGGGCGCCAGGCAGGCGCCGGCCTGCGCAGTGTCCTTGTTTCCCCTTTCGTGCAAAGGGGGCAAGCATAGGCCAAGGCACCGGGCAAAGGTTGCCATTCCGGTGCAACAAGACCAAGACCAGCAGAGCGGCAGGAGGAGGTCACTGTGGAGCCCAAGACGGCGTCATCACCAGTGCTTTTGGCAGCCGAAGACCACCTTTGGTCAGGATAACTTGTACTAGATGTTCCCCTTCAAAATGGCCAATTGTTGGCGCCCTTCCCGCTCATTATTTTGGGAGAGGCCCAGGGCCTCTATAAATAGAGCTAGCCACCACAGGAAGACACACACAAAAAAAACACAGGAAGGGACCGAAAAGAGAGATAGAGAGAGAGAGGCGATTGAACTCACCCAAGCAGTTCATCGCACCAGCTCAAGAACACCTCTCGCGAGGCTGTTCTTCCCTTGTACAGTTCATCATCAGCCCCTGAGGCAATCCACCACACCATACACTGGAGTAGGGTATTACACCACAACGGTGGCCCGAACCAGTATAAACCTTGTGTCCCTTGTGTTTTTCGTTGTTTCCAGTTTAGATCACGCGAGGAGATTGGACGTAGATCGGTAGGGGAGAGATCTCCGCGCGCACCCCAGTGTTCGAACCTCAAGGGTCTGCCGGATCCCGAAATCCGACAATCACTAAGCGGTAGCGATAGTCGTGGAGGCAATAGTTGGCGTGACGACAATGATGCTTCGATGGAGATCAAGGTGTCAAGCCGGTGACGATGGTGATCATGACGGTGCTTTGGAGATGGAGATCACAGGCACAAGATGATGATTGCCATATCATATCACTTATATTGATTGCATGTGATGTTTATCCTTTATGCGTCTTATTTTGCTTGATTGACGGTAGCATTATAAGATGATCTCTCAATAAATTTCAAGGTACAAGTGTTCTCCCTGAGTATGCACCGTTGCCAAAGTTCGTCATGCCGAGACACCACGTGATGATCGGGTGTGGTAAGATCTACGTTCACATACAACGGGTGCAAGCCAGTTTTGCACACGCAGAAATACTCGGGTTAAACTTGACGAGCCTAGAATATGCAGATATGGCCTCGGAACACTAAGACCAAAAGGTCGAGCGTGAATCATATAGTAGATATGATCAACATAGTGATGTTCACCATTGAAAACTACTCCATTTCACGTGATGATCGGTCATGGTTTAGTTGATTTGGATCACGTGATCACCTAGATGATTAGAGGGATGTCTATCTAAGTGGGAGTTCTTAAGTAATATGATTAAATTGACCTTTAATTTATCATGAACTTAGTCCTAATAGTATTTGCATATCTATGTTGTAAATCAATAGCTTGGGATGTAGCTCCCCATTTATTTTTGATATGTTCCTAGAGAAAATAAAGTTGAAAGATGTTAGTAGCAATGATGCGGATTGGATCCATGATCTGAGGATTATCCTCATTGCTGCACAGAAGAATTATGTCCTTGATGCACCACTAGGTGACAGACCTATTGCAGGAGCAGATGCACATGTTATGAACATTTGACAAAGCTCGGTATGACTACTTAATAGTTTAGTGCACCATGTTTTACGGCTTAGAACTGGGACTTCAAAAACGTTTTGAACGCCATGGAACATATAAGATGTTCTAAGAGTTGAAATTGGTATTTCATACTTGTAACACCCACAATGCGGCTATATCTCACACGTGTCGGGGAACGACTTAGAGGCATAGCCGCATGGTAGGCTTGTCGCAAGAGGGGTAATCTTCACACATCCCATGTACTGAATAAGAAAGGGATAAAGAGTTGGCTTACAATCGCCACTTCACACAACACATAAATAATACATACCTCATCCAAAGTACAAACAAAGGTACGACTACGGAACCAAAATAAAAGAAGCCAACCCCAAATGCTAGATCCCCGATCGTCCCAACTGGGCACCACTACTGATCAAAAGGAAACGAAACAAAACAATGATCAAGATCTTCATCGAGCTCCCACTTGAGCTGGGCTGCATCGCCTGCACTGGTATCATCGGCAAGTATCTATGAGTCACGAGGACTCAGCAATCTCACACCCGCGAGATCAAGACTATTTAAGCTTATGGGTAGGAGAAGGTAGTGAGGTGGAGCTGCAGCAAGCACTAAGCAAATATGGTGGCTAACACACGCAAATAAGAGCGAGAAGAGAAGCAACGCATCGGTCGAGAAGCTAGAAGTGATCAAGAAGTGATCCTGAAACTACTTACGTTCAAGCATAACACAAGAACCGTGTTCACTTCCCGGACTCCGACGAAAAGAGACCATCACGGCTACACACGCGGTTGATGCATTTTAATTAACTTAAGTGTCAAGTTCTCTACAACTGGATATTAACAAATTCCCATCTGCCACATAACCGCGGGCACGCTCTTGAAAGTTTATACCCTGCAGGGGTGTCCCAACTTAGCCCATCACAAGCTCTCACGGTCAACGAAGGATGTTCCTTCTCCCGGAAAGACCTGGTCAGTCTCGGAATCCCGGTTACAAGACATTTCGACAATGGTAAAACAAGACCAGCAAGACCGCCCGGATGTGCCGACAAATCCTGATAGGAGCTGCACATATCTCGTTCTCAGGGCACACCGGATAAGCTAAGCGTACAGGTACCAACATAACCCAAGTTGCCAAGGGACGGTCCCGCACGGTGCTCTAGTTCGGACCAACACTTAGAGAAGCACTGGCCCGGGGGGTTAAAATAAGATGACCCTCGGGCTCCGGAAACCCAAGGGAAAAGGCTTAGGTTGTTAGGCAAATGTAAAACCAAGGTTGGGCCTTGCTGGAGGAGTTTTATTCAAAGCGAACTGTCAAGGGGTTCCCATAACACCCAACCATGTAAGGAACGCAAAATCAAGGAACATAACACCGGTATGACGGAAACTAGGGCGGCAAAAGTGGAACAAAACACCGGGCATAAGGCCGAGCCTTCCACCCTTTACCAAGTATATAGATGCATTAATTAAATAAAAGATATTGTGATATCCCAACATATCCAATGTTCCAACATGGAACAAACTTCATCTTCACCTGCAACTAGCAACGCTATAAGAGGGGCTGGGCAAAAGTGGTAACATAGCCAAACAACGATTTGTTAGGAAGGTGGGTTAGAGGCTTGTCATGGCAATATGGGAGGCATGATATAACAAGTGGTAGGTAGCGTGACATAGCAATAGAGCGAACAACTATCAAGCAAAGATAGAAGTGATTTCGAGGGTATGGTCATCTTGCCTGAGATCCCGCAAGGAAGAAGAATTAGTCCATGAAGAAGACAAACGGACGTAGTCGAACGAATCCTCACAACTCCGGAACGGAACCGATGCTAACGAGAGAAGCAACCCGGAAAGAAGCAAGCAACATGGTAAACCAACAAGCATAAACATGGCATGATGCACAATCAAGTATGATGCATGTACGGTTTAAAGAAACATGGCATGGCAAAGTGCACAAACAATACTACAAATTAAGTGGAGCTCAATATGCAACGAGTTGCATATTGACAAAACACCACATCAAATCATTTAGTTCACTCTTGTTTAGGTACCCAACAATATTAAATGTTGTTAAACATGCAAGAGGTGAAGCATATGAAAACTACCTATCTAGACAAATTTAAATGAGGCCGGATATAACAAACAACAAATCCGGAATATCCTCATATGCAAATTATGGATTTGGTACTGTTCTGCCCTAAACCATATTTTAGTTTTTTTTAACATGCAAAGCAAGTACCCCATGTTAAACTAGGCATTTTTCTACCCCATTTACATATAAAGTTTATTAAATTTGGAGCTACGGTTATTAAGTTATGAATTAAAGCATTTTAGCATGGCAATAGGCAAAATATATGCAAACATCATTTTTAACATTTTTAACATGGTTGAAAGTTGGATAATATGAATCTACACAAAATTCTAAGCATTTTTCATATATAAGTTATTTTAATTCGATGCACGGTTGTGGAATTATTAAGTCCTGGGATAATAGCTAAAATCACAGAGAGGGAAATAAAGGACATGGGCCGAATCTGGCATACAGAGCACTTGGTTAGCCCGACAGCATGGGGAAAGAAAAAAAAGGAGGGCGCTCAAGGGGGCCTCACCATGGGCTATGGCCCAGTGGGAAGCAGAGGAGGCCGGCTTGCCTGCGGCCCACGCGGGCGCTGGATCTGGTGGCCCAGCAAGGAGGCAAGCGAGGCTGAGCGATCGTCCACCTGTGCCCACGCATGATGCAGAGGTCATTGTGGCGGCAAACTAGGTGGAGGCAGCAGGTCCAGGAGGTTGGGGACGGGCGCCGGAGGCCGGAGCAGACCAGATCCGGGTGCGGCGGCCCCATTTCCGATGATGGTCGATGGATCCGGTGAGGGTGAAGCAGATCGGCGGTGGTGCTCCATGGGATTCCTGGCAGAGAGAGAATGGAGGAGGGATAGGTTAGAGAGAGATCAGGGAGGAGGAAGGAGGGTGCGGGGTCGCTGGGTACTCATCTCCGGCGATGGCGGCGGCAGATGGCGTCGTCCAGTGGGCGGCGACGAGCGCTCTCGATCCCATCGGGATCGAGCGAGAGGGTGCGAGAGGTGGGAGGAATGGGGTGGCTCGGTCGTCTACAGGGCGGCGTCAGGCCAGATTTGGCCCGCAGTGGGCCGCGGACGGGCTTCGATGAGCTCGAGCGGTGCAGGGAGGCTGATGGGCGACGTAGCGTGACGGGGATGGTGGAGAGTGCCTGGCCAGCGGCGGCTGGCCAGTTGGGCGGTGCAAGTGGCGGCGGGGAGCGGCTGGGCGCGGAAACTGAGGAGGGGGAAGGCTAGAGGTAGGTGGATTGGTCTAGGCTGCCCAAAATTTGGAAGGAAGGGGGTTTATATAAGGAAAGGGGGGTTAGGATTAGGGTTAGGAGGGGTTTTGGGGCCCTCCGATCACGATTGGACGGCTCCGGACGAGAGGAGGGGTTAGATAGGTGGGCTAGAGGGTTGTGCTAGAGAGGTTGGGCTGAGATGAGAGGGAAGAAGGCAGCCCGACAACCGTTTTCGGAGACCGAAAACGTCCGACTATAGACCGCTATACTTCCTCTATAGTTATCCGCCGGGGCGTCAAACGGACTCCGAAGGTGATGAAACTTGGCAGGCGGCCTATCTACACTATAATAAGACCGCACACCAACTTTCATCCCATTCCGAGAACATTTTTATGCCACTTATAAAATAATATTTCGGAGGTGTCGCGGGCGCGTGCGAGTGTGTCTGGGCTCGGAACGGACAACGGAAAGAACTGGGAGACCCGAACGGATGCATGTTTTGAAAACATGATGATGCAATGCGGATGATGACATGGCAAGATGCAACACACAAGCGAATGACATGGCAACGACAGCGAACAACTGGGAGACACCTGGCGCATCGGTCTCGGGGCGTCACAATACTCATGCCCGTGTCAAGAGGTATGAGACCTCTAACAGTACTTTGCCTACAAGATGGAGGAGAATAGCTCAGCTAGTGAGCATGTGCTCAAAACGTCTAAGTACTACAATCTATTGAATCAAGTGGGAGTTAATCTTGCAGATAACATAGTGATTGATAGAGTTCTCTAGTCACTATCACCAAGTTACTAGAACTTCATGATGAACTATAATATGCAAGGGATAACGAAAACAATTCCCAAGCTCTTCGTGATGCTGAAATCGACGAAGGTAGAAATCAAGAAAAACACCAAGTGTTGATGGTTGACAAGACCACTAGTTTCACGAAAAGGGCAAAGGGAAGAAAGGGGAACTTCAAGAAAAACGGCAAGCAAGTAGCTGCTCAAGTGAAGAAGCCAAAGTCTAGACCTAATCCTGAGACTAAGTGCTTCTACTGCAAAGGGACTGGTCACTGTAAGCAGAACTGCCCCTAGATACTTGGCGGATAAGAAGGATGGCAAAATGAACAAAGGTATATTTGATATACATGTTATTGATGTGTAATTTACTAGTGTTTATAGCAACCCCTCGGTATTTGATACTAGTTCAATTACTAAGAGTAGTAACTTGAAACGGGAGTTGCAGAATGAACAGAGACTAGTTAAGGGTGAAGTGACGAAGTGTGTTGGAAGTGGTTCCAAGAATGATATGATCATCATCGCACACTCCCTATACTTTCGGGATTTTGAACCTAAATAAATGTTATTTTATGTTTGCGTTGAGCATGAATATGATTTGATCATGTTTATTGCAATACTATTGTTCATTTAAGTTAGAGAATAATTTTTGTTCTATTTACATGAATAAAACCTTCTATGGTTATACACCCAATGAAATTGATTTGTTGGATCTCGATCATAGTGATACACATATTCATAATATTGAAGCCAAAAGATGCAAAGTTAGTAATGATAGTGCAACTTATTTGTGGCACTGCCGTTTGAGTCATATTGGTGTAAAGCGCATGAAGAAACTCCATGCTGATGGGCTTTTGGAATCACTTGATTATGAATCAGTTGGTTCTTGCGAACCATGCCTCATGGGCAAGATGACTAAGACTCCATTCTCTGGAATAATGGAGCGAGCAATAGACTTGTTGGAAATAATACATACTGATGTATGCAGTCCGATGAGTGTTCAGGCTCACGGCGGGTATTTTCTGACCTTCACATATGATTTGAGCAGATACGAATATATCTACTTGATGAAACATAAGTCTGAAACATTTGAAAAGTTCAAAGAATTTTAGAGTGAAGTGGAAAATCATCATAACAAGAAAATAAAGTTTCTATGATCTGATCGCGGAGATGAATATTTGAGTTACGAGTTTGGTCTTCAACTAAAACAATGTGGAATAGTTTCACAAATTCATGCCACCTGGAACACCACAATATAATGGTGTGTCTGAACATCATAACCATACTTTATTGGATATAGTGCACTCTATGATGTCTCTTACCGATTTGCCACTATTGTTTTGGGGTTATGCATTAGAGACAGCTAAATTCACATTATATAGGGCACCGTCTAATCCGTTGAGATGACACCGTATGAACTATGGTTTGCCTAGAAACCTAAGCCGTCGTTTCTTAAAGTTTGGGGTTGTGATGCTTATGTGAAAAACTTTCATCCAGATAAGCACAAACCTAAATCGGAAAAGTGTGTCTTCATAGGATACCCAAAAGAAACTGTTGGGTACACCTTCTATCACAGATCCGAAAGACAATATCTTTGTTGCTAAGAGTGGATCCTTTCTAGAGAAGAAGTTCCTCTCGAAAGAAGTGAATGGGAGGAATGTAGAACTTTATAATGTAATTGTACCTTCTCCCGAATTTGTAAGTAGTTCATCATAGAAATCAGTTCTAGTGATCTCTACACCAATTAGTGAGGAAGCCAATGATGATGATCATGAAACTTCAGATCAAGTTACTACCGAACCTCGTAGGACAACCAGAGTATGGTCCGCACCAGAGTGGTACAGTAATCCTTTCTGGAAGTCATGTTACTAGACCATGACGAACCTACTAACTATGAGGAAGCGATGATGAGCCCAGATTCCATGAAATGGCTTGAGGCCATGAAATCTGAGATGGGATCCATGTATGAGAACAAAGTATGGACTTTGATTGACTTGCCCAATGATCGATGAGTCATTAATGTCGGCATCCTGGGAACGGGGGTCCCCAGGCTTGCCTGCCTGCGGCCCGCAGCGTGGCTAAGCTAGTAGGCCGTATGACCCACCTTCATCAACAAGGCATCCAAGACCCTCGCGAGGGGCCAAGCCTCACGAGGCGGACGACACAAGACCTTCTCTGGAGCGCCCTAGTCAGGCAGGCTCACGAGGAGCGGAGATATCAAGGAAAGGCGAACCTCGCGAGGCTCTCGTGATGTGAGCCATGATGATCGACACCAGGCGGGCGCCACGCAGGCGCCAGGTCGGCGCCAGCGCGCACAACGTCCTTGTTTCCTCTTTGGTGCTAAGGAAACCAGTGCAAGAGAGGAGTACCGAGGCATCAGGCAAAGGTTGCCATTTTGGTGCAACAAGACCGAGACCAGAAGGACGGCAAGACAGAGGTCATCGTGGAGCCCAAGACGGCGTCACCACCAGAGCCTTTGGCAGGCGAAGACCACATTTGTCAGGATAGCGCGTACTAGTTGTCCCCCTTTAAATTTGCCCGCCATTGTTGGCTCCCTTCCTGCTCAAGATTCGGGAAGAGGAGCATGGCCTCTATAAGTAGGACTAGCCACCACCATAGGGCAGAAAAAGAGAGATCTGGGATCACTCTCACCCACACAAGTTAGCCAATCACAAGAACACCTCAACCTCAGGAGGCTGTTCTTCCCATTGTATTGTTCATCATCAGCCCAAGAGGCAATCCACCACCACCACACTGGAGTAGGGTATTACACCACAACGGTGGCCCGAACCAGTATAAATCTTGTGTCTTTTCGCGTTGCAAGTTCGTCGAGTTTGTCCGCGAGATCTTATCGAGCTAGGGCGTAGATCGGTGGGAGGAAAAGACTTCATGCGCACCCCAGTGTTCGAACCTTAAGGGTTTTCCAGAACCCCACATCCGATATTTGGCGCGCCAGGTAGGGGTGCGCCGTAGCTTCCCCTCTGTCGATCTGCGCTCCGTCGCCACCGCGCTTCGCCCACATGGCAGGCGCCCTGCCGCTGACTTCGGCGGTCAATGTTGACAATGGGGCCAGGGGGCTCCGAGCCCTGGCCCCCGCTCTATGGCGGTTGCAGTGGCCGCCCAAGTTCAGGCCGGAGATGCCGCCGCGCTACGATGGCGTGGCGGACCCGTCATTTTTCCTGCTGGCGTGCGAGGAGGCCGTCCTCAAAGCCGGGGGCGACGACAAGGTCATCACCAACTGGCTTCCCTTGTAACGCCCTCGATGCGGCTATGGCTCCTACGTGTCGAAGCACGACTTAGAGGCATAACCGCATTGAAAGCAATGTCGCAAGTAAGGCAATCTTCACAACAACCCATGTAAATAGATAATAAGGGGAAAGGTACATAGTTGGCTTACACTCGCCATGTCACACAAAGTACATAAATAGCATTACATCAACCAATACAATCATGGTCCGACTACGGTACCAAAATAAAAGATCAAACCCAACATGCGACACTGTCCCGATCGCCCCAACTGGGCACCACTACTGATCATCAGGGAAAGACACATAGTAACGGCGTGAGGCTTCGCCGAACTCCCACTTGAGCTCAAGCGCATCATCTGGAACGGAGTCATTGGGTCCTGCATCTGGTTTGGAAGTAATATGTGAGCCATGGGGACTCAGCAATCTCGCACCCTCGCGATCAAGACTATTTAAGCTTATAGGTAAGGCAAGGTAAATATGTGGAGCTGCAGCAAGCGACTAGCATATATGGTGGCTAACCTGTTCGCAAAAGAGAGCAAGAAGAGAAGGCAAAGCACGAAAGAAGAACTAGAGAACAACCTACGGCAAACATAACTCCAACACCGTGTTCACTTCCCGGACTCCGCCGAGAAGAGACCATCACGTTAACACACACAGTTGATTCATTTTAATTAAGTTAAGGTTCAAGTTATCTACAACCGGACATTAACAAATTCCCATCTGCCCATAACCGCGGGCACGGCTTTCGAAAGTTCAAATCCCTGCAGGGGAGTCCCAGCTTAGCCCATGACAAGCTCTCACGGTCAACGAAGGATAAACCTTCTCCCGAGACATTCCGATCAGACTCGGTATCCCGGTTCTACAAGACAACTTCGACGAAGATAAAACAAGTCCAGCAACACCGCCCGAATGTGCCGACAAATCCCGATAGGAGCTGCACATATCTCGTTCTCAGGGCACACTCAGATGAGCCAGACGTCGGGTAGGCCAGCCCAGGGTTGCCCCTGGTAGCCCCGGACATCGCTCGGTTGGACCAACACTCAGAGGAGCACTGGCCCGTGGGGGTTTAAATAAGATGACCCTCGGGCTCTGGAAACCCAAGGGAAAAGAGGCTAGGTGGCAAATGGTAAAACCAAGGTTGGGCATTGCTGGAGGAGTTTTATTCAAGGCGAACTGTCAAGCGGTTCCCATTATTACCCAACCGCGTAAGGAACGCAAAATCCGGGAACATAACACCGATATGACGGAAACTAGGGCGGCAAGAGTGGAACAAAACACTAGGCAAGAGGCCAAGCCTTCCACCCTTTACCAAGTATATAGATGCATTAAGATAACAAGATAATATAATGATATCCCAACAAGAAAATAATGTTCCAACAAGGAACGATCTCCAATCTTCACCTGCAACTAGCAACGCTATAAGAGGGGCTGAGCAAAGCGGTAACATAGCCAATCAACGGTTTGCTAGGACATGGTGGGTTAGAGGTTTGACATGGAAATTTGGGAGACATGATAAGCAAGTGGTAGGCATCGTAGCATAGGCATAGCAAAAGAGCGAGCATCTAGCTAGCAAAGATAGAAGTGATTTCGAGGGTATGATCATCTTGCCTGCAAAGTTGTCAGAGTTGACTGGATCCTCGAAAGCAAACTCAACTGGCTCCTCATTAGAGAACTCATCTCCCAGCTCTACCCAAACAAGACAAACAAGCAAAAGGAACACAATCAACCACGTGCAAAGCTCAAACAACATGATGCAAACATGGTATGCTATGCGGGATGCGATATGTGATGCATATGCAAGATTTGACACGGAATGATTGAACCCGGCCTCAACTTGGAAAACCAAGAGTGCCACTGGAAAGGTGAGGTGATTTCGGTTGCAATCGATATAAAGAACACCGGAATCGGATGCACGGTTTGGAAATGGCAAGCAAAACAAATATGGCACCGGTCTGCGATAAACAGCAAGTAGCCATCTAAATGCATCCAGATAATTATGCTACAGCACTCAAACATGGCAACAAAATACATGGCGGGGATCCACTCATGATGCTTGACAAAAGATGAACACTGAGCTACAAAATACAATTGCAAGCATGTGAACATGGCAAAAACATAATCAGATCTCAGACTCAGAGAAAAACTGGAGCATGCAAATCTATTAACGAGTAGGCATGTTTACGAGCTCGATGCACTCACTACAGAGCAAGGCATGACAAACTAAGCATACACCCATCAAGAATACACATTGTATAAGCTAGACATGGCAAGAACAACAACATAGCATGCACAGATCAACAACAACATCCTCAGCAAAATCGCTAACAAGTAGACAATCTGCCAGGAATTACGAAATAGCTAAAGTAGAGCTCGATTGACTCAAGCTAGGGTGCTCCATAATTGTAAACAAAGACATGGATGGATAGAGCACCAAAATATTAACAAATCATCCTTACTGATCATCCTCAAAAGAGACACGGATCACTAGGAAACAACGTGAACATATGGCATATTGACAAAAACAGATCAAGGACTTAGTGAAATTTCTAAGTCCCTGAAATCAGCATTAACGAATGCACCACTTTGCAAGCTTGTTCTAGTCACCAAACATATCAAAAAAATACATGGATAGCACCTCTGTAAAGATGGCAAAGCATATAACAAAACTCATGTAGAGCTCAGGAGCATATCATGCACACATTAATCATGGCAAAAATGACAAATAGCTATTTGGTGCAGCAGATCTAACAATTAACTAAAATAGCACTCTTCCAACAGCATTCCGGGAATGAAGATGAGCTCAAATGAAAATGATGCAATGAGATGAAATGATGTACTCTCTGAGGCGAACATTTTGATATGCTACACGCCCAAAACGGAGCTACGGATGCGGAGATATAGCATGATGAAAAATGCCAATTATCTAGGGTTTCGGGAGAAACTCAACCGAGAGAAAAATATCCCAGATCTGGATCTGGCCGGGCGCGTTCTTCGAGGATCACCGGGGAACACTGTAGCTCGCCGGAGACGGTGGATCCGGCCGACGTGCTCGCCGGAGGAGGAGCTCGGGGCCGCGGGGAGGCTCGCCGGAGACCGGTGCGGGCGCGGGGCGGCGCTCCTCGGTGAGGGGCGGCGATCGGCGAGATGGGGCGGCATGGAGGGCGCCAGAGTCCGGCCGGAGATGGCGCCGGGCGGCGAGGTGGTGGACCGGGCGTGGGGAAGAAGGCCCCGGGCGGCGGCGGGTGGCGTTGGGCCTCGGGGGCCCGACCTGGACCTCCCGGGCCGGCGGCGGCGACGAAGTAGGGCTGCGGCTCGGCCAATGGGGGCATGCCACATGGCGGCGGGGGTGGAACCGGACACGTCCTGCACCGGCGGACGTTGTCCGGCGCGCGGAGGAAGACGGAGGCTAGGGTTTCGGGGGAGAGATCCGAAATTTCGGGGAGAGACCTATTATATAGGCATAGGGGGAGCTAGGAGAGTCCAAATGAGGTGCGGTTTTCGGCCACGCGATCGTGATCGAACGCTCTAGATGATGGAGAGGGTTTAGGTGGGTTTTGGGTCAAATTGGAGGGGTGTTGGGCTGCAATACACATGAGGCCTTCTCGGTCCCTCGGTTAACCGTTGGAGCATCAAACGAAGTCCAAATGGTACGAAACTTGACAGGCGGTCTACCGGTAGTAAACCAAGGCTGCTTGGCAAGTCTCGGTCCAATCCGGAAATGTTTAACCCCCACACACGAAAGGAAGGTAGAAAGGACCACCGGAGGAGATAGGAGCGCCGGAATGCAAAACAGACAACGGGGAAAATGCTCGGATGCATGAGACGAACACGTATGCAAATGCAATGCACATGATGACATGATATGAGATGCATGACAACGACAACAACACACGGAGACAAAAACCCGAACCCGAGGAAATAAAATAACTTAGCGCCGGAAACGGTAAGAGTTGGAGCACATATAAGGTAAATTACATCCGGGGTGTTACACATGGCCCTCGCCGGCGAGCCACGCGCCTGGCTGCTCAACCTTCCCGGACCCACGGTGGCATCTTGGGAGGAGCTCCGTGACCTCTTCACTGCTCTCTACGCGGTGCCGGCGCACCACACAGTCACGGCCCTGCTGGGCGGCTCTCAAGCACCGCCATCAGACCGCCACGCCAAGCCATTCCTCCATCGGATCAGGGCCACCCCTAGGCGCCCGGGGGCTCCGCCGGGCTGGGCTGCGCCAGAGGCCGACCTTACCTTTGGCTCAGAAGACCACCTGACTCCACCGCCGGCTCCGGAATGCTCCCGATGCTCTGCAACCCCACCATCTGCAACGTGGCCGTCACCAAGACCCTCATCGACAGTGGTGCTGGCCTCAACTTGATCTCTGTGGAAGCCTTCAGCCTTCTCCACGTGCCACTCGAGCGGCTCGGCCTCAGTAAGCCCTTCTCGGGAGTGGGTGGTGGAGCTGCCCGCTCCCTGGGACAGATCCGCCTCCCTGTCACCTTCAGCACACACGACAACTACCGCACCGAGCTGGTGGACTTCGACATCGCTCGCATCGGTCTCCCATACAATGCCATCCTCAGGTACCCGGCTCTCGCTCAGTTCATGGCGGCGACTCACCCGGCTTACAACCTCATGAAGATGCCAGGGAGCAGGGGCATCCTCACCATCAAGGGGGATACTAAGGAGGCCGTGATGGCGCTCAGGCTCGCCTCCAAGACCGCGGCAGCAGCACAACCCGCCGACGCCGGTGCCCCGCGGCCCGGGAGGCCGCACCCACTAAGAAGAAGCAGTTGTTCACCCAGGACAAGGCAGAAACCAAGCAGGTGTCGGTCAGCGAGGACGGGTCTTCAGGAGCCACCTTTACCATAGGAGCCGGCCTTGACCCGGAACAAGAAGAAACCCTAGTGAGGTTCTTGCGCACGAACAAGGAGATATTCGTGTGGGAGCCCAATCAGTCGGTAGGGGTCCCGAGGGAGGTGATCCAGCATCATCTAGGGGTATGCCCCAACATCCGCCCCGTGAAGCAGCGAGCAAGGTGGCAGTCCACTAAGAAGCAGGCCTTCATTGTCCAAGAGACATGCAAGCTGGAAGCGGCAGGTACCATCCGAGAGGTCCGATACCCCGAATGGCTGGCGAACCCTGTCATGGTGCCGAAAAAGGCGGGAAGGAACGGATGTGCGTCGACTTCACTAATCTTAACAAAGCCTGCCCTCAAGACCCGTTCCCACTCCTGCGCATCGACCAGATCGTTGACTCCACCGCCGAGTGTGACCTGCTGTGCTTCCTGGATGCGTTCTCAGGGTATCATCAAATCAAGATGGCGGTGGAAGATGTGGAGAAGACGGCCTTCCTAACACCATGTGGGGTGTACTGCTACACCTTCATGCCCTTCGGGCTGCGGAACGCGGGCGCGACCTTTCAGCGGTTGATACACATCGCTCTGGGGCGACAGCTCGGGAGGAACGCAGAGGCTTACGTCGATGACATAGTGGTCAAGTCTCGCGAGGCAAGGACATTGATTCAAGACTTAGAGGAGACCTTCGAGAGCTTGCGCCAAGTGAACTTAAGGCTCAACCCGGAGAAGTGCGTGTTCGGTGTCCCCTCCAGCAAGCTGCTGGAATTCCTCGTATCCCACAGGGGATCGAGGCGAACCCGGAGAAGGTCAAGGCTATCGAGGACATGATCCCACCGCAGACCCTCAAAGAGATGTAGAAGCTGGCAGGGCGGGTGACCGCGTTAGGGCGTTTCATCTCCAAACTGGGAGAGCGTGCCTTACCATTCTTCAAGCTCATGAAGAGGAAGGGCCCGTTCGAGTGGAACCCGGAGGCCGACCGGGCCTTCCAAGACCTCAAGAAATACCTTACAAGCCCCCTAGTGATGGTGGCACCACGGCCCCTCGAGCCTCTGGGACTCTACCTTGTTGCCACCCCGTACTCCGCCAGCGCGGCGTTGGTGGCGGTTCGGGAGGAGCGCCAAGCCAAGGGCGCACCCCGCCAGGCCAAGGCTGAAGCAGCGCGGTGTCAGGAAGGCGCAGCAAAGGCATCAGCGATGGAAGGCCAAGCTCGGCAGGGTGACATTGCAGAAGCTCCTGAGGACAGTCGGGTCTCAGGGACCCTTCCACCTCAGGATACGCCCCGATCTCCGCAGGACCCGAGCCTCGATAGCGTGCCAGCCCTCGTCGAACACCCGGTGTACTTTGTTAGCACCATACTACAGGACGCGAGAGCACGCTACCCCATGCCCCAGAAACTCCTGCTCGCGCTCTTGGTGGCCTCACGCAAGCTGCGACACTACTTCCAGGGCCACCCCATCAAGGTCGTCTCAGCCTACCCACTAGAAAGAATACTTAGGAGCCCTAACTCAGCCGGAAGGGTCGCAGAGTGGAACATCGCGTTGCAAGCATTCCAGTTGGAGTTCAGCACTACCAGGGTCATCAAGGGGGGCGCACTTGCTGACATTGTGGACGAATGGACGGATGCCCCGACACTTGAGGAAGGAGAAGACCGGTCCACCTCCCCAGGAAGTGAGGCTCTGGACGGTTGGATCATGTATTTCTATGGCGCTTTCGCACACCAGGGCGCGGGGGCTGGAGCAGTGCTCATCTCGCCCACCCAGGACAGGTTCTACTACGCCGTGCAACTCTACTTTCAGCACGGCAAGAAGGTCTCCAACAACATCGCAGAATACGAAGGCCTCATAGCCGGCCTGAAGGCTGCAGTGGCCCTTGGGGTGAAGCGCCTCACCGTCAGAGGCGACTCACAACTCCTCGTAAACTTCTCCAACAAGGTGTATGAGCCGAAGGACGAGCATATGGAGGCCTACCTCGCGGAGGTGCGCAAGATGGAGAAACAGTTCTCGGGCCTGGAGCTGCAGCACGTGCCTTGGGGCACCAACAAGGAAGCCGACGACATCGCCAGGAGAGCATCCAAGCGGCAACCTCAGGAGCCAGGCGTCTTTGAGGAGCAGCTCTTCAAGCCATCAGTTGCGCCACCTCTCTCAGGAATGACTCAGCCTCGGGAAGAGCTCCCCCAGCCTCCGGCCGCGGGAGCCCCGACCTGTGGACCGACCTTCGGAGCTCGGCTGCTCTTGGCGCTCGAGCCCCGGGAGGAATGATGGACCAAGGAATTCAAGGAGTACTTAATGCATGGGACGTTGCCGGAGAAGGAAGAGGAGGCGGAGCACGAGGCCCAGCAAGCCACGGCATACTGTATCCAAGACGGCGAGTTATATAGGAAGCGACAGAACGATGTCACACTACGCTGCATATCTAGCAACCAAGGAAGGGAGTTGCTGATTGACATACACGGCGGGGACTACGGACACCACTCGTCATCACAGACCCTCATCGGCAAGGTGTTCCGCAGTGGATTCTACTGGCCTACAGCACTCAACGACGTAGCCGAGCTGGTGAAGTCTTGCGAAGCTTGCCAATTCCACGCCAAACAAATCCTGAAGGAAATATGCCCTAGAGGCAATAATAAAGTTATTATTTATTTCCTTATATCATGATAAATGTTTATTATTCATGCTAGAATTGTATTAACCGGAAACATAATACATGTGTGAATACATAAACAAACAGAGTGTCACTAGTATGCCTCTACTTGACTAGCTCATTGATCAAAGATGGTTAAGTTTCCTAACCATAGACATGAGTTGTCATTTGATTAACGGGATCACATCATTAGGAGAATGATGTGATTGACATGACCCATTCCGTTAGCTTAGCACACGATCGTTTAGTATGTTGCTCTTGCTTTCTTCATGACTTATACATGTTCCTATGACTATGAGATTATGCAACTCCCATTTACCAGAGGAACACTTTGTGTGCTACCAAATGTCACAACGTAACTGGGTGATTATAAAGGTGCTCTACAGGTGTCTCCGAAGGTACTTGTTGGGTTGGCGTATTTCGAGATTAGGATTTGTCACTCCGATTGTCGGAGAGGTATCTCTGGGCCCTCTCGGTAATGCACATCACTTAAGTCTTGCAAGCATTGCAACTAATGAGTTGGTTGCGGGATGATGTATTACGGAACGAGTAAAGAGACTTGCTAGTAACGAGATTGAACTAGGTATTGAGATACCGATGATCGAATCTCGGGCAAGTAAACATACCGATGACAAAGGGAACAATGTATGTTGTTATGCGGTCTGACCGATAAAGATCTTCGTAGAATATGTAGGAGCCAATATGAGCATCCAGGTTCCGCTATTGGTTATTGACCGGAGACGTGCCTTGGTCATGTCTACATAGTTCTCGAACCCGTAGGGTCCGCACGCTTAACGTTACGATGACAGTTATATTATGAGTTTATATGTTTTGATGTACCGAAGGTTGTTCGGAGTCCCGGATGTGATCACGGACATGACGAGGAGTCTCGAAATGGTCGAGACATGAAGATTGATATATTGGAAGCCTATGTTTGGATATCGGAAGTGTTCCGGGTAAAATCGGGATTTTACCGGAGTACCGGGAGGTTACCGGAACCCCCCGGGAATCAAATGGGCCTTAGTGGGCCTAGGTGGATGAGAGGAGAGGAGGCAAGGGCTGGCCGCGCGCCCCTCCCCCCTAGTCCGAATAGGACAAGGAGAGGAGGGCAGCGCCCCCCTTCCTTCTCCTCCACTCCTTCCCCCTCAAGTCCTAATCCAACTAGGAAAGGGGGGAGTCCTACTCCAAGTGGGAGTAGGACTCCTCCTAGCGCGCCCTCTCCCTTGGCCGGCCACACACCCCCTTGCTCCTTTATATACGGGGGCAGGAGGGCACTGTCGGTGTCAAAACCAGCGGATCTCGGGTAGGGGGTCCCGAACTGTGCGTCTAAGGCGGATGGTAACAGGAGGCAGGGGACATGATGTTTTACCCAGGTTCGGGCCCTCTTGATGGAGGTAAAACCCTACGTCATGCTTGATTTATTCTTGATGATATGAGTATTACAAGAGTTGATCTACCACGAGATCGGAGAGGCTAAACCCTAGAAGCTAGCCTATGGTATGATTGTATGTTGTCCTACGGACTAAAACCCTCCGGTTTATATAGACACCGGAGGGGGCTAGGGTTACACATGGTCAGTTACAAAGGAGGAGATGTCCATATCCATACTGCCTAGCTTGCCTTCCACGCCAAGTAGAGTCCCATCCGAACACGAGACGAAGTCTTCAATCTTGTATCTTCATAATCTAACAGTCCGGCCAAAGGATATAGTCTGGCTGTCCGGAGACCCCCTAATCGAGAACTCCCTCGGTAGCCCCTGAACCAGGCTCCAATGACAATGAGTCCGGCGCGCAGTGTTGTCTTCGGCATTGCAAGGCGGGTTCCTCCTCGGATACACCACAGAAGAGTTCGAATAAAAGGATAGTGTCCGACCCTGCAAAATAAGTTCCACATACCACCGTAGAGAGAATAATATTTCCATAAATCTAATCTGCTGACATGTTTTGGCACCATGACATCATGCCATGGCTCGGTGATTATTCGAACCGTTTTTCTTTAACTAGCCCCGCACATAACGCGAGGCAGTTTCTTGACACGTCTCGTCAAAGCAGAGATCGTGTCCCCCTTATTACGGGATTCTCATCAATACGGTCGTGGGTAACCCAACCACGCCTAGGACTCCTAGATTTTAGGCAAGTCCCAAATGGCCACAAGGAGGACGCTTGATATTCACCCTCTTTATAAAGGGTCAAGGCTTTTACTTTTTTCCTCCCGTGCTCAATCGAATCCTTCCCCCGCCTCGAGTTCTAACACTCAAAGCCTAGGTCAGGTGCTTCGGATCTTCAATCATGTCCGGATCCAGCCTCCAGGGCCGGTGGATGCCCTCCATCGTCACGGAAGAGGATATCAAGAAGTTGAGGGAGGCAAGATACCTGACCGCCGAAGTCTCACATCGGCTGCCCGCCCGAGGGCATGTCGTCCCTACTCCTGAACCCAATGAAGACATCGTGTTCATCTCCCACTTCCTCCGAGGACTAGGCCTCACTCTGGATCCCTTCGTTAGGGCTTTGATGTTCTATTACGGGCTTGATTTCCACGACCTAGCCCCGGATTCCTTTCTCCACATCTCGGCATTTATTGTCATATGTGAGGCCTTCCTCCGCATTACCCCTCACTTCGGCCTGTGGCTCAAGACCTTTGATGTGAAGCCGAAGACGGTCGAGGGGCGGTATGCAGCGTGCGGGGGTGCATTAATAAGCAAGATTGCCGGAGCTCCATGGCCAAAAGGTTCCTTTCCAGAGGTGTCTGGATTATGGCAACGAGAGTGGTTCTACATCACCGCTCCTAGAAGTGCCAAGTGGGTAGCTTCCCCCGCCTTTCGCTCGGGCCCTCCACCACAACTGATGTCATGGATCAGCAGGGGGCTGAGCTGGGGTCCAGCCAAGTATGTTACCATACTGTAGAGCCGCATCCGGGATCTCTTCGAGGGATATTTTAGTTTAGTTATGGTAGTGCAAGTCATGCTGGTTCATCAAGTCCAGCCTTGCAAACGCCGGCCCCTCCGCTTGTGGGAATTCAACCCAGAAGGAACACGCGCTATTCGGAATTTCCTCGGCCTGACGCACGAGGAGATGTGCAAGTCATTCTTCAGACACCTCCGAGGACGTGGGCCTGAGCAGCAACCGCATCGCGGCCCAAGTAAGTAATCCTCTAGCCGAACACACTGTCTTTCATTTATCATGACGTCATTCTGAAGAATCGCTTTTTGACCAGGACTGGATAACAAAGGCGAAGATGATCCGGTGTTCGACCCCCCTTCCCGAAGGCTTGGACAATCCGGTGCTGGAAAAGATGCTCGAGCCAGCACCTTGCCTGGTGCCCTAGAAGGAAGATGAAGGGGGGAATAAAGAGGGCGAAAGAGGGCCCCCACCGCTACCTATTCCAACCGAGGGAACGAGCGCCTCCATGAGGGAGGATAACCAAGGGAAGGAATCTAACATTCCCTCGCCCCAGGGGAGGAAGAGGACTACCTCTGATGACCCAGAGACCAAGGTTTCCAAACGGGAGAAGAAAACTCCACCGGAGGGTCCCGCCTTGGAGGGTGCTCTTGCCGCACAAAGTCCATGCGGGGATCAGCCCTCTAACGAGCTGTAAGTAATCAAAAAGTACTTAATAGTGAAGATATACTACCTTACTTCTGAGGAAGATAACCGAAGCATCTATCTTGCAGTTCGGATCTGAGCCCTTCTCAGCGGAGCTCGTCTTCGGGGGATCTTCTTCCGGAGATGATGGAGAGCGAAACGCCTCCCCCGGACTCCCTGGCTCAAGAAGCGGGCGACCTTGAAGTGTCGTCATGGAGAGTTTCTCCGGATCCGGCAAGGCCAAAAGGTAATCCCATGGTCACCCGAAGCCCTCAGTATCCGGCTCTTGAAGGGAGCAATCAAAAGAGTCCGGCACCACTTGGTATGTGGTCGGACATACTGAAGGGTCTGCTAGAGCAAGCGACTATCTCAGAATAGCACCGTACATTAATATGTACGGTGATTGAAAGGATTTCGTCCGCCGAAAACGGGTTGCATGAAGCCTTTATGAGTCTACTGACGGGCTTTGAGGTACGTGGAATGATATGCATTTGTGGTAGTACCGCACATTTTTAGGTGCGCCCTGTGTAGATAGTAGCCCCTGAGACTCTGGTTGTCGTCGAGAATGGCGGCGAACAGAGGATCGTAGTCCCAGGTAATAACCAGACTTCCGTTATGTGCAGGTGTCTAAAGCTCCGGTGGCTAGCCGGACTGATGGGGTTGCCGAACTAAAACGGCGACTAGATGCGGCGGATGCCGACATCGAGCTTGTTAACAAGCGGCTTGACGAGGCACAGGGTAGGTGATGTTTATAGTGAATGTCACATAGTAAGAGCAGCGTGATGCCAGTATCTTTAATATGTTGTGACTGCAGATGGAGCTGCCAACATGGAGGCCCTGCGGGCGGAGCTTGCCCGAGCCAAGGAGCAAGCGAGGAGTAGTAATGCGGCCGCTTTGAAGGCGGCCGAAGAGTTGAGAGCCGAGAAGGCTGCGCATAGCGAGAGCAAAGATAAAATGGCCAAAATGGCTGTGAAGTTAAAAGACACTGCCGACCGCTGCCAGTTTCTTGAAGAAGAAAACCGGGCGAAGGCTACGGACCTTGAAAAGGCCACAATGGCGACCAAAGACACCCGCTCTGCAATGAGAGCGAAGAAGGAGGAGCTGCGTGAAGCCGGGGACATTCTGGCTGGGAAACCCTTTATGCTGCGGAGGAAGTTCGGCGATCCGCGGTATGCCCCTCTGGATCGGCTGTGGAGTTCGGCCGACGCATATATGGACTTAGCGGCGAGCGTTGTCGATGCGGCCGAATACTTCTGAGATCAAACAGATCGTGAAGTGGACAAGCTGTTCTGGTCACAATTTAACGTTCCAGAGCCTCCGCTTCCATTGACTGATCAGCTTGCTGAATGGGCCGAACTCAATAGATTGTCCGGACTCGCATAGAGGGCTTGCGGATGGCCCTTGCCCGTGTCAAAACATACTAGGCGGAGATGGATGCCACCACTGTCGCGGCGCAGGGTTCGGCCATAGGCCGAGTGGCTGCCGAGCACTATTTTGAAGAAGTTCTTGAGGGCGCTCGTGCGATAGAGGCCCAGTGCTCGAAGAATGTTATATTTGAGTGATATGTATTCCTATTTTAAAAACAACGTTTTATTGATTTTATCAAGGATGTATTTATACTTTTGCCCGAAAGTATTGTGATGCCTCCTGTGCGGCCGTTTATGTATACATGTATATAACCTGAAAGATTGCAGTCGTCGGCTTCAGCCCCCACGCATATAATGCGGGGGTGTTTGCAGAAGACGCGTATTCACACTTAATCCAACGTCTTGGTCCTATTAAGGAGGTGATAGCGCAGCGAACTAGGAAACCGGACTATAATGCTTTAACACTTTCACTTAGCCATAGGAGTTTGACAGTGGGGCTACTATATAGCCCCTGGTGGCTCCGCACTCATCCGGATTCGGGGTGCGTACATGCCTGGCCGGGAAACGGCCCTTCGTTAATGCGGAGGAATCCCGAAGATTCCAATAAGTCATCGAGTGGTTGACCAGTCTCACGCTATATCATGATAGTCAGTTTTCGGCTTTCTCTACTGAGGTGCTCGTCTGGATGAACCAGGGCACAATCGCAGTAGTTCTCCTGGTGTCGCCTTAGCCGATAGAGCGGAACATAAGGCAGCAAAACAGAGGAGCCGGGAAAACCCAACATTTGACCAAAGACATGATTCGGTGCTGATGCATATAAGGCCAAACTCGCGACACCGAACACTCCCTAAGGTATTCGGTCTTTATGGTGTAAACCGGGTCTAAACAGTACCCTTTGTAATAAGCCCCTGGTGTCCAGGTACATGCATTATTCTGGCGTGGCCACATAACAAGACGTCAGCATCCTTCTCGGTTGTACTGAGAATCCGAGGGATGTAAATCAACAAGAGACAGTAAAAAAGGTTTACGCAGGGTCTCAATCTACAAAGAATCCTTGGAGCGGGTCCCTGCTGCACGTCTGCGCCTGTGTCTCCGTTGTGCCGTATCCTGGACGGGTGTAGCACGATGGTCATCTAAAAAAGAGAGGAACTTAACTGAAAAGTTGCCGTGCAAAAGTTAAGTTATACTAAATAAACAATATATAGTTGAAAATGAGTAAAGGTGAGCCTTATTGCCACTTTTGCGAGCGCGTTGAGCCCCTTGTATTGTAATAGGGGTATAGCCATCAAACATGTATTCATTACATATAGCTGAGCCGGACTCGTCTAGCCGTGTCCGTGGTCTTAACGACCTGTCAAATGCTTGAGTTGGTGAGGCCGTTTAGTGTGCGGTAGCCAAGGCGGCCGCACCGTCTTCGGCGCGCAAGGAGCGCTCAATATTTCCATTTACTGTAATGATACCGCGTGGACTGGGCATCTTGAGCTTGAGGGAAGCGTAATGTGGTATTGCGTTAAAGCGAGCGAAAGCTTCGCGTCCGAGTAGTGCTTCATAGCCACTTTGGAACGGAGCGACGTGGAAAGTTAAATTTTCGCTGCGGAAGTTATCGGGGAAGCCGAATATAACCTCTAGTAGCAGGGAGCCCCTGCAGTGAGCCTCCAGGCCTAGCGTTACTCCTTTAAAGGTAGCATTCCTGCGGCCAATTTTTGTTGGGTCTATCCCCATTTTGCGGACTATGTCCTGATATATCAGATTTAAACTGCTGCTGCCGTCCATCAGGACTCGGGTGAAGTGGTATCCGTCAATTATTGGATCTAATACCAAGGCAGCCCACCCCGCACACCGGATACTTGCCGAGTAATCCCGATTGTCGAAGGTGATCGGTTGGGACGACCAGTGGCGGAGCTCCACGGTGATAGGCCCTGGGGCATGTTCCTCTAAAGGTGTCGCTTTGTTTCTCCCTTTTATCACGTGTAACACGTTGACTGTTTTTACTTCTGGTGGGAATTTTTTCCGTTCCCCTGTGCTTTGCTTGCGAGGCTCGTCCGCGTCTTCACTTGGTGTATCCTGCCCCTTGTGTTCGGCGTTGAGCTTGCCGGATTGTTTGAAGACCCAACATTCTCTGTGGGTATGGTTTGCAGGTTTATCCGGGGTGCTATGGATCTGACATATTTGGTCCAGAATTTTGTTTAGGCTGGACAATTCGTCTCTGTTGCCTTTGGAGGGCGGCTTCTGCTGCCCTGGCCGAGAGCTTCTAAATCCGGCGTTTACCGCCGTGCTCTTCGGACTGTCTTCTTTGTTCCGGCGCTTATTCTTGCTGTGTCGTGATTTCCCGTTTCCATCCCTGACTTCGGATGTACTTGGGTCGCTGGTGCTGCATCGGGCTAACCAGCTATCCTCGCCCGCGCAAAAATGGGTCATGAGGCTTGTTAATGCTGCCATTGTTCTTGGCTTTTCTTGACTGAGGTGTCTGGCAAGCCATTCGTCTCGAATGCTATGCTTGAAAGCTGCTAAGGCTTCGGCGTCCGGACAGTCAACTATTTGGTTCTTTTTAGTGAGGAACCTGTTCCAAAGTTTTCGGGCTGACTCACCGGGCTGTTGAGTTATATGACTTAAACCGTCTGCATCCGGTGGACGGACATATGTCCCTTGAAAATTTGCCCGAAAGGCGTCTTCGAGCTCTTCCCAGCTTCTGATGGAGTTTTCGGGGAGGCTTTTAAGCCAGTGCCGAGCTGGCCCTTTGAGCTTGAGGGGTAAGTACTTGATGGCGTGGAGATCGTCTCCTCGAGCCATATGGATGTGGAGGATGTAGTCCTCAATCCAGACCCCAGGCTCTGTTGTTCCGTGTACGCCTCTATGTTTACGGGTTTCAATCCCTCTGGAAATTCATGGTCCAGCACCTCGTCGGTGAAACATAGAGGGTGTGCGGCACCCCTGTATTTGGGTGTACCGTGGTGTTCGGATGTTTGTTGTGTTGCATTGTATGTTAGAGCACGTCTGCATGGTCCATAGATGGATCTGGTTGCGCCGTCCTTTTGATGTGAGCCCTTACGCAGATCGCGTACTAGTTTATGTGCGGCGTCGTTTGCCACTTTATGTTGGCTATGAGGTCGTCTATCTGACCGGATGGCCATTTTATTTTTTAATTGTGGAGGATCTAAGGCCTCCTCATCAAATTCAGGTAGCAACTTTCGCTTCGGATAGCTCTTGGTGTGGCGATTACTGCCGCACTTCGCTGCAGTGTTGAGTACTTCACTCCATTTGATTTTGAGTGTGTCTTGTGCAGCCTTGAGCCTTTGCTTCTATTTTTTCAGACTCCTCGCCGTGGCAACAAGCCTTTGGTGGGCATTATGTTGCTCCTGGCGCCTGTCCGGTGTGATGTCGTCCGGACTGTTATCTTCGACGGGGTTGGGTTGTTCGGCTTGACTTTCCGTGTTGCCGTGGTCGGGCAATGATTCGCCCTGCTCTAACGCTGGCTCTGTATGATCGTTATTTCCGCCGAGGCAGGATTTGGAGCGGCATTTACGCCGCTGCTTTGACTGCTTCTTGAGGGAACCACCCTTCGCTGCATCCTTCCGTTCCTCGTCGTTATTTTCTTTGGGTGTGTCCACCATGTATACGTCATGTGATGAAGTGGGTGTCCAGTGCCCTGTGGGCGGTGGTTCCTCTTCGCCTCCCACATCGTCGTCCATACCGTCGATGTCTTCGGAGTCGAAGTCGAGCATGTCGGTTAAGTCATCGATAGTGGCTACTAAGTGGGTGGTGGGTGGGCGGCGAATTTCTTCGTCATCCGCCTCCCAATCCTGCCGAACGTAGTTCGGCCAGGACTCTCCTGACAAGGAGAGAGACCTTAATGAGTTCAGTATGTCGCCAAAGGGCGAGTGCTGAAAATATCCGCGGAGGTAAACTCCATGACCGGCGCCCAATCGGATTCGACAGGAATGGGCGCAGGCGGTTCGGAGTCCGTGGCCGGAGAAGGATCCGGCAGTTTGGCAACACGGCTCTCGTGAAGGGTAAGGTCGATATTCGGCTCGATCGCCATAGAGGATACAGCCTTCGTGGCGGGGTCTATCCACCCGTCCATGGACGGCGCAATTGGCTCTGAATTGAGGGTCGGAGCGGCTGCTGGTGTGATTTCTCGAACACTGTCCGATGGTAGAGCTAAATCGTACTCATCGTGACCGCGTGGCGCACAAGGCAGGGGCTCAAATCCGTTGAAGATCAAGTCTCCGCGGATATCGGCCGTGTAGTTTAAGCTTCCAAACCTGACCTGGTGGCCAGGGGCATAACTTTCGATCTGCTCCAGATGGCCAAGCGAGTTGGCCCGTAGTTCGAAGCCGCCGAACACAAAGATCTGTCCGGGGAGAAAAGTCTCACCCTGGACTGCATCGCTATCGATGATCGTAGGAGCCATCAAGCCTAACGGCGACGACATAGAGGAACTCTCAATGAAAGCACCAATGTCGGTGTCAAAACCGGCGGATCTCAGGTAGGGGGTCCCGAACTTTGCGTCTAAGGCGGATGGTAACAGGAGGCAGGGGACACGATGTTTTACCCAGGTTCGGGCCCTCTTGATGGAGGTAAAACCCTACGTCCTGCTTGATTTATTCTTGATGATATGAGTATTACAAGAGTTGATCTACCACGAGATCGGAGAGGCTAAACCCTAGAAGCTAGCCTATGGTATGACTGTATGTTGTCCTACGGACTAAAACCCTCCGGTTATATAAACACCGGAGGGGCTAGGGTTACACAAGGTCGGTTACAAAGGAGGAGATATCCATATCCGTACTGCCTAGCTTGCCTTCCACGCCAAGTAGAGTCCCATCCGGACACGAGATGAGGTCTTCAATCTTGTATCTTCATAATCCAACAGTCCGGCCAAAGGATATAGTCCGGTTGTCCGGAGACCCCCTAATCCAGGACTCCCTAAGGCACCCCATAGACACAACAATTGATCATTGATCTCTTAGCCATGTGCGGTGCCCCCCTCCACCATAGTCCACCTCGATAATATTGTAGCGGTGCTTAGGCGAAGCCCTGCGTCGATAGAACATCAACATCGTCACCACACCGTCGTGCTGATGAAACTCTCCCTCAACACTTGGCTGGATCGGAGTTCGAGGGACGTCATCGGGCTGAACGTGTGCTGAACTCGAAGGTGTCGTACGTTTGGTACTTGATCGGTCGGATCGTGAAGACGTACGACTACATCAACCGCGTTGTGCTAACGCTTCCGCTTTCGGTCTACGAGGGTACGTGGACAACACTCTCCCCTCTCGTTGCTATGCATCACCATGATCTTGCGTGTGCGTAGGAAATTTTTTGAAATTACTACGTTCCCCAACAGTGGCATCCGAGCCAGGTTTTATGCGTTGATGTTATATGCAGGAGTAGAACACAAGTCAGTTGTGGGCGATATAAGTCATACTGCTTACCAGCATGTCATACTTTGGTTCAGCGGTATTGTTGGATGAAGCGGCCCGGACCGACATTACGCGTACGCTTACGCGAGACTGGTTCTACCGACGTGCTTTGCACACAGGTGGCTGGCGGGTCTCAGTTTCTCCAACTTCAGTTGAACCGATGAAAGTGCAACTATCCCTAGGTGGTTTTGGTAATTCATAACAACATATAGCTCATTGAGCTAATGCTATTCCAAGATGATTATTTCAGGAAAAGCTCAATGATTGGCATGGCATGGATATGAAAGTGGAACCCTCAAAATGCTAAGGACAATGGATTGGCTCAAGCTCAAAAGCTCAAGACTCTTCATTTTATATTTTAGTGATCCAAGATCACATTGAGTCCATAGGAAAAGACAATACTATTAAGGAGGGATGAGGTGTTGCTGAATGAGCCTCTTGCTTCATGTGCTTAGTGATATGCTCCAAAATCCTCAACTACTTTCCCATATCCACATATGACCTAAACTCTAAGCCAAACTCGGTCCTACCGATTCTTCATATCTGGCGCCACCGAGTTTCACTTGTCATTAGCCACTGCCAAACCCTAGCAATTCGGTCCTATCGATAAGGATCTCGGTCCCACCGAGATGGGGTTGCAAACTCTCTGTTTCCCTTTTGTAACTTTTCGGTCCCACCGAAAGAGCGAATCGGTCCCACTGAGATTGCAATGCAAACTCAGTGTTTCCCCTTTGTAACTTTTCGGTCTCACCGAGTTCCACTCGGTCCCACCGAAAGAGCAAATCGGTCCCACCGAGTTTGCCTGACCAACTCTCTGGTTAGCTAATTACCAAACTCGGTCTCACCGAGTTTGTGTAATCGGTCTCACCGAGATTACGTTATGCCCAAACCCTAACCGAATCGGTCCCACCGAGTTGCATGTCAGTCCCACCAAAATTCCTAACGGTCACTAGGTTTACATTTTCGGTCAGACCGAGTTTTATGATTCGGTCCCACCGAGATTGGAAAACTGTGTAACGGTTGGATTTTGTGTGGAGGCTATATATACCCCTCCACCTCTTTCTCATTCAGTGAGAGAGCCATCAGAACACACACATCATTCCAACTCTTATGTTCTGAGAGAGAACCACCTACTCATGTGTTGAGACCAAGATATTCCATTCCTATCATATGAATCTTGATCTCTAGCCTTCCCAAGTTGCTTTCCACTCAAATCTTCTTTCCACCAAATCCAAATCCTATGAGAGAGAGTTGAGTGTTGGGGAGACTATCATTTGAAGCACAAGAGCAAGGAGTTCATTACCTACACACCATTTGTTACTTCTTGGAGAGTGGTGTCTCCTAGATTGGCTAGGTGTCACTTGGGAGCCTCCGACAAGATTGTGGAGTTGAACCAAGGAGTTTGTAAGGGCAAGGAGATCGCCTACTTCGTGAAGATCTACCGCTAGTGAGGCAAGTCCTTCGTGGGCGATGGCCATGGTGGGATAGACAAGGTTGCTACTTCGTGGACCCTTTGTGGGTGGTTGCTTCTTCGTGGACCCTTCGTGGGTGGAGCCCTCCGTGGACTCGCGCAACCGTTGCCCTTGGGTGGAGCCCTGTGTGGACTCGCGCAACCGTTACCCTTCGTGGGTTGAAGTCTCCATCAACGTGGATGTAGGATAGCACCACCTATCCGAACCACGGGAAAAACATCTGTGTCTCCAATAGCGTTTGAAATCTCCAAACCCTTCCCTTTATATTCTTGCAAGTTGCATGCTTTACTTTCCGCTGCCAATATACTCTTTGCATGCTTGCTTGAATAGTGTGATGATTACTTGACTTGTCCTAAAATAGCTAAAATCTGCCAAGAACTAAAATTGGGAAAAGGTTAAGTTTTTATTTGGTCAAGTAGTCTAATCACCCTCCTCTAGACATACTTTCGATCCCACAAGTTGTATCAGAGCTTTGGTCTCCATTTGCTTGATCTCCATAGCTTTTGGTGGTCATAGCCTTGGTTTCACAACCTAGGAGAGTATGGCATCTAGCGAGGGAAATTATCACCGTAGAGGTCCTTACTTTGATGGTACTAATTTTGCTAGTTGGAAGCATAAAATGAAAATGCATATTCTTGGACATAACCCCGCCGTTTGGGCTATTGTGTGTGTTGGTTTGCAAGGTGACTTCTTTGACGGGAGAGAACCAAACGGTGAAGCTACCGCGGATGAGTTGAATATGTTGCAATACAATGCTCAAGCTTGTGATATTCTCTTCAACGGATTGTGCCCCGAAGAATTCAACAAAATCAGCCGCCTTGAGAATGCAAAGGAAATTTGGGATACTTTGATTGATATGCACAAAGGTACCGACTCCGTCAAGGAATCCAAGTTGGATGTGCTTCAAAGCCAACTTGACAAGTACAAGATGAAGGATGGCGAAGGTGTCACTGAAATGTACTCTAGGCTTGCTCTCATCACAAATGAGATTGCCGGCTTAGGAAGTGAAGAGATGACCGATAAATTCATCATCAAGAAGATCCTAAGAGCCTTGGATGGAAAATATGATACCGTGTGCACATTGATCCAAATGATGCCCAATTACAAAGATCTCAAGCCAACGGAAATGATTGGAAGAATTGTTGCTCATGAGATGTCACTTAAGGATAAAGAGGAACTTCACAACAAATCAAGTGGTGCCTACAAAGCCTCATGTGAAGCCCCTACATCATCAAGTGAGAAACAAGACTTCAATGAAGAATTGAGCTTAATGGTGAAGAACTTCAACAAGTTCTACAAGAATAGAAGCAAAGACAGAAGCTCCAAATGAGGGTCCTACAATGACAAAAGATCTTCTATTCGAGAGCGAAACTGCTACAATTGTGGAAGACTCGGACACTATTCCAATGAGTGTACGGCTCCCTACAAGAGAAGAGAAGATTCTCCAAAAAGAAGAAGCAAAGGATCACCACCAAGAGAGAGAAGGAGTAGAGATGATCGTTATGAACGAAGATACTCACAGAGAAGCAAGGATTCGGAAAGGAAGGAAAAATCATCAAGGAGCTACACAAGACGAAGACATCAAGCTCATGTTGGTGAATGGGTATCCGGCTCCGACTCCGACAGCCACTCCGAGAGAAGTTATCACTCCGACTCCGAAGATACTCAAGATGAAGGTGTTGCCGGTCTAGCACTTGTGTCAACCAACTCCTACGACATATTTGACTCACCAAATGAAGGAATTGGAAGATGCTTCATGGCCAAAGGTCCTAAGGTAACACACCCCGAGTATGTTGATTTCAATAGTGATGAGGATGACTTGTTAGGAGATGATTTGATTTGTGACAACTCTAGTGATGAATACTATTATGAAAGACCAATTAATCATGCTAATCAAGATAAAACGAGTGACAATGATAAGGAGAAGATTGAGGCCCTAACTAAATAACTAAAAACTCTTAAGTTAGCTCATGACACTATCTTCGAAGATCATCGAGAACTTTTAAGAGCTCATGAGAAGCTACGCTTTGAAAAGCTCAATCTTGAGCAAGAGCATGAGTTCTTAAAGGCAATCAATGATGATCTCCGCAAGAAAAGTTCTTCTTACATTGCCAAGCATTTACTCTTATCCACTTACATGCCTCAAGTCAAGTCTAGTAACAAGAAAGATTCTTCCTCTAGTAGTAACAATGATCATGCTAAATCCAATATTGTTGCTTCTAGTAGTTCTCTTGATTCCACTAATGATTCTCTTAGCCAAGTTACACTTGAGCAAGAAAATAGCTTATTGAAGGGAATTATAGAGAAAGGAGTGTACAAAAGCCTTGCCGGGAGTAAGCAATTCGAGGAAATTGTGCGCAAGCAAGGAATGCACCGGAAGAATCAAGGTGTTGGTTTTGAACGAAAGTTCAATGCCAATGGAGTTGAATGGGAAGAAGATCAATACCCCAAGATGAAGTTTGTCCCTCAACAAGAGAAGTTTTTCAAAGGGACACAAGCTCAAGATGATCTTCCACCACAAGACTACGAGCAAAAAGGCAAGGACAAGCTTCAAGAGGAAATTGATGCATTTGAAGAAGCTCCTAAGACCTTAGTCAAGTGGATTCCCAAGACTACTTCAAGTTCCACTTCATCAAGTACGACTACAACTCCAAGGATTCCCATCAAGATGATGTGGATCCAAAAGAAGAAGAACTAGAGAGTTCTTGAGGGTGACTCCGCCAACATACTTCACTCTTATCATTTTGGCAAGAACAAGTGCACTCAACTTCCACATCTTGCACTAGTTCAAGGAGTCACAAACCCTCTTGTTGGTAAGACAAGGGACAAGGTAACCTAAAGTTTTCATGGACATCATCTTTTGTGTGCATCACTCTATGTCTATGGATATCCTTGTTTGTTCCTTGTGGGACTAACCCATGTAGGTACTGAAAGTGCAATTTACTCAAAAGGATAGCTCCAAGAGATCTACATCAACATTGAGCATCCACATCTTCAATATCTACATGAAGTCATCATCGACAAAACCCAAGGTTAGTTCATCCCTCTTAGGGGGGATATCACATCTAGGGGGAGCTTTACTCTAAGACTTGAGCTAGAGCAAATCTAAAGATGTGAACAAAACAATGCCTTATGTAAAAGTGGTAACCCCACTTGAGCTTAAACGATGAGTATGACCTACGATCAAGTGTTCTCACTTGACTCCTAAGTCAATATACTCATATATAGATGACCTAGTCATCGCAAATTGCTTGATAGTTGCTAGAATTGATTGTGCATGCTTTGCCACATATTTCATTTGCCATCTTATTGTGTGAGCATGCTGATTGCATATTTTACTCATTCAAGGACATACACTTGTTGTTTTGATTGTTTGGCTTTATCTTCTTTTGCCAAGTGGATGGACAAGAATGCCTAAGAACCTCCTCTAGCTATCTATGCTTTTCTCGTCTCAAACTCTATTCATGCTGCATCACAAAATTTGATCAAGTCAGATTCGAACCACTCTGTGTGAGGAGCGCTCGGAGTCCCCGATTCGTCATAGACTTAAACTTCCAAAACCTCTTTATGAATCTCGGTCTGACCGATACTCCACTCTCGGTCCTACCGAGTTCATTAAGTTGATCTAGGTTTTCGATCTCGGTGCAACCGATTTGAACTTTTCGGTCACACCGAGTTGCAAAAACTGCACACAGTTTTGCATCTCGGTGCCACCGAGTCGTTCCACTCGGTCACACCGACAGGGTCGGGCTATATATAGTGACGGGCAGAATTTTGGAAATTTCTCCGAAACCTCCTCGCCCGCGCGATAGCCTGCTCTGCCCCCGAGGTCTCCGGATCGTCTCCTCGCCGCCAGCAGCCTCTAGTCGCTGGTCTTCGCCGCCGTCAACGGATTTCTGCCCCGCCATTGCCGCCGTAGAAAGTCCACGCCGAACTAGGGTATGGACTTGATCTTTGTGCTATTCCTCAATCTGATTCCTAGCACATTGTGATCATGATGTTTCTGGCCACGTTTGATAAACTTCTATCCAGTCAAAACGCTCGTAGATTAGGTTTAATTCAAAAATTCTAGGTTTAGGTTTCCGCCGAAACCATCTCGGACCCACCGAGTTGAAAAACTCGGTCCCACCGATCTGGCTTTTGCCATTGCACAAGTAAAACTCGGTCTGACCGAGAATAACTTATCGGTGCGACCGATTTTGGAATTCTGTAAAACCCTAGCAGTCTCGGTGCCACCGAACTGTGACTCGGTCTGACCGAGTTCACCAGTTATGGTGCCAAAACTGCTTCGGTGTCACCGAGTTTGAAAATCGGTAGATCCGAGATGCTTTCTGTGGAAAACTAAAACTAAGTTTTTGGATTATTCTTTTGCAAAAATCTCTGCTTTTTGTGATGCTCATCCACTCTATCTTATCCATAATCTATTCATAGGGTCAGCAGTCAGTTTGCAACATGTATGATCAAAGTGACAGCCAGAATGTGTCTGAGCAGCAAATGGTCATGAGTGAGGGCACTAGCCCCTCAAGTTCTTCTGATGATGGCAGCAGGAGCACCCCCAGCAATCTGCCTAAGGCTGCCACACGTCAAAGGAAGAAGAGAACGTCTGATTCTGAGGATGAAGACTATGTGGCAGAGGAAGAGGCCACTTCCAAAAGGGTTGAGCCAGCTCAAGGCTCAAAGCCAGGCCTAAAAGTCAAGAGGCCAGCAGGGAGGCAGCCAATGTCAAAGGCTAGAGCCTCAACTGAGAAGCCTGCACCTGCTCCCATTGAGCCCATTGCAGCTGAGGGCAAGAAGAGGAAAGAGAGAGTAAAGAAGACTGTAGCCAAAGTGCTTGGGAGAGCCTCCATCATGGTAGAAGAGGAGGAGGAAGAAGAGGCAGCTGCACCAGCGCCCAAGGCAGCCAAACTCATGGGAGATGCTATAAGGTCAGGAACAGCTGCATCCAAGCCCAAGGAGGCACCCAAGGCTGCATCTAAGCCTAAGAGTGCACCAAAGAGAAACACATGAAGCATCCCAGCTGCAGAAAAGAACAAGGCCCCAGTGCCTGAAGCTATTGAAGAAGAGGAAGAGAGTGTCCTTCGGAAGCTCAAGCCCAAGATCCCAGACCACAATGATGCTCATCCTGTGGCTGAGGATATGAAGCTCAGGAGAGATTCAGGGCTAAGGAAGTGGAGAGAAGCAGACCCGTATGCTTCTAGGAGAAGGACTGCCGTGGACTATAGATTTCACACCAAGGAGCAGCAAGACTTTTATGAGACTGTTTTGCTTGACAAGAAGCCAATTGTTTGTGACATGAGATGGGTCGACTGGACCTACATCAAGGAGAATGAAGAGCACTACCCAGGAGTTCAGGACAGCTTCAGAGCGTGTGGAGTAGAGGACTTTGTTGGGCAGAAGCTCACAAAGTGGAACGAGGAACTTATCATGCAGTTCTACTCCACGGCTCACTTTTATCCGGATGGAAGGATTACATGGATATCAGAGGGTACAAGGTACCAATCTACAGTGGCTGAGTGGGCACAGATCATCAATGCCCCAGAAGAGCAAGATGAGGACTTGGATATCTATGCCAAGAAAAAGATGGACCATAACTCCATGTCCAACATGTATAAGGAAATTCCCAATGAAGCTCTTGACACATTCAAGTTTGGCTCAGTGCTCTCAGGATTGCCTACTATCAATTGGATACTAAGGCACACTCTGTTGCCTAAGTCTGGAGATCACAAGATGATCAGAGGTCATGCTATCAACTTGCTACATGTCTTTGATGTGCCTCAGAAATTCAAGGTCATGAGTCTCATTGTGGAAACCATTAAGAGGACAGCTGCAGATCAGAAGAGGAGCTGTGGATATGCCCCTCAGATTCAGGAGCTCATCAACTCCAAGATGGGCACGAGCATATACTTGTTGGATAAGGAACACCTGCCCATCCGTCCAGATTTTGAGAACAATGAAGTTGTGATGACAGAGAATGAGCCACCGTCTGCACAAGCATATGCAAAGAAGGAGAAGGTGAAGAAGGAAAAAGCTGCCAGGATGCCTACTCAAGAGGAGGCATCTGAGTACTTCTTGAAGACCAAACAAGAGCAGCTCAGTTACTTGATTGCATCCACGCTGAGAATTGAGCAAAGTCTGGCCAACCTCACTAAAAATCAGCAGAGCCTAGAGAGGATCATGGAACAGAAGTTCTATGACTTGGATGTCAAGGTAACGGAAGTTCAGTCTGCAGTGAAGCAGCTTCAGGAGGACATGAATGAGAGGAGAGACAGGACCACGACTCATGCTTTTTCTAGAGTGCCACGAGGCCCGAGGTCGTCTGCACTGCCAGTTGCTGACACCAGAGCTACAACTTCAGCACCAGCTACAGCCTCAGCTCCAGCATCTACTTCAGCTCCAACTCCAACAACTACTTCAACATCTACAGAAGACTTCGTCCTTAGAGTGATCCGGACTCCACCACCACCTGAAGATCAAGCCTAAGCGACGACTTAGCACTATGCATTTTCTAGGAACTTTTTGGTAACTTGTTGCCAAAGGGGAAGAAGATGTATAGATCATAGGCTTCGAGAGAGAGAGTGTTGCTTTTCTCTCTTGTTTTATTTGGTGGTTTTTCGAACATTTTCTGCTTTTGAGTGCTTGATACTACGTCCTTATGTTTGTGAGACATCGATGATCATGTGTTTGATCATAAGCTACACTTAATGTTTGCTTAATGCTTGCTTAAATATTATCATTCTATCTATCGTTTGTGATCATTCACTATTCTTGGTGATGAGTGCATGTATTTCATTCTTATCATTTTGAGCGCTCCACCAAGATGTATGTGACATGGAAGAGTAACCCATGACTCTAACTCCTTGTGCATTTGCAGTCCAAAGCAAATCTTAAATATGCACAAATTTAGGGGGAGCTCTTACTTATCACATACTTCTCAAAGCGACGATATATTTCATGCTTATTATCATTTGTCGAAGCTTTGATCTATATGTTGTCATCAATTACCAAAAAGGGGGAGATTGAAAGTGCAACTATCCTAGGTGGTTTTGGTAATTCATAACAATATATAGCTCATTGAGCTAATGCTATTCCAAGATGATTATTTCAGGAAAAGCTCAATGATTGGCATGGCATGGATATGAAAGTGGAACCCTCAAAATTCTAAGGACAATGGATTGGCTCAAGCTCAAGACTCTTCATTTTATATTTTAGTGATCCAAGATCACATTGAGTCCATAGGAAAAGCCAATACTATTAAGGAGGGATGAGGTGTTGCTTAATGAGCCTCTTGCTTCATGTGCTTAGTGATATGCTCCAAAATCCTCAACTACTTTCCCATATCCACATATGACCTAAACTCTAAGCCAAACTTGGTCCTACCGATTCTTCATATCTGGCGCCACCGAGTTTCACTTGTCATTAGCCACTGCCAAACCCTAGCAATTCGGTCCTACCGATAAGGATCTCGGTCCCACCGAGATGGGGTTGCAAACTCTCTGTTTCCCTTTCGTAACTTTTCGGTCCCACCGAAAGAGCGAATCGGTCCCATCGAGATTGCAATGCAAACTCAGTGTTTCCCCTTTGTAACTTTTTGGTCTCACCGAGTTCCACTCGGTCCCACCGAGTTTGCCTGACCAACTCTCTGGTTAGCTAATTACCAAACTCGGTCTCACCGAGTTTGTGTAATCGGTCTCACCGAGATTACGTTATGCCCAAACCCTAACCGAATCGGTCCCACCGAGTTGCATGTCAGTCCCACCGAAATTCCTAACGGTCACTAGGTTTAAATTTTCGGTCAGACCGAGTTTTATGATTCGGTCCCACCGAGATTGGAAAACTGTGTAACGGTTGGATTTTGTGTGGAGGCTATATATACCCCTCCACCTCTTTCTCATTCAGTGAGAGAGCCATCAGAACACACACATCATTCCAACTCTTATGTTCTGAGAGAGAACCACCTACTCATGTGTTGAGACCAAGACATTCCATTCCTATCATATGAATCTTGATCTCTAGCCTTCCCAAGTTGCTTTCCACTCAAATCTTCTTTCCACCAAATCCAAATCCTATGAGAGAGAGTTGAGTGTTGGGGAGACTATCATTTGAAGCACAAGAGCAAGGAGTTCATTACCTACACACCATTTGTTACTTCTTGGAGAGTGGTGTCTCCTAGATTGGCTAGGTGTCACTTGGGAGCCTCCGACAAGATTGTGGAGTTGAACCAAGGAGTTTGTAAGGGCAAGGAGATCGCCTACTTCGTGAAGATCTACCGCTAGTGAGGCAAGTCCTTCGTGGGCGATGGCCATGGTGGGATAGACAAGGTTGCTACTTCGTGGACCCTTTGTGGGTGGTTGCTTCTTCGTGGACCCTTCGTGGGTGGAGCCCTCCGTGGACTCGCGCAACCGTTGCCCTTGGGTGGAGCCCTGTGTGGACTCGCGCAACCGTTACCCTTCATGGGTTGAAGTCTCCATCAACGTGGATGTAGGATAGCACCACCTATCCGAACCACGGGAAAAACATCCGTGTCTCCAATAGCGTTTGAAATCTCCAAACCCTTCCCTTTATATTCTTGCAAGTTGCATGCTTTACTTTCCGCTGCCAATATACTCTTTGCATGCTTGCTTGAATAGTGTGATGATTACTTGACTTGTCCTAAAATAGCTAAAATCTGCCAAGAACTAAAATTGGGAAAAGGTTAAGTTTTTATTTGGTCAAGTAGTCTAATCACCCCCCTCTAGACATACTTTCGATCCCACAACCGAGTGTGGCTACGCCCGGTCCTTGCGAAGGTTAAAACATCACCAACTTGACAAACTATCGTTGTGGTTTTTGATGTGTAGGTAAGAATCGTTCTTGCCAAAGCCCGTAGCAGCCACGTAAAACTTGCAACAACAAAGTAGAGGACGTCTAACTTGTTTTTGCATGGCATGTTGTGATGTGATATGGTCAAGACATGATGCTAAATTTATTATATGAAATGATCATGTTTTGTAACCGAGTTATCGGCAACTGGCAGGAGCCATATGGTTGTCGCTTTATTGTATGCAATGCAATCGCCCTGTAATGCTTTGCTTTATCACTAAGCGGTAGCGATAGTCGTGGAAGCATAAGATTGGCGAGACGACAACGATGCTACGATGGAGATCAAGGTGTCACGCCGATGACGATGGTGATCATGACGGTGCTTCAGAGATGGAGATCACAAGCACAAGAAGATGATGGCCATATCATATCACTTATATTGATTGCATGTGATGTTTATCTTTTATGCATCTTATCTTGATTTGATTGGCGGTAGCATTATAAGATGATCTCTCACTAAATTTCAAGATAAAAGTGTTCTCCCTGAGTATGCACCGTTGCCAAAGTTCATCGTGCCCAGACACCACGTGATGATCGGGTGTGATAAGCTCTACGTCCATCTACAACGGGTGCAAGCCAGTTTTGCACACGTAGAATACTCAGGTTAAAATTGACGAGCCTAGCATGTGCAGATATGGCCTTGGAACACTGAGACCGAAAGGTCGAGCGTGAATCATATAGTAGATATGATCAACATAGTGATGTTCACCATTGAAAGCTACTCCATTTCACGTGATGATCGGTTATGGTTTAGTTGATTTGGATCACGTGATCACTTAGAGGATTAGAGGGATGTCTTTCTAAGTGGGAGTTCTTAAGTAATATGATTAATTGAACTTAAATGTATCATGAACTTAGTACCTGACAGTATCTTGCTTATCTATGTTTGATTGTAGATAGATGGCCCGTGCTGTTGTTCCGTTGAATTTTAATGCGTTCCTTGAGAAAGCAAAGTTGAAAGATGATGGTAGCAATTACACGGACTGGGTCCGTAACTTGAGGATTATCCTCATTGCTGCACAGAAGAATTACGTTCTGGAAGCACCACTGGGTGCCAGGCCTGCTGCTGATGCAACTGACGACGCTAAGAACGTCTGGCAGAGCAAAGCTGATGACTACTCGATAGTTCAATGTGCCATGCTTTACAGCTTAGAACCGGGACTTCAAAGACGTTTTGAACATCATGGAGCATATGAGATGTTCCAGGAGTTGAAGTTAATATTCCAAAAGAATGCCCGGACTGAGAGATATGAAGTCTCCAATAAGTTCTATAGCTGCAAGATGGAGGAGAATAGTTCTGTTAGTGAACATATACTCAAGATGTCTGGGTATTGTAATCACTTGATTCAACTGGGAGTTAATCTTCTGGATGATAGCGTCATTGACAGAATTCTCCAATCACTTCCACCTAGCTACATGTGACGCCCCAAGACCGGAGCTTCAGGTGCCTTCCAGGGTTTCCGGGTTTCGTCGTGTGATTTGTTTGGTATTTTGCATTCAGCATTGCATCATCTCATCATACCATCATGTCATTTCTTTTCTTAACTCAACTAAATAAATGGAATGGATCTTTGATCCATTTAAATCAAGGGAGTTCACATGGTGAAATTCTCTTTATAACATATAAAAGTCTCCTACTATTATTAGGGAGCTATTGTAAATATTCCATTAACTTGGAATCACCTATCACACAATTGCATTACTCTTCAACTCCTTCTTCTTGTCCTTGATCCTTCCTTTTTACTTATTGCCCAACTTCAACTTGGTCTCACCCAAGTTTCTATCCCATCCAAACGTCTATTTCCTTCTTTGTTCCATTTATTTTTCTTGTGGCATTTTCCCTCTTCGGAAAAATGTTCAACCTATCCCTATAAATCCTAAATGATGCCTACACCCTCTCTATAACTTCTTTTCTCAATTGGACTTGTTTTGGTTGGGTTCAAAAATAGCTCAAGTTTGAATTTAATTCAAACTTGAATTATTTTTCTATCTCTAAAATGTCCAAAACATTTTAATCAAATTATATATATTACCAGGACCCCATAAATATCTTCATCTCTGCCGAATTCCATATCTACTCTCACCTTTATTTTCTTCCATTTTTCTGTTTAGAGAAAAGCAAAGGAAGAAAGAAATAGAGAGAGAGGGAAGGAGGGCCAGCCCAGCTGGGCCTCCCCAAACTCCCTCGCCGCAAGGCTGACCATTTCCACCAAGGCCCAGTCGGCCTCCAAGCCTGAAGCCCAGCCGGCACCTCTTCTCTACCCTAGGCCGATCCCTAGCGCTGGATCGCTCCTTCCCTCGTTCCCCTCCTTCCTCCTAGCGCCGCCGCAGGAGAGCAGCAGTGCCGCACACGCACACACCGACGCCAGGGAGTGCTCCCGATCCGCCAGCCTTGTTCTTCCCCGCCGCCCGCTGGAGCAGAGCGATCGCCGCCACCCACTCGCACCAGGAAGGGTCCCGCTAGGTCCCCCTCGTCCTCCTCCCGCAGGCGCCCTCACAGCCGCGCCTAGCCTTCTCCTCTAGTGCGCGCCTCCGCCTCCTGCGACCATGGACGTGCGCGCGTCCACTCGACCCTGTCGCCTCCGTCGACACCATCGATGCCTCCTTGCTCGGGAGAGCAAAGGCTCGATCCCGAGCAGCACGAGCGCTCTGCTTCTCCACCGAAGCTTTTCTCCTGTGCGTCGTCGCGTCCAGGTCCAGCAAGCCGCCGCCGCGCCTTCTAGCCTCCTCCCGCGCCCTGCATCGAGCCGCCCTGGTCCGCGCATCGCCAGACGCCGTCCCTGCTACCGGGGAACCTCGGTTCCACCTGTTTCCCTTCCCGACGCCTTGGATCCATCACCTCGTAGAGGAGAGGACCAGCAACGCAAGCCACATCGAGCCACGGCCAAAAACCTGCCGCGTTGACCAAGGCCGTGCTCAAGCCCTCGAAGTGTATGACTACACGACGCCCGCCAAGTTCGACTACCGCCGACACGTACCTCACCGTCGTCGTGTGTTATCTTTCGTCAAGAACAAGACGGCCCGAACATCTATGGACCCTGTACCACTACTGACGCTAGAACGAGACCGACAAGTCCCTCTCCGATTAGTGTACCACTACCGTCGACGAAGACATGTGCATCGCAGGCGTCAAGTTCAACTACCGTTGACCGCGAAGGGCTCGGGGTCATCAAGCCCTTTCCGAACGAACGGGAACGACTATTGTCGCAAAGATCGAGAGTACCTCTAAGAAAACGCCAAGTACCCCTTCATGTCGGCAAGACCCGCAAGTCGGACCCCGAACGATCGATGACTCGTGGACCATGTACAACTTCAGGCGCCGAATGCCAAGTACCCCAGAGACCACTTGGACATTAAGTACCGTCGAGCCCCAAAGGACTCGGATTCGTCAAGTTCCCCTTCAAACCGGGAAAAACTGCTTCCGTCTACATCCCTTCGAACCCGAACCGTCCCAAACCGCGCACTTCGAAGGTATATCGCTGAGCCGATGACCCTGTGGTTGAATGCGTGCGATGTACGAGATGCACCCTTTTGTTTGCACCGTGTCCAATTTGTCACTCGTTTCCTTGTCGCCAACTTGTGGGACACCCGGAATTCGGGAGCGCCCTACCATCTTTTGCACGCATCCACACACTTCTCCTTTGCATCGCTATCTCAATCGAGTTACCGGAACCGGAACGTTGCCGTGGCACCGTTTCATTATTGTTGCCGTGGCACCCCTTTTCGTTTCCGCCACGATGACAAATGCCTTATATCTTATCATGTCAACGTTTCCATAAATACTGCATAAAACTTGCACATGTCATTCGCATCATGATAATAACATTTAAATGTTTAAAATTGTTGTTGCACCAAATTGATAATTGCATATGGGGATTTATCGGATTTGTTGTTTGTTATTTCCGGCCTCATTTAAACTAGCCTAAATGTTTAGTTTACTTATGCTCCACCTCTTGCCATGTTTAAACAACATTTAATATTGTTGAGTACCTAACCGAGAGAGAACTAAATAATTGATGTGGTGTTTCGTCAATATGCATCCCGATGCATATTGAGCTCCACTTAATTTGTAGTATTGTTTGTTGCACTTTGCCATGCCATGCCTCTTTAAACCGGACATGCATCATACTTGGTTGTGCATCATGCCATGTTTATGTGATGGTTGTTTACTATGTTGTTTGCTTCTTTCCGGTGTTGCCTCTTCGGGTTAGTTCCGATAACGTCGCGTTTGTGAGGATCCGTTCGACTTCGTCCATTTGACTTCTTCATGGACTCGTTCTTCTTCCTTGCGGGATCTCAGGCAAGATGACCATACCCTCGAAATCACTTCTATCTTTACTTGCTAGATGCTCGCTCTTTTGCTATGCCTATGCTACGATACCTACCACTTGCTATGTCATGCCTCCCATATTTTTAAGCCAAGCCTCTAGCCCACCTTGTCCTAGCAAACCATTGTTTGGCTATGTTACCGCTTTGCTCAGCCCCTCTTATAGCGTTGTTAGTTGCAGGTGAAGATTGGAGTTTGCTCCATGTTGGAACATGGATATTTGTTGGGATATCACAATATCTCTTATTTAATTAATGCATCTATATACTTGGTAAAGGGTGGAAGGCTCGGCCTTATGCCTGGTGTTTTATTCCACTCTTGCCGCCCTAGTTTTCGTCATATCGGTATTATGTTCCTTGATTTTGCGTTCCTTACACGGTTGGGTTATAATGGGAACCCCTTGACAGTTCGCCTTGAATAAAACTCCTCCAGCAAGGCCCAACCTTGGTTTTACCATTTGCACTAACAACCTACCACCTTCCCTTGGGTTCTGCAGACTCAAAGGTCATCTTTATTTAACCCCCCCGGGCCAGTGCTCCTCTGAGTGTTGGTCCGAACTGAGCTGCCTGCGGGGCCACCTCGGGGAAACTTGAGGGTTGGTTTTACTCGTAGCTAGTCTCATCCGGTGTTGCCCTGAGAACGAGATACGTGTGACTCCTATCGGGATTTGTCGACACATCGGGTGGCTTTGCTGGTCTTGTTTTACCATTGTCGAAATGTCTTGTAATCGGGATTCCGAGCCTGATCGGGTCTTCCTGGGAGAAGGAATATCCTTCGTTGACCGTGAGAGCTTGTGATGGGCTAAGTTGGGACACCCCTGCAGGGTTTTGAACTTTCGAAAGCCGTGCCTGCGGTTATGGGCAGATGGGAATTTGTTAATGTCCGGTTGTAGAGAACTTGACACTTAACTTAATTAAAATGCACCACCCATGTGTGTAGCCGTGATGGTATCTTCTCGGCGGGGTCCGGGAAATGAACACGGTGTTGGAGTTATACTTGACGTAAGTAGTTTCAGGATCACTTCTTGATCACTTCTAGTTCATGCCCGTGCTTTGCCTTCTCTTCTCGCTCTCATTTGCGTAAGTTAGCCACCATATATGCTAGTGCTGCAGCTCCACCTCACATACCTTTTACCTACCTATAAGCTTAAATAGTCTTGATCGCGAGGGTGTGAGATTGCTGAGTCCGGGTGACTCACAGATTACTTCCAAAACCAGTTTGCATGTGTCGATGATATCGTGCAGGTGACGCAACCGAGCTCAAGGAGGAGCTCAATGAAGATCTTGTTCATTGTGTTGTTTAGTTTCAGTTGATCAGTAGTGGAGCTCAATTGGGTTGATCGGGGATCTGTAGCATTAGGGGTAGTCTTCTTTTATTTTGGTTCTGTAGTCGGACCTTGTTTGTATCTGATTGATGTAATGCTTTATTCATGTATTGTGTGAAGTGGCGATTGTAAGCCAACTTTGTACCTCTTTCTTATTCAGTACATGGGTTGTGTAAAGATTACCCCTCTTGCAACATTGCCTACAATGCGATTATGCCTCTACGTCGTGCTCCGACACGTGGGAGATATAGCCACATCGTGGGTGTTACAAGTTGGTAATCAGAGCCTTCCCCGACTTTAGGAGCCCCCTGCTTGATCGAATCGCTGGCATTGTTGAGTCTAGAAAAATGTTTCGAGTCATTTAGGATTATATATATATATATATATATCAGAGAGTAGGATTCTTTTTACTCCTCAGTCCCTTCGTTGCTCTGGTGAGGCCTCCTGGCGTAGAGTTTTGACTCTTCTCTTCTCAAATTTCACTAAAAAAAATTAGGATCACGCATGTATCTTGGAATCGTTCCGATGGTTTTGTGGCGAGAACTTTGTTGTTGGTGCCTCCTGACATTTAGGGGTTGTGGCAGTGTCCTAGGGAGTTGAGCTCCGAGGTGTTGTCGTCACAATTTTATTGTTGCAGTTCTGGAATACCTGAGTTTCGCCGACATCGAAAATCTCTTTTATGCAGTTGTTGGTGATATAACCTCGACGCCACCCAGTACTGGGGCGGGAGTTTGGGAGTATTTCCATAACTCGTATAACGGATGCTTTTCGAAGGTTGAGGTAAATGATTTCCGAAGGTTTCTTGGTTATGTGTTGAAGGATGGATACAGCTGGATATAGGATTTGTTAGTTTTGGGTGAGATATTATGCTTCCCCTGTATCCCCAATACCTGATTGCATAACCAGAAAGTTTCGGGAGTTTATAAGTGGGAATTCAAATAGCTCCTAGGATATCTTTTCGACAGATGTATGATATGAAATTGGGGTTCGACGTCTAGTGGTCCGCCTATCCACGGTTGGTTTTACAGTGGTCTCGTTGTGTCTTAAAGAGTCCTTGGCTATGCTGACTCGGGGACGCTTCGTATGTCATGTGCACTGCCTTGTACATGATGGTGTTGTACGATCGAGCCCGTGTGGGCCCCACCACGAAAACTTCGGATGAAATCTCTATCATATGTTTGTTCCGGCTTATTCTGCAAGCCAAACCTTTGTTTTGCTTTAAGCTATGGTATTCGAGTTGCTTCGAAGTCAAGTGTTGATTCCATACCTTTCCTAAGTGGTGTTCTCATGTTCCTATGTGAATACTAATCCCCCTCGATCATTGAGTTTGTCATTTCAATTTCTTTTCAACCAGTGTGCTCCTCTTCAAATGGATCCGATCATTTTCAACATTCACAAGATCAATTATTAGTTCGTCTCAACGGTGTTTGCTTCATCCGTTCCAAGTTGCCTTTGTGTTACCACCCTCCCTCCCTTGTTTTCTTCAAGGATTCCAATTTCTTAATCAAGTATCCTTTTATTGATGGGAAGTCTCTCCATTCTTTTCTGTCAATGTTCTTACCCGGTGGTTCTCATGAAGATGCTCTACAAGTTCATCATTTTTAGTTCTTTTTCTTCTCCGGTGGATTCAATTCAAGTTTTTGGTGTTGATCATATCCTTTAACTCGTTTCAAATGTTTTCCATGCCGGTGCACCTTATTATCATTCCACTTCTCGCTATTCTTTTAGTCTGGAGTGCTAAAGATATCTCGAAGATTCGTGTTTCCACTCCGCTTTCATTCAAGCTCTTTCGAGGATGTTATCTCATTCAAGCCATTTAATTCAACTGATGCAATCTCTCTTTCGAGCAATCATTTCAAGGGTGTTTTCTTTTGAGTGGGCCCTAACCCACAAGTCTTTTTCCAGGATCTTACCTGACTCTTCTAATTTTCCCGGAGCTTCTCAAATTCTTTTCCAAGTTTGACGTAAGAATGAGTTATCATCAGTCAAATGCCTTTCTCCAGGATCTGTCAAATTCTTTCATCGTTGGTTCAACCTTTCTAATATCCATTCCGGAGTGCCTCAACAATTCATGGTGGTGTTTCTCATCGTCATTCTTGGATTTGAAGACCGAATAAGAGTTTCTCTTAAATCTTGCTACATTCTCTTCAAGATTCATGGTTCTGGCTTGTTGCCATCCTCTCATAATTGTTTTCGATTGTGAGAATTCTTTTCACCCATACGGAGTAGTTTAGGAGTCTTTTCAGTTTGTTTCTCAAGAGCCCATCTTTTTAGAAGACTTACTCATTCTCAGACTTCAGCTCTCATTCTCCAAATCTTACCGGTGCTTCGTTCAAGTTTTTCTCTAATCGGTCTGTGATCTATTCATTTCACTTGTATCTAAATTCTCTCAAACATCTTCATTCTTTTGCTAATTCTTCCTGGTGAATTATGCCTTTGCTACTTCCATTTTCAATTCTTACAGTGGTTCTTTCAAGAGTTCTCTTCATTCGTTATCATATCAATTCATTTGTTGTTTCCAAATCCCACCGGTGGTTCGTTGAAGACCTTCCCAAGTTTGCGCCTTGTCTCTCTTAAGCCTTTCTACGAGAATAAGTAGTATGCCAAATCATTTGCTTGTCATCAATTTAAATTGGTGAAGGATATGCATAACATAATTCTTACTCTTGTTTCATCCAAGTGTTTAATTCCTTATTTTGGGGTTCATCAAAAAAATTGATTTCTTTTGTTCATCTTTATTTTCCGGAGTTCCAAATTTTTCCGCTTTATCTCGTCGCAAAGCTCCATTTAATCATTGCAAGGCTTCAACCTTATTCTTTTTATCCTTCATTTTGGTTGTTCATTCTTTTCTTACCGGAGTTCTTCATGGAGGCTCTACATGATGGTTGATCAAGGATTCAATTTCTTGTCGAAGTGTTCATTGAGATTCTTTTCAGAGGAGTTCAAGCATTCTTCATCTTGCATCCCAAAGTCCTATTCGTTCTATCTTATCTTTTGAGGTGGTGTTATGTCATTGTTGATAATTTTCCCTTCGTGTTTCATGATTCACAAGTTTTTCAAGAGTGACATATCTAAATCCATCATTTTCTCTTCGCTCAAGACATCTTTTCAAACAATCAACCTCTTCGTTGGAGTTATCTTGTGTCATGTTTCACCTAAAGCTTTCCCTAAGGATTTTTGCTATTTATGGTGCTCATAAATGACCCAAATTCTCCTTTCATCCTCCCAGCGAAATAAGTTTCTCGTCTCCTTGTTCATATCAATCCAATCTATTGTTGTTCGTTAGTGGCAGAATTTCACCTCAAGATTTCGAGATGTTTTCCATAAGCCCACAACAAGCTTACTCTTTTTCGTTGTTGGTTTTCCAACAATTCCGTTCGACCCTTCTCCTAAAGATGCTTTTCACGCTCATTGGAGGTAGAAGATGTTGTTTTCTTCTCCGTTCTTTTGTTCCGACAATCCAACTTCTATTCTTTCATTCCGGAGGCATTGTGATATTGCTTTGTTCAACCATCATCTCGTTTTATCAAAGATCATGTTCTTTCCTTTGCTTATCCATTTAACCGGAGTGTTGTGTCATCTCTTATAGTTCTTTTCATCTTATCAAAGCTTGCATCTCTTTTGAACCGGAGTTCTGTCTGAATTTGTTCTTCCCAGTTCCTCTTTCTTAACGGAGTGCTTTCAACCTCGTTCACCGCCGTTGCTTTCTTTCTTTCAATTTGCTCAACCTCGCAAGGTTCTTTGGTTTCACTCTTTTGTCAAAGAAGCAACTTAGTTTTACCTCTTCTCTTCCCCTTCCGTTTCTCTCTGGTGCCATCCTAGATCTCGGGACGAGATCCTCTCGTAGTGGTGGAGTGTTGTGACGCCCCAAGACCGGAGCTTTAGGTGTCTTCCAGGGTTTCCGGGTTTCGTCGTGTGATTTGTTTGGTTCTTTGCATTCAACATTGCATCATGTCATCATACCATCATCTCATTTCTTTTCTTAACTCAACTAAATAAATGGCATGGATCTTTGATCCATTTAAATCAAGGGAGTTCACATGGTGAAATTCTCTTTATAACATATAAAAGTCTCCTACTATTATTAGGGAGCTATTGTAAATATTCCATTAACTTGGAATCACCTATCACACAATTGCATTACTCTTCAACTCCTTCTTCTTGTCCTTGATCCTTCCTTTTTACTTATTGCCCAACTTCAACTTGGTTTCACCCAAGTTTCTATCCCATCCAAACGTCTATTTCCTTCTTTGTTCCATTTATTTTTCTTGTGGCATTTTCCCTGTTCGGAAAAATGTTCAACCTATCCCTATAAATCCTAAATGATGCCTACACCCTCTCTATAACTTCTTTTCTCAATTGGACTTGTTTTGGTTGGGTTCAAAAATAGCTCAAGTTTGAATTTAATTCAAACTTGAATTATTTTTCTATCTCTAAAATGTCCAAAACATTTTAATCAAATTGTATATATTAGCAGGACCCCATAAATATCTTCATCTCTGCCGAATTCCATATCTACTCTCACCTTTATTTTCTTCCATTTTTCTGTTTAGAGAAAAGCAAAGGAAGAAAGAAATAGAGAGAGGGAAGGAGGGCCAGCCCAGCTGGGCCTCCCCAAACTCCCTCGCCGCAAGGCTGACCATTTCCACCAAGGCCCAGTCGGCCTCCAAGCCTGAAGCCCAGCCGGCACCTCTTCTCTACCCTAGGTCGATCCCTAGCGCTGGATCGCTCCTTCCCTCGTTCCCCCCCTTCCTCCTAGCGCCGCCGCAGGAGAGCAGCAGTGCCGCACACGCACACACCGACGCCAGGGAGTGCTCCCGATCCGCCAGCCTTGTTCTTCCCCGCCGCCCGCTGGAGCAGAGCGATCGCCGCCACCCACTCGCACCAGGAAGGGTCCCGCTCGGTCCCCCTCGTCCTCCTCCCGCAGGCGCCCTCACAGCCGCGCCTGGCCTTCTCCCCCGGCGCGCGCCTCCGCCTCCTGCGACCATGGACGTGCGTGCGTCCACTCGACCCTGTCGCCTCCGTCGACACCATCGCCGCCTCCTTGCTCGGGAGAGCAAAGGCTCGATCCTGAGCAGCACGAGTGCTCTACTTCTCCACCAAAGCTTTTCTCCTGTGCGCCGCCGCGTCCAGGTCCAGCAAGCCGCCGCCGCGCCTTCTAGCCTCCTCCCGCGCCCTGCATCGAGCCGCCCCGGGCCGCGCATCGCAAGACGCCGTCCCAGCTGCCGGGGAACATCGGTTCCACCCGTTCCCCTTCCCGACACCTTCGATCCATCACCTCGCAGAGGAGAGGACCAGCAGCGCAAGCCACATCGAGCCACGGCCAAAAACCTGTCGCGTTGACCAAGGCCCTGCTCAAGCCATCGAAGTGTATGACTACACGACGCCCGCCAAGTTCGACTACCGACTACCGCTGACACGTACCTTACTGTTGCCGTGTGTTATCTTCCATCAAGAACAAGACGGCCCGAACATCTACGGACCCTGTACCACTACTGACGCTAGAACAAGACCGACAAGTCCCTCTCCGACTAGTGTACCACTATCGTCGACGAAGACATGTGCATCGCAGGCGTCAAGTTCAACTACCGTCGACCGCGAAGGGCTCGGGGTCATCAAGCACCTCTCACAACAAACGGGAATGACTATTGTTGCAAAGATCGAGAGTAACTCTACGAAAATGCCAAGTACCCCTTCATGTCGGCAAGACCCGCAAGTCGGACCCCGAACGATCGACGACTCGTGGACCATGTACAACTTTAGGCGCCGAACACCTGGGTATCACAAATGACAAGTACCCCAGAGACCAGTTGGACGTCAAGTATCGTCGAGCCCCGAAGGACTCGGATTAGTCAAGTTCCCCTTCGAACCAGGAACAACTACTTCCATCTACATCCCTTCGAACCCGAACCGTCCCAAACCACGCACTTCGAAGGTATAACCGTCGAGCCGATGACCCCGGGGTTGAATGCGTGCGATGTACGAGATGCACCCTTTTGTTTGCACCGTGTCCAATTTGTCACTCGTTTCCTTGTCGCAAACTCGTGGGACACCCGGAATCCGGGAGCACCCCACCATCTTTTGCACGCATCCGCACACTTCTCCTTTGCATCGGTATCTCAATCGAGTTACCGGAACCGCAACGTTGTCATGGCACCGTTTCATTATCGTTGCCGTGGCACCCCTTTTCGTTTCCGCCACGATGACAAATGCCTCATATCTTATCATGTCAACGTTTCCATAAATACTGCATAAAACTTGCACATGTCATTCGCATCATGATAATAACATTTAAATGTTTAAAATTGTTGTTGCACCAAATTGATAATTGCATATGGGGATTTATCGTATTTGTTGTTTATTATTTCCGGCCTCATTTAAACTAGCCTAAATGTTTAGTTTACTTATGCTCCACCTCTTGCCATGTTTAAACAACATTTAATATGGTTGAGTACCTAACCGAGAGAGAACAAAATAATTGATGTGGTGTTTCGTCAATATGCATCCCGATGCATATTGAGCTCCACTTAATTTGTAGTATTGTTTATTGCACTTTGCCATGCCATGCCTCTTTAAACCGGACATGCATCATACTTGGTTGTGCATCATGCCATGTTTATGTGATGGTTGTTTACTATGTTGTTTGCTTCTTTTCGGTGTTGCCTCTTCGGGTTAGTTCCGATAACGTCGCGTTTGTGAGGATCCATTCGAATTCATCTGTTTGACTTCTTCATGAACTCGTTCTTCTTCCTTGTGGGATCTCAGGCAAGATGACCATACCCTCGAAATCACTTCTATCTTTGCTTGCTAGATGCTCGCTCTTTTGCTATGGCTATGCTGCGATACCTACCACTTGCTATGTCATGCCTCCCATATTGTTAAGCCAAGCCTCTAACCCACCTTGTCCTAGCAAACCATTGTTTGGCTATGTTACCGCTTTGCTCAGCCCCTCTTATAGCATTGTTAGTTGCAGGTGAAAATTGGAGTTTGCTCCATGTTGGAACATGGATATTTGTTGGGATATCACAATATCTCTTATTTAATTAATGCATTGATATACTTGGTAAAGGGTGGAAGGCTCGGTCTTATGCCTGATGTTTTGTTCCACTCTTGCCATCCTAGTTTCCGTCATACCGGTGTTATGTTCCTTGATTTTGCGTTCCTTACACGGTTGGGTTATAATGGGAACCCCTTGACAGTTCGCCTTGAATAAAACTCCTCCAGCAAGGCCCAACCTTGGTTTTACCATTTGCACTAACAACCTACCACCTTCCCTTGGGTTCTGTAGACTCAAAGGTCATCTTTATTTAACCCCCCTCCCCCCGGGCCAGTGCTCCTCTGAGTGTTGGTCAGAACTTTGCTGCCTATGAGGCCACCTCGGGGAAACTTGAGGGTTGGTTTTACTCATACCTAGTCTCATCCGGTGTTGCCCTGAGAACGAGATACGTGCGACTCCTATCGGGATTTGTCGGCACATCGGGTGGCTTTGCTGATCTTGTTTTACCATTGTCGAAATGTCTTGTAACTGGGATTCCAAGCCTGATCGGGTCATCCTGGGAGAAGGAATATCCTTCGTTGACCGTGAGAGCTTGTGATGGGCTAAGTTGGGACACCCCTGCAGGGTTTTGAACTTTCAAAAGCCGTGCCCGCGGTTATGGGCAGATGGGAATTTGTTAATGTCCGGTTGTAGAGAACTTGACACTTAACTTAATTAAAATGCACCAACCGTGTGTGTAGCCATGATGGTCTCTTCTCGGCGGTGTCCGGGAAGTGAACACGGTGTTGGAGTTATACTTGACGTAAGTAGTTCAGGATCACTTCTTGATCACTTCTAGTTCACGCCCGTGCTTTGCCTTCTCTTCTCGCTCTCATTTGCGTAAGTTAGCCACCATATATGCTAGTGCTTGCTGCAGCTCCACCTCACATACCTTTTACCTACCTATAAGCTTAAATAGTCTTGATCGCGAGGGTGTGAGATTGCTGAGTCCCCGTGACTCACAGGTTACCTCCAAAACCAGTTTGCAGGTGCCGATGATATCCCGCAGGTGACGCAACCGACCTCAAGGAGGAGCTCGATGAAGATCTTGCTCGTTGTGTTGTTTTGTTTCAGTTGATCAGTAGTGGAGCCCAGTTGGGTCGATCGGGGATCTGTAGCATTAGAGGTAGTCTTCTTTTATTTTGGTTCCATAGTTGGACCTTGTTTGTATCTGATTGATGTAATGCTTTATTCATGTATTGTGTGAAGTGGCGATTGTAAGCCAATTCTGTACCTCTTTCTTATTCAGTACATGGGTTGTGTAAAGATTACCCCTCTTGCGACATTGCCTACAATGTGATTATGCCTCTAAGTCGTGCTCCAACACGTGGGAGATATAGCCGCATCGTGGGTGTTACACTACAAGAGCTTCGTGATGAACTATAATATGCAAGGGATGGATAAGACAATTCCCGAGCTCTTCGCAATGCTAAAGGCTACGGAGGTAGAAATCAAAAAGGAGCATCAAGTGTTGATGGTCAACAAGACCACTAGTTTCAAAAAAAAAGGCAAAGGGAAGAAGAAGGGGAACTTCAAGAAGAACAGCAAGCAAGTTGCTGCTCAGGAGAAGAAACCCAAGTCTGGACCTAAGCCTGAAACCGAGTGCTTCTACTGCAAGCAGACTGGTCACTGGAAGCGGAACTGCCCCAAGTATTTGGCGGATAAGAAGGATGGCAAGGTGAACAAAGGTATATGTGATATACATGTTATTGATGTGTACCTTACTAGAGCTCGCAGTAGCACCTGGGTATTTGATACTGGTTCTGTTGCTAATATTTGCAACTCGAAACAGGGACTACGGATTAAGAAAACACTGGCAAAGGACGAGGTGACGATGCACGTGGGAAATGGTTCCAAAGTCGATGTGATCGCGGTCGGCACACTACCTCTACATCTACCTTTGGGATTAGTATTAGACCTAAATAATTGTTATTTGGTGCCAACGTTGAGCATGAACATTATATATGGATCTTGTTTGATGCGAGACGGTTATTCATTTAAATCAGAGAATAATGGTTGTTCTATTTATATGAGTAATATCTTTTATGGTCATGCACCCTTGAAGAGTGGTCTATTTTTGATGAATCTCGATAGTAGTGATACACATATTCATAATGTTGAAGCCAAAAGATACAGAGTTGATAATGATAGTGCAACTTATTTGTGGCACTGCCATTTAGGTCATATCGATATAAAGCGCATGAAGAAACTCCATACTGATGGACTTTTGGAACCACTTGATTATTAATCACTTGGTACTTGCGAACCGTGCCTCATGGGCAAGATTACTAAAACACTGTTCTCCGGAACTATGGAGAGAGCAACAGATTTGTTGGAAATCATACATACAGATGTATGTGGTCCGATGAATGTTGAGGCTCGTGGCGGATATCGTTATTTTCTCACCTTCACAGATGATTTAAGCAGATATGGGTATATCTACTTGATGAAGCATAAGTCTGAAACATTTGAAAAGTTCAAAGAATTTCAGAGTGAAGTTGAAAATCATCATAACAAGAAAATAAAGTTTCTACTATCTGATCGTGGAGGAGAATATTTGAGCTACGAGTTTGGTCTACATTTGAAACAATGCGGAATAGTTTCGCAACTCACGCCACCCGGAACACCACAGCGTAATGGTGTGTCCGAACGTCGTAATCGTACTTTACTAGATATGGTGCGATCTATGATGTCTCTTACAGATTTACCGCTATCGTTTTGGGGTTATGCTTTAGAGACGGCCGCATTCACGTTAAATAGGGCACCATCGAAATCCGTTGAGACGACGCCTTACGAACTGTGGTTTGGCAAGAAACCAAAGTTGTCGTTTCTGAAAGTTTGGGGCTGCGATGCTTATGTGAAAAAGCTTCAACCAAATAAGCTCGAACCCAAATCGAAGAAATGTGTCTTCATAGGATACCCAAAGGAGACTGTTGGGTACACCTTCTATCACAGATCCGAAGGCAAGACATTCGTTGCTAAGAATGGATCCTTTCTAGAGAAGGAGTTTCTCTCGAAAGAAGTGAGTGGGAGGAAAGTAGAACTTGATGAGTTAACTGTACCTGCTCCCTTATTGGAAAGTAGTACATCACAGAAATCGGTTTCTGTGACACCTACACCAACTAGTGAGGAAGTTAATGATGATGATCATGGAACTTCAGACCAAGTTGCTACTAATCCTCGTAGATCAACCAGAGTAAGATCCGCACCAGAGTGGTACGGTAATCCTGTTATGGAAGTCATGCTACTAGATCATGATGAACCTATGAACTATGAAGAAGCGATGGTGAGCCCAGATTCCGCAAAATGGCTTGAAGCCATGAAATCTGAGATGGGATCCATGTATGAGAACAAAGTGTGGACTTTGGTTGACTTGCCCGTTGATCGGCAAGCAATTGAGAATAAATGGATCTTCAAGAAGAAGACTGACGCTGACGGTAATGTTACTGTCTACAAAGCTCGACTTGTTGTGAAAGGTTTTCGACAAGTTCAAGGGATTGACTACGATGAGACCTTCTCACCCGTAGCGATGCTTAAGTCTGTCTGAATCATGTTAGCAATTGCCGCGTTTTATGATTATGAAATATGGCAGATGGATGTCAAAACTGCATTCTTGAATGGATTTCTGGAAGAAGTGTTGTATATGATGCAACCGGGAGGTTTTGTCGATCCAAAAGGAGCTAACAAAGTGTGCAAGCTCCAGCGATCCATTTATGGACTGGTGCAAGCCTCTCGGAGTTGGAATAAACGCTTTGATAGTGTGATCAAAGCATTTGGTTTTATACAGACTTTTGGAGAAGCCTGTATTTACAAGAAAGTGAGTGGAAACTCTGTAACATTTCTGATATTATATGTGGATGACATATTGCTGATTGGAAATGATATAGAATTTCTGGATAGCATAAAGGGATACTTGAATAAGAGTTTTTGAATGAAAGACCTCGGTGAAGCTGCTTATATATTGGGCATTAAGATCTATAGAGATAGATCAAGACGCTTAATTGGACTTTCACAAAGCACATACTTTGACAAAGTTTTGAAGAAGTTCACAATGGATCAAGCAAAGAAAGGGTTCTTGCATGTGTTACAAGGTGTGAAGTTGAGTAAGACTCAATGCCCGACCACTACAGAAGATAGAGAGAAAATGAAAGATGTTCCCTATGCTTCAGCCATAGGCTCTATCATGTATGCAATGATGTGTACCAGACCTGATGTGTGCCTTGCTATAAGTCTAGCAGGGAGGTACCAAAGTAATCCAGGAGTGGATCACCGGACAGTGGTCAAGAACATCCTGAAGTACCTGAAAAGGACTAAGGATATGTTTCTCGTTTATGGAGGTGACAAAGAACTCATCGTAAATGGTTACGTTGATGCAAGCTTTGACACTGATCCGGATGATTCTAAATCGCAAACCGGATACGTGTTTACATTGAACGGTGGAGCTGCCAGTTGGTGCAGTTCTAAACAAAGCGTCGTGGTGGGATCTACATGTGAAGCGGAGTACATAGCTGCTTCGGAAGCAGCAAATGGAGTCTGGATGAAGGAGTTCATATCCGATCTAGGTGTCATACCTAGTGCATCGGGTCTAATGAAAATCTTTTGTGACAATACTGGAGCAATTGCCTTAGCGAAGGAATCCAGATTTCACAAGAGAACCAAGCACATCAAGAGACGCTTCAATTCCATCCGGGATCTAGTCCAGGTGGGAGACATAGAAATTTGCAAGATACATACGGATCTGAATGTTGCAGACCCGTTGACTAAGCCTATTCCACGAGCAAAACATGATCAGCACCAAGGATCCATGGGTGTTAGAATCATTACTGTGTAATCTAGATTATTGACTCTAGTGCAAGTGGGAGACTGAAGGAAATATGCCCTAGAGGCAATAATAAAGCTATTATTTATTTCCTTATATCATGATAAATGTTTATTATTCATGCTAGAATTGTATTAACCGGAAACATACATGTGTGAATACATAAACAAACAGAGTGTCACTAGTATGCCTCTACTTGACTAGCTCGTTGATCAAAGATGGTTAAGTTTCCTAACCATAGACATGAGTTGTCATTTGATTAATGGGATCACATCATTAGGAGAATGATGTGATTGACATGACCCATTCCGTTAGCTTAGCACACGATCGTTTAGTATGTTGCTATTGCTTTCTTCATGACTTATACATGTTCCTATGACTATGAGATTATGCAACTCCCATTTACCAGAGGAACACTTTGTGTGCTACCAAACATCACAATGTAACTGGGTGATTATAAAGGTGCTCTACAGGTGTCTCCGAAGGTACTTGTTGGGTTGGCGTATTTCGAGATTAGGATTTGTCACTCCGATTGTCGGACAGGTATCTCTGGGCCCTCTCGGTAATGCACATCACTTAAGCCTTGCAAGCATTGCAACTAATGAGTTGGTTGCGGGATGATGTATTACGGAACGAGTAAAGAGACTTGCTAGTAACGAGATTGAACTAGGTATTGAGATACCGACGATCAAATCTCGGGCAAGTAAACATACCGATGACAAAGGGAACAACGTATGTTGTTATGTGGTCTGACCGATAAAGATATCCGTAGAATATGTAGGAGCCAATATGAGCATCCAGGTTCCGCTATTGGTTATTGACCGGAGACGAGTCTCGGTCATGTCTACATAGTTCTCGAACCCGTAGGGTCCGCATGCTTAACGTTACGATGACAGTTATACTATGAGTTTATATGTTTTGATGTACCGAAGGTTGTTCAGAGTCCCGGATGTGATCACGGACATGACGAGGAGTCTCGAAATGGTCGAGACATGAAGATTGATATATTGGAAGCCTATGTTTGGATATCGGAAGTGTTCCGGGTAAAATCGGGATTTTACCGGAGTACCGGGAGGTTACCGGAACCCCCCGGGAATCAAATGGGCCTTAGTGGGCCTAGGTGGAAGAGAGGAGAGGAGGCAAGGGCTGGCCACGCGCCCCTCGCCCCCTAGTCCGAATAGGACAAGGAGAGGAGGGCGCCCCCCCCTTCCTTCCTTCTCCTCCACTCCTTCCCCCTCAAGTCCTAATCCAACTAGGAAAGGGGGGAGTCCTACTCCCAGTGGGAGTAGGACTCCTCCTGGCGCGCCCTCTCCCTTGGCCGGCCACACCCCCCTTGCTCCTTTATATATGGGGGCAGGAGGGCACCCCATAGACACAACAATTGATCATTGATCTCTTAGCCGTGTGCGGTGCCCCCCTCCACCATAGTCCGCCTCGATAATACTGTAGTGGTGCTTAGGCGAAGCCCTGCGTCGGTAGAACATCAACATCGTCACCACGCCGTCGTGCTGACGAAACTCTCCCTCAACACTCGGCTGGATCGGAGTTCGAGGGACGTCATCGAGCTGAACGTGTGCTGAACTCGGAGGTGTCGTACATTCGGTACTTGATTGGTCGGATCGTGAAGACGTACGACTACATCAACCGCGTTGTGGTAACACTTCCGCTTTCGGTCTACGAGGGTACGTGGACAACACTCTCCCCTCTCGTTGCTATGCATCACCATGATCTTGCGTGTGCGTAGGAATTTTTTTGAAATTACTACGTTCCCCAACAAATCCATCAACCATCTCAGGGCCTTCAAACTATCCCGCTCACATGGCCATTCGCGGTCTGGGGGCTGGATAGCCTAGGCCCATTCCATCGGGCGCCAGGGGGCTACCGTTACCTCTACGTCGCCATCGACAAGTTCACCAAGTGGGCGGAAGTGGAAGCCGTCCGTACCATCCCAGCCGGCTCTGCTTTCAAGTTCATCAAGGGCCTCGTGAGCCGCTTCGGGGTCCCCAACCGCATCATCACAGATAACGGTTCGCAGTTTACTAGCAACCTCTTCAAAACCTACTGTGCTAACCTTGAAACGCAGATCTGCTATGCTTCGGTGGCCCACCCCAGGAGCTATGGTCAGGCCAAACGTGCTAACGCGGAGGTCCTGAGGGGCCTCAAGACCAGGACCTTCAAGAAGAAGTTGGAGGCCTGCGGCAGGGGCTGGCACGACGAGCTCCAGTCCGTACTGTGGTCCATCTGGACCACCGCCACCAAGCCAACGGAAGAGACTCCATTCTTCCTCGTCTACGGAGCCGAAGCGTCCTCCCTCATGAGGTCAAGCATCGCTACGCACGGGTCCTGGCGTTCGACGAAACGCAGCAGGACGCCACGCGGGGGATGGACCTCGTGTTGGTGGAGGAACGTCGCCGCAAAGCTGCGCTGCGGGCGGCGAGGTACCAGCAAGCACTACGGCGATACCACTGCCGCAACATCCGCTCCAGGACACTCGAGATGGGAGACCTAGTCCTGAGGCGGGTCCTCTCCAGGAAAGGGCTGTATAAGCTTTCACCAATGTGGGAGGGCCTGTTCAAGGTCGTCCACATCTCCAGGCCTGGCGTCATGCGCCTGGAGACACAAAACAGAGTACCAGTCCAAAACACCTGGACCATTCAGCACCTCCGGAAGTTTTACCCATAAAGCAGGGCACAGAGCCTGTGAAGCAAGGCCCAGAGCCTGTGAATCAAGGCCCAGAGCCTGTGAAGAAAGGCCCAGAGCCTGTGAAGAAGGCCCGGTGCCTGTGAAGAATCGCCGCCCGTGACACTCTCACGTAATAATGAGTTAGCGCCGTACACGCCCCGGAGTCTCAGGGGTGCCGGCCTCAGGCCCTAGGGCTCCCGCCCGCACCTAGTGGCAGCACTTAGCTCTCCGCTGGTGAGAAGACTTGAAGACTAGATTAGGTGCCGGACGTGGCTTTTCATTTGCTTTCCGTATTTGGCTTCCTTTTTCCTTAATCGAAATTTGCTTTTGGCATTCCTTGCTGAGTTGACTCCCTCGCCTCTCACTGCGTTTTTCCGGCTCGGGTTAGCTCGTGTTCTCTCTCTCGCATGCCTCGCGAGGGGGCTAGGCAGGTGCCCTCGCGAGCATTTTCGTGCCCTCGCGAGCATTTTCTCCCTTCTCTGCCTTCTCGCGAGCCACCCTCATTCGAGCCCAAAAGCTGGCGTGCCCCTCCTAGTCCGTGCCCCTCGGGTACCGCGATACAAGGTGCCAGGTCGGGGCCAGGGCGAACGGCAAATCTTTTAACGCACTTCCTAATGAGCTTTTGCAGTTCCCGAGCAAATGCAACCCACCAAGGCAAGCTGGACGCGAGGAAATGAGCGCCTGGTGAGCAAGAGGGTGTCCCGTATATACCAGGTTAAGTTATCTTTGCACGAAATGATGACACAACACGCACGATGCCACAACCGAGGAACCATAGTTCGATACACGCCCCCTGGGCCCAAACTGGTTACATTCTTGATGCAGGAAAAGAGTAAAACAAAAGCAGCGTTGCGGCAATCTGCGGAGGCAGACCCCTAGCGGCACCCCGAGCCTAGCCGGATCCTTCTTCGTGCTTCACGGAGGCGCGGCGACGAGATGACCCACTGCCGCCTTCAAAGCGGGCGCGGCGGCTGGTCATGGCCACTGCTGTTGGAGCTGTCACCGGAGGAAGAGCCGCCGTAGCTGGACAAGACGCAGCCGCCCCCCTTACCCTCGTCGCGACCGCCCCCGAGACGAAGCACCTCCTCACCATCGTTCACCTCGGGGCAGCACCCGGCACGGCGACCATCTTCCCCAAACACCCTCACGTAGAGGGTTGATTCGCCGTCGTACTTGAAGTGGAGGGCGCACCGCGGCCCAAGCCATGCGCGTGGGCGAACATCTGCCAACCGTGGGCCAGGGCTACGTTGCCCGTGGCGGAAGTCGCGACCGCAACCCAAGAGGCCTTGCTGCAGCAACCATCCGCCTGGACCAGAGGCCGGCAACTCATTGGTGCAGAAGCGCTGAAGTTGGAGCCAGTTGCCGGCCGGATTCTCCGACCAGACGACAAACTCCGGCGACACCTCCACCGTGTGGAAACGCGTACGGGGGGCGCCACCAAAGCACGCCTCCCCTCATCAACTGGATTGCCATGGCTAGGGCGACCCCCTCCGCGTGCTGTGGTGCCGCTTCGACAATGGGCCGCGCCAGGGGACGTGGCGTGCTTGCGCAAACGGCCACATCCGCGCTTGAGCGCCGGCGAGCTAGGCCCCTCGCGAGGGGCCTTTCCCTTCTCAGCGGCTGAGAACTTCCTTCGTGGCGCCATCGGTAGCACAGCGAGCAATGGAGCGAGGAAGAAGACGGGGGCAAGGCAGGAAGAGATGGGCAATGGGGGCTCCGTCCTCCTCTGTAGGATCGAAAGTATGTCTAGAGGGGGGTGATTAGACTACTTGACCAATTAAAAATCTATCCTTTTCCCAATTTTAGTCTTTGGCAGATTTTAGCTCTCTTAGCGCAAGTCAAGCAATCTTAACACAATTCAAGCAAGCATGCAAAGAGTCTATGAGCAGCGGAAAGTAAAGCATGCAACTTGCAAGAATGTAAAGGGAAGGGTTTGGAGAATTCAAACGCAATTGGAGACACGGATGTTTTTGTCGTGGTTCTGATAGGTGGTGCTATTGTACATCCACGTTGATGGAGACTTCAACCCACGAAGGGTAAAGGTTGCGCGAGTCCACGGAGGGCTCCACCCATGAAGGGTCCACGAAGAAGCAACCTTGTCTATCCCATCATGGCCATCGCCCACGAAGGACTTGCCTCACTAGTGGTAGATCTTCACGAAGTAGGCGATCTCCTTGCCCTTACAAACTCCTTGGTTCAACTCCACAATCTTGTCGGAGGCTCCCAAGTGACACCTAGCCAATCTAGGAGACACCACTCTCCAAGAAGTAACAAATGGTGTGTTGATGATGAACTCCTTGCTCTTGTGCTTCAAATGATAGTCTCCCCAACACTCAACTCTCTCTCACAGGATATGGATTTGGTGGAAAGAAGATTTGAGTAGAAAGCAACTTGGGAAGGCTAGAGATCAAGATTCATATGGTGGGAATGGAATATCTTGGCCTCAACACATGAGCAGGTGGTTCTCTCTTAGAAAATGTGTATTGGAAGTGTAGGTATGTTCTGATGGCTCTCTCCACGAATGAAGAGCGGGTGGAGGGGTATATATAGCCTCCACACAAAAACTAACCATTACACACAATTTACCAATCTCGGTGAGACCGAATTGAGAAACTCGGTCGGACCGATTTAGCAAACCTAGTGACCGTTAGGATTTTCGGTGGGACTGAGATGCAACTCGGTAGGACCGATATGGTTAGGGTTAGGGCATAACGTAATCTCGGTGTGACCGACTACACAAACTCGGTGGGACCGATTTTGGTAATAAGCTAACCAGAGAGTTGGTCAGGTAAACTCGGTGGGACCGATTTTCTCATTTCGGTGGGACCGAAATGTTACAAAAGGGAAACAGAGAGTTTACATTGCAATCTCGGCGGGACCGATCGCTCATCTCGGTAGGACCGAAACATTACGAAGGGAAACAGAGAGATTACAACCCCATCTCGGTGTGACCGAGATCCCTATCGGTGAGACCGATTTGCCTATGGTTTGTGGCAGTGGCTATGACATCTGAACTCGGTCGCGCCGGATAGAAAGAATCGGTGGGGCCGAGTTTGACTTTTGGTTTAGGTCATATGTGGATGTGGGAAGGTAGTTGAGGGTTTTGGAGCATATCACTAAGCAATATAAAGCAAGAACCTCATCAAGCAACACCTCATCCCTCCTTGATAGTATTGGCTTTTCCTATAGACTCAATGTGATCTTGGATCACTAAAATATAAAATGTAGAGTCTTGAGCTTTGAGCTTGAGCCAATATTTTTCTCCTTAGTATTTTGAGGGGTTCATTGAGCTTTTCCTGAAATATTAGTCTTGGAATAATGTTAGCTCAATGAGCTATATGTTGTTAGGAATTACCAAAACCACCCAGGGATAGTTGCACTTTCAATCTCCCCCTTTTTGGTAATTGATGACAACATATAGATCAAAGCTTCGACGAATGATAATAAGAGTGAAAAACATTGTCGCTTTGAGAAGTATGTGAAAAGCAAGAGCTCCCCCTAAATTTGTGCATAGTTTATGGTTTGCTTTGGACTGCAAATGCACAGAGAGTTAGGCTCATGGGTTACTCTTCCATGTCACATACATCTCGGTGGAGCGCTCAAAATGATAATAATTAAATACATGCACTCATCACCAAGCAAAGTGAATGATCATATAGGGATAAAATGATAATGTCATCCAGCAAGCATTAATGTAGCATATGATCAAACACACATGATCATCCAAGTATCACACAGACAGAAAGTATCTCAATCAAGCAAATAAAGTTCAACCACCAAAGCAAGAGAGAATAAAAAAGCAACGCTCTCTCTCTCGAAGCCTATGATCTATACATTTTTCTCCCCCTTTGGCAACAAGTTGCCAAAAAGTTCATAGAAAATGCATAGCACTAAATCGTCTCTCAGGCTTGGTCTTCAGGTGGTGGTGTCCGGAGAACTCTAAGAACGAAGGCTTCAGTCAATGTAGATGGAGCTGCTGGAGTAGGTGCTGGAGCTGGTGGCACTGAAGCTGTAGCTGGTGCAGATGAAGTTGCTCTGGTGTCTGGAACAGGCACTGCAGCAGATCTCTGAGCTCTAGGCACTCTGGCAAATGCATTAGTGGTTGTCTTGCCCTTCCTCTCCTGCATATCATCCTGAAGTTGCTCCACAACAGACTGGATCTCAGTTACCTTCACATCCATGTCATAGAACTTCTGCTCCACGATCCTTTCCAAGCTCTCCTGGTTTTGAGTCAGGGTGGCCAGCCCTTTCTCAATCCTTAGGGTGGATGCAATCAAGTAGCCAAGCTGATCTTGCTTGCTCTTCAGAAGATACTGAGATGCCTCTTCCATGGTTGGCATCTTTGCAGCTTTCTCAGCCTTTGCCTTCTCCCTCTTTGCTTGAACGCGCACAAAAGATGGTTCATCCTCATTCATAACCACTTGGTTGTCCTCAAAGTCTGGATAGATAGGCATGTGCTCCTTGTCCAACAAGTATGTGCCAGTGCCCATCTTGGAGTTAATCAACTCCTAGATCTGTCGTGCATACCCACAGCTTCTCTTTTGCTCAGCAGCTGTCCTCTTGATAGTTTCAACTATAAGACTCATGACCTTGAACTTTTGTGGCACATCAAATATATGTAGCAGATTGATGGAGTGGCCTCTGATCATTCTGTGATCACCAGACTTGGGCAGAAGAGTGTGCCTGAGGATCCAATTGATAGTAGGCAGTCCTGACAGCAGGTGTTTCACTGATCCAAATTGGTGAGTCTCAAGATCTGCATCAGGAATCTCCTTGTACATGCTAGCCATGGAGTTGTGATCCTTCTTCTTCTTGGCATAGACATACAAGTCATCTTCATTCTCCTCAGGAGCATTGATCAATTGAGCCCATTCTGCTACTGTTGACTGGTATCTAGTGCCTTCAGACATCCAGACTATCTTGCCATCTGGGTAGAAGTGAGTTGTGGAGTAGAACTGCATGATAAGCTCATCATTCCACTTTGTGAGCTTCTAAGCCACAAACTCATCAACTCCACAAGCCTTGAAACTGTCATATACTCCTGGATAGTGTTCTTTATTCTCCTTGATGTACTCCCAGTTGACCCATCTCATGTCACATACTATTGGTTTCTTGTCAAGCAACACTATCTCATAAAAATCCTATTGTTCTTTGGTATGGAACCTGTAGTCCACAGCAGTTCTCCTTCTGGTGGCATATGGATCTGACTCTCTCCATAGCCTCAATCCCGAGTCCTTCCTGATCTTCATGTTTTCTACTACAGGATGAGCATCATTATGATCTGGAATTTTTGGCTTTAACTTCCTCAAAACATGTGTCTCATCATCTTCTTCTTCAGCAATAGTTTCAGGCACTGGGGCCTTGTTTTTCTCAGCAGCTGGAATGTTCCTGGTACTCCTCTTTGGTGCAGTTTTGGGTTTTGGAGCAGCTGGCTTGGGAGCTTCTTTGGGCTTGATGAAGCAGCCCCTGATCTTATGGCATCTCCCATAAGTTTCTGTGCCTTAGGTGCTGGTGCAGCATCCTCTTCCTCTTCTTCAGAGTCTTTCATGATTGAAGATCTCCCAAGCACTCTGGCAGTGGTATTCTTGACCCACTCTTTCCTTTTCTTGTCTGCCACAACCTGCTATTTGGGTGCAGATCCCAAAGCCTCTTGAGTAGATGCTCTGGCTTTAGACATTGGAGCTCTCTTGGCAAGAACCTTTTGCTTCATCCCTGGCTTGGTGGCAACAGCTGTGCCATATTCCTTTTTGAGCACTTTCCTCATTGAGGTGGTTTCTTCTTCCTCAACTGCCACATAGTCTTCATCCTCAGATTCACAAGTTTTCTTCTTTCTGGCCCTGGTGGCAGCTTTTGGCAAGTTGCTGGGTGTGCTCCTGCTTCCATCATCTGAGCAGCTAGAGGGATGATAACCCACAAGTATAGGGGATCGCAACAGTTTTCGATAAGTAAGAGTATCGAACCCAACGAGGAGCTAAAGGTAGAATAAATATTCCCTCAAGTTCTATCGACCACCGATACAACTCTACGCACGCTTGACGTTCGCTTTACCTAGAACAAGTATGAAATTAGAAGTACTTTATAGGTGTTGTTGGATAGGTTTGCAACATAATAAAGAGTACGAAAATGAAACTAGGGGCTGTTAAGGTAAAGAAGCAACTAAAGTAAATATAGCGAGTGTGGAAAAGTGGTGGTAGGAGTTGCGAAATTGCCCCTAAGCAATTGACTACTTTACTAGACCGATAGCAAGTATTATGTGGGAGAGGCCACTGCTAGCATGTCATCCCTGACTTGGAATTCTATGCACTTATGATTGGAACTATTAGCAAGCATCCGCAACTACTAATGTTCATTAAGGTAAAACCCAACCATAGCATTAAGATATATTGGTCCCCCTTCAATCCCGTATGCATCAATTTCTATGCTAGGTTGAAGCTTCTGTCACTCTTGCCCTCCAATACATAGTCCTATCAACATACAAACTAACCCTAGGGTGTGATCCACGCGCGCAATCATATGATGGGCACCAAAGGACAGCAACATAACCACAAGCAAATCAATCATAGCAATTCATCAACCACCGATAGGACAACAAAAATCTACTCAGACATCATAGGATGGCAACACATCATTGGATAATAATATGAAGCATAAAGCACCATGTTCAAGTAGAGGGTACGGCGGGTTGCGGGAGAGTGGACTGAAGGAAATATGCCCTAGAGGCAATAATAAAGTTATTATTTATTTCCTTATTTCATGATAAATGTTTATTATTCATGCTAGAATTGTATTATCCGGAAACATAATACTTGCGTGAATACATAGACAAACTAAAAGTCACTAGTATGCCTCTACTTGACTAGCTCGTTAATCAAAGATGGTTATGTTTCCTAACCATAGACATGTGTTGTTATTTGATTAATGGGATCACATCATTAGGAGAATGATATGATTTACATGACCCATTCCATTAGCTTAGCACCCGATCGTTTAGTATGTTGCTATTGCTTTCTTCATGACTTATACATGTTCCTATGACTATGAGATTATGCAACTCCCGTTTGCCGGAGGAACACTTTGTGTGCTACCAAATGTCACAACGTAACTGGGTGATTATAAAGGAGCTCTACAGGTGTCTCCAAAGGTAAATGTTGGGTTGGCGTATTTCGAGATTAGGATTTGTCAGTCCGATTGTCGGAGAGGTATCTCTGGGCCCTCTCGGTAATGCACATCACATAAGCCTTGCAAGCATTGCAACTAATGAGTTAGTTGCGAGATGATGTATTACGAAACGAGTAAAGAGACTTGCCGGTAACGAGATTGAACTAGGTATTGAGATGCCGGCGATCGAATCTCGGGCAAGTAACATACCGATGACAAAGGGAACAACATATGTTGTTATGCGGTCTGACCGATAAAGATCTTCGTAGAATATGTGGGAGCCAATATGAGCATCCAGGTTCCTCTATTGGTTATTGACCGGAGACATGTCTCGGTCATGTCTACATTGTTCTCGAACCCGTAGGGTCCGCACGCTTAAGGTTTCGATGATAGTTATATTATGAGTTTATGAGTTTTGATGTACCAAAGGAGTTCGGAGTCCCGGATGAGATCGGGGTCATGACGAGGAGTCTCGAAATGGTCGAGACGTAAAAATCGATATATTGGACGACTATATTCGGACATCGGAAAGGTTCCGAGTGATTCGAGTATTTTTCGGAGTACCGGAGAGTTACGGGAATTCGTCGGGGAGTATATGGGCCTTATTGGGCTTTATGGGAAAGAGATAGGAGAGGTTGGGCACCCCCCCAAGGCCTAGTCCGAATTGGACTAGGGGGAAGGGCTGCGCCCCCTCCTTCCTTCTCTTCTCTTTCCCCTTGCCTTGACTCCTACTCCTACTACATGGAAGGACTCCTAGTTGGACTAGGAAAGGGGGAATCCTACTCCCGGTGGGAGTAGGACTCCCCTAGGGCGCGCCATAGAGAGGGCCGGCCCTCCCCTCCTCCACTCCTTTATATACGGGGGCAGGGGGCATCCCATAGACACAAGTTGATCCACGTGATCATATTCTTAGCCGTGTGCGGTGCCCCCTTCCACCATAATCCTCGGTAATATTGTAGCGGTGCTTAGGCGAAGCCCTGTGACGGTAGTACATCAAGATCGTCACCACGCCGTTGTGCTGACGGAACTCTTCCCCGACACTTTGCTGGATCGGAGTCCGGGGATCGTCATCGAGCTGAACATGTGCTAAAACTCGGAGGTGCCGTAGTTTCGGTACTTGATCGGTCGGGCCGTGAAGACGTATGACTACATCAACCGCGTTGTGCTAACGCTTCCGCTGTCGGTCTACAAGGGTATGTAGATCGCACTCTCCCCTCTCGTTGCTATGCATCAGCATGATCTTGCGTGTGCGTAGGAATTTTTTTGAAATTACTACGTTTCCCAACAGTGTCATCCGAGCCTAGGTTTTTATGTGTTGATGTTATATGCACGAGTAGAACACAAGTGAGTTGTGGGCGATATAAGTCATACTGCTTACCAGCATGTCATACTTTGGTTTGGCGGTATTGTTGGACGAAGCGGCCCGAACCGACATTACGCGTACACTTACGTGAGACCGGTTCTCCCAACGTGCTTTGCACAAAGGTGGCTAGCGGGTGACAGTTTCTCCAACTTTAGTTGAACCGAGTGTGGCTACGCCCGGTCCTTGCGAAGGTTAAAACAGCACCAACTTGACAAACTATCGTTGTGGTTTTGATGCGTAGGTAAGATTGGTTCTTGCTTAAGCCCGTAGCAGCCACGTAAAACTTGCAACAACAAAGTAGAGGACGTCTAACTTGTTTTTGCATGGCATGTTGTGATGTGATATGGTCAAGACATGATGCTAAAATTTTATTGTATGAGATGATCATGTTTTGTAACCGAGTTATCGGCAACTGGCAGGAGCCATATGGTTGTCGCTTTATTGTATGCAATGCAACTGCGCTGTAATACTTTACTTTATCACTAAGCAGTAGCGATAGTCGTGGAAGCATAAGATTGGTGAGACGACAACGATGATACGATGATGATCAAGGTGTCATGCCGGTGACGATGGTGATCACGACGGTGCTTCGAAGATGGAGATCACAAGCACAAGATGATGATGGCCATATCATATCACTTATATTGATTGCATGTGATGTTTATCTTTTATGCATCTTATCTTGCTTTGATTGACGGTAGCATTTTAAGATGATCTCTCACTAATTATCAAGAAGTGTTCTCCCTGAGTATGCACCGTTGTGAAAGTTCTTCGTGCTGAGACACCACGTGATGATCGGGTGTGATAGGCTCTACGTTCAAATACAACGGGTGCAAAACAGTTGCACACACAGAATACTCAGGTTATACTTGACGAGCCAAGCATATACAGATATGGCCTCGGAACACGGAGACCGAAAGGTCGAGCGTGAATCATATAGTAGATATGATCAACATAGTGATGTTCACCAATGAAACTACTCCATCTCACGTGATGATCGGACATGGTTTAGTTGATTTGGATCACGTAATCACTTAGAGGATTAGAGGGATGTCTATCTAAGTGGGAGTTCTTAAGTAATATGATTAATTGAACTTTAATTTATCATGAACTTAGTCCTGGTAGTATTAGCATATCTATGTTGTAGATCAATAGCTCGCGTTGTTGCTTTCATATGTTTATTTTGATATGTTCCTAGAGAAAATTGTGTTGAAAAATGTTAGTAGCAAAGATGCGGATTGGATCCGTGATCTGAGGTTTATCTTCATTGCTGCACAGAAGAATTATGTCCTTGATGCACCGCCAGGTGACGGACCTATTGCAGGAGCAGATGCAGACGTTATGAACGTTTGGCTAGCTCAATATGATGACTACTTGATAGTTTAGTGCACCATGCTTAACGGCTTAGAATCGGGACTTCGAAGACATTTTTGAACGTCATGGACCATATGAGATGTTCCAGGAGTTGAAGTTAATATTTCAAGCAAATACCCGAGTTGAGATATATGAAGTCTCCAACAAGTTCTATAGCTAAAAGATGGAGGAGAATCGCTCAACTAGTGAGCATGTGCTTAGATTGTCTAGGTACTACAATCACTTGAATCAAGTGGGAGTTAATCTTCCAGATAAAATAGTGATTGACAGAATTCTCTAGTCACCATCACCAAGTTAGTAGAACTTCATGATGAACTATATTATGCAAGGGATGACGAAAACGACTCCCAAGCTTTTCATGATGATGAAATCAATGAAGGTAGAAATCAAGAAAGAGCATCAAGTGTTGATGGTTGACAAGACCACTAGTTTCAAGAAAAAGGGCAAAGGGAAGAAGGGGAACTTCAAGAAGAATGGCAAGCAAGTTGCTACTCAAGTGAAGAAGCCCAAGTATGATCCTAAGCCTGAGACTAAGTGCTTCTACTGCAAAGGAACTGGTCACTGGAAGCAGAACTACCCCAAGTGATTGGCGGATAATAAGGATGGCAAAGTGAACATAAGTATATTTGATATACATGTTATTGATGTGTACTTTACTAGTGTTTATAGCAACCCCTCAGTATTTGATACTAGTTCAGTTACTAAGATTAGTAACTCGAAACAGGAGTTGCAGAATAAACAGAGACTAGTTAAGGGTGAAGTGACGATGTGTGTTGGAAGTGGTTCCAAGATTGATATGATCATCATCGCACACTCCCTGTACTTTCGGGATTAGTGTTGAACCTAAATAAGTGTTATTTGGTGTTTGCGTTGAGCATGAATATGATTTGATCATGTTTATTGTAATATGCTTATTCATTTAAGTAAGAGAATAAATTGTTGTTCTGTTTACATGAATAAAACCTTATATGGTTACACACCCAATGAAAATGGTTCATTGGATCTCGATCGTAGTGATACACATATTCATAATATTGAAACCAAAAGATGCAAAGTTAATAATGATAGTGCAACTTATTTGTGGCACTGCCGTTCAGGTCATATTGGTGTAAAGCGCATGAAGAAAATCCATGCTGATGGGCTTTTGGAATCACTTGATTATGAATCAGTTGATGCTTGCGAACCATGCCTCATAGGCAAGATGACTAAGACTCCGTTCTCCAGAACAATGGAGCGAGCAACAGATTTGTTGGAAATCATACATACTGATGTATGTGGTCCGATGAATATTGAGGCTCATGGTAGGTATCATTATTTTCTGATCTTCATAGATGATTTGAGCAGATATGAGTATATCTACTTGATGAAACACAAGTCTGAAACATTTGAAAAGTTCAAAGAATTTCAGAGTGAAGTGGAGAATCATCATAACAAAAATAAAAGTTTCTACGATATGATCGCAGAAGATGAATATTTGAGTTACGAGTTTGGTCTTCAATTAAAACAATGTGGAATAGTTTCACAAATTCATGCCACCTGGAACACCACAGCATAATGGTGTGTCCAAACGTCATAACCGTACTTTATTGGATATAGTGCAATCTATGATGTTTCTTACCGATTTACCACTAAAGTTTTGGGGTTATGCATTAGAGACAGCTGCATTCACATTAAAAAAGGGGGCACCATCTAAATCTGTTGAGACGACACCGTATGAACTGTGGTTTGGCAAGAAACCAAAGTTGTCGTTTCTTAAAGTTTGAGGTTGCGATGCTTATATGAAAAAGTTTCATCCTGATAAGCTCAAACCCAAATCGGAGAAGTGCGTCTTCATAGGATACCCAAAAGAAAATGTTGGGTACACCTTCTATCACATATCCGAAGGCAAGATATTTGTTGCTGAAAATGGATCCTTTCCAGAGAAGGAGTTTCTCTCGAAAGAAGTGAGTGGGAGGAAAGTAGAACTTAATGAGGTAACTGTACCTGCTCCCTTATTGGAAAGTAGTTCATCACAGAAATCTGTTCCTGTGACTACTACACCAATTAGTGAGGAAGCTGATGATGATGATCATGTAACTTCAGATCAAGTTACTACCAAAACTCGTAGGTAAACCAGAGTGAGATCCGCACTAGAGTGGTACGGTAATCCTGTTCTGGAGGTCATGTTACTTGACCATGACGAACCTACGAACTATGAGGAAGCGATGATGAGCCCAGATTCCGCGAAATGGTTTGAGGCCATGAAATCTGAGATATGATCCATGTATGAGAACAAAGTATGGACTTTGATGGATTTGCCCATTGATCGGCAAGCCATAAAAAATAAATGGATCTTCAAGTGGAAGACGGACGCTGATAGTAGTATTACTATCTACAAAGCTAGACTTGTCGAAAAAGGTTTTTGACAAAGTTCAAGGTGTTGACTACGATGAGATTTTCTCACTCGTATCGATGCTTAAAGTCTGTCCGAATCATGTTAGCAATTGCCGCATTTTATGAAATCTGGCAAATGGATAACAAAACTGCAATCCTTAATGGATTTCTTAAAGAAGAGTTGTATATGATGCAACCAGAAGGTTTTATCAATCCTAAAGGTGTTAACAAAATGTGCAAGCTCCAGCGATCCATCTATGGACTGGTGCAAGCATCTCAGAGTTGGAATATACGCTTTGATGAGTTGATCAAAGCATATAGTTTTATACAGACTTGCGATGAAGTCTGTATTTACAAGAAAGTGAGTGGGAGCACTACACCATTTCTGATAAGTATATGTGAATGACATATTGTTGATCGGAAATAATGTAGAATTATTCTACAAAGCATAAAGGAGTGTTTGAAAGGAGTTTTTTCAAAGAAAGAGCTCGGTGAAGCTGCTTACATATTGAGCATCAAGACCTATAGAGATAGATCAAGACGCTTGATAAGTTTTTTCAATGAGTACATACCTTAACAAGATTTTGAATTAAGTTCAAAATGGAACAGTCAAAGAAAGAGTTCTTGCCTGTGTTACAAGGTGTGAAATTGAGTAAGACTCAAAGCCCGACCATGGCAGAAGATAGAAAGAGAATGAAAGTCATTCCCTATGCCTCAACCATAGGTTCTATAAAGTATGTCATGCTGTGTACCAGACCTATTGTATACCCTACACTGTTTTTAGCAAGGGAGTACAATAGTGATCTAGGAGTAGATCACTAGACAGCGGTCAAAATTATCCTTAGTGGAATAAGGATATGTTTCTCGATAATGGAGGTGACAAAAGATTCATCGTAAAAGGGTTACGTTGATACAAGTTTAGGCACTGATCCGGATGACTCTAAGTCTTCATCTGGATACATATTGAAAGTGGGAGCAATTAGCTAAAGTAGCTCCGTGCAGAGCATTGTAGACATAGAAATTTGCAAAATACTTACGGATCTGAATATGACAGACCCGTTGACTAAAATTATCTCACAAGCAAAACATGATCACACCTTAGTACTCTTTGGGTGTTAATCACATAGCGATGTGAACTAGATCACTGACTCTAGTAAACCCTTTGGGTGTTGGTCACATGTCGATGTGAACTATGGGTGTTAACCACATAAAGATGTGAACTATTGATGTTAAATCACATGGCGATGTGAACTAGATTATTGACTCTAGTGCAAGTGGGAGACTGAAGGAAATATGCCCTAGAGGCAATAATAAAGTTATTATTTATTTCCTTATTTCATGATAAATGTTTATTATTCATGCTAGAATTGTATTATCCGGAAACATAATACTTGTGTGAATACATAGACAAACTAAAAGTCACTAGTATGCCTCTACTTGACTAGCTCGCTAATCAAAGATGGTTATGTTTCCTAACCATAGACATGTGTTGTTATTTGATTAACGGGATCACATCATTAGGAGAATGATATGATTGACATGACCCATTCCATTAGCTTAGCACCCGATCGTTTAGTATGTTGCTATTGCTTTCTTCATGACTTATACATGTTCCTATGACTATGAGATTATGCAACTCCCGTTTGCCAGAGGAACACTTTGTGTGCTACCAAACGTCACAACGTAACTGGGTGCTTATAAAGGAGCTCTACAGGTGTCTCCAAAGGTAAATGTTGGGTTGGCGTATTTCGAGATTAGGATTTGTCAGTCCGATTGTCAGAGAGGTATCTCTGGGCCCTCTCGGTAATGCACATCACATAAGCCTTGCAAGCATTGCAACTAATGAGTTAGTTGCGAGATGATGTATTACGAAACGAGTAAAGAGACTTGCCGGTAACGAGATTGAACTAGGTATTGAGATACCGGCGATCGAATCTCGGGCAAGTAACATACCGATGACAAAGGGAACAACGTATGTTGTTATGCGGTCTGACCGATAAAGATCTTCGTAGAATATGCGGGAGCCAATATGAGCATCCAGGTTCCGCTATTGGTTATTGACCGGAGACATGTCTCAGTCATGTCTACATTGTTCTCGAACCCGTAGGGTCCGCACGCTTAAGGTTTCGATGACAGTTATATTATGAGTTTATGAGTTTTGATGTACCAAAGGAGTTCGGAGTCCCGGATGAGATTGGGGACATGACGAGGAGTCTCGAAATGGTCAAGACGTAAAAATCGATATATTGGACGACTATATTCGGACATCGGAAAGGTTCCGAGTGATTCGAGTATTTTTCGGAGTACCGGAGAGTTACGGGAATTCGCCGGGGAGTATATGGGCCTTATTGGGCTTTAGGGGAAAGAGATAGGAGAGGTTGGGCGCCCCCCCAAGGCCTAGTCCGCATTGGACTAGGGGGAAGGGCTGCGCCCCCTCCTTCCTTCTCTTCTCTTTTCCCTTGCCTTGACTCCTACTCCTACTACATGGAAGGACTCCTAGTTGGACTAGGAAAGGGGGAATCCTACTCCTGGTGGGAGTAGGACTCCCCTAGGGCGCGCCATAGAGAGGGCCGGCCCTCCCCTCCTCCACTCCTTTATATACGGGGGCAGGGGGCACCCCATAGACACAAGTTGATCCACGTGATCATATTCTTAGCCGTGTGCGGTGCCCTCTTCCACCATAATCCTCGATAATATTGTAGCGGTGCTTAGGCGAAGCCCTATGACGGTAGTACATCAAGATCGTCACCACGCCGTCGTGTTGACGAAACTCTTCCCCGACACTTTGCTGGATCGGAGTCCGGGGATCGTCATCGAGCTGAACGTGTGCTAAAACTCGGAGGTGCCGTAGTTTCGGTGCTTGATCGGTCGTGCCGTGAAGACGTACGACTACATCAACCGCGTTGTGCTAACGCTTCCGCTGTCGGTCTACAAGGGTATGTAGATCGCACTCTCCCCTCTCGTTGCTATGCATCACCATGATCTAGCGTGTGCGTAGGAAATTTTTTGAAATTACTACGTTTCCCAACATGGACCGCTGTAGATAGAGGGGGGAAGGTGATGGAGATGTTGGTGAAGATGGCGGAGGTGTTGGTGAAGATCGCGGTGATGATGATGATGGTCACGGCGGCGTTCCGGCGCCACCGGAGGAGAGGGGGAGAGGGGCCCCCTTCTTCCTCTTCTTCCTTGACCTCCTCCCTAGATGGGAGAAGGGTTTCCCCTCTGGTCCTTGGCCTTGGCATGGGAGGGGCGAGAGCCCCTCCGAGATTGGATCTGTCTCTCTGTCTCTCTCTATTTCTGCGTTCTCAGATTCTTCCCTTTCACCGTTTCTTATATTCCTGGAGATCCGTAACTCCGATTGGGCTGAAATTTTGACACGATCTCTATCCAGAAATTAGCTTTCTTGCAGCGAAAGAAGGGCACCAACCGCCTTACGGGGTGGCCACGAGGGTCAGGGGCGTGCCTGACACCCTGGGGCGCGCCCCCCTACCTCGTGGGCCCCTCGAGCATCGTCTCGCGTGGATTCTTCTTCCCAAAAATCATATATATTCCAAAAAAATCTCCGTCAGTTTTTATTCCGTTTGGACTCTGTTTGATATGGATATTCTGCGAAACAAAAAACATGCAACAAACAGGAACTGGCACTGGGCACTGGATCAATATGTTAGTCCCAAAAATAGTATAAAAAGTTGCCAAAAGTATATGAAAGTTGAATAATATTGGCATAGAATAATCAAAAATTATAGATACGACAGAGACGTATCAAGGGACTAGTGCCCTCACTCATGTGAACCTGCTCCTCTGACTTGTTCTGACTGTCATTTTGATCAGACATAATGCAATCTCTGACAGCTGACCCTGTGAATAGATTACAGATGAGGTAGAGTGGATGAGCATCACAAAATACAGACGTTTTTGCAAAAGAATGAATCAAAAACTTAGTTTTAGTTTTCCTCAGAAAGCATTTCGGATCAACCGATTTGTAAACTCGGTGATACTGAAGCAGCTGTTGGAACCTAAACTAGTGAACTCGGTCAGACCGAGTCACAGTTCGGTGGCACCGAGACTGCTAGGGTTTCACAAAGTCCTGAACTCGGTCACACCGATTTTCAATTCTCGGTCAGACCGAGAATCACATGTGCAATGGCCTGAGCCGAATCGGTGGTACCGAGTTCCACAACTCGGTTGGTCCGAGATGGTTTCGGCGGAAACCTAACCCTAAATTTTCAAATCATCTCTAATCTACGGAGTGTTTTGACTAGATAAGATAGTTTCAATCGTGGCAAGATTCATGGCGAACACAATGTGCTAGGAATCAGATAAGGATAGCACAGTGATCAAGTTCATACCCTAATTCAGCGATGAACTCGCTACGGCGGCAACGGCGGGGATGATTCCCGTTGACGGCGGCGGAGACCAGCGGCAGGAGGCAACTGGCAACAAGGAGGACGATCCGGAGACCCTGGAGGCAGAGTGGGCTAAGCGCGGGCGAAAGAGTTCGGAGAAAATTTCCAAAATTTTGCCCGTGGGTATATATAGCCCAACCCTATCAGTGTGACCGGGTGGAATAACTCGGTGGCACCGAGATGCATAACTGTAAGCAGTTGCTGCAACGCGGTGTGACCGAAAAGTTCAAATCAGTTGCACCGAGATTGAAAACCTAGATCGACTTAGTGATCTCGGTATGACCGAAATGGATGAATCGGTCAGACCGAAACGCACAAAGAAGTTTTGGAAGTTTAAGTCTATGACGAATTGGGGACTCCGAGTGCTCCTCACACATAGTGGTTCGAATCTGACTAGATCAAATTTTGTGATGTAGCATGAATAGAGTTTGAGACGAGAAAAGCATAGATAGCTAGAGAAGGTTCTTAGGCATTCTTGTCCATCCACTTGGCAAGAGAAAAAGAAACCAATCAATCAAAACAACAAGTGTATGTCCTTGAATGAGTAAATTATGCAACCAATATGCTCACACAATAAAATGGCAATTGAAATATGTGGCAAAGCATCCACAACCAATTCTAGCAACTATCAAGCAATTGGCGATGACTAGGTCATCTATATATGAGTATATTGACTTAGGAGTCAAATGAGAACATTTGATCATAGGCCATACTCATCGTTTAGGCACAAGTGGGGTTACCACTTTTACATAAAGCGTTGTTGTTTTCACACCATTAGAGTTGCTTTAGCTCAATTCTTAGAGTAAAGCTCCCCCTAGATGTGAGATCCCCCCTTAAGAGGGATGAACTAACCTTGGGTTTTGTCGATGATGACTTCATGTAAATGTTGAAGATGTGGATGCTCAATGTTGATGTAGATCATTTGGAGCTATCCTTTGGAGTGAGTTGCACTTTCAATACCTACACGGGTTAGTCCCACAAGGAACAAACAAGGATATCCATAGGCATAGAGTGATGCACACACAAGATGATGTCTATGAAAGCTTTAGGTTACCTTGTCCCTTGTATTACCAACAAGAGGGTTTGTGACTCCTTGAACTAGTGCAAGATGTGGAAGTTGATTGCACTCGTTCTTGCCAAAATGATAAGAGTGAAGTATGTTGGCGGAGTCACCCTCAAGAACTCTCTAGTTCTTCTTCTTCGGGATCCACACCATCTTGATGGGAATCCTCGGAGTTGTAGTTGTACTTGATGAAGTGGAACTTGATGTAGTCTTGGGAACCCACTTGACCAAGGCCTTAGGAGCTTCTTCAAATGCATCAATTTCCTCTTGAAGCTTGTCCTTGCCTTTTTGCTTGTGGTCTTGTGGTGAAAGATCATCTTGAGCTTGTGTCCCTTTGAAAGAAGTAGGATCATACTTCTCTTGTTGAGGAACAAAATTCGTCTTGGGGTATTGATCTTCTTCCCACTCAACTCCATTGGCATTGAACTTTCGTTCAAAACCAACACCTTGGTTCTTCCGATGCCTTCCTTGCTTGCGTACAATTTCCTCGAACTGCTTACTCCCAGCAAGGCTCTTGTAGACACCTTTCTCTATAATTCCCTTCAATAAGCTATTTTCTTGCTCAAGTGTAACTTGGCTAAGAGAATCATTAGTGGAATCAAGAGAACTACTAGAAGCAACAACATTGGATTTAGCATGATTATTGTTACTACTAGAGGAATAATCTTTCTTGTTCTTGTTACTAGGCTTGACTTGAGGCATGTAAGTGGATAAGAGTAAACGCTTGGCAATGTAAGAAGGACTTTTCTTGCGAAGATCATCATTGATTGCCTTCAAGAACTCATGCTCTTGCTCAAGGTTGAGCTTTTCAAAACGTAATTTCTCACGAGTCCTTAAAAGTTCTCGATGATCTCCTAAGATAGTTTCATGAGCTAACTTAAGAGTGTTTAGTTCTTTAGTTAGAGACTCAATCTTCTCCTTATCATTGTCATTCGTTTCATCTTGATTAGCATGATTAATTGATGTTTCATCATAGTATTCATCACTAGAGTTGTCAACAAGTAAATCATCATCACCTAACAAGTCATCTTCATCACTATTGAAATCAACATACTCGGGGTGTGATACCTTTGGACCTTTGGCCATGAAGCATCTTCCAATTCCTTCATTTGGTGAATCAAATATGTCGTAGGAGTTGGTTGACACAAGTGCTAGACCGGCAACACCTTCATCTTGAGTATATTCGGAGTCGGAGTGATAGCTTCTCTCGGAGTAATTGTCGGAGTCGGAGCCAGATACCCATTCACCAACATGAGCTTGATGTCTTCGTTTTGTGTAGCTCCTTGATGACTTGTCCTTTCTTTCCGAATCCTTGCTTCTCTGTGAGGGTCTTCGTTCATAATGATCATCTCTACTCCTTCTTTCTCTAGGTGGTGATTCTTCTCTTCTACTTCTTCTTTTTGGAGAATCTTCTCTTCTTTTATGGGGTGCCGTACACTCATTGGAATAGTGTCTAGACCTTCCACAATTGTAGCAGTTTCTCTCTTGACTAGAAGATCTTTTGTCATTGTAGGACCTTGACTTGGAGCTTCTCTCTTTGCTTCTACTCTTGTAGAATTTGTTGAAGTTCTTCACCATTAAGCTCAATTCTTCAGTGAAGGTTTGTTTCTCACTTGATGATGTGGGGGCTTCGCATGAGGCTTTGTAAGCACCACTTGATTTGTTGTGAAGTTCCCCCTTATCCTTGAGTGACATCTCATGAGCAACAATTCTTCCAATGACTTCCGTTGGCTTGAGATCTTTGTAATTGGGCATCATTTGAATCAATGTGCACACGGTATCATATTTTCCGTCCAAGGCTCTTAGAATCTTCTTGATGATGAATCTTTCGGTCATCTCTTCACTTCCTAAGCCGGCAATCTCATTTGTGATAAGAGCAAGCCTAGAGTACATTTCAGCGACACCTTCACCATCCTTCATTTTGAACTTGTCAAGTTGACTTTGAAGCACATCCAACTTGGATTCCTTGACGGAGTCGGTACCTTCATGCATGTCAATCAAAGTATCCCAAATTTCCTTTGCATTCTCAAGACGGCTGATTTTGTTGAATTCTTCGGGGCACAATCCGTTGAAGACGATATCACAAGCTTGAGCATTGTATTGTAGCATTTTCAACTCTTCCGCGGTGGCTTCACGATTCGGTTCTCTCCCATCAAAGAATTCACCTTGCAAGCCAACACACACAATAGCCCAAACGGCGGGGTTATGTCCAAGAATATGCATTTTCATCTTATGCTTCCAACTAGCAAAATTAGTACCATCAAAGTAAGGACCTCTACGGTGATAATTTCCCTCGCTAGACGCCATACTCTCCTAGGTTGTGAAACCAAGGCTATGACCACCAAAAGCTATGGAAATCAAAGCAAATGGAGACCAAAGCTCTGATACCACTTGTAGGATCGAAAGTATGTCTAGAGGGGGGGTGATTAGACTACTTGACAAATTAAAAATCTATCCTTTTCTCAATTTTAGTCTTTGGCAGATTTTAGCTATGTTAGCGCAAGTCAAGCAATCTTAACACAATTCAAGCAAGCATGCAAAGAGTCTATGAGCAGCGGAAAGTAAAGCATGCAACTTGCAAGAATGTAAAGGGAAGGGTCTGGAGAATTCATACGCAATTGGAGACACGGATGTTTTTTTTCATGGTTCCGATAGGTGGTGCTATCTTACATCCACGTTGATGGAGACTTCAACCCATGAAGGGTAACGGTTGCGCGAGTCCACGGAGGGCTCCACCCACGAAGGGTCCATGAAGAAGCAACCTTGTCTATTCCATCATGGCCATCGCCCACGAAGGACTTGCCTCACTAGCGGTAGATCTTCACGAAGTAGGTGATCTCCTTGCCCTTACAAACTCCTTGGTTCAACTCCACAATCTTGTCGGAGGCTCCCAAGTGACACCTAGCCAATCTAGGAGACACCACTCTCCAAGAAGTAACAAATGGTGTGTTGATGATGAACTCCTTGCTCTTGTGCTTCAAATGATAGTCTCCCCAACACTCAACTCTCTCTCTCACAGGATATGGATTTGGTGGAAAGAAGATATGAGTGGAAAGCAACTTGGGAAGGCTAGAGATCAAGATTCATATGGTGGGAATGGAATATCTTGGCCTCAACACATGAGTAGGTGGTTCTCTCTCAGAAAATGTGTATTGGAAGTGTAGGTATGTTCTGATGGCTCTCTCCACGAATGAAGAGCGGGTGGAGGGGTATATATAGCCTCCACACAAAAACTAACCGTTACACACAATTTACCAATCTCGGTGAGACCGAATTGAGAAACTCGGTCGGACCGATTTAGCAAACCTAGTGACCGTTAGGATTTTCGGTGGGACTGAGACGCAACTCGGTACGACCGATATGGTTAGGGTTAGGGCATAACGTAATCTCGATGTGACCGATTACACAAACTTGGTGGGACCAATTTTGGTAATAAGCTAACCAGAGAGTTGGTCAGGTAAACTCGGTGGGACCGATTTGCTCATTTTGGTGGGACCGAAATGTTACAAAAGGGAAACAGAGAATTTACATTGCAATCTCGGTGGGACCGATCGCTCATCTCGGTAGGACCGAAACGTTACGAAGGGAAACAGAGAGATTACAACCCCATCTCGGTGTGACCGAGATCCTATCGGTGAGACCGATTTGCCTAGGGTTTGTGGCAGTGGCTATGACATCTGAACTCGGTGGCGCCGGATAGAAAGAATCGGTGGGGCCGAGTTTGACTTTTGGTTTAGGTCATATGTGGATGTGGGAAGGTAGTTGAGGGTTTTGGAGCATATCACTAAGCACTATGAAGCAAGAACCTCATCAAGCAACACCTCATCCCTCCTTGATAGTATTGGCTTTTCCTATAGACTCAATGTGATCTTGGATCACTAAAATATAAAATGTAGAGTCTTGAGCTTTGAGCTTGAGCCAATCTTTTTGTCCTTAGTATTTTGAGGGGTCCACTTTCCTCATCCATGCCATGCCATTCATTGAGCTTTTCCTAAAATATTAATCTTGGAATAATGTTAGCTCAATGAGCTATATGTTGTTAGGAATTACCAAAACCACCCAGGGATAGTTGCACTTTCACCCTCCCCATTTATAGCAAGAGAAGGCCAACTGGCACCTTCCATGATCACAGGTAATGATGGTTTTCCTTGCATGTCGCAGGGACTCGTCAAGTCGTGCAGTTGTCGAGGCAGCATGGGGAAGCAGAGACGCCCACATCCAATTAAACCACCACGCGTCAACCGAGGCTGCAGGCTTTGGGGGCCCGCGATGCTCCGTACTTGGCCCTTGGCTTCACCGTGAAGCCAAGCCCGAGCGCTCCTTGGGCCCGGGGGCTACTGTCGGCGTCCTGGGAATGGGGGTCCCCAGGCTTGCCTGCCTGCAGTCCGCGGCGTGGCTAAGCTAGCACGCCGTACGGCCCACCTTCATCAACAAGGCATCCAAGACCCTCGCGAGGGGCCAAGCCTCGCGAGGCGGATGACACAAGACCTCCTCTGGAGCGGCCTAGTTAGGCAGGCTCACGAGGAGCGGAGATATCAAGGCAAGGTGAACCTCGCGAGGCTCTCGTGACGTGAGCCATGACGATCGACACCAGGCGGGCGCCAGCGCGCACAGCGTCCTTGTTTCCTCTTTGGTGCTAAGGAAACCAGCGCAGACGAGGAGTACCGAGGCATCAGGCAAAGGTTGCCATTTTGGTGCAACAAGACCGAGACCAGAAGGACGGCAAGACGGAGGTCATCATGGAGCCCAAGACGGCGTCACCACCAGAGCCTTTGGCAGGCGAAGACCACTTTTGTCAGGATAGCTCATACTAGCTGTCCCACTTTAAATTTTCCCGCCATTGCTGGCTCCCTTCCCGCTCAAGATTTGGGAAGAGGACCAGGGCCTCTATAAGTAGGACTAGCTACCACCATAGGGCAAAAAAAGAGAGATCTGGGATCACTCTCGCCCACACAAGTTAGCCAAGCACAAGAACACCTCAACCTCAGGAGGCTATTCTTCCCATTGTATTGTTCATCATCAGCCCAAGAGGCAATCCACCACCACCACACTGGAGTAGGGTATTACACCACAACGGTGGCCCGAACCAGTATAAATCTTGTGTCTTTCCGCGTTGCGAGTTCATCGAGTTCGTCCGCGAGATCTTATCAAGCTAGGGCGTAGATCGGTGGGAGGAAAAGACTTCGCGCGCACCCCAGTGTTCGAACCTTAAGAGTTTGCCGGAAACCCACATCCGACAATTAAGAATAAATGGATCTTCAAGAGGAAGACTGATACGTCTCCGTCGTATCTATAATTTTTGATTGTTCCATGCCAATATTATTCAACTTTCATATACTTTTGGCAACTTTTTATACTATTTTTGGGACTAACATATTGATCCAGTGCCCAGTGCCAGTTCCTGTTTGTTGCATGTTTTTTTGTTTCACAGAATATCCATATCAAACGGAGTAAAAACTGACGGAGATTTTTTTTTGGAATATATATGATTTTTGGGAAGAAGAATCCACGCGAGACGATGCTCAAGGGGCCCATGAGGTAGGGGGCGTGCCCTAGGGTGTCAGGCGCGCCCCTGACCCTCGTGGCCACCCTGTAAGGCGGTTGGTGCCCTTCTTTCGCCGCAAGAAATCTAATATCCGGATAGATATCGTGTCAAAATTTCAGCCCAATCGGAGTTACGGATCTCCGGGAATATAAGAAACGGTGAAAGGGAAGAATCTGAGAACGCAGAACCAGAGAGAAACAGAGAGATAGATCCAATCTCGGAGGGGCTCTCGCCCCTCCCATGCCATGGAGGCCAAGGACCAGAGGGTAAACCCTTCTCCCATCTAGGGAGGAGGTCAAGGAAGAAGAGGAAGAAGGGGCCCCCTCTCCTCCGGTGGCACCGGAACGCCGCCGTGGCCATCATCATCATCACCGCGATCTTCACCAACACCTCCGCCATCTTCACCAACATCTTCATCACCTTCCCCCCCTCTATCTATAGCGGTCCACTCTCCCGCAACCTGTTGTACCCTCTACTTGAAGATGGTGCTTTATGCTTCATATTATTATCCAATGATGTGTTGCCATCCTATGATGTCTGAGTAGATTTTCATTGTCCTATCGGTGGTTGATGAATTGCTATGATTGATTTAATTTGCTTGTGGTTATGTTGCTGTCCTTTGGTGCCCATCATATGATTGCGCGCGTGGATCACACCCTAGGGTTAGTTTGTATGTTGATAGGACTATGTATTGGAGGGCAAGAGTGACAGAAGGTTCAACCTAGCATAGAAATTGATGCATACGGGATTGAAGGGGGACCAATATATCTTAATGCTATGGTTGGGTTTTACCTTAATGAACATTAGTAGTTGCGGATGCTTGCTAATAGTTCCAATCATAAGTCCATAGAATTCCAAGTCAGGGATGACATGCTAGCAGTGGCCTCTCCCACATAATACTTGCTATCGGTCTAGTAAAGTAGTCAATTGCTTAGGGACAATTTCGCAACTCCTACCACCACTTTTACACACTCACTATATTTACTTTATTGTTTATTTATCTAAACAGCCCCTACTTTTTATTTACATACTCTTTATTATCTTGCAAACCTATCCAACAACACCTACAAAGTACTTCTAGTTTCATACTTGTTCTAGGTAAAGCGAACGTCAAGCGTGCGTAGAGTTGTATCAGTGGTCGATAGAACTTGAGGGAATATTTGTTCTACCTTTAGCTCCTCGTTGGGTTCGACACTCTTACTTATCGAAAACTATTGCGATCCCCTATACTTGTGGGTTATCAAGACCTTTTTCTGGCGCCGTTGCCGGGGAGCAATAGCGTGGGTGAATATTCTCGTGTGTGCTTGTTTGTTTTATCACTAAGTAATTTTTATTTGTTGTTCTTAGTTGTTATCTATCTTTAGTTATGGATATGGAACACAAAATACCAAAAAAATTAGGTGTACTTGCTACTCATGGAGATGGGGAACCTCCTAAAACCCTCGATGCTGGTTATGTGAAAGATATTATGTACTACTTTAATAATCCTGAGAAAACCCCATTCAATTATGTAATGGGAGTAATGTTGGATCAACGTGAATACTTTAGGGATTACCGCTTGACACAAAAAGGGAAACTATTATGGGATCAAAATTTTATATTGAAGTGGTATGCTAGACAACTATGCTCGGAATATGATTATACTTGTTGCTCTAGGATGAATTCTCCACACCTCCCCTTTTCATGCAAATTTAATGATAATGAAACCTTGGCTTCTTATGCTAGAGGTATATATGATTACTATGATGTGGAACAAATAGAAGAATTTGTTGCTTTTATGGGTGCTTATGAAATTGAATCTATGTTTAAAGAGTTTGATGATATTGATGATGCTTGTTATAGATCTGAAAATTTAGCTATCCTCAAATATTGCTATGAGAATTATGAATACAATTATGAAATTAATGCACTTATTAAGAAAGTCTCCGCTGTCCAAGAAGAGACTAATATTTTACAGGAATCTATGGAAGAAGAAGTTGATGACACTGTCAGCTCATTGGATGAAAAAGATGAGGAGGAGAGCGAAGAACAAAAGGAGGAAGAGCGGATTGATCACCTGTGCCCACCTTCTAATGAGAGTAACTCTTCAACTCATACATTGTTTAATTCCCCTTCGTGCTTACCGAAGGATGATTGCTATGATGACTGTTATGATCCCTATGATTCTTTTGAAATATCCATTTTTGATGATGCTTGCTATGCTTATGGCCAAGATGCCAATATGAATTATGCTTATGGAGATGAACTTGCTATAGTTCCTTATGTTATGAATGAAATTGTTGCTATTACACCCACACATGATAGTCCTATTATCTTTTTGAATTCTCCCGACTACAATATATCGGAGAAGCTTGCACTTATTAAGGATTATATTGATGGGTTGCCTTTTACTGTTACACATGATGATTTTGATGAAAATAATATGCATGTGCTTGCTGCTCCTACTTGCAATTATTATGAGAGAGGAACTATATCTCCACCTCTCTATGTTTCCAATACGATAAAATTGCAAGAAACTGTTTATACTATGCATTGGCCTTTATTAGGTGTCATGAATTGTTCTTTTATGATATGCCGATGCATAGGAAGAGAGTTATACTTCGTCATTGCTTGATATATGTTGCTTTTTGCTCACTACTAAATTACAAATCATTGTTAAATAAAATTGGCTTTGATATACCTTAGGATCCGGGTGGATTCACTACTTGAGCACTATATGCCTAGCTTAATGGCTTTAAAGAAAGCGCTGCCAGGGAGACAACCCGGAAGTTTTAGAGAGTCATTTATTTCTGTTGAGTGCTTTCATATAGTTTAAAAACAACAAAAATAAAGAGGGGAACCCAAAACTTTTCAAAAAGGAAAGTGAAAGTGAGGAAGACAAGCACTGTTGAAGTGGGAGAGCTCCTTGAACTTTGTTCATGCTCACGGTAACTTTGTGAATCTTGATTACAGAAACTTTTCAACAAAAATAATTATCCCTTTGTACAATTCCATTGTATTATAAAAATGATGTGCCAAGGTTTGCCTTTAGGATGTTTACATTTGCTTGATGGTTTGTACGGTGCAGGACAGAAACTTTGGCTGTAGTGCGCGATTTTACATTTTTGGCTGGAACGTCAAATGGTTCTGATTTTTTTTGCACTGTATTCCTATACAAAGTGTTTATTTTTCCTAATTTTGGCAGAAATTTTCAAGTATTAGAAGTATGGTGAATGTTCAGATTGCTACAGATTGTTCTGTTTTAGACAGATTCTATTTTGATGCATAGTTTGCTTGTTTTTGATGAAACTATCAATTTATATCAGTGGATTAAGCCATGAAAAATTTATACTACAGTAGACACAATGCAAAAACAAAATATGAATTGGTTTGCAACAGTACTTATAGTGGTGATTTGCTTTATTATACTAACGGATCTTACCGAGTTTTCTGTTGAAGTTTTGTGTGGATGAAGTGTTCGATGATCGAGAAGGTCTCGATGTGAGAAGAAGGAAGAGAGGCAAGAGCTCAAGCTTGGGGATGCCCGAGGCACCCCAAGTAAATATTCAAGGAGACTCAAGCATCTAAGCTTGGGGATACTGGGGAGGCATCCCCTCTTTCTTCAACAAGTATCGGTATATTTTCGGATTCGTTTCGTTCATGCGATATGTGCAATCTTGGAGCATCTTTTGCATTTAGTTTTCATTTTTCTTTTATGCACCATGCTGGTATGAGATAGTCCTTGGTTGATTTATAGAATGCTTCATGTGCTTCACTTATATCATTTGAAGTTTGGATTGCATGTTTCTCTTTACATAAACAGCCGCCATTTGTAGAATGCTCTTTTGCTTCACTTATATTTGTTAGAGCACGGGCATATCTTTTGTAGAAAGAATTAAACTCTCTTGCTTCACTTATATCTATTTAGAGAGATGACAGGAATTGGTCATTCACATGGTTAGTCATAAAATCCTACATAAAACTTGTAGATCACTGAATATGATATGTTTGATTCCTTGCAATAGTTTTGCATAAAGATGGTGATATTAGAGTCATGCTAGTGGGTAGTTGTGGATTAGTAGAAATACTTGTGTTGAGGGTTGTGATTCCCGTAGCATGCACGTATGGTGAACCGTTATGTAACGAAGTCGGAGCATGATTTATTTATTGATTGTCTTCCTTATGAGTGGCGGTTGGGGACGAGCGATGGTCTTTTCCTACCAATCTATCCCCCTAGGAGCATGCGTGTAGTACTTTGTTTCGATGACTAATAGATTTTTGCAAAAAGTATGTGAGTTCCTTATGACTAATGTTGAGTCCATGGATTATACGCACTCTCACCCTTCCACCATTGCTAGCCTCTCTAGTACCGCGCAACTTTCGCCGGTACCATAAACCCACCATATACCTTCCTCAAAACAGCCACCATACCTACCTATCATGGCATTTCCATAGCCATTCCGAGATATATTGCCATGCAACTTTCATCATCATCATATACATGACTTGAGCATTCATTGTCATATTGCTTTGCATGATCGTAAGATAGCTAGCATGATGTTTTCATGGCTTGTCCGTTTTTTTTGATGTCATTGCTACGCTAGATCATTGCACATCCCGGTACACCGCCGGAGGCATCCATATAGAGTCATACTTTGTTCTAGACATTGAGTTGTAAGTAAATAAAAGTGTGATGATCATCATTATTAGAGCATTGCCCCAGTGAGGAAAGGATCATTGAGACTATGATTCCCCCATAAGTCGGGATGAGACTTCGGACTTTACAAAAAAATAAAAGAGGCCAAAAAACCCAAATAAAAAAAGAGAAAAAGAGGCCAAAGAAGCCCACCAAAAAATAAAAAAATAAAATAAAATAAAAACAAAAATGAGAGAAAAAGAGAGAAGGGGCAGTGCTACTATCCTTTTTCCACACTTGTGCTTCAAAATGGCACCATGTTCTTCATATAGAGAGTCTCTTGAGTTATCACTTTCATATACTAGTGGGAATTTTCATTATAGAACTTGGCTTGTATATTCCGATGATGGGCTTCCTCAAATGCCCGAGGTCTTCATGAGCAAGCAAGTTGGATGCACACCCACTTAGTTTTAGTTGGAGCTTTCATACACTTATAGCTCTAGTGCATCCGTTGCATGGAAATCCCTACTCACTCACATTGATATCTATTGATGGGCATCTACATAGTCCGTTGATACGCCTAGTTGATGTGAGACTATCTTCTCATTTTTGTCTTCTCCACCATCATATTCTATTCCACCTATAGTGCTATGTCCATGGCTCACGCTCACGTATTGCGTGAAAGTTGAAAAGGTTTGAGAACATCAAAAGTATGAAACAATTGCTTGGCTTGTCATCGAGGTTGTGCATGATGTGAATATTTTGTGTGGTGAAGATGGAGCATAGCCAGACTATATGATTTTGTAGGGATAACTTTCTTTGGCCATGTTATTTTAAAAAGACATGATTGCTTTATTAGTAGGCTTGAAGTATTATTGTTTTTATGTCAAATGATAGACTATTGCTTTGAATCACTCGTGTCTTAATATTCATGCCATGATTAGACATATGATCAAGATTATGCTAGGTAGCATTCCACATAAAAAATTATCTTTTTTATCATTTACCTACTCGAGGACGAGCAGGAATTAAGCTTGGGGTTGCTGATACGTCTCCGTCGTATCTATAATTTTCGATTGTTCCATGCCAATATTATTCAACTTTCATATACTTTTGGCAACTTTTTATACTATTTTTGGGACTAACATATTGATCCAGTGCCCAGTGCCAGTTCCTGTTTGTTGCATGTTTTTTTGTTTCACAGAATATCCATATCAAACAGAGTCCAAACGGAATAAAAAGTGATGGAGATTTTTTTTTGGAATATATATGATTTTTGGGAAGAAGAATCCACGCGAGACGATGCTCGAGGGGTCCACGAGGTAGGGGGCGCGCCTAGGGTGTTAGGCGTGCCCCTGACCCTCGTGGCCACCTCGTAAGGCGGTTGGTGCCCTTCTTTCGCCGCAATAAAGCTAATTTCCAGATAGATATCGTGTCAAAATTTCATCCCAATCGGAGTTACGGATCTCCGGGAATATAAGAAACGGTGAAAGGGAAGAATCTGAGAATGCAGACCCAGAGAGAAACAGAGAGATAGATCCAATCTCGGAGGGGCTCTCGCCCCTCCCATGCCATGGAGGCCAAGGACCAGAGGGGAAACCCTTCTCCCATCTAGGGAGGAGGTCAAGGAAGAAGAGGAAGAAGGGGGCCCCTCTCCCCCTCTCCTCCGGTGGCGCCGGAACGCCGCCGTGGCCGCCATCATCATCACCGCGATCTTCACCAACACCTCCGCCATCTTCACCAACATCTCCATCACCTTCCCCCCTCTATCTACAACGGTCCACTCTCCCGCAACCCGTTGTACCCTCTACTTGAACATGGTGCTTTATGCTTCATATTATTATCCAATGATGTGTTGCCATCCTATGATGTCTGAGTAGATTTTCATTGCCCTATCGGTGGTTGATGAATTGCTATGATTGATTTAATTTTCTTGTGGTTATGTTGCTGTCCTTTGGTGCCCATCATATGATTGCGCGCGTGTATCACACCCTAGGGTTAGTTTGTATGTTGGTAGGACTATGTATTGGAGGGCAAGAGTGACAGAAGGTTCAACCTAGCATAGAAATTGATGCATACGGGATTGAAGGGGGGCCAATATATCTTAATGCTATGGTTGGGTTTTACCTTAATGAACATTAGTAGTTGCGGATGCTTGCTAATAGTTCCAATCATAAGTGCATAGAATTCCAAGTCAGGGATGACATGCTAGCAGTGGCCTCTCCCACATAATACTTGCTATCGGTCTAGTAAAGTAGTCAATTGCTTAGGGACAATTTCGCAACTCCTACCACCACTTTTCCACACTCACTATATTTACTTTATTGTTTATTTATCTAAACAGCCCCTACTTTTTATTTACATACTCTTTATTATCTTGCAAACCTATCCAACAACACCTACAAAGTACTTCTAGTTTCATACTTGTTCTAGGTAAAGCGAACGTCAAGCGTGCGTAGAGTTGTATCGGTGGTCGATAGAACTTGAGGGAATATTTGTTCTACCTTTAGCTCCTCGTTGGGTTCGATACTCTTACTTATCGAAAACTGTTGCGATCCCCTATACTTGTGGGTTATCAAAGACGGACGCTGATAGTAGTGTTACTATCTACAAAGCTCGAATTGTCGCAAAAACTGTTTTCGACAAATTCAAGGTGTTGACTACGATGAGATTTTCTCACTTGTATTGATGCTTAAAAGCCTGTCTGAATCATGTTAGCAATTGCCGCATTTTATGAAATCTGGCAAATGGATGTCAAAACTATATTCCTTAATGGATTTCTTAAAGTATAGTTGTATATGATGCAACCAGAAGGTTTTGTCGATCCTAAAAGTGCTAACAAAGTGAGCAAGCTCCAGCGATCCATCTATGGACTGGTGCAAGCATCTCGGAGTTGGAATATATGCTTTGATAAAGTGATCAAAGCATATGGTTTTATACAGACTTGCGGTGAAGCCTGTATTTACAATAAAGTGAGTGGGAGCACTACAACATTTCTGATAAGTATATATGAATGACATATTGTTGATCAGAAATAATGTAGAATTTTCTGGAAAGCATAAAGGAGTGTTTGAAAAGAGTTTTTCAAAAAAAGACCTCGATGAAGCTGCTTACACACTGATCATCAAGATCTATAGAGATAGATCAAGACGCTTGATAAGTTTTTTCAAATGAGTACATACCTTGACAAGATTTTGAAGTAGTTCAAAATGGAAAAGTCAAAGAAGGAGTTCTTGCCTTTGTTGCAAGGTGTAAAGTTGAGTAAAGACTCAAAACCCGACCACGGCAGAAAATATAAAGAGAATGAAAAGTCATTCCCTATGCCTCAGTCAAAGGTTCTATAAAGTATGCTATGTTCTGTACCATACCTATTGTATACCTTAGCATGATTTTGGCAAGGGAGTACAATAGTGATCTAGGAGTAGATCACTGGACAGCGGTAAAAATTATCCTTAGAGGACTAAGGAAATATTTCTCGGTTATGGAGGTGATAAAAGAGTTCGTCGTAAAGAGTTACGTCGATGCAAGCTTTTGACACCGATTTAGATGACTCTAAGTCTCGATCTAGATACATATTGAAAGTGGGAGCAATTAGCTAGAGTAGCTCTGTGCAAAGCATTGTAGACATAGAAAATTTGCAAAATACATACGGCTCTGAATGTGGCAGACCCGTTGACTAAATTTCTCACAAGCAAAACATGATCACTCTTTGGGTGTTAATCACATAGCGATGTGAACTAGATTATTGACTCTAGTAAACCCTTTGGGTGTTAGTCACATGGAGATGTGAATTAATCACATAAAGATGTGAACTATTGATGTTAAATCACATGACGATGTGAACTAGATTATTGACTCTAGTGCAAGTGGGAGACTGAAGGAAATATGCCCTAGAGGCAATAATAAAGTTATTATTTATTTCCTCATATCATGATAAATGTTTATTATTCATGCTAGAATTGTATTAACCGGAAACTTAGTACATGTGTGAATACATAGACAAACTAAGTGTCACTAGTATGCCTCTACTTGACTAGCTCGTTGAATCAAAGATGGTTAAGTTTCCTAGCCATAGACATGAGTTGTCATTTGATTAACGGGATCACATCATTAGAGAATGATGTGATTGACTTGACCCATCCGTTAGCTTAGCACGATGATCGTTTAGTTTGTTGCTATTGCTTTCTCTACAACTTATACATGTTCCTATGACTATGAGATCATGCAGCTCCCAAATACCGGAGGAACACTTTGTGTGCTACCAAACGTCACAACGTAACTGGGTGATTATAAAGGTGCTCTACAGGTGTCTTCGATGATGTTTGTTGAGTTGGCATGGATCAAGATTAGGATTTGTCACTCCGATTGTCGGAGAGGTATCTCTGGGCCCTCTCGGTAATGCAAATCACTTTAAGCCTTGCAAGCAATGCAACTAATGAGTTAGTTGCGGGATGATGTATTATGGAACAAGTACAGAGACTTGCCGGTAACGAGATTGAACTAGGTATTGAGATACCAACGATCGAATCTTGGGCAAGTAACATACCGATGACAAAGGGAACAACGTATGTTGTTATGCGGTTTGACCGATAAAGATCTTCGTAGAATATGTAGGAACCAATATGAGCATCCAGGTTCCGCTATTGGTTATTGACTGGAGATGAGTCTCGGTCATGTCTACATATTTCTCGAACCCGTAGGGTCCGCACGCTTAACGTTCGGTGATGACCGGTATTATGAGTTTATGTGTTTTGATGTACCGAAGGTAGTTTGGAGTCCCAGATGAGATCGGGGACATGACGAGAAGTCTCGAAATGGTCGAGACGTAAAGATCGATATATTGGACGACTATATTCGGACATCGGAAAGGTTCCGAGTGATTCGGGTATTTTTCGGAGTACCGGAGAGTTACGGGAATTCGCCGGGGAGTATATGGGCCTTATTGGGCTTTAGGGGAAAGAGAGAGGGGAGGTTGCGCGTCCCCCAAGGCCTAGTCCGAATTTGACTAGGGAGAGGGGTGGCGCCCCCTCCTTCCTTCTCTTCTCATTTCCCTTTCCTTCTCTCCTACTCCTACTACATGGAAGGGGGAATCCTACTCCCGGCGGGAGTAGGACTCCCCAGGGCGTGCCATAGTAGAGCCCCCCCCTCCTCCACTCCATTATATACGGGGGAGGGGGCACCCCATGAACACACAAGTTGATCAGTTGATCTTTTAGCCGTGTGCGGTGCCCCCTCCACCATAATCCACCTCGGTCATATCGTAGTGGTGCTTAGGTGGAGCCCTGCATCGGTAGCATCATCATCACCATCATCATGCCGTCGTGCTGTCAGAACTCTCCCTCGAAGCTCTGCTGGATCGGAGTTCGTGGGACGTCACCGAGCTGAACGTGTGCTGAACTCGGAGGTGTCATACGTTCGGTACTTGGATCGGTCGGATCGTGAAGACGTACGACTACATCAACCGCGTTCTTATAACGCTTCCGCTTACGGTCTACGAGGGTACATAGACAGTACTCTCTTCTCTCGTTGCTATGCATCACCATGATCTTGCGTGTGCGTAGGATTTTTTTTAAATTATTGTGTTCCCCAACAAAAACGCTCGCGCATCTCGCCCCAGAAGGAGATCGATCCCGCGGGCAAGTTCAGGAGCCACGAGCGCGCGCCATCCTTGAGGGCCATGGGGAACCAGTTTGCCATGACCTTCTCGTCTTCGTTGGCTGCCTCGATGCTCAGCTCATAGAGCTGCAAAAACTCTGTGGGGTCGGGGGTGCCATCGTAGAGCGGAGGCAGGTCTGGCTTGAACTTTCCTAGCCAGACGATGGTGCGCAGCTCAGGAGTAAAGGCACGAGAGCCTGCAGTAGTCACCGGAGCCCGTCACGGTGGCGGAGCCTGATCCTGATATCCACGCACCGCCATCGCCGGCGGCGCGCGGTCTTGACGTAACGTTGCTGGGAGCGCAGGAGCATTTTCTTGCGGCCTCGCGACTTCTTGGCAGCTCCCTTCTTTGTGCGCGGGCGCCCGGCGTGGCGGTTCACGCCGCGGGACCGCGCGCCTTGGTGCGAGGACGCCGTCTTGATGCAGAGGCGGCTGAGGCGCTCCGTGAGCCGCGCGCCTCGGTGCGAGGGCGCCGTCTTGATGCGGAGGCGACGGAGGCACTCCGTGACCTACGTCGCCTGCGGCTGGAGGTGGGCGAGGCAGCGAGAGGGATGGTGCAAGAGAGCCCCCGGCAGCACTGACAAGCTCGGTGATGCGGTCCAGCCAGTCGTCATAGAGGTCGTCGACCGGGCGCTAACGCGGTAGCTCGCGTGCCATGAGAAGCGCGGCCTGCACGTCCGCAGGCGTGACACGAGCGTGGGATGACGAGCCGGCTGGAGTCAGCGACGGGGTGGCGGTGCGTTCGTCCCGCGGCACGGAGGGGTGCAGCGATGAGACCTGCTGCTCGTTAGCCGTCGGGCCGGTGACGGCGTTGGCAGCGGGTGACGGAGAACGGCGGAGAGGTCCGCTAACGGGCGCCGTCTGAGCGACGCCGGTAGCGAGGGCGGCCCGACGCTCAGCACTGGCTCGGCGAGCGTTAGACATGGATGTGGTGGAGCAGTCGAGCGCGAATCAACGGAAGAAGGGCTTCAGCGCACCCCTACCTGGCGCGCCAAATGTCGGATTGTGGGTTCCGGCAAACCCTTGAGGTTCAAACACTAGGGTGCGCACGAAGATCTCTCTCTCCCTCGCTCGCTCATGCAACGATCTCTAGGCCTAACTCGCCAAACCCAAGGAACAAGTGACACGAAAGTTTATACTGGTTCGGGTCACCGTTGTGGTGTAATACCCTACTCCAGTGTGGTGTGGTGGATTGCCTCGAGGGCTGAGGATGAACTAATACAGTGGACAAACAGCCTTATGAGGAGAGGTGTTCTTGAGCTCGATGAGCTGGTGAAATAGCCTTGGTGGAGTGGATCCGATTCACATGAGACGATCCTTGACTACGGTAGTGGATAGCCCTATTTATAGAGGCCCTGGTCCTCTTCCCAAATGTTTAGGCGGGAAGGGATCCGAAGACGGTCAATTTCGAAGGGAGACAACTAATACAAGTTATCCTGACAAAAGGTGGTCTTCGCCTGCCAAAAGCTCTGGTGGTGACGCCGCCGTGGGCTCCGGGGTGACCTCCGTTCTGCCGTCCTGCTGGTCTTGGTCTTGTTGCACCGATATGAAAATCTTTGCCTGATGCCTCATGATTCCTCACATGTACCTGCTTCCTTAGAACCAAATAGAAAACTGGCATCTTGTGTCCGCTGGCGCCCGCCTGGCCTTCGTCGTCATGGCTCACGTCACGCGGACCTCGCAAGGTGCACCTTGCATATAGGGATGGCAATGGGTCGGGTTTGGGGCGGGTGGAGCTGGTCCACATCCAACCCATGACCCATCTTCCTACCCTCTGCCCATCCACCAAATTATCCATGGGCACAACTTGTGCCCATGCCCAAACCCGCTGGATACCCACATACCCACGGAGCTCCATGGGCATAGAAAAGTCAGCATGAAGCCTTCCCAAAGGTCAAATTAACTCATCATCATTCACTCACAAATGACAACATAAACTACATGCAAAAGTAGGCAACAAGTAATACAATGAGCCCTCAAGTGTGACATATCGGAGGTTGATTCTGTAGCATATAACTTATGGCACCAGTTGCATATTGCCTTCCATTTCCCATTGATTCGCTCTTTCTACTGTCACTGGCATATGGCCCCACATGTCATACATGTATCCATTGGATATCCATGGAGCACAAAATATAATCGTGCCCAACCCGACTGTTCGTGGCTATCCATATCCATGAACCCATGGGCAGAAATGCGCCCCATACCCTTGCCCAACTGGGTCGGGTATCCATGGGTAACCAGATCCATGGATAAAATTGCCATCCCTACTTGCATAGATATCTCCGCTCCTCAGGAGCCAGCCTAGCGAGGTTGTCCCGGAGGAGGTCTTGGCGTCGTCCGCCTCGCGAGGGTCTTGGGTGCTTGCTGGTGAAGATGGAACATACCAGACCGTTGGTGGAGCCACGCCCTGGGCCGCAAGCAGGCAAGTCTGGGTACCCCCGTTCCCAGGACGCCGACAGGGGGTACTGGACGGCGGCGAATGCGGTGAGGGCGTGCGCTGGGCGGGTAGCCATGCGGGAAGGTGATGTTGGGGTTGAACCCGCCGTGTGCGTCGCCGTCGGCGTAGCCAGTCGAGGGCGCGCACCCCCAGGGGTGTGTCGACGGCGAGAAGCCGGCCGGCGACCCGACGCTCTGCTGGCTCCAGGGAGCGTGCAGGCCGTGGCCGCCGGGTGGATTCATCATCTCCGCGCGAGACACCTCTTCTTGCTCCGCCGCACGAGACGCCTCTGCCTGCTCCGTCGCCGCCCTATCCCGGGCCCTCTTGGCGTTGAGCATGTTCTGCCGGTCGGTGCTGACAGCCTCCCGGCACTGAGCCTCCGCCTTCCAGTCGGCGTTCGACATGCCCGGTGGTTTGGACGGTGGCGCCCTCGGCTTCCTCTGCTTCGGTTGGGTGACATCGATAGCGGTAGCGGCATGAGGGGTCGTGTACTTCTTCGGCGGCGGCGGACGGATGGAGGGGAGATGGAGGAGAATGGCGGGAGAAGAGGGGCAGAAGGGAGGAATGGAGGGAAACGGAGACCCCCGGGGGTTTGGGTTCGGCTCGGGTTCGCCGGCTATTATTTCGGCCCAAACTGGCGATAAACAAGACCCTGGGACGCGACTGGACCGATTTTTCGATACCGACGCTTAAAAAAAAGCCGTGAGGGGCATATTAAAAGCGCGAGTGAAGATGCTCTAAGGAAGAAAAGAAAAACTAAAAGAAACCCGCGGATATAGCATTGTCCATGCGGTAGACAAATTACGTCAATCCGTTGAGATATGATATACGAAGTGAATATTTGGTACATACTCTCGAAAGAAAATTGCGAAACTCTTTGCCCCGTTTGGCGGCGGTGGGCAAATGGGTGCTCGCGTGGCCCTCGTGAGGCGCCGCCACCACCGCTCACCTTCCGCTACCCCACCACTCTCCCCGTGGACTCATTCCCTCGCATCTCCGGCTTAGGATCGGTCGGGCGCTCGCTCACCTCCCACAGTCCCTGACCAGGTGAAAGAGAAGAGGAGCAGCTGCGGTCCAGCCGTGGTGAATTTCTCCTCCTCCTCCTCGACAACACACAGGTGCTGTCGATGTCATGTGCTCGCTGATCGTCTTCCCGCGACGTCCGTCGGTTCCTGCTCGCCTCGGGCAACCGCTGTGTGTTGTTGCCTGTTGCTGCTGAGTGCTGGGCTGTAGTCTGTTTGCTGTTGATGTATGATTCAATCCAGTAGCATGTACAGTACTCCGGAGTACTCGTAATTAGCAAGTAATCCGGTATGCTGTTGATGAAATAAACATGTACTCCTGCATATATCCCCAATGGCTGTTGATGTACGATCCATGAAGCTCTGCTAATGAATTAGCTACTGGTGGATCCTAGGAAGAAAAAAATTGTTGCACAGAATGCCCAAGGGTAGTTATAAAACTGTTGCAAACGATGCTCATAGCAGCTCAAGAACAAGTGAAATTCACCTAGGCCAACCAATTCCATATTTAGGTATTTGCTGGGTTAAGTATTTGGTCCCCAAATTTTCACGCATTATGGTGGTGAGCTAAAACCATCATAAGCGAATTATTGCCAAATTGGTAGAAAAGGAAACATTAGTACTAAAAAAACACACACAGAGTTTATGTCTGGTTGGACCAAGTGGTTTCTGATCATGCATTCTTGATGCAGGTGCAAGCAGGAGGCGAACGCAAGCGTATGTTGGTGTGTAGAGGTGACCATTTTTGGCTTCTCAAGCAACCTGCAAGCACGCATCACACTATTTCAGTGAATGTATGTGTAAGCATCCTAAGAATACGTCCCACTGTGCAAAGGTTGTGTGAACATTGGTCACTCTACTCTTATCTAGGCTGGGCCGGCAATAGATTGAATGCAAATCAAATATTGATCTTCATGTGTTTGCAGGCATATTTTAATTATGATGATTACCAAATGATTCCTGCAGTTGTTTTGTTTCGAATGCGATTCTTGGATAGAGATTGAACTCGTACTCCAAACGAATGTACGCTGGGTCTGGTCGAACTGCAACATCTGCCTAATTTATTTTCACATTAAACGCAATTCAGCATTATAATACGATGTATTATGCTCATAAAACATGTAGATTCTAAATTACAATGACTTATGGCTGGTTAGATAGTCTACAAAAAAAACTCAATGTTCAATTTGAATTCGGAAAAGCATAGAGAGACGCTCCAAACAAGAAAATTTAGAATATACTCAAATTTATGTTCTATTGTCGGATTTTAGCACAAATTATTATTTTCTGTTCATGTTTGTGAAAATTTTATTTGCATTCTACAGGATTTGGATACTTCTTACTCCCTCCGTTCCACAATGTAGTGCGTATATATTTTTTCAAAAGTCAAAATTTACAAACTTTGACCATATTTATAGAGAAAAATAGGTACATCTAGAATACCAAATACATATCGTTGGATACATCATGAGCTATATTTTCATAATGTACATGTTTGGTATTTGAAATATAGATAGTTTTCTCTATAAACTTGGTCAAAGTTTGCTAAGTATGACTTTCAAAAAAATCTATATGCACAACATTGTGGAACGGAGGGAGTACTATTTATTTCTGCACCTACCTGTAGGTTACTCTGTCATACTAGATATCTTTGTGTTTCAAGAGCTTGTATTCAAATTTCTGAAGGGCGTATTTTCCCCCCACGCTAGAGGAATATATATTGGCGTATTTGGGACTCAACTAACTTTAATCCCGTAGGAACTGTTTCTTTTTCAGTGCAACAAAAAGAGGTTGAAAACCTTGCACAAGCCGTCAGGTCAGAAGTAACAAGAAAAACAAAATGAAATCAGTCTCCTCTCCTCCATTTAGTACTAGTACTAGTCCGACTACTAGTACTCCACTCCAACTGCTCACTCTACCTCCCACCTCAGCTTGTACGTAAGTGTGGGCAGAATCAAAGTATTGCCAAACTCTAAACTCAGCGTTGAAAGTGGTGTTGGTGGATTGATAAGTTGATGTATCTAATGGCATACATGCCTTCCTGCGGCACCTTCCATGCACCTTTAGTGTCTTCTTGTCTGAGGAGGAAATTCACAGTGGTGGCCACGGCTTCCAAGGCCAAGTGAGTTCTGTTCTTCCTCTTCATCATGCAAAAACTTTGTGGTTGGTTATATATTCCTGTTCTGTTCTTGAATCTTGCTCGGAGTGCTTGTGTCGGCTCCGTGATCTTGGTTGAGCTGATATTTTGCTACTTGGACACCAGAGATGGCGAGTGGTTATTCTGTCTTGGGAATGAATGAATCTTTGATTTTTCCAACGGGCTTCCTGTAGGTTCCCTAGATTGAACTGAATTTGGTCATAAAAGAATATGTTCATTGTTTTCGGTCATTTATCTGTTTGCTGATGCTTTTATCATCGTAATCTTGCTTTAATGTACTTGTGGATATTGGAGAGTCGAGTTTTGAGAAATTTTCACTCTATGCCTTATTTCAAGCTGATTTGGTTATTGACAAGTAGTTTTCTCTTCTATTTTTGTTTTGTTTTGTTTACGGAGCGAGCTATTATTTCTTGCATACAGTGTTTTTTTGCTTTGTTGTCTTTGGACAGATGTATGTTTAAATCCTACAGTTCAGTTGCATGGCATGCAACTTTTGTGTATGCCCTTTTTTTTATTTTGTTAGTTGAATGATTGTGAGAAGCAGATTGGGTGTTATTTGCATTTTTTTTTGCTGGTCTCCTGCTCGGTTCTGTAGTCGTGGAGGCCAGATCACTCACCTGCAGGCCATGGCATTCAAAAGGCGTGAAGTACTAGTGTAATGAAGTTACGTGCTTGAGCTCATTACGTTTTCCTCTTGCATGTAGTTGCAAATAGCATGCCATGCTGCTCGAAAAGAGTATCTGAGTAGCATCGATGATTTATTTCATGGAAATTAGCACTTAGTTTTGGACCCATTGGCACAGCTCACAAGCTCTTGAATTTGCATGAACTAGTGTAAATTTGCTGGGAGTAAAAACATACTAGGTCTTTCATCAATCTGGATAGTCTTTCTTTTTCGAGCTTTAATCTGATTATTTAGTTGTGTTATATTACCCATTTTCCCATTACTCTTGTGCATTATAAGTTACTTTGTCTGCTTACGAAGGGTTGGAACTCCCAAAAAGGCCTCCACTCAAGTCCGATTCACGCAACCATTCCCACCTGAAAAGAAGGAAATTTTCGATTCATTGGAACGCTGGGCAGAGGAAAACATCCTGGTCCTGTTGAAGCCAGTAGAGAAATCATGGCAGCCGCAGGACTACCTGCCAGACCCTTCCTCGGATGGATTCTATGATGAAGTCAAGGAGTTGAGGGAACGGGCCAAGGAGATCCCGGATGACTACTTGGTCTGTCTGGTTGGAGACATGGTCACTGAGGAAGCACTCCCTACTTACCAGACAATGCTCAATATTCTCGATGGCGGTGTCGGCGACGATACTGGCACCAGTCCAGCCAGCTGGGCTGTCTGGACGAGGGCATGGACGGCCGAGGAGAACAGGCACGGTGATCTCATGAACAAGTACATGTACCTCACTGGGAGGGTTGATATGAGGCAGATTGAGAAGACCATACAGTATCTCCTTGGTGCTGGAATGGTAAGCACGCACTTGGTGTCTGATTCCTGAATTTCCTTTTTTATCTCAACCTCCATTTTTCTTGCTTCCTTTTTGCTGTCAAAGAAGGGAAGGTAACAAAATTGCTATTGTCGAATAACATTTGGGACCCTTGCTGTATTTATTTATTTTTATAATTGGTTCACAAAATTAATCACAAGGATTACAATTATGTCCCGAATGGGGAAAGACCCACAATTTGTCAACATATGCATACACTTGCTAGTTGAATGGAGTGCCATTTTGTTGTTGTAAGTTACCTTGTGCTCTTCTTGTAGGATCCAAAAACCGAGGGCAACCCATATGAGGGTTACATCTACACATCTTTCCAAGAGAGGGCAACCTTCATATCTCACGGCAACACTGCAAGGCACGCCAGGAAGTACGGGGACCTGAAGCTGGCTCAGATATGTGGCACCATCGCGGCCGACGAGAAGCGCCATGAGACGGCCTACACCAAGATTGTGGAGAAGCTCTTCGAGGTCGACCCCGACTACACGGTGCTGGCCTTCGCCGCCATGATGAGGAAGAAGGTCACGATGCCCGCCCACTTGATGTACGACGGGCAGGACGACAACCTGTTTGAGCACTTCAGCGCGGTGGCTCAACGGCTGGGCGTCTACACCGCCATGGACTACGCCGACATCCTCGACTTCCTGGTCCAGAGGTGGAACGTGGCCAACCTCACTGGGCTGTCCGGGGAAGGGAGGCGGGCTCAGGATTTCCTCTGCTCACTGGGACCAAGGTTCAGGAAGCTGGAGGAGCGAGCTCAGGGCAGGGCGAAGCAGTTACCGGTTGTTCCTTTCAGCTGGATCCATGGCCGGCAAGTGCAACTTTGAGTGGCATTGCTAAACAATTATAAGACAATTTGTTCTTCTTATTTTCAAAATATGAAGCAACTGTTGACTTGTACTACTATAAACATATCTACTCTGCATGTGCCAAAGAAGCTTAAAATAACATAATTATATCATGAACACATCCAGACTTTTTGTTTGTTTGTTTGTTTGTTTGTTTGTTTGTTTCAGTTGTCCATTTTGAATATTGGATTTGGACATGTATAGTCATCTAAGAGCATCTGCAGCAGCTCCCATCTACCCAAATGTTTTTTGGTGATCACCTAAAAAACTTCTCATCTTCCCCTAATAACCAAATTGACATTGGCGGGAGCCAACCACCCGAGACTTCATGCCACGGCACGCCCGCAGCCATGGCTGCCTCACCGCCGACCATTGTAGAGAGAGGGGATACAGGCTAAGTACTCCCTCCGTTCTAAATTACTCGTCGCAGAAATGGATGTATCTAGAACTAAAATACATCTAGATACATCCATACCCGCGACAAGTAATTCGGAATGGAGGGAGTATATGTGAAGTTGTATTGGGGATATGCTGCGGCTACACACCTTTCAAACCCAATAAATTTATTACGAGAGCCCCAATAAGCATTTATAGGGGAAGGTTTTTTGGAAAGCTGCTGGAGATGCTCTAAAATTTGACTAGTTCTCGACAGTAACATGGGCAATATCAGGTGCTCCCAAGCCTCCTGTGCTCCGGTCATACAAGCCCACGTGGGTCGTTGGATCTCAGATGAAGGGTTAGGGATGGAGCTGCTAAACTTGCACATAATTACTGGACTCTTGCGGAGTTTTCTGCAAAATTGCGAGAGCTCGATCCAATGGCCGAGCTCCTTCGGGAGCACCTGATATTTCAAAAACTCTGAGCCCTCACAAAGGGTACATCTTTACAAAGTAGGCGAACTCCGAGCCAAGTGGTTGAAGGTTATCAAGTGACTTTTAATCGTTTAGAAAATGCACACCTTCAAGAGTAACAGAGCAAAACAAAGGCATTTGGCAGAACTCTTGAAAAGATCTTTCATCAAAGCTTTCTTCAAGAACACATACCCGTAGGATCTCTCTCACAAAAAGGATATGGATGATGTAAGAGGAGAGAAACTTTGTGGTGATTCAAGAAGAAGAAAGGAGCTTGATCTTCAAAGAATCATGCAAGTGTTATTAGAGAAATTTGGCCATAAGCCATTTGGTAATTTGTTGAAAAGGAGGGGGGTCCACCTGCCATTGAAACTACCACAATGTTCTTGGGACCACCCACAATTTTCTTTCTTTTTTTTCTTGCCTGGGGACTCTGTGGACTTAAACTTGTGCCATTTGGAATGGAGTGAAATGGAATGAGGTGGTGAGTTGCTTTCCACAACTAAGGGGATATGCAAGTCTACATATAGAGAGTGGCAGAAATCTAGTCATTACTTGAAAAAGTAAGTAGCGCAGAAGTAACATAGAAATCATCTCGGAACTAATGGACACATTCAAAAATTGAATGGACAAAGCATGTCTAGGAAACCTTAGAGAAAACATTATACTCGAAAGTACCGGGGTAAAAAGAAGCGAAGATTCCTGACATAAAAAAGGTGGCTCTTTTTTTGCAGGAATGGGATAGACTTAGAAGTACTGAGTAAAACAAACTTCTTAGTAGTACCATACTAAACTAAATAGTTCTCAACAGAAAAATAGTGGATAAATACCATGTCACAACTCAAAAAAATTGGACTTATACCATGATTAGATACAAAGACAAACCGAAATGGCTCGAAAGTGTCGTGGACAATGTTATGCTCGAAGGAGTCAGAGCTAACAAGAAGGGTTTTCAGTAAAAACACGGCTCACTAGAACAAACATGGACGGTAGTTCCAACCTATGACCATAATTGTCGAGAAGGGTTAACTCACTCTATATGGGCTCGGTAGTACCGAGTAGAAAAACACAATGGTACTGGGGGTGTTTAAAAATATAGATAAAGTGGTTAACGTGAATTCTTTTAGGAACTTTAGATCTTTACTGTGGATCTTGTCTTGGAATTCAAACCAACTTGTGGTTGCTTGTGCCCCCCAATTGATGCCACTAATCAACAAAAACCCAATAGCAATTACTTCAATAGCAATGGTCAATGTTATGCTGCGCCTTCACACAGTAAGGCCAACCTAAAGAAACAACAACTCTCCATAAACCAATATAAGAGCGTTTGGATCACTATTTAATGATTTAAATGCTCTTATATTAGTCTATAGATGAAGTACGTACCTAGTTGTAGCATTGTCAAAATAACCACCTGCTCAGGAAAAATATTAGAGTTTCATTTGATCATCAGCTGTCATTTCGTCGTCCGAGTGTGTGTGTGTGTGTATGACGCAGGCACCTGTTGCCCTTTTTTTTGACGGGTAGGCACCTGTTACCTTTACTACTAACTAACACTCCCATCGTAAACTAATATAAGATCGTTTAGATTACTACGTAACATAGTAATCTAAACAATCTTATATTAGTATGCAGACAGAGTACTATTGTGATGGGTCATCCAAGTCCGTCCATCCACAGATCCAACAAGAGCATCTCTGATGGTCCACGGGCATAGTAACAAAGGTGGGCGCAAAGAACTTCTACGGCACAAGGCTAACAATAAGATTTCACACGCACCAAACCAAGCTTTTGATTACCAAAGGCAACACTGGTACCCTAAAAAAACAAAGACAAAGGCAGCACTGGTAACTCAAGACCAATCAACTGCGTATGTTGACCAAATCAAATACAGTCAACCGACGTAGCGAAAATATAAGAATCAGCAACAAAATATTGCAGTTGCAACAAGCCAACTGGAAACAACTATTTTTCTCTGACCCGATGTAGAAACTCAACCTTATCATATAGTACTCCCTCCGTATTAAAATATAAGACGCTTTGGTAGGCCCAGCGAGGCCTACGAATCGCAGTGCTCCAGTTTATTCGATACTAGTGAACCCTCAGCAAACTAAAAAGACCATGCTAAATGAAGCTCGTCGGGTTAGCCTTACAAGAATAATATAAATACCCTCTAAACTAAGGAGATGAAATGTATATGGCCGCCGCGCCGCCCAACATGTCGTGCTGATTTGAGGAGCTGACGACGAACATAATCGGGACGAGGAGCATGCCAGCTATCAGTATGGCAACGGGGTAGCTGCTGCAATTTTGCCGCTCAAAGAGAAAAGGAAAACAGGCGCTGCTGCGATTACCAGCTCATCAATTAGACGCCTTTGCGCCTCGAGCTTTCTGCAGACTGCCCAAGACGCTGTCCACAAGCTTATCCTTGCTTTCATCCTCTTCCAAGTCTGATGAAACAAAGGAATACTGCTTCTGTGTCTGCTGCTGCTGCCTTGTGGCCCTCAGAGTGTCAAGGTAACCTGGACTGCTCCTGGAACAATCCATGACCCCGTCAATCTCTTGATGTTTCTTGCCAGAGCCATCCTTGCTGCCGTTCCAGGAATCAATGATTTTCAGGAGCGAGCTCTGCTCAGCGCCTCTTCTGGGCTCTTGCTCTGCTTGATTCTCATCGTCAGAGAAATCGTCTTCTGAGCAGGTGGGAGGCCGGTAGCAAGTTTCTTTATCAACCCCTTCAGCAGTTTTGGCAGTGGCAGATACAGGACCAAGTTCCCCCCAGATGGAATCATCGCCATTACTTTGATTTCCATCGCCCTTACTGCCACCCTGATCATTCCCATTTTCTGCAGGCAGAACCCTTGGAAATTTTACCCTTATACCAGGCATAATCTGCAACAGTGACTCAATGTCTGCATACCCAAGCTTCTGGTGGTCAAGCTCGTACCCGTGCTTCTGAGCAAAATGACGCTTGAAAATGCTGATGTTAAATCCATATTTGTATTGCACGAGAAGGTCCTTCAATAGCTTGTGGCAATCAGACAATGTTTCCTCCCTGTTCGGAGTCCTGTTTGTCCTACCTTTGTCACCACCATATTTACCCTGCTCCAATGGCTTGACATTAAAGAGAGAACTCAGATCAAACTTGCTAGAATTTGGTGGAGTGGATGTTGTGCTAGAATTTGGTGGAGTGCATGTTGTGCTAGAATTTGGTGGAGTGCATGTTGTGCTAGAATTTGGTGGTGTGCTTGTTGTGCTAGAATTTGGTGGAGTGCGCGTTCTCTTTTGAGGGAGTGTAAGACGGAAAGGAAAATCGCTAGAAGGAGTTTCCTCGATCCATTTCTTTTCTGAAAGTAACAAATGAACCAGATGACTGACATCTTTCTCGACAAGGCCTTTGAGAGGCCAACAATCTAAATTCTGCAATCCATGTACCAACTCCTCCCTGCCAATAAAAGAATCATGTAAGAATAGTCACTCTTAAAGTGATCGAGCCAAACATGATTTGTAGTATTAGCTTATGTGAATCTGGGTTGGATCCATTTGTTTGCCTGTATTAGTTCTGGAGTAGACAACACATGCTCATGAAAGATATAGGTGCTCCGACTACTAAACTAACTATTTGAGCAACAATATTTACTACAACATGATCATAACACATCCAAACAAATTAATGTGAAGTTTTAAAGCAGCAAGGCAAAATTGCAGAACTATGTTATCAGGCTACAAGACCTCATGCAAGCAAACCTATCTATAAATGGGCATATTTGTTGGCAGCACAAGATATAAATCTGTTGGCAATGAATGTTATTTCCTTCTCCTTAGTTGAACTGGACAATCTACATACTGTATATTGTTTCAGACACACAAACAGAAATACTATAAATCTAAAAAATATTTTACATGCAAGACTTCACTGGTAAAATCTTCAACACTTTCTGTTTATAATAAGTAAGAACTGAAGTGACTACAAGGCATGAAATAAAATTATCAGTGTTAAAAGCTTTACCTTGTCTTTGCTTTCGAAACAAGCTCAGACCCAATGGGCTTCGATAGCTGTTTCCCTAGAACATCCCAAAAGTAAAATCTTGTGAATATTTTATTAACTACTTGCTGCTCATTTCCACAAGTTGAAGCCTTCAAAGATTGAGATTCCTCAATTATGTCTGTCTTTACTTCATCAATGCCATTTTTCATGGCTATACTGTTATCTCCATCCAATTTTCCAAATTTCCACCACCGCATTACCCAACTAAAAAAGCCCTTACTCATCTTGGAGGTATCACCTCCATCTTTACACAATGGAACAGATGCAGGTCCAGTAGATGGTTTCGAGTTCTGGAGAATAGGCGGATCCCTCTTTAACTTTTCTGTCTCTTCTGCATGTTTTTCAGAATGGTTATGGTCAGACAAAGTTGAAAAGTTAACAGTCATCGCTGCAGAGCCATCTGTTACATCTGAACTTCTGTTCTGGGAAGAGGTCTTATGGATCCTATTCAAAAGCCTGCTACGTTGATCAGTATTGCAATCTTGCTGAGGAGTTCCCAAATCAGCGACTTCAGCAGAAGTGCCTTCATGACATGGAGAAACCTCATGATTAGCACTCTCAGGGCCATTCCATAGTACCCAGATCCTTTTTAATAGTCCGTCACTGTCAACAGTATTTTCCACCCCTAAGAAAGAGGGAGTTCCAGCGGCATCAACTTCCTTGTGGTTGGCAGATGATTTTGGCCTTGTGGTTGGCCTTTTTAATAGCCCATCACTGTTAACAGTATTTTCCACCCCTAAGGGAGAAGGAGTTCCAGGGGCATCAACTTCCTTGTGATTGGCAAGTGATTCTGGCCTTGCATTCATATCAGCTGCTGGGCACACCTTTTGATCCTCAGGTAAGACATCTTGTGGGGAAGATGATACAGCAGATGCAGCTGGGTTCTCAGATACAGTCTGCTTGAAGCTTCTGTCCCCGATGATACTTTGAGAACTTAGGGTTTTACAGTTTTGTTCAGGAAAAGAAGTGGACACGGAGGATGGAGGCTTCTTATCATTGTGTGTTGCTCGACCGCAGTTATTGTCCTTGACATCACTTTCAACAGAACTCAGGGGCTCAAAACATTGTTCAGCAGGTTCCAGTAATTTTTTGTTCACCCCAACTACACATGGCTCTCTTAAAGCAGATGAACGAGTAACAAACTTCACAATATCTGGCATTGATAGGAGAAGGCAAGACAACTTTTTGTGGCCAAAGAAATCATTACCAAGAGGCACATTGTTCTTTTTGAGTTGTTGAAGAAGAATTGAAAGCTTGACCCCACTAGGATACGAATTCAGTGTCTCTCGTATCCCATCAACCACATCTTTGGGGACTGCAGTAACTGCATTTTTGGGATTATGGCATAATTTTGCATCAGATGGTACTGGTGTTGCAATGGTTTCTTCTGATTCAGCTTCCACGAAGGGGTCGTCAAGGGCTCCTTTGTAGTGACCATACCAAGATCCAGATAAACCATCTGGTGGGTGGTTAAAACGCTTTGGTGAGAAATTTTCCCCTTTCACTAAAGCTTCCCAAGGCCACATAATCGTCGCTGCATTGCACAGTACACTGGTAGTTTTACCAGGACAAGCAAGTAGTATGTTATAGTTGCTCATTCGCAACCGATGCAAAATGTTGGCGAAATCTTTATCCCCAGATATGAGGAAAAAATGAGCTGGTGGAGGGTTCTGAGCAATCCAGTAGACAAGATCAGCCATAAATGACCGATCAGAGCTGTTCTTTCCACCTACATTATTGAAATAGCATTGTTAGTATTACAAGAGAAACCACAATAGCACATCAGCAAAGAATCTGAAAAGGAATAAAAGATAATACAGAACGCCAAATTTGAAGAAATTCGAGAGAACCAATGAGGATGCTAATATTGTTACTTAACAATTGTTAGCAAACAAACTCCTAGCACCCCAATCCAAGCTTCAAAATACTAGTTCATCATATCGGTCTGGTCTTAACAGACTGATACGACAACAATATCATCTGACATGACCGATACTGCGGCGGATATGACCGCTACAATAGCTGCAAAATCCTATATCTAGACCAATTCCACAATGCCATTCATGCAGTGAACTGTCAACCTAATCACATGATAGCAGAGTTGCCTAAAATTGAGGAAACATCGCTCCAGCACTGCCTAATATTTTATCGATCCAAAATATGTATTAAGAAACATCATGAATTTTCCCCATAAAATTTGAAGGAATGACTTACAGATTACTACGAAACGAATGATAAAATCCATATAGGTTATGCTTCTATAAGATCATCAAGCAGTGAAGATGTTATCAAATCTAGTGATTGCAAATCAAATAATCATTTCTCAGAGTCCTCTAATGTTGCTACGCTATAAAAATGAAGCACATTTCCCACAAATCTGAAGCAATATCAAAGCAAAGTCCTAACCTTTCTGGTGCTAAAGAAAACACACACACGCGCGCACACATGGTTTCCGTTGTTCAATTCGACTCTATGCAACCCAAGTGTGTTCCATCCTGTCAAAGTAACTCATTCGTGGTATTCAATTATGTGAATGAAATAGTACAAATAAACAAAACTACACCGTGCAATTCATGACCGTCAATTCAAGCATACGTACTAACAACGCAAAAAACATGGCAATGCATCGCAAACGAGCAGCAGCAGTGAATCACAACAAGCGAAATGCACATGATTTTTTTCCCCAAATAATAGAGAATCGCACAGAGAGAAGGGAGTGTAACGGAATAGGAGATGGGACGGGAGGACGCAACTGCTTGGGACGTGGGAGATGACGACGCCGGTGGCAACGAGCGCCTCCTGCGCGGCGCGGGAGAGCTGGACGACGTCCCCGAAGGCGGTGATGGAGAGCGGGCCGCGGACGCCGGCGGCGCGGAGCGCGGCGGAGACGCGCTGGGCGACGCGGCAGACGTTGACGTTCTGGGGGACGTGGCAGTTCTCGAAGTCCCACCACACCGACACCTTGACCGCCTTGCTCTCCTCCTCGTGCTGCCGCCGCCAGCCGGGGCCTCCCGCCGCCTCCGACGCCGAGCTGAGGCGGCGGCGGTGGGCGTGTCCCTGGTAGCGGCAGAGGTGGGCGCCCGCGGAGGGGAAGCGGCGGAGGAGAAGCTGCGGCGCCATGGCTGGGGGTTCGGATCGGCGCCGCCTCTCCCTCTGGGCCGGGGTGGGCTTGCGGTTCGTGCCAGGGTTTTGTTAAACCCCTTTTTAACAGCAGTCGAAAAACGGCCACCGTCCGATGCGCTCCGGACGGCTGTGATCTGGCGGAATGGTCACACCACTCAGCGGTGCCAAACGCATTTCTCTCTGTGTGTTTTTTGAGCACAAAAACGCATTTCTCTCTGCTAGCCATCCCGGTGGATGCCCGCTTATTCCCTGGGCCGGATCATCAACCCCTCCAAAGCTCCTGTCCGCTCCGGCGACGGCGACGGCGGTTGCCTTCCTCCTCCTCCGTCGACCAAGGTTGGCCAGCCCCCTGTTCCTCCTCTTCCACCTCCCTTTGCTTATCCGTCTTCATCCGGCACCACACTGATGAGCTCGTTGCTCCAGATCCACCAACGCCAGCACTGCCTCATCCTCTTCTTTCAGCTACTCGTCACATCACCGGTGAGCACAGCCTCCTCCTATCCCCTGGATCTTGCAAGCAAACCTCTAATTTATTTTGGTTGGCAATAAACATTAGATATTTGATACCTTATCATGTTCAAAATTATTATAATTGGAGTTGTGGCCGCCGGTTTTGGCTGCACCTGCGAGTGTGATCTCCTGTATGTCTCTAGGTCTACGTAATTTGAGTTGTTTTTTACCTGCAAACCCCCGTTTGGGAGCATTGAACTGTTACGTTGGTTTCTTCTCAGTAATGGAACCGGGGATTTAAATCCATGTTTATCTAGTACTACAAAATATATTGTATAATTTAAAACCTTTCATGCTCAATTCTTTTCCCAATTACGCTAGTGATTAGTCATGGTGTGCCAATATTGTAAAAATAAATAAGATGAATTGGTTATATGATACATAACTTATGTTATTTCAGATTTCACACGCAATGGATGGGCAAAGCAGAAAGCATAGGATTTTGATGGTGTCCGACTTCTTCTTCCCAAACTTTGGTGGTGTGGAAAGCCACATCTATTATCTATCGCAGTGCCTCCTTAAGCTTGGCCATAAGGTTTTTCCCTAATAAACTACTCTTTATTATCCTGCTTTCGTCATTTATGGTTCAAGAATGTAAGATAAGCTACTGGATATGCACTTCATTCGTCCACTCTCATCAGTCGAACAGCGGAGACAGGCCCCAGGCAGCCTGGGCCGTGAGGCCCAGCTCTGCTACAGTGCACGAAGGCGGCCTGGGGCCTGGCACATTCCTGGCACCGCCACTGCTCATCACTCTGTATGAATGCATCATTTTTACGGGATTTTTGGAGCATGCACATATACCGAGTTTCTGTTTGAGGATGTACTGCTTGGGAGACCTTACCTTCTTATGAACACAATGAGCATAAGTCTGTGCAAAGTAACTTATGCTACTATTTCTGGGTTGTACAAACTTTTGAGCGAGTTCAATTTGTTATTCTATAGGTTGTTGTCATGACACATGCATATGGAAAACGTTCTGGAGTACGATATGTTACTGGCGGCTTGAAGGTTTATTATGTGCCGTGGAGGCCATTCCTGATGCAGAATACACTACCTACATTATTCATGACATTTCCAATCATAAGGACAATTCTTATTCGTGAGAGGATATCTGTTGTGCATGGACATCAGGCATTTTCAACACTGTGCCACGAAGCGTTGATGCATGCTAGGACGATGGGGTACAAAGTTGTCTTCACAGATCACTCGCTTTATGGTTTTGCTGATGTTGGAAGCATTCACATGAATAAGGTGCTGCAGTTTACTCTTGCAGATATTGATCAGGCCATATGTGTGTCTCACACAAGCAAAGAGAACACTGTCTTGAGGTCAGGGATATCTCCGGACAAAGTTTTCATGGTTCCTAATGCAGTGGATACTGCAATGTTTACTCCCTCCTCCAACCGCTTAAGCTGTGATGAAATAATTATCATTGTGATAAGTAGATTGGTATATCGAAAAGGTGCTGACCTTCTTGTTGAAGTCATTCCAGAAGTATGCCGTCTATTTCCAAAGGTGGGTGATAGCTAGTAACTACAGCACTCTTTGCATGAGCCATGCATGAGATAGGAAAAGTTTAACTGCATGTATGTTAAAGGTGGGACACGTTCGTAATTCAGCATATAGGCATACTATTTTCATCACTGTCATCCTTTCTGGTCTGATACATATAATAAATTGCCTGACAATTCAGCTTGATAGAATGTTTTGGTTCATATGTTATCATCTTGCATCTTTACTTTCTTACTCTATGTTGTTTTGGATTTATAGTGGATTATGTTCCCTCAGTCAATAAATCTATGGATTTGTCAGGTTCGCTTTATTGTTGGAGGTGATGGTCCAAAACGTGTGCGACTTGAAGAGATGAGGGAGAAGTTCTCCCTTCAGGATAGAGTTGAGATGTTAGGGGCTGTACCTCATGCTCAAGTACGATCTGTTCTGATATCTGGTCATATATTTCTGAACAGGTACCTTTCTGAGTTTTCATTCTTTCATGTTCAAAATATCTAGATTGTTGGTTATATATGTGCCTTTTTCTGTTCTTACTGTATTTTTACTTTACTGTCTATTATTGTATACTCTGGTGTGTTGAAATAGTCTTGTCAGGTTCCTTTAAGCTTTTTGTTGCGACAAAGGAAGTTGCTTTTACTACACTGTCCATTGAATTCTAAAAACCCAAGGCGTCTGTGGCAATGATCACTAACATTAACAGAGTAGCCAAAATTGTCATATTGGAACATTTGAAATGATTAGCGCTCTCCTTGAACAGATACTTTGAGCCGCTTTGGATCTTTGTGGTCATATTTGTACCAGATTATTGAATTGTTGCTGTGTGCTTCTGGTTCTTCCAACATGCATGTAGAATATCATTTGATAAAACATACTGATGTTGTGGGAGTATTTCTTGTGAAATTATAAGTATATGTTTCATGGATCTAATGCAAACAGAAAGAAAAGAGCTTTTGGTTTCGTTTTTATTTTCACTTAATCCTAATATTATTTGGAAACTAGAAGGTGTATAAGTTAACCTTGTTTATGACAATTGTGTGGAGTGCAATTAACTATAACAATACTGAGACATGAAACTTGACCTTTGCTGTTGTAGTTCGCTTACAGAAGCATTTTGCATAGCCATTCTGGAAGCAGCAAGCTGTGGGCTTTTGACAGTAAGCACTAGAGTCGGAGGGGTTCCAGAGGTATGCCCTTTTATGATTTCAAAGTTTCTTTTGTAGAGAGCCATGAATTTCAGCTATTTGGACAATTTGCTTACAAATTACTCCTTTTCAGGTTCTACCAGATGACATGATAGTACTTGCAGAACCAGATCCAGAAGATATGGTACGGGCTGTGAGGCAAGCTATCGACATACTTCCTGGTATAGATCCCCAAATTATGCATCGCCGGGTGAGTTTCAACTCTATGCACCTAGCTGACCTTACTGCACCAGCTTTTTTAGTAGAAAATTGACATGCAAGTTCTCTTGGGCTTATTCAAATCTAATGTGCATTGTAGATGAAAAAACTCTACAGTTGGGATGATGTGGCCAAAAGAACAGAGATTGTCTACGATCGTGCAATGCAGTCATCAAACACTAATTTGCTAGATCGTCTTCCCCGGTGAGTATAAGGCAGAACACGGACTGTAAATTCATCTTATGTCACTCATTTCAGAGTAGTTATAGCTGAAGATAGGTTTTTCTTTTGGATCGCCACCTGTCCTTACATATATTGTATGTCAAAGTGCTAACTCTCCATTTTCTATATTTCATATAATGATTAGTTCTACTGGTCAAAGTGTGGGCAATAGCACCACAGTTTTGCATGCAAACGTGAAAGGAAGTCACTGACGTTGTGTTTCCGTAATATTGTAGATACCTCACATGTGGAGCTTGGGCAGGCAAGCTGTTTTGCCTCGTTATGATCATAAATTACCTTGTGTGGTGCCTTCTAGAATTCCTGCAGGTATTTTTTTTTTACCTTGGCATTTCTTATTTTCTGGAGATTGATGAGATTATAACGGGGTTTCTCTCCCTCTCAGCCTGCTGAAGGTATTGAAGAAGTCCCAGATATAGGGCCACTGCACATTCATTCGGATTCAGTAGATGACCAGTGCGAAGCGCAACGAAATTGAACTGTTTTGCAACCATTGTGGCATGGATCATATCGGAGGTCGTGATATCTATTTTAGGCTGGCTCTGACTCTGGAATTACTCTCGGTGTTTCCTGGTCCTGTAGTGACTGTTTTGAGAACAAGTCTTTGGCGAATGAGATAACTATGAAATCATTTCATCACACCAAATACTGGAATTTACAGTCATGTTGCATAAAGTTAATGGTGTGAGTACTTGATGTCATTGCCAACTTTTCGTCTGATGTGTCTCTTGTTTCAAGAGTGAATTGCAGAAAACATCGACATCGAAGGCTAGGCAGTGGCGTAGCTAGGGGGTGGCCATGGACCACCCTGGAATTTCCCCATAGCGTGTATATAATGTAGTAAAATAAACATTTCTTTGAAAAATAAATAACTTATGTTAATATTTCTATTAATGGACCACCTTGGTGTATTGGGCTGGCTACGCCACTGAGGCTAGGGTTGCAGAAACCACACTTCTACGGTCTTGTGCCAAAAACCACATTCTAAGGCTAATTTTTGGCAAGAAGCACTAGTCCAACGGGAACCATCTGTTATAATCATGCTCAAAATGGGCTAAGCTGTTGACTGGTGGTTTCTGCAAAAAATTAGGCTCAGCACAAAACCGTAGAAGTCTTCAATGTCATTGTAAGGGAAAATATATTTAAAAATGTTCACAAATTTAAAAATGTGTCTATCGATCAGCGTAGGAGCACGTTCAAGTGTGAATAAGCACAACCGCAGCCCACAACTGATCCACTCCTTAACATGTGGGGTCACAAATGCAAAATCTTCCTTGATGCACCAGAAGGCTCCATTCGTGGGGAGAACTTGAGAGATTTTGAAGTTTGTTTTGTCCTGAATTTGGCTCGCACAGAACATGGGGAGTTTGTGTTGATTTGAGCAATTGATTCTTCTTGTTCTTTTTTCTCTCTTGAGATAGCTCCCGCTCTTTTCAAAACCTCGACGTATCTGTGAAGTTAGAATTGGACGTGACATCACATGTGAAGTTAGAAATTCAACGTGTCTTGTATAACTGCACAATGCATGGAGAAACACCGTGCTGCTTTCAGAGGCGACCTCAAAATGATATCTGAAGCAGTTATAAGGTATAACTATTTATCACCCTTCCAATTCAATCCAACATTTTAGGTTTCGAAGTAGATTTTGTGCAATAACTAGTGGCCAGAGCACAACGGCGCCTCTCAGTCGGCACAGGTCCGAACCTCAATTTCGACGTGTGTCTCACTGTCTCTCTTAATTAAAAATGCCATCGGGGCTCCTCCCGCTACTGGTCTAGTTTTCTTTTAGTTGTTGCTACATCTCATTTTCAAAACTACTTTATGAGTTTCAAAAAATGTAAAATATACATTGTGAACCTGTCGAAAATCATTGAAAAGTGCGACTTATAAGGTGTGACCCTGGAGTGAACATTTACTAATTTCATAACTAGGAAATGATGCAGTTGAGAAAGAAAAGTGCAGTTGAGAAAGAAAGTGATACTCCCTCTGTGCATTTCTTTAGAGAGTACAAATTATTGGCCCCCTTCCTGTTGGGGAACGTAGTAATTTCAAAAAATTTCCTACGCACACGCAAGATCATGGTGATGCATAACAACGAGAGGGGGAGTATGATCTACATACCTAGTAGATCGACAACGGAAGCGTTTGGTTGATGTAGTCGTACGTCTCCACGATCCGACCGATCAAGCACCGAAACTACGGCACCTCCGAGTTCTAGCACACGTTCAGCTCGATGACGATCCCCGGACTCCGATCCAGCAAAGTGTCGGGGAAGAGTTCCGTCAGCACGACGGCGTGGTGACGATCTTGATGTGCTACTGCTGCAGGGCTTCACCTAAGCACCGCTACAATATTATCGAGGACTATGGTGGCTGGGGGCGCCGCACACGGCTAAGGAATAGATCACGTGGATCAACTTGTGTCTCTCTGGGGTGCCCCTGCCTCCGTATATAAAGGACCAAGAGGGGGAGGCCGGCCGGCCACATATGGCGCGCCAGGAGGAGTCCTACTCCCTCCGGGAGTAGGACTTCTCCCCCAATCCTTGCTGGAATAGGATTCATGAGGTGGAAAAGAGAGAGAGAGAAGGAGGAGGGCGCCGGCCCCCTCTCTCCTTGTCCTATTCGGACTAGGGGGGAGGGGCGCACGGCCCAAGCCCTGGCAGCCTCTCCTCTTCTTCCACTATGGCCCATTAAGGCCCATATAGCTCCCGGGGGGTTCGGGTAACCTCCCGGTACTCCGGTAAAATCCCGATTTCACCCGGAACACTTCCGATATCCAAACATAGGCTTCCAATATATCAATCTTTATGTCTCGACCATTTCGAGACTCCTCGTCATGTCCGTGATCACATCCTGGACTCCGAACAACCTTCGGTACATCAAAATGCATAAACTCATAATATAACTGTCATCGTAACCTTAAGCGTGCGGACCCTACGGGTTCGAGAACAATGTAGACATGACTGAGACATGTCTCCGGTCAATAACCAATAGCGGGACCTGGATGCCCATATTGGCTCCTACATATTCTACGAAGATCTTTATCGGTCAGACCGCATAACAACATACGTTGTTCCCTTTGTCATCGGTATGTTACTTGCCCGAGATTCGATCGTCGGTATTCCAAATACCTAGTTCAATCTCGTTACCGGCAAGTCTCTTTACTCATTCTGTAATACATCATCCCGGAACTAACTCATTAGTTGCAATGCTTGCAAGGCTTAAGTGATGTGCATTACCGAGAGGGCCCAGAGATACCTCTCCGACAATCGGAGTGACAAATCCTAATCTCGAAATACGCCAACCCAACATTTACCTTTGGAGACACCTGTAGAGCTCCTTTATAATCACCCAGTTACGTTGTGACGTTTGGTAGCACACAAAGTGTTCCTCCGGCAAACGGGAGTTGCATAATCTCATAGTCATAGGAACATGTACAAGTCATGAAGAAAGCAATAGCAACATACTAAACGATCGGGTGCTAAGCTAATGGAATGGGTCATGTCAATCAGATCATTCACTTAATGATGTGATCCCATTAATCAAATAACAACCACTTGTTCATGGTTAGGAAACATAACCATCTTTGATTAACGAGCTAGTCAAGTAGAGGCATACTAGTGACACTTTGTTTGTCTATGTATTCACACAAGTATTATGTTTCCGGTTAATACAATTCTAGCATGAATAATAAACATTTATCATGATATAAGGAAATAAATAATAACTTTATTATTGCCTCTAGGGCATATTTCCTTCACTTCCAAGCTTTTACAAGTCAGTTGTTAGCTCAACCTATTTGCAGAGTCAACAAGACTCACAATGGTCTTTATGGGGAAGATACTGCTAAGAGCATCTTCAGCTGCGCCCCCAATAGGCCCTCCCCAGGCGATCTTTCAGCATCGGCGCCCAAAAATCGGTCCAGTTGTGTCCCCGGGAGGCCGTTTTTCGCCGGTTTGGGCCGAAACTGGCGCCGGCGGATCCAGGCCGAACCCTGTGCACTACGGGACGCCCGAGGGCGCAGGGGCGAGCGTTTTTGGTGCGAAAGAGGGTGGGCCTGCCGAGTCAGAGAGATGCCGCTTCGTCATCCTCATCGCCTCGGTTCTCGCGGGAATCAATGCGAAGGCTGCCGCGCTGCCGCGCCGGTTAGCCTCCATTGATGCCTCACGGGCGACACAGTGAAGGCGTCGCGAGCGCGCGTCCCGCCCTCTCCTGACACGCGTCGTCCGGCATGCAGCCCGTCGCCGCCGCCCGTGAGCCTAGCTGCGGCTATAATAGGCGAGCTCCCCGCCGGTGGACGCCACAGCTCTCATTCCCCCCCTCTCCGGCATAGAAAGCAACACTCTTCCCTCTTCCCGTCGACGAAAAGATGGCCGAGAGGTTCCCAGGCGACGGCGCGGCGGCGAACGGCTTCGGGCGCCGCCACCTCCAGGAGCTGGAGGCGCGCCTGCTCTACGAGGCCGAGTACCCGGCGCCCTCGGACATGCGAGTGCCGGGGGCGTGGAGGCTGAGCGCCGGCCGTGTCCCGGTGCCCGAAGGGGCGGCGCAGGCGCAGTGGGCCGAGATCGCCCGCATCCGCTCGTCCCTGACGGAGGAGCGGCGGAACGTGCCGCGCTACGCCGCCGGCAGCCACATCCTCTGGACCATGTACTTTGAACGCCGCCGTGAGGAGCAGATCGCCTCCACCAACGGCGTCATCCCCCGCGGCCGTCTCAATGCCGACGGGCGACGTGAGCGGTGGGCCGTGCCAGGCCGCACCCTCGAGGCCGTCCTCGACCACATCGAGACCGGCAGTGTGCCGCGCCTCGAGTACCCGTCGCGGCTGTCCTTCTCTCGCCGCCGGGGTAGCTCCTGGACGCCGCGGCGGATGGAGCCGGAGGAGACGCCGCTCGGGCGCCGCACCCGCAGCGGCGTCCTCGTCATCAACGAGGGTGACCGGCCCTCCCCGCGCGGCTCCCTCCGCCTGGTCCGGCCGAAGCTCGAACCGGGGCTGCTCCCAGTGAAGCCGGAGCATGTCGAGATGGTGGCCCCCGACGACGAGTCCGTCCTCAAATGGGCGAAGGAGGACTACGTTCGGGAGCAGGTGCGCCGCCAGTGTCGGGCGTACGCGGAGCTCCAGGCCCGGTGCCGCGGGCGCGAGGAGGGTGGCGTCATCGTCCTTGACAGCGACGAGGAGGGTGAGGCTGGGCCGTCCTGCGCCCCACCGCGCGTCGGCGACCCTGGCCAGGGCTGCAGTAGGGACCGTGGCGGCACAGGCGAGGCACGCGACGACGACGACGGCGGCGGCGACTACACCCACTTCTATAGGCTTCTCAGCATGTAGACGACGACGACCGTGGCGGTTAGGCGTAGTTTCTCGTAGTTTAGGCGTAGTTTTCATGTTTTCATGTTTTCTATACAAATTTCAATGAAATCTCACCGAGTTCGTGTTAAAATCGCCGAGTTTGCATATATTTGTACGGACTATCGCCAAAGCCGGGGCGACCTATAGACTGACGACTGGGAACAAAATCGCACCCACACGCCGATCAAGCGCCGGCTCGCCCCAGGTGGCTCCTTTTCGACGCCCTGGGGGCTGAACGACTGGAGATGCTCTAACAAACAATACTCTGTCCACATGTCAACAACTAGACTATACTGTGTACAACATGTAAATACCGAGCCATATACCAAAATAGGATCTCAAGAGCATGAGTCAAGACCGATAAAGAGAGCAGATCCGCTTGAACCCTATTCAAAGTTACGGACCCCAAGTGTGACTTTTTTTTGAAACTTTCGATCTATTCATTTTCAATCATGTAGTACAACAAAATCTAGCGATGATTACAAGCATTGAAGCGGGTCGAGTGCATGCCACCGTCATCGTCCCTCACTAATCGGACAAAATCTTGTTGTAGTAGACAATTGGAAAGTCGTCGTGTTAATGTCTCGAAGGACACCACCCAAATAAAGACGAACATAGACTGGATCCAAACAAATCGATCAAAGACCAACACCGATCGAATCTCGCAAGATCTGTCAGTGACACACCACCACACTGCCCTACGACGACACTAGAGGCGGGGAGGAACTTTTTCCATCACCAGGAAGCCGCCGCCACCGCCTTGCCCCCCTAAGGGCATGGCCAATGCTCCAGCATGGACTAGTGCCCCAGCTGCCACGTCTGTCTGAAAGAGCCCAGCTCAGCGAAAGGTGTTGCCTGCAGACCAAAGGTGATGCTTGCAGAAGAGCCAGCCTCCTCATGTGAAAAGCAAAGAGAGAGAAGAGAAAGAGGAGTATGCACAGAAAAAGCAAGAGAAGCCCCGGTGTGCTTGACGTAGGAAAGGAACAGAGTCACTGGAAAATCTGGACCATAGACTAGTGCCTCCATTGCCCAGAATATTGCAAGACCGTGGTTTCATTCCTTCAGGCTTGCATGGATTCACTGGGGCATATGCATGATGATGCCTCCACCGTACATGCGCAGGAAACAAACCCTAACCGAAAACTTGTAACTAAAAATGGAGTTGAAGCCCTCCAGGCAAGAGTCGGGTCCACCGTGCCTCTATATCCCTAAGGCCTGCCTCTATAGCCCTAAGGCCACCAGAGACGAGGCAAACAGCGGCAGCGACAAGGGAGACAGGGAAACCTAATTGCCTTGTTGCCCAAAGACGTGAGGCAACAAACAAAATGCTCGTGGGTGTATCAATAGTTTTTAGTATGTTGGTAGGAACATGTCTAACATCTAGAATGAAAATAATGTGTGTGTCCCTGAAGCTCAGCAAAACCAAATGTATCTGTGCACGGATGCAGAATCAACGCATCAAACAAATGTGTTTGTGCACAGATTCCGAAGACATAAACAATATGCCATCCATGTGAGTGCAGTTTTTGTGTGTTCCCGGTATTTTAGGGCACACAAAAAAAAGCCCTCAACCCAAGCAGGACGAGAAATTAATCCAAAAAGTATTGAGAAGGATAATATCAGAGATACACGGAAGTAATAAAAACCAATTGCACAAGACCAGGCGAAATCTTGCTAGCATTTCAAGATTTTGACCATGCTATCTTTCGGACATTGTTAGGAAGCCACGCGTGTTTCGCCGACAGAACTGACTTGTGCATTCTTTCCATATTCCGCTTACAGAGTACTACATGGTATTAACTTGGTATCAGCTACGACTCCAGATTGCTCAAGTCCGTCGAACCAAGTTTGTTGCTTCCTATGCAATTGCAGGTGAGGAAGATATGCCAGTGGGGAGAAAATGTCAGGGCGTTTAAGAGCTGCGCTAACTGAATCGGTTGCATAGTCAACCTGTAAAAGAACACAAGTCCAGTAGTTAGCTACTGGTTGGTTAAGCTTCTGTACAGGGGTATCTGAGAAAATGACAAGAATGCATTGCATTGGTAACCTAATCGAATGGCATGTTAAATTTAATTTAACTAATGGACACACATGTGAAAGTTGTGTGCTTCAGCATCTACATTGACAACAATATTGTCGAGTATTATTACGAAACAATGACTAAAATGCGCAAATGATCTGCATGGTTGATGACATGAATGGTCAACTAGCAATATTCAATATTCATGGAGAAAAAGGATCATATTTGTCTTATAATGTTTACAACTTTGTGTATGGTACATATAAAGTACTACTCACTCCGTAGTGATCTAAACGCTCTTATATTTCCTTACAGATGGAGTAACATCTACCACAATCTGACCACAATAATGTCCTTCAGATATTAACAGGACAACATATACATTTAGTTCTTGGGCAAAGACATGGGTAGAAGTTCTGTTGATACTGTATATTGGGCAAAAGCATGGAGTCATACATTTTGTAAACTGGTGACATATAAATGGAATTAGCAGATGCCCAATTTGCTTTTCATCAACATATTGAGTCAAAGTTAAAACAGCTGGCCTGAAAAGCACGTACTGACTAACAAGGAGCAACTGAAAAGGGAGTACTGCATCATCTAAGCTAGCGTAGTGACTAGTGAAGGAAAAAAAATGTAATCCAACCAAGTTGATCCAGAAGAAAAAGGTCTAATTTTTGTCCCTCAGCCATTAACACGTCTTATTGCAACCCAAGTTTGAATACATTTAATTTTCCCCCTAAATTCTCAATACCGGTGCAGTGACTTGAAGGTGTGATCAGGGGCCAAGCCAGTGGTGGGACAGGCGTATTAGGGCTGGAGGTGGATGAGCAACTAGATGCAGTAGTGGCAGACCAAGGGTTTCTTGCGATCTGCCACCATGGATAGTACCGTTGGCGACAATGGGATTTGCGGTGGCAGGCTGGGTGGTAGTGATGGCAAACTTCTTCAGGTGCACTGGCACTGTAAGTATCTTCTGAAAGTTGGTTGGCAGCTGCCATGGATAATGGCAGCAGTGTCCATGGTGAAGACTGAAAAGAAAGATAGTGTCCATAGAGTGGAGAGGCTGATAAATGGATCCATTTGTTTAATACATAATGTTCGTTTGCTGATTCACCACCTATATACTTACTAGTCAATAGCATGCCACATCATAAAAACCACAAATGAGCCGGCATCGGGATCTAATTGGATGGTGTTGATATATGAGGGTGCAGATAAAATGATGTTCTAACAGAAGAGGGAAGTTAAACACTGGCAATAGTTGAGAGTTCAAGATTAAACTTTCCCAAGATGAAACATGAATATGAGTATCAGCCTCTCCACTATGTATCTCTATCTGTCTCCCTTTTCTCTATCTGTCTCCCAAGATGTTAAAGATCTGTTAATCTTTAGTGAACATTCACCAAATGAAACAAGAATATGAGTATCTTTAACCTCAGAAGAAATTCAATTGAAAATTGTTGAGTCGTGTGGTGTTCTGGTTATTATGAAAAAAAGACTAAGATTAATTTCTAATTTTAAATAGAATTAGAATTTTTCTAATTCTTAACTATGTATGTCCACCGATTATCTCTTAACAAGTTAACATCATCCCATGCTGACAAGCCAGCCCAGCTAATCTCTTGCTTCTTTTAATGCCAAGTACGAAAGATGATCGATGAGTCTGCCACGGCACTACAATATAAGGTGCGAAAGACTATGGAAACTACACTGATGGTTACTACCTTTTTTTGTGAGGGATTGGTAACTAACTACACTACGAAGCAAGTATTTTTTTTAGTAAGAGATATAGTTAGGTTATGAAGGACGGGCGTCATGCAGTGGTAGTCTCTCCACTTGTGGCCTGGTGGTCCTGGGTTCAAACCAACCTCCTTGCAGAATTACTATGCAAGGGTAAGACTGTCTAGAAATTCCCTTCCCTAACCCCACCTTGTGTGGGAGCTTTCGGCACTGGGTACGCCCTTTATATAGTTAGGTTAACTTACGTATATGTGCAATATCACAACGCAACCTACTTTTGTAGGAAAGATAACCTACGTATTGTTAAAATGTTCATTGGGTACTTCACTTTTGTGAACTTACTAGAACATAATTTTGAAAGCAACCATAGGATCATATCTTGTGCACATAGTATATGTTAAATCTAATCTTGTGAGCTACAAATGATACGCAAAATACTCTGACTGTAAACCTAAGAATCCTAACAAATCTGGAAACCAAGTGAAACGTTGACTGTAAACACCAAACAAAAAACTACTACAGTAGTAATGACAGTGGAAAACTCTGCTTATCTGATCCTACCAAGTATCAAACCAAGTAACTAATAACAAAATCATTCGAGAATCAATCAATCAGGTCACTGGGTGGTTTCTAATCTTAGGTTTACAGTCAGCTCGCTCAAAGCCCATCAAAGGCCGAATTGAGCAAGCAACCAAACAAAATTATAATTCGGCTAAGCTATTCGCAAGAAAATAAAAAAAGAATCAGCACGCTCGTGTTTCTAATCTGTACAAAGTCGTTTACCGAATATGCGGCCGCGCTCATCAGCGACTGAGCCATCGGGAGTACGCAGAACCTGGAACACAGGAGTGAGCAAAGAATCAGGACACGTGGACATTGGGGGTAAAATTTAAGGACTTGGAAGAAGGCCGCCGTAGTGTGCTGGAGTGCGGGCGGACGGCGAGCGAATACCAACATTCCCCTGCCACCGGAGAGGGCGGCGACGGCCGGGTCCGTCCATTCGTCGAAACTGAGGGGCGGAAGCAAACGAGAGGGTGAGCCAAAGCGCAGCGGGAGCAGAACCAGGAGAGAGAGGGTAAAAGGGTTAGAGGTCGGTATACTCGTACATCCATCCGTAGCGCCGGTCGAATACGAGGCGGCGCTGGCGGCGGCGGAGGTCAGGACGCGGCGGATTGGGGGAGGAGGAGGCTTCTGCTGCCGCCATACTCTTCGATGATAAGTTACAGCAGTAGAGGATGGCCTTGTCCTCTTAATGATGGGCACGCTGTCATAGATATTAGAAGTAAAAAGATTAAATGAGCATATGAGTGGTCGTGCCGGAGTGGTTATCAGGCATGACTAGAAATCATGTGGGCTTTGCCCGCGCAGGTTTGAATCCTGCTGCCGACCACGTTTCTTTTGTTTTTTTATGTATGCATTTTCTTTTAAATTTGCTGTTTATGTTTTAGTCCATAAATTATTATAATTATCTTTTTAATTTTTTGTTTATGTTTTAGTCCATAAATTATTTTAATTGTCTTTTTAGTTTGTTGTTTATGTTGTAGTCCATAAAAAATACTTTAATTAAGAGTGTTATTCTATGTATTTTGTTCCATAACTAACATCTTTGTAAAAGAAAATTCATCTATTATAATATTTGCTTACCGTTGGAGGACTGGCGTCACAAATGTTTTAGTCTATGGAATATTTTTTATCAAGAGTGTTATTCCATAATGCTTAGCTTTGAAGTGTTGGTGTTAGGAATATTTGTGCCACCTTCAGGTTCGAATCCTGCCGACCACGTTTCTTTTGTTTCTTTATGTATGCATTTTCTTTTAAATTTGCTGTTTGTGTTTTAGTCCATAAATTATTATAATTATCTTTTTAATTTTTTGTTTATGTTTTAGTCCATAAATTATTTTAATTGTCTTTTTTAGTTTGTTGTTTATGTTGTAGTCCATAAAAAATACTTTAATTAAGAGTGTTATTCTATGTATTTTGTTCCATAACTAACATCTTTGTAAAAGAAAATTCATCTATTATAATATTTGCTTACCGTTGGAGGACTGGCGTCACAAATGTTTTAGTCTATGGAATATTTTTTATCAAGAGTGTTATTCCATAATGCTTAGCTTTGAAGTGTTGGTGTTAGGAATATTTGTGCCACCTTCAGGTTCGAATCCTGCCGACCACGTTTCTTTTGTTTCTTTATGTATGCATTTTCTTTTAAATTTGCTGTTTGTGTTTTAGTCCATAAATTATTATAATTATCTTTTTAATTTTTTGTTTATGTTTTAGTCCATAAATTATTTTAATTGTCTTTTTTAGTTTGTTGTTTATGTTGTAGTCCATAAAAAATACTTTAATTAAGAATGTTATTCTATGTATTTTGTTCCATAACTAACATCTTTGTAAAAGAAAATTCGTCTATTATAATATTTGCTTACCGTTGGAGTACTGGCGTTACGAATGTTTTAGTCTATGTAATATTTTTTTATCAAGAGTGTTATTCCATAATGCTTAGCTTTGGAGTGCTGGTGTTAGGAATGTTTGTGCCACCTTCAGGTTCAAATCCTGCCGACCACGTTTCTTTTGTTTCTTTATGTATGCATTTTCTTTTAAATTTGCTTTTTATGTTTTAGTCCATAAATTATTATAATTATCTTTTTAATTTGCGGTTTATGTTTTAGTCCATAAATTATTTTAATTGTCTTTTTAGTTTGTTGTTTATGTTGTAGTCCATAAAAAATACTTTAATTAAGAGTGTTATTCTATGTATTTTGTTCCATAACTAACATCTTTGTAAAAGAAAATTCATCTGTTATAATATTTGCTTACCGTTGGAGTACTGGCGTTACCAATGTTTTAGTCTATGGAATATTTTTTATCAAGAGTGTTATTCCATAATGCTTAGCTTTGGAGTGCTGGTGTTAGGAATGTTTGTGCCACCTTCAGGTTCGAATCCTGCCGACCACGTTTCTTTTGTTTTTTTATGTATGCATTTTCTTTTAAATTTTCTGTTTATGTTTTAGTCCATAAATTATTATAATTATCTTTTAAATTTGTTGTTTATGTTTTAGTCCATAAATTATTTTAATTGTCTTTTTAGTTTGTTGTTTATGTTGTAGTCCATAAAAAATACTTTAATTAAGAGTGTTATTCTATGTATTTTGTTCCATAACTAACATCTTTGTAAAAGAAAATTCATCTATTATAATATTTGCTTACCGTTGGAGTACTGGCGTTACGAATGTTTTAGTCTATGGAATATTTTTATCAAGAGTGTTATTCCATAATGCTTAGCTTTGGAGTGCTGGTGTTAGGAATGTTTGTGCCACCTTCATGGGAGTCTCGGAGAGCAGTCGTACCTTCTATATTCGGTAATTGGGGAAGGAGAGTTAATATTGAAAGTGTTGTCTAAACATGCAACAATCGTGATCCAATCTGATAGCTCAACTAAAATTGATGTAATGATGGACCAGTCGCTGGACCAGTCCTGAATATGGACACCTCATGTTAGAGATACAATCATACAAAACAACTCATGAAACTGTGTGAGTTTATCCCTTTGAAAATCAAGCGAAATCAAAAATAAGGTTGTTCATAGTCAAGCTAATTTGGGTTGTTCTGGAGGTAACACAGTTTGATGGTTGTGACGTGTTCAAATTTTGTTTCAGAGTATGTACTAGTAGATTGTGACACTATTAAATGAGGAATAAAACTCGCAAATCCTCTGCAAAAAATATCGATGGAGCGGGTTACCCGTCGTTTTGTGTCTGTGAGACAGGTCAGCATGTGTTCCAATGTGTTTATGCTCTTGTTGAATCTTTATGACAAAGAGTGGTAGTTTTTATGCTTGTGTTCTCATGACGACTCCTTGTGTGGTATTTTTTATGCATATATGCTCTTTATTGACTCTTTGTTTGCTGAATGAATTAATACTGTTCATGATATATTTGATTGCCTCATGATGAATTTTTTTTACAAGTTATGGGGGTTAATCTTACCACCTCAATCAAAATGGTCACCAATCTTATCTTTCACTCATTGCTAGCCCAAACTCTAAATTGGTTATCCTCCGACCATCTTTCATCCTTGCAATGTAACAGAATGTTGGCTCATCCAATCCACCCAATCAAATAGAAAAGGTGGTTATCCTTAGCCAGCTTGACGGATACCCTCAACCACTCAAACATGTTTTGTAACCAATGGCGGAGCCAGAGCTTCTATGGAGCCTAAGCAAGTTGAGCCTAAGTTCGAAGGGGTATTTTGGATACTCTAGATACTAAAGTGAAAAATAGCACCTAAATTCTGAATCACAAATCCACCTTGATAATAAAGTGAAAATATAAACACAGTACTCATATAAATTTAATTCTAAAGTTATGTAACATATAATATATCAACATTTCTTTCCCTTTTACTAGCATAAAGACCACAAACTACATTAAGAAAATATGGATTGTATGAGGCAACCAGAAGGTAGAAATATTGCAGGAATACCTCCAAATAATGGTCCGCAAGTTGCCAGATTATTACATATTTGTCTTGATGTAGTGCCCAACAACCAACAAATATAAATGTTCTCTAGTCATGATTATCCCTACTGGAAATTCCTTATCCCTAAGTCTATCAATCCCCAACCCAAATCAGTTATTCAATTAAAAATCTTACTAAAGGAACCGTCAAGGAGGAGAATGAGGGGTTGAGGGAACGAATAGAATGGCCTTCGTTCGCCATCGGCCACACACCTAGGCCAAATACGAGTCTCCACTCGCTGCTACAGCTACAATGGAAGTTAACTGCGCTAGGCTATGAGACGGTGACATGTCCAACACAGCTTTACCCTGGTAAAAACCAGCATACAAAGGTGCTCCGCCCGTAGTATTATTGCCTTGGTCACTGCCATAGAGCCAACGAGCACAGGCAAATGCCTAGGACTGTCGGGCACTTGCTCGGCCCCTGCTTGTAACCAAGCATGCACTTAATGATCTTAATACCCAAAATTAACTTGATGGAATTGGAGTTTTGTCGATTAAGGTTTTTGTTTTTAGTCAATGAGCTTAATATATGTGTATACTTTTTGTACACATTCTTTAATTAAGGGTGTTATTCAAAATCTTGGTTCTATTTTTTTGATCTAAACATCATTTTTGTTCTCCTATTTTTCAGTCAATAGTTTTTTCTTTATGCATGTTCTACTCAATTATGATTATCCTCTATTGCATAAATTCTTTGATGAAGAGGTTTACTCAACAAATTTTGTTCTAGTTGTTTATCTAACTCCATCATTTTTATCAATATTTGGAGCTTTGGGTGTTGACCTAGTGCCATGCGAGCGACGAGAGGTTTGATGCGGGGCACCCCATGGACATCACCATGGACCGTGCACCAACGCCCGCCCACTGCCCATCGCCCAAACTGTGTGGCCTGAATTCGGCCGCATTGTCCGACTGGATGCCTGCGTGCAGTTTTTGGCCGAAGTGCCATGCATCTTTTCCCATACCTTACCCCTTCAAACTTAGTCTATATATACCGTACATGTGCACTTTATAGGGTTAGCAAAGCATATGTAGACAAATTAAGAGAGTTGTGCTCATCTATCATCTCCTCTTGAAGTCCAAGGCCTACTTGAAGAAGAAGAACTCCAAGGGGTTAACCAAGACCTCCATCTCCCCTTGAGATTTGGGGAAGACCTACCTATCAAACCCTCAACTACCTGCAGGTATTGGGAAGCACTACCTTGTGCCCATTTCCTTTTGTTGTGAATGGATCTATGTGTATCTTGACTTGAATCTTGCTTGGAAAGCACATGTGTAATGGGATCTTGTTCTTGAGTGGTTTCCCTTTGTGATTTACTAGTCGAATGCCCGTGCGTTGCCACGGAACAACAAACTTATATAAAGATACATTGATCAAAAGATCATTGTACTTGATGAGCACGAGTGTAGCATGCATCACTCAGACGAATATCTACTTTTCCTATAGGGGCAATCACCTCATGTCGCTCAAGTCTATTTCCTTGCCCACATGTTATATTAGGTTTTCCTAAGTCAAACTTCTTATAGTGCAATTTTATTGGGCATCATAGGTGATGATATTATTTTCTATTAACTTGCTCAAAGGCAAACATGTTTGGCCTGAGACAACCAATGTGACTTACATTCTCTAAAGGATCACTGGTACGCGTCGGTGCTATACAACGGTTTTTAACCTCTTTCCACGACGACATTTGGAACCGTCGCCAAGTAAGTGTGGGCGATAGGGGGGTCCTTCCTACACGACCCAGAAATCGTCGGGGATAGGCCCTCCCGGGACACCAAATGAGCTTGTGTGCGATCGGGCGAGGCACCGAAACCCAATCATTTCCGTAGGTATGTACTGAAGGAAATATGCCCTAGAGGCAATAATAAAGTAGTTATTTATATTTCCTTATATCATGGTAAATGTTTATTATTCATGCTAGAATTGTATTAACCGAAAACTTAGTACATGTGTGAATACATAGACAAACAGAGTGTCCCTAGTATGCCTCTACTTGACTAGCTCATTAATCAAAGATGGTTAAGTTTCCTAGCCATAGACATGTGTTGTCATTTGATGAACGGGATCACATCATTAGAGAATGATGTGATGGAAAAGACCCATCCGTTAGCTTAGCATAATGATCATTTAGTTTTTTTGCTATTGCTTTCTTCATGACTTATACATGTTTCTCAGACTACGAGATTATGCAACTCCCGAAGACCGGACGAACACCTTGTGTGCTACCAAACGTCACAACGTAACTGGGTGATTATAAAGATGCTCTACAGGTGTCTCCGATGGTGTTTGTTGAGTTGGCATATATCAAGAATAGGATTTGTCACTCCGTGTATCGGAGAGGTATCTCTGGGCCCTCTCAGTAATGCACATCACTACGAGCCTTGCAAGCAATGTGTTTAATGAGTTAGCCACGGGATGATGCATTACGAAACGAGTAAAGAGACTTGCCGGTAACGAGATTGAACTAGGTATGATGATACCGACGATCGAATCTCGGGCAAGTAACATACCGATGACAAAGGGAACAACGTATGTTGTTATGCGGTTTGACCGATAAAGATCTTCATAGAATATGTAGGAGTGAATATGAGCATCCAGGTTCCGCTATTGGTTATTGGCCGGAGATGTGTCTCGGTCATGTCTACATAGTTCTCGAACATGTAGGGTCCGCATGCTTAACGTTCGATGACGATTTGTATTATGAGTTTCGTGCTTTGATGTGCCGAAGTTTGTTCAGAGTCCCGGATGAGATCACAGACGTGACGAGGAGTCTTGAAATGGTCGAGACATAAAGATTCATACATTGGAAGGCTACATTCGGACACCGGAATGGTTCGGGTCGTTTCAGATAAATTTCGGAGTATCGGGGGTTACTGGACCCCCTCCCCCAGGAAGTTATTGGGCCTCATGGGCCTAGTGGTGGAAGAGAGGAGGCCGGCCAGGGAGTGGCGCGCGCCCCCTAGCCCAAACCAAATTGTACTAGGGTTGGGTAGGCGGCCCCCCTTTCCTTCTCTCCTCCTCCTCATCCCCTCCTTCTCCTACTAGGAATAGGAAAGAGGAGGGGAATCCTACTTGGGCTGGGGAGTCCTAGTAGGATTCCCCACACCTGGCGCATGCCCCTTGGGCCGGCCACCTCTTCCCTTCCCTCATTTATACACGTGGCCAGGGGGCACACCATAGACACACAAGTTGATCTTTTAGCCGTGTGCGGTGCCCCCTCCACAGTTACACACCTTGGTCATATCGTTGTAGTGCTTAGGCGAAGCCATGCGTCGGTAACTTCATCATCACCGTCACCACGCCGTCGTGCTGACGGAACTCTCTCTCGGCCTCAACTGGATCAAGATTTCGAGGGACATCATCGAGTTGAACGTGTGCTGATCACGGAGGTGCCGTGCATTCGGTACTTGGATCGGTTGGATCGCGAAAACGTTCGACCACATCAACCGCGTTACTAAACGCTTCCGCTTTCGGTCTACGAGGGTACATAGACACACTCTCCCCTCTCGTTGCTATGCATCTCATAGATAGATCTTGCGTGATAGTAGGTAAATTTTTTGAAATACCGTGTTCCCCTACAGTGGCATCCGAGCCAGGTCTATGCATAGATGTTATATGCATGAGTAGAACACAAAGAGTTATGGGTGTTAATAGTCATACTGCTTACCAGCAATGTCTTACTTTGATTTGGCGGTATTGTTGGATGAAGCGGCCCAGACCGACATTACATGACCGCGTTCATGAGACTGGTTCTACCGACGTGCTTCGCACACAGGTGGCTAGTGGGTGTCTGTTTCTCCAGCTTTAGTTGAATCGAGTTTGACTACGCCCGGTCCTTGTTGAAGGTTAAAACAACACACTTGACGAAAAATCATTGTGGTTTTGATGCGTAGGTAAGAACGGTTCTTGCTAGAAGCCCGTAGCAGCCACGTAAAACATGCAACAACAAAGTAGAGGACGTCTAACTTGTTTTTGCAGGGCATGTTGTGATGTGATATGGTCAAGACGTGATGATATAAATTGTTTTATGAGATGATCATGTTTTGTAACAGTTATCGGCAACTGGCAGGAGCCATATGGTTGTCGCTTTATTGTATGAAATGCAATCGCCATGTAATTGCTTTACTTTATCACTAAGCGGTAGCGATAGTCGTAGAAGAAATAGTTGGCGAGACGACAACGATGCTATGATAGAGATCAATGTGTCAAGCCGGTGACGATGGTGATCATGACGGTGCTTTGGAGATGGAGATCAAAGGCACAAGATGATGATGGCCATATCATATCACTTATTTTGATTGCATGTGATGTTTATCCTTTATGCATCTTATTTTGCTTTGTACGCGACAGTAGCATTATAAGATGATTTCTCACTAAATTTTAAGGTATAAGTGTTCTCCCTGAGTATGCACCATTGCTACAGTTCGTCGTGCCGAGACACCACGTGATGATCGGGTGTGATAAGCTCTACGTTCACATACAATGGGTGCAAGCCAGTTTTGCACACACAGAATACTCGGGTTAAACTTGACGAGCCTATCTTATGCAGACATGGCCTCGGAACACTGAGACCGAAAGGTCGAGCGTAAATCATATAGTAGATATGATCAACATAGTGATGTTCACCATTTAAAACTTCTCCATCTCACATGATGATCGGACATGGTTTAGTTGATATGGATCACGTGGTCATTTAGATGACTAGAGAGATGTCTATCTAAGTGGGAGTTCTTAAGTAATATGGTTAATTGAAGTTTAATTTATCATGAACTTAATACCTGATAGTATTTTGCATGTCTATGTTGTTGTAGATAAATGGCCCGTGCTACAGTTCCTTAGAATTTTAATGCGTTCCTAGAGAAAGCTAAGTTGAAAGATGATGGTAGCAACTACACGTACTGGGTCCGTAACTTGAGGATTATCCTCATTGTTGCACAGAAGAATTACGTTCTGGAAGCACCGCTAGGTGCAAATCCCGCTGCAGGAGCAACACCAGATGTTATGAATGTTTGGCAGATCAAAGCTGATGACTACTCGATAGTTCAGTGTGCCATGCTTTACGGCTTAGAATCGGGACTTCAACGACGTTTTGAACGTCATGGAGCATATGAGATGTTCCAGGAGTTGAAATTAATATTTCAAGCAAATGCCTGAATTGAGAGATATGAAGTCTCCAATAAGTTCTATAGCTGCAAGATGGAGGAGAATAGTTATGTCAGTGAACATATACTCAGAATGTCTGGGTACCACAACCACTTGACTCAACTAGGAGTTAATCTTCCTGATGATAGTGTCATTGACAGAGTTCTTTAATCACTGCCACCAAGCTATAAAAGCTTCGTGATGAACTATAATATGCAAGGGATGGATAAGACAATTCCCGAGCTCTTCGCAATGCTAAAGGCTGCGGAGGTAGAAATTGAAGGAAATATGCCCTAGAGGCAATAATAAAGTTATTATTTATTTCCTTATATCATGATAAATGTTTATTATTCATGCTAGAATTGTATTAACCGGAAACATAATACATGTGTGAATACATAGACAAACAGAGTGTCACTAATATGCCTCTACTTGACTAGCTCGTTGATCAAAGATGGTTATGTTTCCTAACCATAGACATGAGTTGTCATTTGATTAACGGGATCACATCATTAGGAGAATGATGTGATTGACTTGACCCATTCCGTTAGCTTAGCACTTGATCGTTTAGTTTGTTGCTATTGCTTTCTTCATGACTTATACATGTTCCTATGACTATGAGATTATGCAACTCCCGTTTACCGGAGGAACACTTTGTGTGCTACCAAATGTCACAACGTAATTGGGTGATTATAAAGGTGCTCTACAGGTGTCTCCGAAGGTACTTGTTGGGTTGGCGTATTTCGAGATTAGGATTTGTCACTCCGATTGTCGGAGAGGTATCTCTGGGCCGACTCGGTAATGCACATCATTATAAGCCTTGCAAGCATTGCGACTAATGAGTTAGTTGCGGGATGATGTATTACGGAACGAGTAAAGAGACTTGCCGGTAACGAGATTGAACTAGGTATTGAGATACCGATGATCGAATCTCGGGCAAGTAACATACCGATGACAAAGGGAACAACGTATGTTGTTATGCGGTTTGAGCGATAAAGATCTTCGTAGAATATGTAGGAGCCAATATGAGCATCAAGTTTCCGCTATTGGTTATTGACCGGAGACGTGTCTCAGTCATGTCTACATAGTTCTCGAACCCGTAGGGTCCGCACGCTTAACGTTTCGATGACAGTTATATTATGAGTTTATATGTTTTGATGTACCGAAGGTTGTTCGGAGTCCCGATGTGATCACGGACATGACGAGGAGTCTCGAAATGGTCGAGACATGAAATTGATATATTGGAAGCCTATGTTTGGATATGGGAAGTGTTCCGGGTGAAATCGGGATTTTACCGGAGTACCGGGAGGTTACCGGAACCCCCCGGGGACTTAACGGGCCTTAGTGGGCCTAGGTGGAAGAGAGGAGAGGCGGCTAGGGCTGGGCCACGCGCCCCGCCCCCCCAGTCTGAATAGTACAAGGAGAGGGGGGCGGCGCCCCCCTTCCTTCTTCTCCTCCACTCTTTCCCCCTCCCAAGTCCTAATCCAACTAGGAAAGGGGGGGGGGAGTCCTACTCCCGGTGGGAGTAGGACTCCTCCTAGCGCGCCTCCTCCCTGGCCGGCCGCACCCCCCTTGCTTCTTTATATACAGGGGCAGGGGGCACCCCATGGACACAACAATTGATTGTTTTGATCTTTTAGCCGTGTGCGGTGGCCCCCTCCACCATAGTCCACCTCGATAATACTGTAGCGGTGCTTAGGCGAAGCCCTGCGTCGGTAGAACATTAACATCGTCACCACACCGTCGTGCTGACGAAACTCTCCCTCAACACTCGGCTAGATCGGAGTTCGAGGGACGTCATCGGGCTGAACGTGTGCTGAACTCGGAGGTGTCGTACGTTCGGTACTTGACCGGTCGGATCGTGAAGACATACGACTACATCAACCACGTTATGCTAACGCTTCCGCTTTCGGTCTACGAGGGTACATGGAAAACACTCTCCCCTCTCGTTGTTATGCATCACCATGATCTTGTGTGTGGGTAGGAAATTTTTAAAATTACTACGTTCCCCAACAGTGGCATCCGAGCCAGGTTTTATGCGTAGATGTCATATGCATGAGTAGAACACAAGTGAGTTGTGGGAGATATAAGTCATACTGCTTACCAGCATGTCATACTTTGGTTCGATGGTATTGTTGGATGAAGCGGCCCGGACCGACATTACGCGTACGCTTACGCAAGACTGGTTCTACCGACGTGCTTTGCACACAGGTGGCTGGCGGGTGTCAGTTTCTCCAACTTTAGTTGAACCGAGTGTGGCTATGCTTGGTCCTTGCGAAGGTTAAAACAACACCAACTTGACAAACTATCGTTGTGGTTTTGATGCGTTGGTAAGGACGGTTCTTGCTAAGCCCGTAGCAGCCACGTAAAACTTGCAACAAGAAAGTAGAGGATGTCTAACTTGTTTTTGCAGGGCATGTTGTGATGTGATATGGTCAAGACATGATGCTAAATTTTATTGTATGAGATGATCATGTTTTGTAACTGAGTTATCGGCAACTGGCAGGATCCATATGGTTGTTGCTTTATTGTATGCAATGCAATCGCCCTGTAATGCTTTACTTTATCACTAAGCGGCAGCGATAGTCGTGGAAGCATAAGACTGGCGAGACGACAAACGATGCTACGATGAAGATCAAGGTGTCGCGTCGGTGACAATGGTGATCATGACGGTGCTTCAGAGATGGAGATCACAAGCACAAGATAATGATGGCCATATCATATCACTTATATTGATTGCATGTGATGTTTATCTTTTATACATCTTATCTTTCTTAGTTTGATGGTAGCTTTATAAGATGATCTCTCACTAAATTTCAAGGTATAAGTGTTCTCCCTGAGTATGCACCGTTGCCAAAGTTCGTCATGCCCAGACACCACGTGATGATTGGGTGTGATAAGCTCTACGTCCATCTACAACGGGTGCAAGCCAGTTTTGCACACGCAGAATACTCAGGTTAAACTTGACGAGCCTAGCATATGCAGATATGGCCTCGGAACACTGAGATCGAAAGGTCGAGCGTGAATCATATAGTAGATATGATCAACATAGTGATGTTCACCATTGAAAACTACTCCATTTCACGCGATGATCGGTTATGGTTTAGTTGATTTGGATCACGTGATCACTTAGATGATTAGAGGGATGCCTATCTAAGTGGGAGTTCTTAAGTAATATGATTAATTGAACTTTAATTTATCATGAAGTTAGTCCTGGTAGTATTAGCATATCTATGTTGTAGATCAATAGCTCGCGTTTAGCTCCCCTGTTTTATTTTTGATATGTTCCTAGAGAAAACTAAGTTGAAAGATGTTAGTAGCAATGATGCGGATTGGATCCGTGATCTGAGGTTTATCCTCATTGCTGCACAAAAGAATTATGTCCTTGATGCACCGCTAGGTGACAAACCTATTGCAGGAGCAGATGCAGATGTTATGAATATTTGGCTAGCTCAATATGATGACTACTTGATAGTTTAGTGCACCATGCTTAAACGGCTTAGAATCGGGACTTCAAAGACGTTTTGAACATCATGGACCATATGAGATGTTCCAGGAGTTGAAGTTAATATTTCAAGCAAATACCCAAGTTGAGAGATATGAAGTCTCCAACAAGTTCTATAGCTAAAAGATGGAGGGAATAGCTCAAGCAGTGAGCATGTGCTCAGATTGTCTGGGTAAAACAATCGATTGAATCAAGTGGGAGTTAATCTTCCAGATAAAATAGTGATTGACAGAATTCTCTAGTCACCATCACCAAGTTAGTAGAACTTCGTGATGAACTATAATATGCAAGGGATAACGGAAACGATTCCCAAGCTCTTCGTGATGCTGAAATCGACGAAGGTAGAAATCAAGAAAAGCATCAAGTGTTGATGGTAAACAAAACCACTAGTTTCGAGTAAAGGGACAAAGGGAAGAAAGGTGAACTTCAAGAAGAACGGCAAACAAGTTGCTGCTCAAGTGAAAAAACCCAAGTCTGAACCTAAGCCTGAAACTGAGTGCTTCTACTGCAAAGGGACTGGTCACTGGAAGCGGAACTACCCCAAGTAATTGGCGGATAAGAAGGATGGCAAAGTGAACATAGGTATATTTGATATACATGTTATTGATGTTTACTTTACTAATGTTTATAGCAACCCCTCAGTATTTGATACTAGTTCAGTTGCTAAGAATAGTAACTCGAAACGGGAGTTGCAGAATGAACAGAGACTAGTTAAGGGTGAAGTGATGATGTGTATTGGAAATGGTTCCAAGATTGATATGATCATCATCGCACACTCCCTATACTTTCGGGATTAGTGTTAAACCTGAAATAAATGTTATTTAGTGTTTGCGTTGAGCATAAATATGATTTGATCATGTTTATTGCAATATGATTATTCATTTAAGTTAGAGAACAATTGTTGTTCTATTTACATGAATAGAACCTTCTATGGTCATACACACCAACAAAAATGGTTTGTTGGATCTCGATCGAAGTGATACACATATTCATAATATTGAAGCCAAAAAGATGCAAAGTTAATAATGATAGTGCAACTTATTTGTGGCACTGCCGTTAAGGTCATATCGGTGTAAAGCGCATGAAGAAACTCCATACTGATGGACTTTTGGAACCACTTGATTATGAATCACTTGGTACTTGCGAACCGTGCCTCATGGGCAAGATGACTAAAACGCCGTTCTCCGGAACTATGGAGAGAGCAACAGATTTGTTGGAAATCATACATACAAATGTATGTGGTCCGATGAATGTTGAGGCTCGTGGCGGGTATCGTTATTTTCTCACCTTCACAGATGATTTAAGCAGATATGGGTATATCTACTTAATGAAGCATAAGTCTGAAACATTTGAAAAGTTCAAAGAATTTCAGAGTGAAGTTGAAAATCATCGTAACAAGAAAATAAAGTTTCTACGATCTGATCGTGGAGGAGAATATTTGAGTTACGAGTTTGGTCTACATTTGAAACAATGCGGAATAGTTTCGCAACTCACGCCACCTGGAACACCACAGTGTAAAGGTGTGTCCAAACGTCGTAACCGTACTTTATTAGATATGGTGCGATCTATGATGTCTCTTACAAATTTACCGCTATCATTTTTGGGTTATGCTTTAGAGACGGCCGCATTCACGTTAAATAGGGCACTATCGAAATCCGTTGAGACGATGCCTTATGTACTGTGGTTTGGCAAGAAACCAAAGTTGTCATTTCTTAAAGTTTGGGGCTGCGATGCTTATGTGAAAAAGCTTCAACCTGATAAGCTCGAACCCAAATCGGATAAATGTGTCTTCATAGGATACCCAAAGGAGACTATTGGGTACACCTTCTATCACAGATCCGAAGGCAAGACATTCGTTGCTAAGAATGGATCCTTTCTAGAGAAGGAGTTTCTCTCGAAAGAAGTGAGTGGGAGGAAAGTGGAACTTGATGAGGTAACTATACCTGCTCCTCTATTGGAAAGTAGTTCATCCCAGAAACCAGTTTCTGTGACGCCTACACCAATTAATGAGGAAGTTAATGATGATGATCATGGAACTTCTGATCAAGTTACTACTGAACCTCGTAGGTCAACCAGAGTAAGATCCGCACCAGAGTGGTACGGTAATCCTGTTCTAGAAATCATGCTACTAGATCACGATGAACCTACGAACTATGAAGAAGCAATGGTGAGCCCAGATTCCGCAAAATGGCTAGAGGCCATGAAATCCGAGATGGGATCCATGTATGAGAACAAAGTGTGGACTTTGGTTGACTTGCCCGATGATCGGCAAGCAATTGCGAATAAATGGATCTTCAAGAAGACTGACGCTGACGGTAATATTACTGTCTACAAAGCTCGACTTGTTGTGAAAGGTTTTCGACAAGTTCAAGGGATTGACTACGATGAGACCTTCTCACCCGTAGCGATGCTTAAGTCTGTCCGAATCATGTTAGCAATTGCCGCATTTTATGATTATGAAATTTGGCAAATGGATGTCAAAACTGCATTCCTGAATGGATTTCTGGAAGAAGAGTTGTATATGATGCAACCGGAAGGTTTTGTCAATCCAAAGGGAGCTAACAAAGTGTGCAAGCTCCAATGATCCATTTATGGACTGGTGCAAGCCTCTCGGAGTTGGAATAAACACTTTGATAGTGTGATCAAAGCATTTGGTTTTATACGGACTTTTGGAGAAGCCTGTATTTACAAGAAAGTGAGTGGGAGCTCTGTAGCATTTCTAATATTATATGTGGATGACATATTGTTGATTGGAAATGATATAGAATTTCTGGATAGCATAAAGGGATACTTGAATAAAAGTTTTTCAATGAAAGACCTCGGTGAAGCTGCTTACATATTGGGCATCAAGATCTATAGAGATAGATCAAGACGCTTAATTGGACTTTCAGAAAGCACATACCTTGACAAAGTTTTGAAGAAGTTCAAAATGGATCAAGCAAAGAAAGAGTTCTTGCCTGTGTTACAAGGTGTGAAACTGAGTAAGACTCAAAACCCGACCACGGCAGAAGATAGAAAGAGAATGAAAGTCATTCCCTATGCCTTGGCCATAGGTTCTATAAAATATGCCATGCTGTGTACCAGATCTATTATATACCCTACACTCTTTTCGGCAAGGGAGTACAATAGTGATCTAGGAGTAGATCACTGGACAACGGTCAAAATTATCCTTAGTGGAATAAGGATATGTTTCTCGATTATGGAGGTGACAAAAAGGTTCGTCGTAAAGGGTTACGTCGATGCAAATTTTGACACTGATCCAGATGACTCTAAATCTCAACCTGGATACATATTGAAAGTGGGAGAAATTAGCTAGAGTAGCTCCGTGCAGAGCATTGTTGACATAGAAATTTGCAAAATACTTACAGATCTGAATGTGGCAGACCCGTTGACTAAACTTCTCTCACAAGCAAAACATGATCACACCTTAGTACTCTTTGGGTGTTAATCACATAGCGATGTGAGCTAGATTATTGACTCTAGTAAACCCTTTGGGTGTTGGTCACATGTCGATGTGAACTATGGGTGTTAATCACATGGTGATGTGAACTATTGGTATTAAATCACATGGCGACGTGAACTAGATTATTGACTCTAGTGCAAGTGGGAGACTGAAGGAAATATGCCCTAGAGGCAATAATAAATTTATTATTTATTTCCTTATATCATGATAAATGTTTATTATTCATGCTAGAATTGTATTAACCGGAAAACATAATACATGTGTGAATACATAGACAAACAGAGTGTCACTAGTATGCCTCTACTTGACTAGCTCGTTGATCAAATATGGTTACGTTTCCTAACCATAGACATGAGTTGTCATTTGATTAACGGGATCACATCATTAGGAGAATGATGTGATTGACTTGACCCATTCCGTTAGCTTAGCACTTGATTGTTTAGTTTGTTGCTATTGCTTTCTTCATGACTTATACATGTTCCTATGACTATGAGATTATGCAACTCCCGTTTACCGGAGGAACACTTTGTGTGCTACCAAACGTCACAATGTAACTGGGTGATTATAAAGGTGCTCTACAGGTGTCTCCGAAGGTACTTGTTGGGTTGGCGTATTTCGAGATTAGGATTTGTCACTCCGATTGTCGGAGAGGTATCTCTGGGCCGACTCGGTAATGCACATCATTATAAGCCTTGCAAGCATTGCGACTAATGAGTTAGTTGTGGGATGATGTATTACGGAATGAGTAAAGAGACTTGCCGGTAACGAGATTGAACTAGGTAGTGAGATACCGACGATCGAATCTCGGGCAAGTAACATACCGATGACAAAGGGAACAACGTATGTTGTTATGCGGTTTCACCGATAAAGATCTTCGTAGAATATGTAGGAGCCACTATGAGCATCCAGGTTCCTCTATTGGTTATTGACCGGAGACGTGTCTCGGTCATGTCTACATAGTTCTCGAACCCGTAGGGTCCGCACGCTTAATGTTTCGATGACAGTTATATTATGAGTTTATATGTTTTGATGTACCGAAGGTTGTTCGGAGTCCCGGATGTGATCACGGACATGACGAGGAGTCTCGAAATGGTCGAGACATGAAGATTGATATATTGGAAGCCTATGTTTGGATATTGGAAGTGTTCCGGGTGAAATCGGGATTTTACCAGAGTACCGGGAGGTTACCGGAACCCCCCGGGGACTTAACGGGCCTTAGTGGCCCTTGGTGGAAGAGATGAGAGGTGGCTAGGGCTGGGCCGCGCGCTCCTCCCCCCCAGTCCAAATACGACAAGGAGAGGGGGGCGGCGCCCCCCTTCCTTCTTCTCGTCCACTCTTTCCCCCTCCCAAGTCCTAATCCAACTAGGAAAGGGGGGGGGAGTCCTACTCCCGGTGGGAGTTGGACTCCTCCTGGCGCGCCTCCTCCCTGGCCGGCCGGCCCCCTTGCTCCTTTATATACGGGGGCAGGGGGCAACCCATGGACACAACAATTGATCGTTTTGATCTTTTAGCCGTGTGTGGTGCCCCCCTCCACCATAGTCCACCTCGATAATACTGTAGCTGTGCTTAGGCGAAGCCCTGCGTCGGTAGAACATCAACATCGTCACCACGCCGTCGTGCTGACAAAACTCTCCCTCAACACTTGGTTGGATCGGAGTTCGAGGGACGTCATCGGGCTGAACGTGTGCTGAACTCGGAGGTGCCGTACATTCGGTACTTGATCGGTCAGATCATGAAGACGTACGACTACATCAACCGCGTTGTGCTAATGCTTCCGCTTTCGGTCTACGAGGGTACGTGGACAACACTCTCCCCTCTCATTGCTATGCATCACCATGATCTTGTGTGTGCGTAGGAATTTTTTTGAAATTACTACGTTCCCCAACAGAAATCAAGAAGGAGCATCAAGTGTTGATGGTCAACAAGACCACTAGTTTCAAGAAGAAGGGCAAAGGGAAGAAGGGGAACTTCAAGAAGAACGGCAAGCAAGTTGCTGCTCAAGTGAAGAAGCCCAAGTCTAGACCTAAGCTTGAGACTGAGTGCTTCTACTGCAAAGGGACCGATCACTGGAAGCGGAACTGCCCCAAGTATTTGGCCGATAAGAAGGATGACAAAGTAAAAGGTATATTTGATATACATGTTATTGATGTGTACCTTACTAATGCTCGCAGTAGCGCATGGGTATTTGATATTGGTTCTGTTGCTCATATTTGCAACTCGAAACAGAGGCTACGGATTAAGAGAAGATTGGCTAAGGACGAGGTGACGATGCACGTGGGAAATGGTTCCAAAGTCGATGTGATCACGGTCGGCACGCTACCTCTACATCTACCTTCGGGATTAGTTTTAGACCTGAATAATTGTTATTTGGTGCCAGCATTAAGCATGAACATTATATCTGGATCTTGTTTGATGCAAGACGGTTATTCATTTAAATTAGAGAATAATGGTTGTTCTATTTATATGAGTAATATATTTTATGGTTATGCACCCTTAGTGAGTGGTCTATTTTTTGAATCTCGATAGTAGTGATACACATATTCATAGTATTAAAGCCAAAAGATATAAGTTTAATAATGATAGTGCAACTTATTTATGGCACTGTCGTTTAGGTAATATTGGTGTAAAGCGCATGAAGAAACTCCATGATGATGGGCTTTTGGAATCACTTGATTATGAATCACTTAATGCTTGCGAACCATGCCTCATGGGAAAGATGACTAAGACTCCGTTCTCCGGAATAAAAGAGCGAGCAACAGACTTATTGGAAATAATACATACTGATGTATGCGGTCCGATGAGTGTTGATGCTCGTGGCGGGTATCGTTATTTTCTAGCCTTCACAGATGATTTGAGCAGATATGGGTATATCTACTTGATGAAACATAAGTCTGAAACATTTGAAAAGTTCAAAGAATTTCAGAGTGAAGTGGAAAATCACCGTAACAAGAAAATTAAGTTTCTACGATCTGATCGTGGAGGTGAATATTTGAGTTATGAGTTTGGTCTTCATTTCAAACAATGCGGAATAGTTTCGCAACTCACGCCACATGGAATACCACAGCGTAATGGTGTGTCCGAACGTCGTAACCGCACTTTATTAGATATGGTGCGATCTATGATGTCTCTTACTGATTTACCGCTATCGTTTTGGGGTTATGCTTTAGAGACGGCTGCATTCACGTTAAATAGGGCACCATCGAAATCCGTTGAGACGACACCATATGAACTGTGGTTTGGCAAGAAACCCAAGTTGTCGTTTCTTAAAGTTTGGGGCTGCGATGCTTATGTGAAAAAGCTTCAACCTGATAAGCTCGAACCCAAATCGGAGAAATGTGTCTTCATAGGATACCAAAAGGAGACTATTGGGTACACCTTCTATCATATATTCGAAGGCAAGATATTTGTTGCTAAGAATGGATCCTTGTTGGAAATATGCCCTAGAGGCAATAATAAATTGGTTATTATTATATATTTCCTTGTTCATGATAATCGTTTATTATCCATGCTAGAATTGTATTGATAGGAAACTCAGATACATGTGTGGATACATAGACAACACCATGTCCCTAGTAAGCCTCTAGTTGACTAGCTCGTTGATCAATAGATGGTTACGGTTTCCTGACCATGGACATTGGATGTCATTGATAACGGGATCACATCATTAGAAGAATGATGTGATGGACAAGACCCAATCCTAAGCATAGCACAAGATCGTGTAGTTCGCATGCTAAAGCTTTTCTAATGTCAAGTATCATTTCCTTAGACCATGAGATTGTGCAACTCCCGGATACCGTAGGAATACTTTGGGTGTGCCAAACATCACAACGTAACTGGGTGGCTATAAAGGTGCACTACGGGTATCTCCGAAAGTGTCTGTTGGGTTGGCACGAATCGAGACTGGGATTTGTCACTCCGCGTAAACGGAGAGGTATCTCTGGGCCCACTCGGTAGGACATCATCATAATGTGCACAATGTGATCAAGGAGTTGATCACGGGATGATGTGTTATGGAACGAATAAAGAGACTTGCCGGTAACGAGATTGAACAAGGTATCAGGATATCGACGATCGAATCTCGGGCAAGTATCGTACCACTAGACAAAGGGAATTATATACGGGATTGATCGAATCCTCGACATCGTGGTTCATTCGATGAGATCATCGTGGAACATGTGGGAACCAACATGGGTATCCAGATCCCGCTGTTGGTTATTGACCGGAGAACGTCTCGGTCATGTCTGCATGGTTCCCGAACCCGTAGGGTCTACACACTTAAGGTTCGCTGACGCTAGGGTTATAAGGAATAGATATACGTGGTTACCGAATGTTGTTAGGAGTCCCGGATGAGATCCCGGACGTCACGAGGAGTTCCGGAATGGTCCGGAGGTAAAGATTTATATATGGGAAGTCCTGTTTTGGTCACCGGAAAAGTTTCGGGTTTTATCGGTAACGTACCGGGACCATCGGGAGGGTCCCGGGGGTCCACCAAGTGGGGCCACAAGCCCCGGAGGGCTGCATGGGCCAAGTGTGGGAGGGGACCAGCCCCAGGTGGGCTGGTGCGCCCCCCACAAGGGCCCAAGGCGCCTAAAGGGGAGGAGGGGGCAAACCCTAAGGGCAGATGGGCCTTAGGGCCCATGCCTGGTGCGCCTCCCTCTCCCCCTCCCCTTGGCCGCCCCCTAGATAGGATCTAGGGGCTGCCGCCACCCCTAGGGAGGGAACCCTAGGTGGGGGCGCAGCCCCTCCCCTTCCCCTATATATACTTGAGGTTTGGGCTGCCCAAGACACACGAGTTCCTCTCCTTCTTGGCGTAGCCCTACCCCTCTCCCTCCTCGTCTCTTGCGGTGCTTGGCGAAGCCCTGCTGGAGTACCACGCTCCTCCACCACCACCACGCCGTTGTGTTGCTGCTGGATGGAGTCTTCCTCAACCTCTCCCTCTCTCCTTGCTGGATCAAGGCATGGGAGACGTCACCGGGCTGTACGTGTGTTGAACACGGAGGTGCCGTCCGTTCGGCACTAGGATCATCGGTGATTTGGATCACGACGAGTACGACTCCTTCAACCCCGTTCTCTTGAACGCTTCCGCGTAGCGATCTACAAGGGTATGTAGATGCACTCTCCTTCCCCTTGTTGCTGGTCTCTCCATAGATAGATCTTGGTGACACGTAGGAAAATTTTGAATTTCTGCTACGTTCCCCAACAGTGGCATCATGAGCTAGGTCTATGCGTAGTTACTATGCACGAGTAGAACACAAAGTAGTTGTGGGCGTTGATTTTGTTCAATATGCTTACCGTTACTAGTCCAATCTTGATTTGGCGGCATTGTGGGATGAAGCGGCCCGGACCGACCTTACACGTACTCTTACGTGAGACTGGTTCCACCGACTGACATGCACTAGTTGCATAAGGTGGCTAGCGGGTGTCTGTCTCTCCCACTTTACTCGGATCGGATTCGATGAAAAGGGTCCTTATGAAGGGTAAATAGCAATTGGCATATCACGTTGTGGTTTTTGCGTAGGTAAGAAACGTTCTTGCTAGAAACCCATAGCAGCCACGTAAAACATGCAAACAACAATTAGAGGACGTCTAACTTGTTTTTGCAGGGTATGATATGTGATGTGATATGGCCAAGAAGAATGTGATGAATGATATGTGATGTATGAGATTGATCATGTTCTTGTAATAGGAATCACGACTTGCATGTCGATGAATATGACAACCGGCAGGAGCCATAGGAGTTGTCTTTATTTATTGTATGACCTGCGTGTCATTGTACAACGCCATGTAATTACTTTACTTTATTGCTGACCGGTAACCATAGTAGTAGAAGTAATAAGTTGGCGAGACAACTTCATGGAGACACAATGATGGGGATCATGATGATGGAGATCATGTTGGGGAACGTTGCAGAAAACAAAATTTTCCTACGGTTTTACCAAGATCCATCTAGGAGTTCATCTAGCAATGAGTGATCGGATTGCATCTACATACCTTTGTAGATCACGCGCGGAAGCGTTCAAAGAACGGGGATGAGGAAGGCGTACTCGACGTGATCCAAATCACCGGAGATCCTAGCGCCGAACGGACGTCACCTCCGCGTTCAACACACGTACGGTCAGCGTAACGTCTCCTTCTTCTTGATCCAGCAAGGGGGAAGGAGAGGTTGAGGAAGATGGCTCCAGCAGCAGCACGACGGCGTGGTGGTGATGGAGCTGCAGTACTCTGGCAGGGCTTCGCCAAACACTATGGAGGAGGAGGAGGTGTTGGAGAGGGAGAGGGAGGCACCAAAGGCAAGGGTGAGAGGTCCTCCCTTCCCCCCACTATATATAGGGGGCCTAGGGGGGGCGCCGGCCCTAGGAGATCCAGTCTCCTAGGGGGGGGGGGGTGGCGGCCAAGGGAGGAATCCCTCCTCCCCAAGGCACCTAGGAGGTGCCTTCCCCTTCTAGGACTCTTCCTTTAGGGTTTCCCCACCCTAGGCGCATGGGCCCTAGGGGGAAGTGGCGCCCCAGCCCACTTTGGGCTGGATCCCTTCCCACTTCAGCCCATGGGGCCCTCTGGGATAGGGGGCCCCACCCGGTGGACCCCCGGGACCCTTCCGGTGGTCCCGGTACAATACCGGTGACCCTGAAACTTGTCCCGATGGCCGAAATAGCACTTCCTATATATAATTCTTTACCTCCGGACCATTCCGGAACTGCTCGTGACGTCCGGGATCTCATCCGGGACTCCGAACAACATTCGGGTTACTGCATATACATATCCCTACAACCCTAGCGTCACCGAACCTTAAGTGTGTAGACCCTACGGGTTCGGGAGACACGTAGACATGACCCAGACGACTCTCCGGCCAATAACCAATAGCGGGATCTGGATACCCATGTTGGATCCCACATGTTCCTCGATGATCTCATCGGATGAACCACGATGTCGAGGATTCAAGCAACCCCGTATACAATTCCCTTTGTCAATCGGTATGTTACTTGCCCGAGATTCGATCGTCGGTATCCCAATACCTCGTTCAATCTCGTTACCGGCAAGTCACTTTACTCGTACCATAATGCATGATCCCGTGACCAGACACTTGGTCACTTTGAGCTCATTATGATGATGCATTACCGAGTGGGCCCAGTGATACCTCTCTGTCATACGGAGTGACAAATCCCAGTCTTGATCCGTGTCAACCCAAGAGACACTTTCGGAGATACCCGTAGTATACCTTTATAGTCACCCAGTTACGTTGTGACGTTTGGTATACCCAAAGCACTCCTACGGTATCTGGGAGTTACACGATCTCATGGTCTAAGGAAAGGATACTTGACATTGGAAAACTCTAGCAAACGAACTATACGATCTTGTGCTATGTTTAGGATTGGGTCTTGTCCATCACATCATTCTCCTAATGATGTGATCTCGTTATCAATGACATCCAATGTCCATAGTCAGGAAACCATGACTATCTGTTGATCAACGAGCTAGTCAACTAGAGGCTTACTAGGGACATGTTGGTGTCTATTATTCACACATGTATTACGATTTCCGGATAACACAATTATAGCATGAATAAAGACAATTATCATGAACAAGGAAATATAATAATAATGCTTTTATTATTGCCTCTAGGGCATATTTCCAACAGTCTCCCACTTGCACTAGAGTCAATAATCTAGTTACATTGTGATGAATCGAACACCCATGGAATTCTGGTGTTGATCATGTTTTGCTCTAGGGAGAGGTTTAGTCAACGGATCTGCTACGTTCAGGTCCGTATGTACTTTACAAATATCTATGTCTCCATCTTGAACATTTTCACGAATGGAGTTGAAGCGACGCTTGATGTGCCTTGTCTTCTTGTGAAACCTGGGCTCCTTGGCAAGTGCAATAGCTCCAGTGTTGTCACAGAAGATCTTGATCGGCCCCGACGCATTGGGTATGACTCCTAGGTCGGTGATGAACTCCTTCACCCAAATTGCTTCATGCGCTGCCTCCGAGGCTGCCATGTACTCCGCTTCACATGTAGATCCTGCCACGATGCTTTGCTTGCAACTGCACCAGCTTACTGCCCCACCATTCAAAATATACACGTATCCGGTTTGTGACTTAGAGTCATCCAGATCCGTGTCGAAGCTAGCGTCGACGTAACCTTTTACAACGAGCTCTTCGTCACCTCCATAAACGAGAAACATTTCCTTAGTCCTTTTCAGGTACTTCAGGATATTCTTGACCGCTGTCCAGTGTTCCTTGCCGGGATTACTTTGGTACCTTCCTACCAAACTTACGGCAAGGTTTACATCAGGTCTGGTACACAGCATGGCATACATAATAGAACCTATGGCTGAGGCATAGGGGATGACACTCATCTCTTCTATATCTTCTGCCGTGGTCGAACATTGAGCTGAGCTCAATTTCACACCTTGTAACACAGGCAAGAACCCCTTCTTAGACTGATCCATATTGAATTTCTTCAATATCTTATCAAGGTATGTGCTTTGTGAAAGACCTATGAGGCGTCTTGATCTATCTCTATAGATCTTGATGCCTAATATATATGCAGCTTCTCCAAGGTCCTTCATTGAAAAACTCTTATTCAAGTAGGCCTTAATGCTGTCCAAGAGTTCTATATCATTTCCCATCAAAAGTATGTCATCTACATATAATATGAGAAATGCTATAGAGCTCCCACTCACTTTCTTGTAAACACAGGCTTCTCCATAAGTCTGCGTAAACCCAAACGCTTTGATCATCTCATCAAAGCGAATGTTCCAACTCCGAGATGCTTGCACCAGCCCATAAATCGAGCGTTGGAGCTTGCACACCTTGTCAGCATTCTTAGGATCGACAAAACCTTCTGGCTGCATCATATACAATTCTTCCTTAAGGAAACCATTAAGGAATGCCGTTTTGACGTCCATTTGCCATATTTCATAATCATAGAATGCGGCAATCGCTAACATGATTCGGACGGACTTCAGCTTCGCTACCGGTGAGAAAGTCTCATCGTAGTCAACCTTAGCGACAAGCCGAGCTTTATAGATGGTCACATTACCATCCGCGTCTGTCTTCTTCTTAAAGATCCATTTATTTTCTATGGCTCGCCGCTCAACGGGCAAGTCAGTCAAAGTCCATACTTCGTTTTCATACATGGATCCTATCTCGGATTTCATGGCTTCTAGCCATTTGTCGAAATCCGGGCCCGCCATCGCTTCTTCATAGTTCGAAGGTTCACCATTGTCCAACAACATGATTTCCAAGACAGGGTTGTCGTACCACTCTGGTGCGGAACGTGTCCTTGTGGACCTACGAATTTCAGTAGGAGCTTGATCAGAAGTATCTTGATCATTATCATTAACTTCCTCTCTAGTCGGTGCAGGCACCTCAGGAACATTTTCTTGAGTTGCGCCATTTTCTGGTTCAAGAGGTAATACTTCATCAAGTTCTACTTTCCTCCCACTTACTTCTTTCGAGAGAAACTCTTTCTCTAGAAAGGACCCATTCTTGGCAACAAAGATCTTGCCTTCGGATCTGAGGTAGAAGGTATACCCAATAGTTTCTTTAGGGTATCCTATGAAGACACATTTTTTCGATTTGGGTTCGAGCTTTTCAGGTTGAAGTTTCTTGACATAAGCATCGCATCCCCAAACTTTTAGAAATGACAGCTTAGGTTTCTTCCCAAACCATAATTCAAACGGTGTCGTCTCAACGGATTTCGACGGAGCCCTATTTAAAGTGAATGCGACAGTCTCTAATGCATAGCCCCAAAAAGATAGCGGTAAATCGGCAAGAGACATCATAGGTCGCACCATATCTAATAGAGTGCGATTACGACGTTCGGACACACCATTACGCTGAGGTGTTCCAGGCGGCGTGAGCTGTGAAACTATTCCACATTTTCTTAAGTGTGTGCCAAACTCGTGACTCAAGTATTCTCCTCCACGATCTGATCGTAGGAACTTGATTTTTCTGTCACGTTGATTCTCAACCTCACTCTGAAATTCCTTGAACTTTTCAAAGGTCTTAGACTTGTGTTTCATTAAGTAGACATACCCATATCTACTCAAGTCATCAGTGAGGGTGAGAACATAACGATAGCCACCGCGAGCCTCAACACTCATTGGACCGCACACATCAGTATGTATGATTTCCAATAAGTTGGTTGCTCGCTCCATTGTTCCTGAGAACGGAGTCTTGGTCATTTTACCCATGAGGCATGGTTCGCACGTGTCAAATGATTCGTAATCAAGAGACTCTAAAAGTCCATCTACATGGAGCTTCTTCATGCGTTTGACACCTATGTGACCAAGGCGGCAGTGCCACAAGTATGTGGGACTATCATTATCAATCTTACATCTTTTGGTATTCACACTATGAATATGTGTAGCATTACGCTCGAGATTCATTAAGAATAAACCATTCACCATCGGAGCATGACCATAAAACATATCTCTCATATAAATAGAACAACCATTATTCTTGGATTTAAATGAGTAGTCATCTCGTATTAAACGAGATCCTGATACAATGTTCATGCTCAAACTTGGCACTAAATAACAATTATTGAGGTTCAAAACTAATCCCGTAGGTAAATGTAGAGGTAGCGTGCCGACGGCGATCACATCGACCTTGGAACCATTCCCGACGCGCATCGTCACCTCGTCCTTCGCTAGTCTCCGCTTATTCCGCAGCTCCTGCTTTGAGTTACAAATGTGAGCAACTGCACCGGTATCAAATACCCAGGAGCTACTACGAGTACTGGTAAGGTACACATCAATTACATGTATATCACATATACCTTTCGTTTTGCCGGCCTTCTTGTCCGCTAAGTATTTGGGGCAGTTCCGCTTCCAGTGACCACTTTCCTTGCAATAAAAGCACCGAGTCTCGGGCTTGGGTCCATTCTTTGGCTTCTTCCCAGCAGCTTGCTTGCCGGGCGCGGCAACTCCCTTGCCGTCTTTCTTGAAGGTTTTCTTACCCTTGCCTTTCTTGAACTTAGTGGTTTTATTCACCATCAACACTTGATGTTCCTTTTTGACTTCTACCTCTGCTGATTTCAGCATTGCAAATACTTCAGGAATGGTCTTTTCCATCCCCTGCATATTGAAGTTCATCACAAAGCTCGTGTAGCTCGGTGGAAGCGATTGGAGGATTCTGTCAATGACTGCGTCATCCGGGAGATTAACTCCCAGCTGAGTCAAGCGGTTATGTAACCCAGACATTGTGAGTATGTGCTCACTGACAGAACTATTTTCCTCCATCTTACAGCTGAAGAATTTGTCGGAGACTTCATATCTCTCGACCCGGGCATGAGCTTGGAAAACCATTTTCAGCTCTTCGAACATCTCATATGCTCCGTGTCTCTCAAAACGCTTTTGGAGCCCCGGCTCTAAGCTGTAAAGCATGCCGCACTGAACGAGGGAGTAGTCATCGGTACGTGCCTGCCAAGCGTTCATAACGTCTTGTTCTGCAGGGAGAACAGGTGCATCACCTAGCGGTGCTTGTAGGACATAATCTTTCTTGGCAGCTATGAGGATGATCCTCAGGTTCCGGATCCAGTCCGTGTAGTTGCTGCCATCGTCTTTCAGCTTGGTTTTCTCTAGGAACGCGTTGAAGTTGAGGACTACGTTGGCCATTTGATCTACAAGACATATTGTAAAGATTTTAGACTAAGTTCATGATAATTAAGTTCATCTAATCAAATTATTCAATGAACTCCCACTTAGATAGACATCCCTCCTGTAATCTAAGTATAACATGATCCGAGTTAACTAGGCCGTGTCCGATCATCACGTGAGACGGACTAGTCAACGTCGGTGAACATCTTCATGTTGATCGTATCTTCTATACGACTCATGCTCGACCTTTCGGTCTTCTGTGTTCCGAGGCCATGTCTGTACATGCTAGGCTCGTCAAGTCAACCTAAGTGTTTGCATGTGTAAATCTATCTTACACCCGTTGTATGTGAACGTTGGAATCTATCACACCCGATCATCACGTGGTGCTTCGAAACAACGAACTGTCGCAACGGTGCACAGTTAGGGGGAACACTTTCTTGAAATTATTATGAGGGATCATCTTATTTACTATCGTCGTTCTAAGCAAACAAGATGCAAAAACATGATAAACATCACATGCAATCAAATAATAATAGTGACATGATATGGCCAATATCACATAGCTCCTTTGATCTCCATCTTGGGGCTCCATGATCATCTTGTCACCGGCATGACACCATGATCTCCATCATCATGATCTCCATCATCATGTCTCCATGAAGTTGCTCGCCAACTATTACTTCTACTACTATGGCTAACGCGTTTAGCAATAAAGTAAAGTAATTTACATGGCGTTTCTCAATGACACGCAGGTCATACAAAAATAAAGACAACTCCTATGACTCCTGCCGGTTTTCATACTCATCGACATGCAAGTCGCGATTCCTATTACAATAGCATGAACATCTCATACATCACATATAGATCATTCATCATTCATCACAACTTTGGCCATATCATATCACAAAGCACTTGCTGCAAAAACAAGTTAGACGTCCTCTAATTGTTGTTGCAAGTTTTACGTGGCTGAAGTAGGGTTTTAGCAAGAACATTTTCTTACCTACGTGAAAGCCACAACGTGATTTGTCAACTTCTATTTACCCTTCATAAGGACCCTTTTCATCGAATCCGCTCCAACTAAAGTAGGAGAGACAGACACCCGCCAGCCACCTTATGCAACTTGTGCATGTTAGTCGGTGGAACCGGTCTCACGTAAGCGTACGTGTAAGGTTGGTCCGGGCCGCTTCATCCCACAATACCGTTGAAGCAAGATAAGACTAGTAGCAGCAAGAAAGTTGACAACATCAACGCCCACAACAAATTGTGTTCTACTCGTGCAAGAGAACTACGCATAGACCTAGCTCATGATGCCACTGTTGGGGAACATTGCAGAAAACAAAATTTTCCTACGGTTTCACCAAGATCCATCTAGGAGTTCATCTAGCAACGAGTGATCGGATTGCATCTACATACCTTTGTAGATCACGCGCGGAAGCGTTCAAAGAACGGGGATGAGGAAGGCGTACTCGACGTGATCCAAATCACCGGAGATCCTAGCGCCGAACGGACGGCACCTCCGCGTTCAACACACATACGGTCAGCGTAACGTCTCCTTCTTCTTGATCCAGCAAGGGGGAAGGAGAGGTTGAGGAAGATGGCTCCAGCAGCAGCATGACGGCGTGGTGGTGATGGAGCTGCAGTACTTCGGCAGGGGTTCGCCAAGCACTATGGAGGAGGAGGAGGTGTTGGAGAGGGAGAGGGAGGCACCAAAGGCAAGGGTGAGAGGTCCTCCCTTCCCCCCACTATATATAGGGGGCCTAGGGGGGGCGCCGGCCCTAGGAGATCCAATCTCCTAGGGGGGGCGGCGGCCAAGGGAGGAATCCCTCCTCCCCAAGGCACCTAGGAGGTGCCTTCCCCTTCTAGGACTCTTCCTTTAGGGTTTCCCCACCCTAGGCGCATGGGCCCTAGGGGGAAGTGGCGCCCCAGCCCACTTTGGGCTGGATCTCTTCCCACTTCAGCCCATGGGGCCCTCCGGGATAGGTGGCCCCACCCGGTGGATCCCCGGGACCCTTCCGGTGGTCCCGGTACAATACCGGTGACCCCGAAACTTGTCCCGATGGCCGAAATAGCACTTCATATATATAATTCTTTACCTCCGGACCATTCCGGAACTCCTCGTGACGTCCGGGATCTCATCCGGGACTCCGAACAACATTCGGGTTACTGCATATACATATCCCTACAACCCTAGCGTCACCGAACCTTAAGTGTGTAGACCCTACGGGTTCGGGAGACACGTAGACATGACCGAGATGACTCTCCGACCAATAACCAACAGCGGGATCTGGATACCCATGTTAGCTCCCACATGTTCCTCGATGATCTCATCGGATGAACCATGATGTCGAGGATTCAAGCAACCCCGTATACAATTCCCTTTGTCAATCGGTATGTTACTTGCCCGAGATTCGATCGTCGGTATCCCAATACCTCGTTAAATCTCGTTACCGGCAAGTCACTTTACTCGTACCGTAATGCATGATCCCGTGACCAGACACTTGGTCACTTTGAGCTCATTATGATGTTGCATTACCGAGTGGGCCCAGTGACACCTCTCCGTCATACGGAGTGACAAATCCCAGTCTTGATCCGTGTCAACCCAACAGACACTTTCGGAGATATCCGTAGTATACCTTTATAGTCACCCAGTTACGTTGTGACGTTTGGTATACCCAAAGCACTCCTACGGTATCCGGGAGTTACATGATCTCATGGTCTAAGGAAAGGATACTTGACATTGGAAAACTCTAGCAAACGAACTATACGATCTTGTGCTATGTTTAGGATTGGGTCTTGTCCATCACATCATTCTCCTAATGATGTGATCTCGTTATCAATGACATCCAATGTCCATAGTCAGGAAACCATGACTATCTGTTGATCAACGAGCTAGTCAACTAGAGGCTTACTAGGGACATGTTGGTGTCTATTATTCACACATGTATTACGATTTCCGGATAACACAATTATAGCATGAATAAAGACAATTATCATGAACAAGGAAATATAATAATAATGCTTTTATTATTGCCTCTAGGGCATATTTCCAACAGTCTCCCACTTGCACTAGAGTCAATAATCTAGTTACATTGTGATGAATCGAACACCCATTGAATTCTGGTGTTGATCATGTTTTGCTCTAGGGAGAGGTTTAGTCAACGGATCTGCTACGTTCAGGTCCGTATGTACTTTACAAATATCTATGTCTCCATCTTGAACATTTTCACGAATGGAGTTGAAGCGACGCTTGATGTGCCTTGTCTTCTTGTGAAACCTGGGCTCCTTGGCAAGTGCAATAGCTCCAGTGTTGTCACAGAAGATCTTGATCGGCCCCGACGCATTGGGTATGACTCCTAGGTCGGTGATGAACTCCTTCACCCAAATTGCTTCATGCGCTGCCTCCGAGGCTGCCATGTACTCCGCTTCACATGTAGATCCTGCCACGATGCTTTGCTTGCAACTGCACCAGCTTACTGCCCCACCATTCAAAATATACACGTATCCGGTTTGTGACTTAGAGTCATCCAGATCCGTGTCGAAGCTAGCGTCGACGTAACCTTTTACAACGAGCTCTTCGTCACCTCCATAAACGAGAAACATTTCCTTAGTCCTTTTCAGGTACTTCAGGATATTCTTGACCGCTGTCCAGTGTTCCTTGCCGGGATTACTTTGGTACCTTCCTACCAAACTTACGGCAAGGTTTACATCAGGTCTGGTACACAGCATGGCATACATAATAGAACCTATGGCTGAGGCATAGGGGATGACACTCATCTCTTCTATATCTTCTGCCGTGGTCGAACATTGAGCTGAGCTCAATTTCACACCTTGTAACACAGGCAAGAACCCCTTCTTAGACTGATCCATATTGAATTTCTTCAATATCTTATCAAGGTATGTGCTTTGTGAAAGACCTATGAGGCGTCTTGATCTATCTCTATAGATCTTGATGCCTAATATATATGCAGCTTCTCCAAGGTCCTTCATTGAAAAACTCTTATTCAAGTAGGCCTTAATGCTGTCCAAGAGTTCTATATCATTTCCCATCAAAAGTATGTCATCTACATATAATATGAGAAATGCTATAGAGCTCCCACTCACTTTCTTGTAAACACAGGCTTCTCCATAAGTCTGCGTAAACCCAAACGCTTTGATCATCTCATCAAAGCGAATGTTCCAACTCCGAGATGCTTGCACCAGCCCATAAATCGAGCGTTGGAGCTTGCACACCTTGTCAGCATTCTTAGGATCGACAAAACCTTCTGGCTGCATCATATACAATTCTTCCTTAAGGAAACCATTAAGGAATGCCGTTTTGACGTCCATTTGCCATATTTCATAATCATAGAATGCGGCAATCGCTAACATGATTCGGACGGACTTCAGCTTCGCTACCGGTGAGAAAGTCTCATCGTAGTCAACCTTAGCGACAAGCCGAGCTTTATAGATGGTCACATTACCATCCGTGTCTGTCTTCTTCTTAAAGATCCATTTATTTTCTATGGCTCGCCGCTCAACGGGCAAGTCAGTCAAAGTCCATACTTCGTTTTCATACATGGATCCTATCTCGGATTTCATGGCTTCTAGCCATTTGTCGAAATCCGGGCCCGCCATCGCTTCTTCATAGTTCGAAGGTTCACCATTGTCCAACAACATGATTTCCAAGACAGGGTTGTCGTACCACTCTGGTGCGGAACGTGTCCTTGTGGACCTACGAATTTCAGTAGGAGCTTGATCAGAAGTATCTTGATCATTATCATTAACTTCCTCTCTAGTCGGTGCAGGCACCTCAGGAACATTTTCTTGAGTTGCGCCATTTTCTGGTTCAAGAGGTAATACTTCATCAAGTTCTACTTTCCTCCCACTTACTTCTTTCGAGAGAAACTCTTTCTCTAGAAAGGACCCATTCTTGGCAACAAAGATCTTGCCTTCGGATCTGAGGTAGAAGGTATACCCAATAGTTTCTTTAGGGTATCCTATGAAGACACATTTTTTCGATTTGGGTTCGAGCTTTTCAGGTTGAAGTTTCTTGACATAAGCATCGCATCCCCAAACTTTTAGAAATGATAGCTTAGGTTTCTTCCCAAACCATAATTCAAACGGTGTCGTCTCAACGGATTTCGACGGAGCCCTATTTAAAGTGAATGCGACAGTCTCTAATGCATAGCCCCAAAAAGATAGCGGTAAATCGGCAAGAGACATCATAGGTCGCACCATATCTAATAGAGTGCGATTACGACGTTCGGACACACCATTACGCTGAGGTGTTCCAGGCGGCGTGAGCTGTGAAACTATTCCACATTTTCTTAAGTGTGTGCCAAACTCGTGACTCAAGTATTCTCCTCCACGATCTGATCGTAGGAACTTGATTTTTCTGTCACGTTGATTCTCAACCTCACTCTGAAATTCCTTGAACTTTTCAAAGGTCTTAGACTTGTGTTTCATTAAGTAGACATACCCATATCTACTCAAGTCATCAGTGAGGGTGAGAACATAACGATAGCCACCGCGAGCCTCAACACTCATTGGACCGCACACATCAGTATGTATGATTTCCAATAAGTTGGTTGCTCGCTCCATTGTTCCTGAGAACGGAGTCTTGGTCATTTTACCCATGAGGCATGGTTCGCACGTGTCAAATGATTCGTAATCAAGAGACTCTAAAAGTCCATCTGCATGGAGCTTCTTCATGCGTTTGACACCTATGTGACCAAGGCGGCAGTGCCACAAGTATGTGGGACTATCATTATCAATCTTACATCTTTTGGTATTCACACTATGAATATGTGTAGCATTACGCTCGAGATTCATTAAGAATAAACCATTCACCATCGGAGCATGACCATAAAACATATCTCTCATATAAATAGAACAACCATTATTCTTGGATTTAAATGAGTAGTCATCTCGTATTAAACGAGATCCTGATACAATGTTCATGCTCAAACTTGGCACTAAATAACAATTATTGAGGTTCAAAACTAATCCCGTAGGTAAATGTAGAGGTAGCGTGCCGACGGCGATCACATCGACCTTGGAACCATTCCCGACGCGCATCGTCACCTCGTCCTTCGCTAGTCTCCGCTTATTCCGCAGCTCCTGCTTTGAGTTACAAATGTGAGCAACTGCACCGGTATCAAATACCCAGGAGCTACTACGAGTACTGGTAAGGTACACATCAATTACATGTATATCACATATACCTTTCGTTTTGCCGGCCTTCTTGTCCGCTAAGTATTTGGGGCAGTTCCGCTTCCAGTGACCACTTTCCTTGCAATAAAAGCACTGAGTCTCGGGCTTGGGTCCATTCTTTGGCTTCTTCCCAGCAGCTTGCTTGCCGGGCGCGGCAACTCCCTTGCCGTCTTTCTTGAAGGTTTTCTTACCCTTGCCTTTCTTGAACTTAGTGGTTTTATTCACCATCAACACTTGATGTTCCTTTTTGACTTCTACCTCTGCTGATTTCAGCATTGCAAATACTTCAGGAATGGTCTTTTCCATCCCCTGCATATTGAAGTTCATCACAAAGCTCGTGTAGCTCGGTGGAAGCGATTGGAGGATTCTGTCAATGACTGCGTCATCCGGGAGATTAACTCCCAGCTGAGTCAAGCGGTTATGTAACCCAGACATTGTGAGTATGTGCTCACTGACAGAACTATTTTCCTCCATCTTACAGCTGAAGAATTTGTCGAAGACTTCATATCTCTCGACCCGGGCATGAGCTTGGAAAACCATTTTCAGCTCTTCGAACATCTCACATGCTCCGTGTCTCTCAAAACGCTTTTGGAGCCCCGGCTCTAAGCTGTAAAGCATGCCGCACCGAACGAGGGAGTAGTCATCGGTACGTGCCTGCCAAGCGTTCATAACGTCTTGTTCTGCAGGGAGAACAGGTGCATCACCTAGCGGTGCTTGTAGGACATAATCTTTCTTGGCAGCTATGAGGATGATCCTCAGGTTCCGGATCCAGTCCGTGTAGTTGCTGCCATCGTCTTTCAGCTTGGTTTTCTCTAGGAACGCGTTGAAGTTGAGGACTACGTTGGCCATTTGATCTACAAGACATATTGTAAAGATTTTAGACTAAGTTCATGATAATTAAGTTCATCTAATCAAATTATTCAATGAACTCCCACTTAGATAGACATCCCTCCTGTAATCTAAGTATAACATGATCCGAGTTAACTAGGCCGTGTCCGATCATCACGTGAGACGGACTAGTCAACGTCGGTGAACATCTTCATGTTGATCGTATCTTCTATACGACTCATGCTCGACCTTTCGGTCTTCTGTGTTCCGAGGCCATGTCTGTACATGCTAGGCTCGTCAAGTCAACCTAAGTGTTTGCATGTGTAAATCTATCTTACACCCGTTGTATGTGAACGTTGGAATCTATCACACCCGATCATCACGTGGTGCTTCGAAACAACGAACTGTCGCAACGGTGCACAGTTAGGGGGAACACTTTCTTGAAATTATTATGAGGGATCATCTTATTTACTATCGTCGTTCTAAGCAAACAAGATGCAAAAACATGATAAACATCACATGCAATCAAATAATAATAGTGACATGATATGGCCAATATCACATAGCTCCTTTGATCTCCATCTTGGGGCTCCATGATCATCTTGTCACCGGCATGACACCATGATCTCCATCATCATGATCTCCATCATCATGTCTCCATGAAGTTGCTCGCCAACTATTACTTCTACTACTATGGCTAACGCGTTTAGCAATAAAGTAAAGTAATTTACATGGCGTTTCTCAATGACACGCAGGTCATACAAAAATAAAGACAACTCCTATGACTCCTGCCGGTTTTCATACTCATCGACATGCAAGTCGTGATTCCTATTACAATAGCATGAACATCTCATACATCACATATAGATCATTCATCATTCATCACAACTTTGGCCATATCATATCACAAAGCACTTGCTGCAAAAACAAGTTAGACGTCCTCTAATTGTTGTTGCAAGTTTTACGTGGCTGAAGTAGGGTTTTAGCAAGAACATTTTCTTACCTACGTGAAAGCCACAACGTGATTTGTCAACTTCTATTTACCCTTCATAAGGACCCTTTTCATCGAATCCGCTCCAACTAAAGTAGGAGAGACAGACACCCGCCAGCCACCTTATGCAACTTGTGCATGTTAGTCGGTGGAACCGGTCTCACGTAAGCGTACGTGTAAGGTTGGTCCGGGCCGCTTCATCCCACAATACCGTTGAAGCAAGATAAGACTAGTAGCGGCAAGAAAGTTGACAACATCAACGCCCACAACAAATTGTGTTCTACTCGTGCAAGAGAACTACGCATAGACCTAGCTCATGATGCCACTGTTGGGGAACATTGCAGAAAACAAAATTTTCCTACGGTTTCACCAAGATCCATCTAGGAGTTCATCTAGCAACGAGTGATCGGATTGCATCTACATACCTTTGTAGATCACGCGCGGAAGCGTTCAAAGAACGGGGATGAGGAAGGCGTACTCGACGTGATCCAAATCACCGGAGATCCTAGCGCCGAACGGACGGCACCTCCGCGTTCAACACACATACGGTCAGCGTAACGTCTCCTTCTTCTTGATCCAGCAAGGGGGAAGGAGAGGTTGAGGAAGATGGCTCCAGCAGCAGCATGACGGCGTGGTGGTGATGGAGCTGCAGTACTTCGGCAGGGGTTCGCCAAGCACTATGGAGGAGGAGGAGGTGTTGGAGAGGGAGAGGGAGGCACCAAAGGCAAGGGTGAGAGGTCCTCCCTTCCCCCCACTATATATAGGGGGCCTAGGGGGGCGCCGGCCCTAGGAGATCCAATCTCCTAGGGGGGCGGCGGCCAAGGGAGGAATCCCTCCTCCCCAAGGCACCTAGGAGGTGCCTTCCCCTTCTAGGACTCTTCCTTTAGGGTTTCCCCACCCTAGGCGCATGGGCCCTAGGGGGAAGTGGCGCCCCAGCCCACTTTGGGCTGGATCCCTTCCCACTTCAGCCCATGGGGCCCTCCGGGATAGGTGGCCCCACCCGGTGGATCCCCGGGACCCTTTCGGTGGTCCCGGTACAATACCGGTGACCCCGAAACTTGTCCCGATGGCCGAAATAGCACTTCATATATATAATTCTTTACCTCCGGACCATTCCGGAACTCCTCGTGACGTCCGGGATCTCATCCGGGACTCCGAACAACATTCGGGTTACTGCATATACATATCCCTACAACCCTAGCGTCACCGAACCTTAAGTGTGTAGACCCTACGGGTTCGGGAGACACGTAGACATGACCGAGATGACTCTCCGGCCAATAACCAACAGCGGGATCTGGATACCCATGTTAGCTCCCACATGTTCCTCGATGATCTCATCGGATGAACCATGATGTCGAGGATTCAAGCAACCCCGTATACAATTCCCTTTGTCAATCGGTATGTTACTTGCCCGAGATTCGATCGTCGGTATCCCAATACCTCGTTAAATCTCGTTACCGGCAAGTCACTTTACTCGTACCGTAATGCATGATCCCGTGACCAGACACTTGGTCACTTTGAGCTCATTATGATGTTGCATTACCGAGTGGGCCCAGTGACACCTCTCCGTCATACGGAGTGACAAATCCCAGTCTTGATCCGTGTCAACCCAACAGACACTTTCGGAGATATCCGTAGTATACCTTTATAGTCACCCAGTTACGTTGTGACGTTTGGTATACCCAAAGCACTCCTACGGTATCCGGGAGTTACATGATCTCATGGTCTAAGGAAAGGATACTTGACATTGGAAAACTCTAGCAAACGAACTATACGATCTTGTGCTATGTTTAGGATTGGGTCTTGTCCATCACATCATTCTCCTAATGATGTGATCTCGTTATCAATGACATCCAATGTCCATAGTCAGGAAACCATGACTATCTGTTGATCAACGAGCTAGTCAACTAGAGGCTTACTAGGGACATGTTGGTGTCTATTATTCACACATGTATTACGATTTCCGGATAACACAATTATAGCATGAATAAAGACAATTATCATGAACAAGGAAATATAATAATAATGCTTTTATTATTGCCTCTAGGGCATATTTCCAACAGATCATGGTGTCATGCTGATGACAATGATGATCATGGAGCCCCGAAGATGGAGATCAAAAGGAGCAATATGATATTGGCCATATCATGTCACTATTTGATTGCATGTGATGTTTATCATGTTTATACATCTTATTTGCTTAGAACGACGGTAGTAAATAAGATGACCCCTCATTAAAATTTCAAGAAAATGTTCCCCCTAACTGTGCACCGTTGCGAAAGTTCGTCGTTTCGAAGCACCACGTGATGATCGGGTGTGATAGATTCTTACGTTCACATACAACGGGTGTAAGCCAGATTTACACACGCGAAACACTTAGGTTGACTTGACGAGCCTAGCATGTACAGACATGGCCTCGGAACACAAGAGACCGAAAGGTCGAGCATGAGTCGTATGGTAGATACGATCAACATGAAGATGTTCACCGATGATGACTAGTCCGTCTCACGTGATGACCGGACACGGCCTAGTTGACTTGGATCATGTAATCACCTAGATGACTAGAGGGATGTCTATCTGAGTGGGAGTTCATAAGATGAACTTAATTATCCTGAACATAGTCAAAAGGTCTTCGCAAATTATGTCGTAGCTCGCGCTTCAGTTCTACTGTTTAGATATGTTCCTAGAGAAAATTTAGTTGAAAGTTGATAGTAGCAATTATGCAGACAGTAGAAGGCTTATGTCCTTAATGCACCGCTCAGTGTGCTGAACCTCGAACGTCGCCTGTGGATGTTGCGAACATCTGACATACACATTTTGATGACTACATGATAGTTCAGTGCGTAATGCTAAATGGTTTAGAATTGAGGCACCAAAGACGTTTTTGAAACATCGCAGAACATATGAGATGTTCCAAGGACTGAAATTGGGATTTCAGGCTCGTGCCCACGTCAAGAGGTATAAGACCTCCGACGATTTTCTTAGCCTGCATAATAAGGGAGAAAAGCTCAATCTTGAGCTTGTGCTCAGATTGTCTGAGTACAACAATCGCTTGAATCAAGTGGGAGTTGATCTTCCAGATAGTGATGGTTCTCCAAAGTCACTGCCACCAAGCTACTAGAGCTTCATGATGAACTATAACATATTAGGGATAGATATGATCCTTGAGCTATTCGCGACACCGCGAAAGTAGAAATCAAAAGGGAGCATCAATCGTTGATGGTTAGTAAAACCACTAGTTTCAAGAAGGGCAAGGGCAAGAAAGGGATACTTCATGGAACAACAAATCAGTTGCTATTCTAGTGAAGAAACCCAAAGTTGAACCCAAGCCCGAGACTAAGTGCTTCTGTAATAAGGGGAACAGTCACTGGAGCAGAATTACCCTAGATACTTGGTAGATGAGAAGGCTGGCAAGGTCGATAGAAGTATATTGGATATACATTGTGTTAGTGTGTACTTTACTAGTACTCCTAGTAGCACCATGGTATTAGATATCGGTTCGGTTGCTAAGTGTTAGTAAACTCGAAATAAAAGGCTGCGGAGTAAACGGTGACTAGCTAAAGGTGAGCTGGCGATATGTGTTGGAAGTTTTTCCCAAGCTTGATGTGATCAAGCATCGCACGCTCCCTCTACCATCGAGATTGGTGTTTGCGTTGAGCGTAGACATGATTGGATTATGTCTATCGCAATACGGTTATTCGTTTAAGGAGAATAATGGTTACTCTGTTTATTTGAATAATACCTTCAATGGTCTTGCACCTAAAATGAATGGTTTATTGAATCTCGATCATAGTGATACACATGTTCATGCCAAAAGATATAAGATAGTAATGATAGTACCACCTACTTGTGGCACTGCCACGTAAGTCATATCGGTATAAAACGCATGAAGAAGCTCCATGTTGATGGATCTTTGGGCTCACTTGTTTGAGACATGCGAACCATGTCTATTGGTGTATATGCATGAAGAAACTCCATGCAAATGGACCGTTTGGACTCACTTGATTTTGAATCACTTGAGACATGCAAATCATACCACATGGGCAAGATGACTGAAAGCCTCGTTTTCAGTAAAATGGAACTAGAAAGCAACTTGTTGGAAGTAATACATTTTGATGTGTGCAGTCCAATGAGTGCTGAGGCGTGTAGTGGATATCGTTATGTTCTTACTTCACAGATGATTTGAGTATATGTTGAGTATATTTACTTGATGAATCACGAGTCTGAATTATTGAAAGGTTCAAGTAATTTCAGGGTGAAGTTGAAAGATCGTCGTGACAAGAGGATAAAATATCTATGATATGATCATAGAGATGAATATCTGAATTACGAGTTTGGCACAGAATTAAGACATTGTGGAAATTGTTTCACAACTAATACAGCCTGGAACACCATAGTGTGATGGTGTGTCCGAACATCATAACTGCACCCTATTGGATATGATGCATACCATGATGTCTCTTATCGAATTACCATGATAGTTTATGGGTTAGGCATTAGAGACAACCACATTCACTTTAAATAGGGTACCACGTAATTCCGATGAGATGACACCGTATGAACTATGGTTTAGGGAAACCTAAGCTGTCATTTCTTAAAATTTTGGGGCTGCAATGCTTATGTGAAAAAGTTTCAAGCAGATAAGCTCGAACCCGAAGCGGATAAATGCATCTTCATAGGACACCCAAAACAGTTGGGTATACCTCCTGTCTCAGATCCGAAAGCAATAAGGGATTGTTTCTAGAATCGGGTCCTTTCTCGAGGAAAAGTTTCTCTCAAAAGAATTGAGTGGGAGGATGGTGGAGACTTGATGAGGTTATCGAACCGTCTCTTCAACTAGTGTGTGGCAGGGCACAGGAAGTTGTTCCTGTGGCACCTACACCAATTGAAGTGGAAGCTTATGATAGTGATCATGAAACTTCAGATCAAGTCACTACCAAACCTCGTGGGATGACAAGGATGCGTACTACTTCAGAGTGGTACGTAATCCTGTCTCGGAAGTCATGTTGCTAGACAACAATGAACCTACGAACTATGGAGAAGCGATGGTGGGCCTGGATTCCAAAATGGCTCGAGGCCATATAATCCGAGAGAGGATCCATATATGAAAACAAAGTGTAGACTTTGGAAGAACTACTTAATGGTCGTAAGGCTGTTAGGTACATATGGATTTTAAAAGGAAGACGGACAATGATGGTAAGTATCACCATTGAGAAAGCTCGACTTGTCGTTAAGATGTTTCCCGACAAGTTCAAGGAGTTGACTACGATGAGACTTTCTCACACGTAGCGATGCTAAAAGTCTGTTGGAATTATGTTAGCAGTTACTGCATTATTTATGAAATCTTGCAGACAGGATGCCAAAACATTGTTTCCTCGACGATTTTCTTGAGGAAAGGTTGTATGTGATACAACCGGAAGGTTTTGTCAATCCTGAAAGATGCTAACAAGTATGCAAAGCTCCAGCAATCCTTCTAAGGACTGGAGTAAGCATCTCGGAGATGGAATGTATGCTTTGATGAGATGGTCAAAGTTTTGGGTGTATACAAAGTTTATGAGAAACTTGTATTTCCAAAGAAGTGAGTGGGAGCACTATAGAATTTCTGATGAGTATATGTTGTTGACATATTGTTGATCAGAAATGACGTAGAATTTCTGGAAAGCATATAGGGTTATTTGGAAAGTGTTTTTCAATGGAAAGCCTGGATTAAGCTACTTGAACATTGAGCATCAAGATCTATAAGGATAGATCAAAACGCTTAATGGTACTTTCAAATAAGCACATACCTTGACATGATCTTGAAGGTGTTCAAGATAGATCAGTCAAAGAAGGAGTTCTTGCCTGAGTTGCAAGGTATGAAGTTAAGACTTAAAGCTCGACCACGGCAGAAGAAAGAGGAAGGACGAAGGTCGTCCCCTATGCTTTTGTCATAGGCTCTATACGGTATGCCATGCTGAGTACCGCACCTGATGTGTGCCTTGCCACATATCTGGCAAGAGGGTACAAAGGTAATCTAGGAGTAGATCACCAGATAGCGGTCTAAATTATCCTTAGAGGAATAAGGATATGTTTCTCGGTTATGGAGGTGATAAAGAATTCGACGTAAAGAGTTACGTCGATGCAAGCTTAACACCTATCCGGATAGCTCTGAGTAGAGATACCGGATACGTATAATGGAGCAACAATTTAGAATAGCTCCAAGTAGAACAGTTATTTGAAATGGCTCCAAATGTAGCGTAGTAGTTGCATCCACAAGATGACATAGAAATTTGCGAAGTACATACGGATCTAAATGTTGCAGACCCGTTGACTAAAACCTCTCTCACAAGCATAACATGATCAAACCCAGAACTCTTTGGGTGTTAGTCACATGGGGATGTGACCTTGAGTGTTAATCACATAGCGATGTGAACTGGATTATTGACTCTAGTGCAAGTGGGAGACTGTTGGAAATATGCCCTAGAGGCAATAATAAATTGGTTATTATTATATATTTCCTTGTTCATGATAATCGTTTATTATCCATGCTAGAATTGTATTGATAGGAAACTTAGATACATGTGTGGATACATAGACAACACCATGTCCCTAGTAAGCCTCTAGTTGACTAGCTCGTTGATCAATAGATGGTTACGGTTTCCTGACCATGGACATTGGATGTCATTTATAAAGGGATCACATCATTAGAGGAATGATGTGATGGACAAGACCCAATCCTAAGCATAGCACAAGATCGTGTAGTTCGCATGCTAAAGCTTTTCTAATGTCAAGTATCATTTCCTTAGACCATGAGATTGTGCAACTCCCGGATACCGTAGGAATACTTTGGGTGTGCCAAACATCACAACGTAACTGGGTGGCTATAAAGGTGCACTACGGGTATCTCCGAAAGTGTCTGTTGGGTTGGCACGAATCGAGACTGGGATTTGTCACTCCGCGTAAACGGAGAGGTATCTCTGAGCCCACTCGGTAGGACATCATCATAATGTGCACAATGTGATCAATGAGTTGATCACGGGATGATGTGTTACGGAACGAATAAAGAGACTTGCCGGTAACGAGATTGAACAAGGTATCGGGAGAACGTCTCGGTCATGTCTGCATGGTTCCCGAACCCGTAGGGTCTACACACTTAAGGTTCGATGACGCTAGGGTTATAAGGAATAGATATACGTGGTTACCGAATGTTGTTCGGAGTCCCGGATGAGATCCCTGACGTCACGAGGAGTTCCGGAATGGTCTGGAGGTAAAGATTTATATATGGGAAGTCCTGTTTTGGTCATCGGAAAAGTTTCGGGTTTTATCGGTAACGTACCGGGACCACCGGGAGGGTCCCGGGGGTCCACCAAGTGGGGCCACAAGCCCCGGAGGGCTGCATGGCCAAGTGTGGGAGGGGACCAGCCCCAGGTGGGCTGGTGAGCCCCCCCACAAGGGCCCAAGGCGCCTAAAGGGGAGGAGGGGGCAAACCCTAAGGGCAGATGGGCCTTAGGGCCCATGCCTGGTGCGCCTCCCTCTCCCCCTCCCCTTGGCCGCCCCCTAGATGGGATCTAGGGGCTGCCACCACCCCTAGGGAGGGAACCCTAGGTGGGGGCGCAGCCCCTCCCCTTCCCCTATATATACTTGAGGTTTGGGCTGCCCAAGACACACGAGTTCCTCTCCTTCTTGGCGCAGCCCTACCCCTCTCCCTCCTCGTCTCTTGCGGTGCTTAGCGAAGCCCTGCTGGAGTACCACGCTCCTCCACCACCACCACGCCGTTGTGCTACTGCTGGATGGAGTCTTCCTCAACCTCTCCCTCTCTCCTTGCTGGATCAAGGCATGGGAGACGTCACCGGGCTGTACGTGTGTTGAACACGGAGGTGCCGTCCGTTCGGCACTAGGATCATCGGTGATTTGGATCACGACGAGTACGACTCCTTCAACCCCGTTCTCTTGAACGCTTCCGCGTAGCGATCTACAAGGGTATGTAGATGCACTCTCCTTCCCCTCGTTGCTGGTCTCTCCATAGATAGATCTTGGTGACACGTAGGAAAATGTTGAATTTCTGTTACGTTCCCCAACAATCCTTTCTAGAGAAGGAGTTTCTCTTGAAAAAAGTGAGTGGGACAAAAGTAGAACTTGATGATGTAATTGTACCTTCTTCCTTATTGGAAAGTAGTTCATCACAGAAATTAGTTCCAGTGATTCCTACACTAATTAGTGAGGAAGCTAATGATGATGATCATGAAACTTCTGATCAAGTTACTACCGAACCTCGTAGGTCAAGCAGAGTAAGATCCGCACCAGAGTGGTACGGTAATCCTGTTCTGGAGGTCATGTTACTTGACCATGACGAACCTACGAACTATGAGGAAGCGATGATGAGCCCAGATTCTGCGAAATGGCTTGAGGCCATGAAATCTGAGATGGGATCCATGTATGAGAACAAAGTATGGACTTTGGTTTATTTGCACGATGATCGGCAAGCAATAGAGAATAAATGGATCTTCAAGAAGAAGACTGACACTGACGGTAATGTTGCTGTCTACAAAGCTCGACTTTTTGCAAAAGGTTTTCGACAAGTTCAAGGAGTTGACTACGATGAGACCATCTCACCCGTAGCGATGCTTAAGTCTGTCCGAATCATGTTAGCAATTGCCACATTTTATGATTATGAAATTTGGCAAATGGATGTCAAAACTGCATTCCTTTATGGATATCTTAAATAAGAGTTATATATGATGCAACCAGAAGGTTTTGTCGATCATAAAGGTGCTAACAAAGTGTGCAAGCTCCAGTGATCCATTTATGGACTGGTGCAAGCTTCTCGGAGTTGGAATATACGCTTTGATAGTGTGATCAAAGCATATGGTTTTATACAGACTTTTGGAGAAGCCTGTATTTACAAGAAAGTGAGTGGGAGCTCCGTAGCATTTTTGATATTATATGTGGATGACATATTGTTGATCGGAAATGATACTGAATTTCTGAATAGCATAAAAGGATACTTGAATAAGAATTTTTCAATGAAAGACCTCGGTGAAGCTGCTTATATATTGGGCACCAAGATCTATAGAGATAGATCAAGACGCTTAATTGGACTTTCACAAAGCACATACCTTGATAAAGTTTTGAAGAAGTTCAAAATGGATCAGTCAAAGAAAGGGTTCTTGCCTGTTTTACAAGGTGTGAAGTTGAGTCAAACTCAATGCCCGACCACTGCAGAAGATAGAGAGAAGATGACAGTCATTCCCTATGCCTCAGCCATAGGTTCTACCATGTATGCAATGCCGTGTACCAGACCTGATGTGTGCCTTACTATTAGTTTAGCAGGGAGGTACCAAAGTAATCCAGGAGTGGATCACTGGACAGCGGTCAAGAACATCCTGAAATACCTGAAAAAGACTAAGGATATGTTTCTCATTTATGGAGGTGACAAAGAGCTCATCGTAAACGGTTACGTTGATGCATGCTTTGACGCTGATCCGAATGACTCTAAGTCACAAACCGGATACATATTTTTATTGAATGGTAGAGTTGTCAGTTGGTGCAGTTCTAAGCAGAGCGTCGTGGCGGGATCTACGTGTGAAGCGGAATACATAGCTGCTTCGGAAGCATCAAATGAAGGAGTCTGGATGAAGGAGTTCATATCCGATCTAGGTGTAATACCTAGTGCATCAAGTCCAATGAAAATCTTTTGTGACAATACTGGTGCAATTTCCTTGGCAAAGGAATCCAGATTTCACAAGAGAACCAAGCACATCAAGAGATGCTTCAATTCCATCCGCGATCAAGTCAAGGAGGGAGACATAGAGATTTGCAAGATACATACGGATCTGAATGTTGCAGACCCGTTGACTAAGCGTCTCTCACGAGCAAAACATGATCAACACCAAGACTCCATGGGTGTTAGAATCATTACTATATAATCTAGATTATTGACTCTAGTGCAAGTGGGAGACTAAAGGAAATATGCCCTAGAGGCAATAATAAAGTAGTTATTTATATTTCTTTATATCATGATAAATGTTTATTATTCATGCTAGAATTGTATTAATCGGAAACTTAGTACATGTGTGAATACATAGACAAACAGGGTGTCCCTAGTATGCCTCTACTTGACTAGCTCGTTAATCAAAGATGGTTAAGTTTCCTAGCCATAGAGAATGATGTGATGGACAAGACCCATCCGTTAGCTTAGTATAATGATCATTTAGTTTTTCTGCTATTGCTTTCTTCATGACTTATACATGTTCCTCAGACTATGAGATTATGCAACTCCCGAAGACCGGATGAACACCTTGTGTTCTATCAAATGTCACAACGTAACTGGGCGATTATAAAGATGCTCTACAGGTGTCTCCGATGGTGTTTGTTGAGTTGGCATAGATCAAGATTAGGATTTGTCACTCTGTGTATTGGAGAGGTGTCTCTGGGCCCTCTCGGTAATGCACATCACTATGAGTGATACGTCTCCGTCATATCTACTTTTCCAAACACTTTTGCCCTTATTTTGGACTCTAACTTGCATGATTCGAATGGAACTAACCCGGACTGACGCTGTTTTCAGCAGAATTGCCATGGTGTTATTTATGTGCAGAAAAAAAAGTTCTCGGAATGACCCGAAACTTCACGGAACATCTTTTTGGAAATAATAAAAAATCCTTGCAAAGGATGAAGACCAGGGGCCCCACACCCTAGCCACGAGGGTGGGGGCGCGCCTGCCCCCTGGGTGCTCCCCCTACCTCGTGGGCCCCCTGGAGCTCCTCTGACCTCAACTCCAACTCTATATATTTGCTTTCGGGGAGTAAAAAATAAAGGAGAAGGATTCATCGCGTTTTACGATACGGAGCCGCCGCCAAGCCCTAAAACCTCTCGGGAGGGCTGATCTGGAGTCCGTTCGGGCCTCCGGAGAGGGGAATCCATCGCCATCGTCATCATCAACCATCCTCCATCACCAATTTCATGATGCTCACCGCCGTACATGAGTAATTTCATCATAGGCTTGCTGGACAGTGATGGGTTGGATGAGATTTATCATGTAATCGAGTTAGTTTTGTTAGGGTTTGATCCCTAGTATCCACTATGTTCTGAGATTGATGTTGCTATGACTTTGCTATGCTTAATGCTTGTCACTAGGGTCCGAGTGCCATGATTTCAGATCTGAACCTATTATGTTTTCATCAATATGTGAGAGTTCTTGATCCTATCTTGCAAGTCTATAGTCACTTACTATGTGTTATGATCCGGCAACCCCGAAGTGACAATAATCGGGACCACTCCCGGTGATGACCGTAGTTTGAGGAGTTCATGTATTCACTATGTGTTAATGCTTTGGTCTGGTACTTTATTAAAAGGAGGCCTTAATATGACTATATGTGAGAGGTCTAGGACCCTGCTGCCTCGGGAGGGTAGGACAAAAGATGTCATGCAAGTTCTTTTCCATAAGCACATATGACTATATTCAGAATACATGCCTACATTACATTGATGAATTGGAGCTAGTTCTTTGCACCCTAGGTTATGACTGTTCATAACCCACAAGTATAGGGGATCGCAACAGTTTCGATAAGTAAGAGCGTCGAACCCAACGAGGAGCTAAAGGTAGAACAAATATTCCCTCAAGTTCTATCGACCACCGATACAACTCTACGCACGCTTGACGTTCGCTTTACCTAGAACAAGTATGAAGCTAGAAGTACTTTGTAGGTGTTGTTGGATAGGTTTGCAAGATAATAAAGAGCATGTAAATAAAAGGTAGGGGCTGTTTAGATTAAGAAACAATAAAGTAAATATAGCGAGTGTGGAAAAGTGATGGTAGGAGTTGCGAAATTGCCCCTAAGCAATTGACTACTTTACTAGACCGATAGCAAGTATTATGTGGGAGAGGCCACTGCTAGCATGTCATCCCTGACTTGGAATTCTATGCACTTATGATTGGAACTATTAGCAAGCATCCGCAACTACTAATGTTCATTAATGTAAAACCCAACCATAGCATTAAGGTAAATTGGTCCCCCTTCAATCCTGTATGCATCAATTTCTATGCTAGGTTGAAGCTTCTGTCACTCTTGCCCTCCAATACATAGTCCTATCAACATACAACTAACCCTAGGGTGTGATCCACGCGCGCAATCATATGATGGGCACCAAAGGACAGCAACATAACCACAAGCAAATTAAATCAATCATAGCAATTCATCAACCACCGATAGGACAACGAAAATCTACTCAGACATCATAGGATGGCAACACATCATTGGATAATAATATCAAGTAGAGGGTATAGCAGGTTTCGGGAGAGTGGACCGCTATAGATAGAGGGGGGAAGGTGATGGAGATGTTGGTGAAGATGGCAGAGGTGTTGGTGTAGATCGCGGTGATGATGATGGCCCCCGATGGCACTCCGGTGCCACCGGAAGCAAGGGGGAGAGAGCCCCCTCCTCCTTCTTCCTTGACCTCCTCCCTAGATGGGAGAAGGGTTTCCCCTCGGGTCCATGGCCTCCATGGTACGGGGGGGGGGGGGGGGGGGGGAGAGCCCCTCGGAGATTGGATCTGTCTCTCTGTCTCTCTCTGTTTCTGCGTTCTCAGATTCTTCCCTTTCACCGTTTCTTATATTCCCGGAGATCCGTAACTCCGATTGGGCTGAAATTTTGACACAATCTCTATCCGGAAATTAGCTTTCTTGTGGCGAAAGAAGGGAATCAACCGCCTTACGGGTGGCCCACGAGGGTCAGGGGCGTGCCTGGGGGGGGGCAGGTGCGCCCTCCTACCTCGTGGCCACCTTGGGCACCGTCTCGCGTGGATTTTTCTTCCCAAAAATCATATATATTCCAAAAAAAATCTCCGTCAATTTTTATTCCGTTTGGACTCCGTTTGATATGGATATTCTGCGAAACAAAAAACATGCAACAAACAAGAACTGGCACTGGGCACTGGATCAATATGTTAGTCCCAAAAATAGTATAAAAAGTTGCCAAAAGTATATGAAAGTTGTAGAATATTGGCATGGAACAATCAAAAATTATAGATACGACGGAGACGTATCAGCATCCCCAAGCTTAATTACTGCTCGTTCTCGAGTAGCTAAATGATAAAAAAGATAATTTTTGAAGTGGAATGCTACCTAGCATAATCTTGATCATATGTCTAATCATGGCATGAATATTAAGACACGAGTGATTCAAAGCAATAGTCTATCATTTGACATAAAAACAATAATACTTCAAGCCTACTAATAAAGCAATCATGTCTTTTCAAAATAACAAGGCCAAAGAAAGTTATCCCTACAAAATCATATAGTCTGGCTATGCTCCATCTTCTTCACACAAAATACTCACATCATGCACAACCCCGATGACAAGCCAAGCAATTGTTTCATACTTTTTAATGCGCTTCAGCATTTTCAACCTTCACGCAATACATGAGCGTGAGCCATGGACATAGCACTATAGGTGGAATAGAGTGGTGGTTGTGGAGAAGACAAAAAGGAGAAGATAGTCTAACATCAACTAGGCGTATCAACGGGCTATGGAGATGCCCATCAATAGATATCAATGTGAGTGAGTAGGGATTGCCATGCAATGGATGCACTAGAGCTATAAGTATATGAAAGCTCAAACTGAAACTAAGTGGGTGTGCATTCAACTTGCTTGCTCATGAAGACCTAGGGCATTTGAGGAAGCCCATCGTTGGAATATACAAGCCAAGTTATAATGAAAATTCCCACTAGTATATGAAAGTGATAACTCAAGAGACTCTCTATATGAAGAACATGATGCTACTTTGAAGCACAAGTGTGGAAAAAGGATAGTAACATTGCCCCTTCTCTCTTTTTCTCTCATTTTTTTATTTTTTCTTTTCTTTTTTTCTTTTTTTGGGCCTTCTCCTTTTTTGGCCTTTCTCTTTTTTTATTTTTTTATTTTTTCGCCCGGAGTCTCATCCCGACTTGTGGGGGAATCATGGTCTCCATCATCCTTTCCTCACTGGGGCAATGCTCTAAGATCATCACACTTTTATTTACTTACAACTCAATATTACAACTCGATATCTAGAACAAAGATAGGACTCTATGAATGCCTCCGGCGGTGTACCGGGATGTGCAATGATCTAGCGTAGCAATCACATAAAAAAATGGACAAGCCATGAAAACATCATGCTAGCTATCTTACGATCATGCAAAGCAATATGACAATGAATGCTCAAGTCATGTACATGATGATGATGATGATGAAAGTTGCATGGCAATATACTCAGAATGGCTATGGAAATGCCATAATAGGTAGGTATGGTGGCTATTTTGAGGAAGGTATACGGTGGGTTTATGGTACCGGCGAAAGTTGTGCGATACTAGAGAGGCTAGCAATGGTGGAAGGGTGAGAGTGCGTATAATCCATGGACTCAACATTAGTCATAAAGAACTCACATACTTATTGCAAAAGTCTATTAGCCCTCGAAGCAAAGTACTACTACGCATGCCCCTAGGGGGATAGATTGGTAGGAAAAGACCATCGCTCATCCCCGACCGCCACTCATAAGAAAGACAATCAATAAATACCTCATGCTCCAACTTCGTTACATAATGGTTCACCATACGTGCATGCTACGGGAATCACAAACCTCAACACAAGTATTTCTACAATCCACAACTACCCACTAGCATGACTCTAATATTACCATCTTTATATCGCAAAACTATTGCAAGGAATCAAACATATCATATTCAGTGATCTACAAGTTTTATGTAGGATTTTATGACTAACCATGTGAATGACCAATTCCTGTCATCTCTCTAAATAGATATAAGTGAAGCAAGAGAGTTTAATTCTTTCTACAAAATATATGCCCACGCTCTAACAAATATAAGTGAAGCAAAAGATCATTCTACAAATGGCGGTTTTCTATGTAAAGAGAAACAGGCAATCCAGACTTCAAATGATATAAGCGAAGCACATGAAGCATTCTATAAAGCCATACTCAAAAGATATAAGTGAAGTGCAAAGAGCATTCTATAAATAAACCAAGGACCATATCATACCAGCATGGTACATAAAAGAAAAATGAAAACTAAATGCAAAAGATGCTCCAAGATCTGCACATATCACATGAATGAAACGAATCCGAAAACATACCGATACTTGTTGAAGAAAGAGGGGATGCCTTCTGGGGCATCCCCAAGCTTAGACGCCTGAGTCTCCTTGAATATTTACTTGGGGTGCCTCAGGCATCCCCAAGCTTGAGCTCTTGCCTCTCTTCCTTCTTCTCACATTGAGACTTTCTCGATCATCGAACACTTCATCCACACAAAACTTCAACAGAAAACTCGGTAAGATCCGTTAGTATAATAAAGCGAATCACTACTCTAAGTACTGTTGCAAACAATTCATATTTTGTTTTTGCATTGTGTCTACTGTAATATAACTTTTTCATGGCTTAATCCACTAATATAAATTGATAGTTTCATCAAAACAAGCAAACTATGCATCAAAAACAGAATCTGTCTAAAACAGAACAGTCTGTAATAATCTGAACATTCACCATACTTCTGATACTTGAAAAATTCTACACAAATTAGGAAAAATAAACAATTTGTGTAGGAAGACAGTGCAAAAAGAATCAGAACCATTTGACGTTCCAGCTAAAAATGTAAAATCGTGCACTACAGCCAAAGTTTCTGTCCTGCACCGTACAAACCATCAAGCAAATCTAAACATCCTAAAGGCAAATCTTGGCACATTATTTTTATAATACAATGGAATTGTACAAGGGGATAATTATTTTTGTTGAAATTTTTCTGTAATCAAGATTCACAAAGTTACCGTGAGCATGAACAAAGTCCAAGGCTAGCTCCCACTTCAACAATGCTTGTCTCTCTCACTTTCACTTTCCTTTTTGAAATTTTTTTGGGTTCCCCTCTTTATTTTTGTTGTTTTTAAACTATACGAAAGCACTCAACAGAAATAAATGACTCCCTAAAACTTCTGGGTTGTCTCCCTGGCAGCGCTTTCTTTAAAGCCATTAAGCTAGGCATATAGTGCTCAAGTAATGAATCCACCCGGATCCCAAGGTATATCAAAGCCAATTTTAATTAACAATGATTTATAATTTAGTAGTGAGCACAAAGTAACATATATCATGCAATAACGAAGTCTAACTCTCTATGCATCGGCATGTCATAAAAGAACAATTCATGCACACAAAGTAAAGGCCAATGCATAGTATAAACAGTTTGTTGCAATTTTATCATATTGGAAACATAGAGAGGTGGAGATATAGTTCCTCTCTCATAATAATTGCAAGTAGGAGCAGCAAGCACATGCATATTATATTCATCAAAATCATCATGTGCAACGGTAAAAGGCAACCCATTAATATAATCTTTAATAAGTTCAAACTTCTCCGATATAGTGTAGTTTGGAGAATTCAAAAAGATAATAGGACTATCATGTGTGGGTGCAATAGAAAAAATTTCATGTTTAACATAAGGAACTATAGCAAGTTCATCTCCATAAGCGTAATTCATATTGGCATCTTGGCCATAAGTATAGCAAGCACCATCAAAAAGGGATATTTCAAAAGAATCAAGGGGATCATAACAATCATCATAGCAATCATCCTCCGGTAAGCACGAAGGGAAATTAAACAATGTATGAGTTGGAGGGTTACTCTCATTAGAAGGTGGGCACGGGTAGCTAATCCGCTCTTCCTCCTTTTGTTCTTCGCTCTCCTCATCATCTTTTTCATCCTATGAGATCACAGTTTCATCAATTTCTTCTTCCATAGATTCCTGCAAAATATTAGTCTCTTCTTGGACAGCGGAGTAGTACTCAATATATGGTTCAACATAGGCATTAGAAGCATAATTATCATAGCAATATTTAAATATGGCAAAAATTTCAGATTTGTAAAGAGTAGCATCATACTTTTCAATCAAAGAAGCAATTTCGTAAGCACCCTTAAAAGCAACAAATTCTTCAATTTGTTGAACATCATAGTAACTATAAACACCCTTAGCATAAGAGGATACGATTCCATTATCACTAAACAAACATTGGTAGGGAAGGTGTTTCTTAGGGTCTTCAGAACAACAAGTATAATCATATATTTCACATAAATTCCAAGCATAGCATTGCAAATGATGAATTTGATCCGGTAAAGTTTTCCCTTTTTTAGATATTCGGTGTCGCACAAAACAAGCATGCTCATCTAAAGATTTGCCCTCAACTAAGCTAGTTGGGGTTTCAGCACGAGCACATAGGGATCGAAGATGATCCAAGTAATAAGCTTCACCAGTGTGATAGATTTTGAGTGGTTCTTCAACCATTGCTTTAGTAGGTACAACTAATTTTTTTGGTATTTTGCATTTCCTACCCATAACTAAAGATAGAAAACAACTAAGAACGGAAAATGAAAATAGTTTAGTGGTAAAGCAAACAAGCACACACGAGAATATTCACCCCACGCTATTGCTCCCCGGCAACGGCGCCAGAAAAAGGTCTTGATAACCCACAAGTATAGGGGATCACAACAGTTTTCGATAAGTAAGAGTGTCGAACCCAACGAGGATCTAAAGGTAGAACAAATATTCCCTCAAGTTCTATCGACCACCGATACAACTCTACGCACGCTTGACGTTCGCTTTACCTAGAACAAGTACGAAGCTAGAAGTACTTTGTAGGTGTTGTTGGATAGTTTTGCAAGATAATAAAGAGCAAGTAAATAAAAGGCAGGGGCTGTTTAGATTAAGAAACAATAAAGTAAATATAGCGAGTGTGGAAAAGTGATGGTAGGAGTTGCGAAATTGCCCCTAAGCAATTGACTACTTTACTAGACCGATAGCAAGTATTATGTGGGAGAGGTCACTGCTAGCATGTCATCCCTGACTTGGAATTCTATGCACTTATGATTGGAACTATTAGAAAGCATCCGCAACTACTAATGTTCATTAAGGTAAAACCCAACCATAGCATTAAGGTAAATTGGTCCCCCTTCAATCCCGTATGCATCAATTTCTATGCTAGGTTGAAGGTTCTGTCACTCTTGCCCTCCAATACATAGTCCTATCAACATACAACTAACCCTAGGGTGTGATCCACGCGTGCAATCATATGATGGGCACCAAAGGACAACAACATAACCACAAGCAAATTAAATCAATCATAGAAATTCATTAACCACCGATAGGACAACAAAAATCTACTCAGACATCATAGGATGGGAACACATCATTGGATAATAATATGAAGCATGAAGCACCATGTTCAAGTAGAGGGTACAACGGGTTGTGGGAGAGTGTACCGCTGTAGATAGAGGGGATAAGGTGATGGAGATGTTGGTGAAGATGGTGGAGGTGTTGGTGTAGATCGCGGTGATGATGATGGCCCCCGGTGGCACTCCGGTGCCACCGGAAGCAAGGGGGAGAGAGCCCCCCTCCTCCTTCTTCTTCCTTGACCTCCTCCCTAGATGGGAGAAGGGTTTCCCCTCTGGTCCATGGCCTCCATGGCACGGGAGGGGTGAGAGCCCCTCGGAGATTGGATCTGTCTCTCTGTCTCTCTCTGTTTCTGCGTTCTCAGATTCCTCCCTTTCACCATTTCTTATATTCCCGGAGATCCGTAACTCCGATTGGGCTGAAATTTTGACACGATCTCTATCCGGAAATTAGATTTCTTGCGGCGAAAGAAGGGCATCAACCGCCTTATGGGTGGCCCACGAGGGTCAGGGGCGCGCCTGGGGGGGGGGGTAGGCGCACCCTCCTACCTCGTGGCCACCTCGGGCACCGTCTCGCGTGGATTTTTCTTCCCGAAAATCATATATATTCCAAAAAAATCTCCATCAATTTTTATTCCGTTTGGACTCCGTTTGATATGGATATTCTGCGAAACAAAAAACATGCAACAAACAGGAACTGGCACTGGGCACTGGATCAATATGTTAGTCCCAAAAATAGTATAAAAAGTTGCCAAAAGTATATGAAAGTTGTAGAATATTGGCATGGAACAATAAAAAATTATAGATACGACGTAGACGTATCAACCGTTACATGATGAACCACATCCGGCATAATTCTCTATCACCGATCCGTTGCCTACGAGCTTTCCATATACTGTTCTCCGCTTATTTACTTTTCCATTGCTATTGCTATCATCACTACAAAATACCAAAAACACTACTTTTGCTACCATTACCTTTTGCTATCGTTACCACTACTATCATATTACTTTGCTACTAAATACTTTGCTGCAGATATTAAGTTTCTAGGTGTGGTTGAATTGACAACTTAGCTGCTAATACTTGAGAATATTCTTTGGCTCCCCTTGTGTCGAATCAATAAATTTGGGTTGAATACTCTACCCTCGAAAACTGTTGCGATCCCCTATAATTGTGGGTTATCAATGAGCCTTGCAAGCAATGGTCTAATGAGTTAGCCATGGGATGATGCATTACGGAACGAGTAAAGAGACTTGCCGGTAACGAGATTGAACTAGGTATGATGATACCGACGATCGAATCTCGGGCAAGTAACATACCGGTGACAAAGGGAACAACGTATGTTGTTATGCAGTTTGACCGATAAAGATCTTCATAGAATATGTAGGATCCAATATGAGCATCTAGGTTCTGCAATTGGTTATTGACCGGAGATGTGTCTCGGTCATGTCTACATAGTTCTCGAACCCGTAGGGTCCGCATGCTTAACGTTCGATGACGATTTGTATTATGAGTTTCATGTTTTGATGTACCGAAGTTTGTTCGAAGTCCCGGATGAGGTTACGGGCATGACAAGGAGTCTTGAAATGGTCGAGACATAAAGATTCATATATTGAAAGGCTACATTCGGACACCGGAATGGTTCAGGTCATTTCGAATAAATTTCGGAGTACCGGGGGTTGCCGAACCCCCCTCCCTCCCGGGAAGTTATTGGGCCTCATGGGCCTAGTGGTGGAAGAGAGGAGGCCGGCCAAGGAATGGCGCGCCCCCCTAGCCCAAACCTAATTGGACTAGGGTTGGGGGGGGGCGCCCCCCCTTTCCTTCTCTCTTCCTCCTCCTTCCCTCCTTCTCCTATTAGGAATAGGAAAGAGGAGGGGAATCCTACTTGGATTGGGGAGTCCTAGTAGGATTCCCCACACCTGGCGCGCCCCCTTGGGCCGGCCACCTCTTCCCTCCCCTCCTTTATATACGTGGCCAGGGGCCACCCCATAGACATACAAGTTGATCTTTTAGCCGTGTGCGGTGCCCCCCTCCACAGTTACACACCTAGGTCATATCATTGTAGCGCTAACTTTATCATAACCATCACCACGCCGTCGTGCTGACGGAACTCTCCCTCGGCCTCAACTAGATCAAGAGTTTGAGGGACGTCATCGAGCTGAACGTGTGTTGATCGCGGAGGTGTCGTGCGTTCGGTACTTGGATTGGTTGGATCGCGAAGACGTTCGACTACATCAACCGCGTTACTAAACGCTTCCGCTTTTGGTCTATGAGGGTATGTAGACACACTCTCCCCTCTCGTTGCTATGCATCTCCTAGATAGACCTTGCATGATCGTACGTAATTTTTTTGAAATATTACGTTCCCCAACATGTACATCCCACACGGTGAATCCCAGAAAACATTTCCATAGGTATGTATATCACACACAGTCAATCCAAGGAATATGTTTCTGTTCTGATGTACATCCTACACAGTCAATCCAGGGAAAACGTTTCCGTTCTTATGTACATCCCACACAGTCAATCCAGGGAAAACTTTTCCGTTTGTATGTACATCCCACACAGTTTTATGTGTAGGCTCGTGTGTGAAATGTGTAACTATTACACACGCTCTACCTTGGTTAATTGTTTGCTTTTATCAACCACATCACACACGATTTAATGAAGAAAACTGTGTGGCATTGGGCTATCCATCACAAGCGCTTTTACTGCTAGAACCGTTTGCAAAGGTCCATGACACATTTAGTAGGTTTATTAGCTTACAATTAATAATTCCAGTATTACGCAAATTCACATTTCATATCGAACAACTGTTTGCCAATTTTATATCAGGCACATAAATATATTATAACATCACAGTACAACATATAGCTAGTTCAACTTCATAAAAACAATATATTCATTTCCCTAATCGAGACCATCCAGACTCATCTTATCCACCTTTGCTTTCAGTTCAGTAAGAACCTATTTTGCACTGGCCAACTGGGAAAGTGCATCCTCCTTCGCCAACACCATATTAGCAAAGTCTGATTTCAAAAATCTGAGCTCATTCTCCACCTTCCTCTTTTTATCCCGCATCTTCAAATATTCTTCAGTGTTGACAACACTTTCTCTAAGCCTACTTCTGTTCTCTTCCTCATACATGCTCCAGAGCATCGCTAGGCACATCTTCAAAGACTGTGGCCACTCTTGATCAACCCACTCCAAGTAAGAACACTTATGTTCATCCTATAATATTTAAAACTAGATTAGTAACAATTGTAGGGGAAATGGGTTTATAGCAACATAGAAAATCATCAATGCTTATTTTGAAAAACTAAAGAAACATGCTAATTATGACATATCTTCTCAAAAAGATCAATGTGCAAATGAATTAATTGCTACTGAGACAACAACCAAATTCTAGAACATCAGAAGCTATAATTAACTACAACAACGATACAAGTTCTTACTCATGTACAATAAATAACAAATTGAACATTTTATGAGGAAGGTAAATATAACTACAACAGCATAGCGACAGTGTTTGGATGATAGCAACTTGATACTAACAGGTGTGTACATGCACAAATTTAGTAACATAGAACTAATAGCACTAAGACCGTCCACTATGTATGCCGAAACTGTTGTAAAGACAACTGTTGCTACATCTCGCACCGGTGCCCTGCACTGGCGAGCCGATGGAGCGGAAAAAAATTAGGGACCCGGACTCCGAAGCACCTAGTTGCTCCAATGCCCAGTTCCTTTGTGCCATAAAGATTTAGTATTTTATTGCTTGGCTGCTCGGATGTGTGGACCAAAGTTGGCTGCACAAATTGCTGAAGCGGTGCCAAATAATTTTCTAATGGCACCGCTGATGAGATGGCAACAATTTTAGATACTAGGTACAAACTCTGACACTGTCTTTGGATGCATTTGGTTGAAGGTGTGGTATGAATGGGCTGGGACCGTGACAGTGTCTGAATCACATCTAACAAATGATTTGTAACAACGAAAGAGGGTCTATCCTTCTTTGCACATGCCAAGAACTTCCCCCCACTGTCCACAGATTCAAACGCATCTAGCTTCACACATGGAGATTGATGGTGACAATGAGCAGATAGATCTTGAGCCACCCCACTCCATTCGTTGCCACTGATGGTCCTAGGGAGCTACAAGAGGAAGAAATGACTCATATCGACCGCCGGGTAAAAATCCTTCATTCCAAGTCATAGCCTGAGAGAGAGAAGAGAGGCATACCCGGGTGGTGAAGGAGTCGTCACCGGAGGAGGAACCGCTGGAGAGATCTTTGAAGAAGACCATGGCGACCCCGACGGTAGGATGCGAGACGGCGAGAGCGAGGAAGAGGCTATAGCTTAGGAAGGAAGGAAGGAAGGAGGAAACATGGGAAATGTGACTTGTGGTCGGGGAGAAAAGGGAGTGGGGAAGGGGAGGGGGCGGGGGTAGATATTTTGGCGGTAGGCCAAAATTTTGGAAATGTGGAGGGAAACTTCTTTGAACGGTTGTGTGCATCACAAATGATTCTTATACTTTACGCGCATGGGATGAGTTTGATAATTCTAATTTTGGCGGAAATTTCCCCGGGTATGTCATTGCATAATTTAACATCGCTTGCTGATTTGGGCACACAAAAGAGCGTACAGCAGATAGACCACACTTACTGAATCGAGCAATTTTAGTAATTAAACAGAGCTAGTTGACCTAAACATTGCTCTAACAAAAGAAAAACATTAAAAACAAAGCCTAACTATGCATAATTTTAACAAATCCGCCACCGCGCCGGCCTATGCATCGCCGGTGTGAGACAAGACGTCGATGACTTCTCCTGGCGACATGCCGCTGTTGGTGGACTCCGCGTCCCCCCTGCTGAAGTTGACCGCGTCCTCGTCCTCGTCCTCGCCGCCGCCCTCAAGGTTGTAGTACTCGTAGTAGTGGCTGCGCTAGAGCTCGGGTTGGTACTCCACCGCCGATTCCTTGACGGACAGACTCTTCTCTACGTCGACATCGGCCATGCGCAACTCCTTCTCCCGGCGCTCCTCGATCTCCGCCGCCTCCTGTATCTCCAGCTCCCGCTCGGCGACCTCATGAGGAAGCAGGTGCTCCATGGCCACCGCCGCCTTTTCAGACGTGGGTTGCATTTTGGAGTCCGAGGTGGCCTAGAATATCTTGGCATGTGCATCCTCGATCTTGGCGTGGATGGCCTCGACCCGGGACAGGGCGACATCGGCAGCATGGACGGCAGCTCGAGCACTCTCGACGTTTGCAGCCGTCGTCACAGCAACAGCTGCAGCCGTCTCGGCTGCTGCCTGCCGTAGACACCCTCTCGACGGAAGCGACCTCGCTCAATGCGGATGCGGCGGCACTCTCGGCGTAGGCGACCATGCTCTCGGCGCAGGCGGCGGTGCTCGGGGGGATGCGGCCATCGTATGGGCCTTCACAAAGCGTTTCCACGGCGTCATCTTTGCAAGAAGGGGGTGCCGGAATGGGGATCGGGATTCGTGGATTCGGGGGTTGCCGGCTCTGGAGCAGACGAGCCGGCGAAGCTTAAGGAGGGAGACTTAAATAGACCCAGATATTTTCATCGCAAACGATCCCTAGAAAACAACTGTGTGTGATGTTGTAGATATATTTTATTAGCTGTGAAAGACGAATTTGGAGTAAAGTGGCAACGGATGGTGTTTTAAATGAACGAGAAATTTTGTAGTATTAATACAACTATCATGTCAAATTTTGGAAAATTCAGGGGTCATTTGAACTTTTAAGACATTTAAGTGATTTTCTAGCCATTTAATGACCGTAATTGAATTGAACTACATGTACATGCAACAGCTAACCATCATGGTTTGAAAAGTCATATTTTGTGTACTTGTGTGCGATTTAATTCCATGTGCATTAAATTGGAAGGATTTTTCAAACATATTGGTCTAACGGCTATGCCACAATTAAGCAAGGAGTGCCATGGCATTTAAATTCCAAAAAATTAAAAAATATCAGAAATACATGAAACCTTGGTTGATGTAATGTCATGCCACCAAGATGATGTGGTAAAAAACTTGGCATGTGTGATGAAAGTTTGGACACACACCCCTCACAAACCGGAGCAACTCACTAGAAGGCTCGTGGTTCTGAGAGGGAACAATGCATGTTTGATGATGAACGGGAGATAGTTTCCTCTTACAGCCTTCAAATTTTTTCTACGTGTAACGTGCACTAATACAACTGTCATGTGAAAATTTGGAAAATTTCAGGGGTCATTTGAGCTTTTGAAGACATTTAAGTAATTTTCTAGCCATTTAATGACCGTAATTCAAATTTGAACTACATCTATATGCATCGGTTAACCATAACGGTTTGAAAAATCATATTTGTGTACTTGTGTGCAAGTTAATTCCATGTGCAGTAAATTAGAAGGAATTTCCAAACATATTTGTCTCACGACATGGACACATGCATATGTATGCATGGAGTGCCATGGCATTTAAAATCCGAAAAATTAAAAAAATATCAGAAACACATGGAACCTTGGTTGATGTAATGTCATGCCACCAAGATGATGTGGTAAAAAATTTGGCATGTGTGACGAAAGTTTGGACACACACCCCTCACAAATCGGAGCAACTCACTAGAAGGCTCGTGGTTTCGAGAGGGAACAATGCATGTTTGATGACGAACAGAAGATAGCTTCCTCTTACAGCCTTCAAATTTTTTCTACGTGTAACATGCACTAATATAACTGTCATGTGAAAATTTGGAAAAATTCAGGGGTCATTTAACCTTTTGAAGACATTTAAGTGATTTTCTAGCCATTTAATGACCGTAATTCAAATTTGAACTACATCTACATGCAGCGGCTAACCGTAACGGTTTGAAAAAAAAATCATATTTGTGTACTTATGTGCGAGTTAATTCCATGTGCAGTAAATTAGAAGGAATTTTCAAACATATTTGTCTGACGACATGGACACATGCATATGTATGCATGGAGTGCCATGGCATTTGAATTCCAAAAAATTAAAAAAAATCAGAAACAAATGAAACCTTGGTTGATGTAATGTCATGCCACCAAGATGATGTGGTAAAAAATTGTCATGTTTGACAAAAGTTTGAACACACACCCCTCACAAACCGGAGCAACTCACTAGAAGGCTCGTGGTTCCGAGAGGGAACAATGCATGTTTGATGACGAACGGGAGATAGCTTCCTCTGATGGCCTTCAATTTTTTTTCTATGTTTAACATGTAGTACTACAACTATAATGTGAAAATTTGGAAAATTCTAGGGGTCATTTGACCTTTTAAATACATTTAAGTGATTTTCTAGCCATTTAATGACCGTAATTCAAATTTGAACTACATCTACATGCAATACCTAACCATAACGGTTTGAAAAATCATATTTGTGTACTTGTGTGCGAGTTAATTCCATGTGCAGTAAATTAGAAAGAATTTTGAAACATAGTGGTCTCACCACATGGACACATGCATATGTATGCATGGAGTGCCATGGCATTTTAATTCCAAAAAATTTAAAAATGATCAGAAAACATGAAACCTTGCTTGATGTAATGTCATGCCACCAAGATGATGTGGTAAAAATTGGCATGTTTGACGAAAGTTTGGACACACACCCCTCACAAATCGGAGCAAGTCACTAGAAGGCTCGTGGTTCCGAGAGGGAACAATGCATGTTTGACGACGAAGGGGAGATAGCTTCCTCTTACGGCCTTTCTAATTTTTTCTACGTTTAACATGCACTAATACAACTATATTGTGAAAAATTGGAAAATTCTAGCGGTCATTTGACCTTTTAAAGACATTTAATTGATTTTCTAGCGATTTAATGATTGTAATCCAAATTTGAACTACATCTACATGCAACGGCTAACATAACGGTTTGAAAAATCATATTTTTGTGTACTTGTGTGCGAGTTAAAATATCATCAGACGATGTAAATATCTGCTGTTCAAAAAAGAAAATATAAAGATCTGGAAAGACAACCGGCCCCCACACGATTGGCACTCTATCTCGCGGCTCGAGGTTTGATAGGTGAGTGGCGGGGATCATTAATCAGACACGGTTTTATATTGGAAACCTTCAGCTATTATGTTCACACACGGATTTTGCTGCGGGAATCGTGTGTAATTCAAACTATAGTACTCGTAAATTCCGGCGACCGGCGTGTGTATTGTTCCCGTCGATCTAGATTCCGGCCACCAATCAATACTACCTTGCTCACGTCGTCCCACCTGCATTCTCATCTACATCCTCCCCTCGCTCGCCCTCTCTCTCTTTCTCTCAAATCTCTGCCATGGTGCCGCCGATCTGCCCACACACCGACGAGGAGTCACCGCTCCACGAGGACACTCACTCGAATAGCTGCGACGAGGACCCCTACGCGCCGCCGGACGAGGTTGCGCCGGACCCCCCAACTTTGGATTGGTTTTGGGGCCAGTACAATCTTTGTCTGTGGAAGTCCCTGCCGCCGGCTAAGGAAGCTAGGAAAGTGGCGTTCAAGAAGGAGATGGTGGAGGAGGAAGCCAGGTACCAGGCGGCCTGTGAAGCCCGTGATGCTGCTTGCAAAAAGGAGGCGACCGAGCTTTGGGGGCGGGCGTCGTCATGCGGAGGAGGTGTACGAAGACGGGTACCTCGCGAGGAAGGTCAAAGGCGCTGGGCGCCTCGTCGCTGCGTGGAGGTGGGCTGACAATCTCCAGCGTGCCACCGACGAGGAGCTCTGGCGGGCACCCAACAAAATGGCAATATCGTTCGCGCGCGTCTGCCAACCAGGGGCAGAGCGGTACGTCAAGCATTGCGAGGCGGAGGAAGCAGAGTACTGCCTCTGCACTAGGAAGACGCCGCACACCAGGGAGCTGCTGGCGAGGGGCTGCCAGAATACTGGCCCTAGGAGGGATTACTAGTTTTAGTATTGTTCATTTTCGATTTTATGCATTGTACCTACTAGTTAAGTATCATCACGTATATGTGATGATATTATATATATATATATATTCTGTGATGAACTAATGAACTATTAATATATATATTATGAATTCCATTTTCTATCTGTTTTTGTATACTAATTTGAATCTAGATGTTATCATCCACATATACAGAATGAAAAGTATATATACACACATTGAAACAGAACATATAAGAACGGAAAACAGAGTACACACATTGAAACAGAGGAATAAACAGAGCAATACTATGATTGGTTTGAATACATAGCTATCCACGTCAAAATGACTCAACAAAATAAAACGCGTCCATGAGACCATGACTAGCAACCCTTGCCTACGGTAGCTCTTGGCTCTGCCTGAACTCGTGTACGCGTTCGTCCAAGTGGTCGACACGCTTGCGGTACATCTGGAGCGCGATCTCGAGCTCCAAGTTGGCTATTTCATCAGAGATCACCAGCTCGAGGATGCGACAGCCATGTTCCTCTACTGCGCCCAGGTGGACACTTGGGCCAAGGAGGTGGTCGAGCCTACCAACCAGCGCGTTGGCATTGAGCGGGCCGTGGACAAGGCGAACAGCGCGACCCATGCGAACAGTGCGACGGGTGTCCGGTGCAAGTACAGCGCGGCCGGCCTCTGGTGCAAGTATGGTGCAGAGGGCCTCTGCCCACTCCTGGCGAGGAATGGGGGTACTGACGGGACGTGTACCTAGCTGCGACGCCGTGTCGACAGTAGGCAAGCGCCGATGGATCCGCTCTTGCTGTGCGGCGCGCCGCGCCTCTCGATCTACGGCACTCCAACGGTCTCATCATGCTGCGAGCTGCAGCCTATCGACGCAGACGCGCCTAGCTTGCTCTGCGGTGCGCCATCGATCATGTTGTGCGGCGAGCTGCAGCCTGTCGGCACTGACATGCCTATCTTGATCCGCGGCGCTCAAGCGCCATGCGCCAAAGGTTTGCTCAACCTTGGCGATGACGCGCATCACTGCGTCGTCCATCGCGTTGTCGGGGAGCGCCTCAGCCTCGACGGGCCGTTGTGCCTGCTTGTTTTCCTCGTCGACGAGGTTGATGGCAGAGGTGGCTCTTTGGTGGGTTGGCATGCTTGGAAAAGGTGGATGTGCTACAGGCTGCGCTTGTCGCCTCCGTGCGTCGCGCGCCGCCTAGGTTTATGCGCAATATCGCTGGGCGGCGGGAAACAGGTGAAGAAACGGCGGGAAACAAGTGAGGAAATGGCAGGAAACGGTGACGTGTTCATAAAACGCCATCAAACTAATGGAAACTTAGCATAGAAGGAACATTGAGCTAGCACAAGAAGTAGATGATGATCAGATGAACACGAACCACACTAGGGAACCCGTCAGTGATGAATTCATCAATCGCAAACGGTTGAATACTAGCAAGCGTTTGCCCACAACACACACGGCTTATTCCATCACAAACAGGTCAGATGGATCAACTGTATGCCACGTATCGCACATTGTCAAAAAGTAATGCGGTAGACCTTCTTTAACATGTGTTAAAAAATAATAAAATAAAAAACAAGGACCTCGAGGTTAAATTAACTCATGGGATGGGTCGTATCAGTCATTTAATTTGACAAATACGACCCATCCTATTAGTTAATTTAACATCAACACAACTTCCCATCCAATCACCTATCTGATGGCTGCTCCAGCCTGAGCACACTTAACTTGAGAGTTCTCTTACATGAGCTACTGGTGGAACAACTAGTCCTTGCTGATATAGGATGCCCCTTCGCATCCTTATGGCGTATCCGGATGACCGCCCGTCCCCCAATGGCCAATAGATGTTGTGTAGAGAGAGCATATCACATATGACCTATTAGCAGCAATCATTAGGGATGGCACCCGCAGGGTTTGGGTACGGGTAGAGCCACCCCATACCCTTACCCGTCGCCCCAAATCTTGCCCATCACCCGTGCCCATACCCGTTGACGGGTACAACTTTTTCCCATACCCATCACCCATCAGGGTAAATGGGTACCCGCGGGTAAAATTACCCATATTTGCAACACATCAATTTGAGCATTACATAGTCATAAACAACAACAACTTAAAATAATAATTTATAAACATCAACACATCATGACAGCAACACATGAATACATGAAATTATCTATGGACAACAAATATATTCCTACTCTAAGATCAGCGCTCATAATCATAAAATAGTAAATAAAATTGAAACTCACCTAGCCGAAATAACCTTGCTCTTGTTCTTGTGTTTGGTAGCAGCAGCAGCAGATGGGCCATTGCTAAGCAAGCTAGGGTGTCGCTGCTTCATGGACAACTTGGACATAGTGTTGCAACGATGCTGCGCCTTGGACCCCAGAGCAGGAGGAGGGAGACCTTGATGTCAGCTGGGGAGTTGGCTCTTTCCTAGCATGCGGAGGCGCAAGGCCCTGGATCCATGGTGTTGGCGTCCACCTGGAAGACAGGAAAGGGGTGGTGGTGCGAGGCATCAAGCGGCTGGAGGCGCCGGCGGAAGTGGGCAGCGGCGAGAAGATGAGATCGATTTGCTGGGCGCTGGCTGCTACGAGCGTGCGAGGTAATTTTAGACGTGAATCACGCTAATATAGCCATATAAGGAACAAGGCAATTCTGGACATTAATCACCTTTTTTGAGACAAGGACATTAATCACCTAGATACGTACACGTATGGGATGGGCTTGTGGGTCTTGTGGCTTTGTTGTGGGCCAGTTGCAGGATTATGTAAAAAATGTTTAGTATATGGATACATAATATTTAAGGCCTATTTAAAAACTCATATTACATGCGGGTACATGGGTGCACGGGTATGGGTTGTACTAAACCATACTCGTACCCACTATACCCGATGGGTTTTGAATTTTCCTATTTATGTACCCATGGGTATTTTTGTGACCCATACCCTTGTCCTAATAGGGTTTTTACCCGCCGGGTACGCGGGTAATGGGTACCCATTGCCATCTCTGGCAATCGTCTGTGTTATTATCGGTCTTCGCACACATTTTTGATTACATACCTATTTGCCGCATATCACACACATCTTGATATATTGAACCATTTCTGTTCTCTTGTCTCAACGCAAACAGTTCATCCGAGTGAACCGCATGCCGTATATCGCACACACCTTGATCTAGCTGACTGTTTCTTTTGTGTTGCCTAATCACAAACAGTTCATTCGAATGAACCGTATGATGTATATCGCACGCACCTCCATCTGGCTGCCCATTTCTTTTGTTCCTCCTCATCGCAAATAGTTAATTGAACTGAACCGTATGCTCTGCATCGCACACGCAACTAAAATCTGAACCGTGTTTGATGCATCCTCCATCGCAAATGTTTTGTACCCTTTTGACGGTTTTTACACCACTGTTTGCGATTATTGCATCGCACACAGTTTCGTCGAAGGGTCTCTGATCGTAGTGTCACGTTAGCAGCATCCTGCAGTACTGGATAGTATTAAACTGTACAAATTTGATAATCCTTTCAGTTACCATATAGAGAGATTATATAATGAGCTTCTTAGCAATCTCTCAAACAATACAAAATCACAATTTAAACTATAGTATAGTTTAAATATTTGAGATAGACAAACACTATTATCCACTCGATAACTAATGTTTTTATGAAAAATATCCATTGACTACAATACATTTTGGGGGCTCAACACCATTAGCCCATGACACCCTTGATAGAGGCCGTGGATCACTAGGCTAGATTAGGTCGGTGGTCCTACTTTAACTTTGAGTTGATGATCCCGCCTCGGTGGCCATGGAGGATGGCAACGGCGGTGATGGCAGAGAGTAGGCGAGGTGGCGGCGGAGCTTCTCGTCGGCCTAGCACAACCCTAGATTGGATTGGGGTATCGGTGGGGTGTGTGACACACAGTGAACCTTGTGTTGCATGCGTTCGGCCCTCACCTCTCTTTATATAGAGCTGGCGACAGGGTCCCACCAACCATAGGAGGGTTGGCCGCCCCCGATCAGGGCGCAGGCCCAGGGGCCCGTCGAGCCGTTGGGCTTGATCAGGAGGAGATCAACCTAACATTCTCCCCCTTGATCTCAACTTTACTTTTAACTTTATACTTTGCAAGTTTCATCACAGATCAATACATAGGGCATGTTTCATCGTGACAGCTCAATTGCCAATAGAGTCAGACAGCTACAACATACCTCTCTATTTTGAAACAAAAAATGTTCCTTTTCAGGCCTCTCATGATCCAAGAATCATATGCTTTCCCTTAAACCCATGCCGGCTAAGTGTTCCTTGAACACACTGGGTGGTAAGCCTTTCATAAGAGGATCCGCAAGCATATTCTTTGTCCTTATATGCTCGAGACTTATAGTGTGATCCTGGATTTTATCTTTCACAACATGATACCTTATCTCTATTGTTTTGGCAGCATTACTTGACTTGTTGTTGTGAGCATAGAATACCGTGGGCTGGTTGTCACGGTACATCTTTAGTGGTTTGTGAATGCAATCTACCACTTCCAAGTCAGGTATACATTTCTTTAACCATATCGCCTGCCCCGTGGCCTCATAACATGCTATGAATTCTGCATACATCATGGACGATGCAACTATTGACTGTTTGGGGCTTCTCCAGGAAATAGCCCCTCCAGCGAGAGTGAACACGTATGCTGATGTGGATTTTCTATCATCTCTGTCCCCCGCCAAATCTGTGTCTGAATGCCCTCTTATCTCTAGGGAATCAGATCTTCCATATGTTAGCATGAGGTCCTTCATGCCTTGCGCATAATGCAAAGCTTTATTTACCATCTTCCAGTGATCTATGCCTGGATTGTCTTGATATCTACCGAATACCTCAGTGATAAAAGCTAATTCAGGGCGAGTGCACAGTTGTGCATACTGTAAGCTTCCAATAGCCTAACCATATGGTATTGCTTTCATTTGATCGATCTCGTACTAGTTCTTGGGACATTGGAATTTCCCAAAACTGTCGCCCTTGACTATAGGAGCAAGTGTGGCTTTGCTCGCATGCATATTATACTTTTTAAGAACCTTTTCTAAATATGCCTTCTGAGGTAGTCGTAAAGCTCCATTTTTCCTATCTCGATGAATTTCTATGCCCAAAACATATGATGCTTCACCAAGATCTGTTATATCAAAATTTGAGGACAATAACTTCTTTGTTTCTTGTAGCAGATTAACATCACTGCTAGCAAGCAAGATATCATGCACATTCAAGATTAGGAAAATATATTTCCCATTTTTAAACTTTGCATAAATACAGTTGTCCTCAATATTCTCTTTAAATCCAAAACTTTTAATTGTTTCATTAAACTTTAGATACCACTGTCTAGAGGCTTGCCTTAATCCATAAATGGATTTCTTCATTCGGCATCCCATATCTTCCTGGCCTTCCATGATAAAACCCTTGGGTTGTTTCATGTAAACTTTTTCTTTTAAATCCCATTCAGAAATGCCATCCTTACATCCATTTGATGTAACTATAAATCAAAATGTGCAACTAATGCCATTATGATTCTGAAGGAATCTTTACATGAGACTGGGGAAAATGTCTCATTGTAATCTATCCCTTCTCTTTATGTAAATCCTTTTGCCACAAGTTGTGCTTTATACTTTTCTACATTCCCTTTAGATTCATACTTAGTTTTGTAGACCCATTTACAACTTACAATTTTGGCTCCTTTAGGAATATTCTCTAAGTCCCAAACATCTTTGGAACTCATCGATTTCATCTCGCCTTCCATTGCCTTCATCCACTTTGATGAGTGAGGGCTTCTCATGGCTTCTTCATATGAGGTGGGATATTTTTCTGTATGAACTACTTCCGTGTTATAAATTTTATAATCAGTAGAAATAGCCGACTTTTTGTGTCTTGTAGACCTTCTAAGGGCCTCAACTTCTGGAACATCCTCTAAAAGTGGCTACTGCTCCCCCTTTCATGCTCAACAAAAGGTTCAATCGGCTCCTGACGGACAGGTTTTGAATCTTATCCCATAGTTGTCATGGGTGGAGTTACAACAGGTGCTTGCACTGCAACCTTAGGGATTGTCGGTGCAGGTACTGTAGGCAGTGAGAAAAATGGCTCCTGAATCGTCAGATTAGGTGCATGCACCCTCTTCTCCTCAAGATAAATTTTCCGAGCTACCATGCCCCCCTCATCATTTCGTCCTCTAAGAAGACTGCATGTCTTGTTTCTGCAAACTTTGTGTATCTGTTTGAACAATAGAAACGAAAACCCTTTGATATATCAGGATAGCCAATGAAGTGCAACTAACTGTTTTGGGATCTAACTTTGCAATATTTGGATTAAACACTTTTGCCTCAGTTGGGCTCCCCCAGACTCTGAAGTGCTATAGATAGGGTACTCTCCCTGTCCATAGCTCGTATGGTGTTTTAGGCACCGACTTGCTTGGTACTCTGTTGAGAATGTGAATGGAGGTTTTAAGCGCCTCCATCCATAATCCCAATGGCAAGGTGGAATAACTCATCATACTGCGTACCATATCCATAAGTGTACGGTTACGCCTTTTAGCTACTCCATTTTGCTGAGGCTTGCCCGACATTGAATACTGGGCCACTATGCGAGTCTCCTGTAAGAACTTTGCAAAAGGTCCAGTGACTTGGCCATATGGAGTGTGCCGACCATAGTACTCCCCCCACGGTCAGATCTTACTATCTTTATTCCTTTATCATGCTGATTTTCAACTTCAGCTTTGAATATTTTAAAGTTATCCAACGCTTCAGATCTTTCTTTGATTGGATAAATATAACCATATCGGGAGTAGTCGTCTGTGAATGTGATGAACGAGTCATAGCCATCCACACTTTTCACTGGAAATGGTCTACAAGTGTCAGTGTGAATGATTTCTAGTGTTAATGTGCTATGGTTTGCACCCTTTTTGATTTGTTTTACATACTTTCCTTTAATGCAATCTATGCATTTCTCTATGTCTGAGAACTCTAATGGAGGAAGAATTTCATTTTTAACTAGTCTTTCTATTCCCCCCTCGAAATATGGCCCAAGCGACACTACCATAATTACGATGGGTCATGAGTTCTCTTTCTTTTCTTTTGTTCTTTATTTGACGCGGAAACATGCTCATTCACATTACACACAGAATAAACTTTTTCACGCAGTGATAATAAATAAAGCTCATTGTGAAGTAAAGCATCACCCACATAAGCATTATTAAACCATATGGGACACTTGCCATGTCCGAAATAACATTCATAATGGTCTTTGTCTAAACATGAAACACTAATCAAGTTTTTGTGACATGAAGGAACATATAAAACATCTCTAAGCAGAAGTTTGAATCCATCAGCTAACTCTAGGGAGATGTCACCGATAGCTTCAATTTCTGCTTGAACTCCATTTGCAACTTCAATGCATCTTTCGCTTCTTTGCGTAGTCCGTGTCGAATGGAATCCCTGTAATGAATTTGCAACATGAATGGTTGCACCTGAGTCAATCCACCAAGTAGATTTTGAAAACTGTGTATACAAGGATTCATTTACAAAGGAAACAATGTTGTTACCTCTCTTTGCCATCATGGACTTCAGCCAAACAGGACAGTCTTTCTTGTAGTGCCCGGTCTGCTTACAATGGAGACATGTGTCTTTGTCCACTGGAAAGGACTTTTGCTGACGCTGATGGTGCGTGGAAGATTTTCCATGTGGCTTTTAAGGAGAACCTTTGCCACTTTGATTGCAGTTCTTTTTCTTATTATCCCTCACATAGTTCAGAGAACCACCATATGAGGTTTTAAGTCTTTCCTCTTCTTGCACACACATGGCTATGGTCTTTTCAATGTTCCATTTTCCAGGCGACATGTTGTAGTTGACAACAAAAGTGCCAAACTCTTTTGGCAGTGAAGCCATGACCAGGTGAACAAGGAGTGCCGGCTTGAGCTCCAAATCCTCATCCATGGGTTTAAGCTTAGCTGCCATATTGCTCATCCTGAGGATGTGCTATCTTATGCCATGTCCATAGCCTATGTACTTTTTTTGTCACTAGCTGCTTGAGCAACTGGGTAGCATATATCTTTCAAGAACCAGTCAACTGGCTCTTTATCTTTTCAAGAAACTCCCCTACGGAAGTACACTCTGCAATTGAGCCCACAATAGCGTTTTCAATTGTTTTCTTTATAAAAGCCATGCACTTTTTATTTGCGTTGACCCACTTTTGGTTTTCAAGGTAATATGACATATCCACTGGAGCAGAATCCCTTTTCTTTTTATCCCAAGCATCATCATCATCTGTTGCACCTCTGATTGGTTCTGCTGGTTTGACCGGCTATGGAGTGTCCACAACCCAGTCCACCTCAACACAGACAAAAGACAAGTCAACTTTCTTTCTCCACTCAGTGTAGTTATCACCTCTGAGGGTTGGAACATCCTTGAGGCAACTCATTGATTGCAGCTTGAACTACATTGGTATTTCCCCAAAGAGGAAGGGATGATGCATCACAACTACGGTAGGTATTTCCCTCGGTGATGATACCAAGGTTATTGAACCAGTAGGAGAACCACGCAACACCACGTAAACAGCTCCTGCACACAAAGAACAAATACTTGCAACCCGACATAAGAGAGGGGTTGTTAATCCCTCATGGGTAAAAAGGTAGGTAAAATTATAGTAGATTGGCTAAACAGATCTCGCGGGAACGCGAGATAAAATAAATAAATAGAAATTGCAGCAAGGTATTTTAGGGTTTTTGGATTAATAGATATGAAAATAAAAGCAAATAAAAACAGATCTCGAAGGCAAATATGATAAAGAAGGGACCCGGGGGCCGTAGATTTCACTAGTGGCTTCTCTCAAGAAAAATAGCATACAGTGGGTAAACAAATTACAGTTGGGCAATTGATAGAACTTCAATAATCATGACGATATCCAGGCAATGATCATTATATAGGCATCACGTTCAAGATTAGTAGACCGACTCCTGCTTGCATCTACTACTATTACTCCACACATCAACCGCTATCCAGCATGCATCTAGTGTATTAAGTTCATGGAGAAACAGAGTAATCCAATAAGAACAATGACATGATGTAGACAAGATCTATTTATGTAGAAATAGACCCCATCTTGTTATCCTTAATAGAAACGATACATACATGTCGGTTCCCCTTCTGTCACTGGGATCAGGCACCGTAAGATCAAACCCATCACAAAGCACCTCTTCCCATGGCAAGAAAAATCGATCTAGTTGGCCTAACTAAACCAAAGATTCGAAGAAGAAATACGAGGCTATAAGTAATCATGCATATAAAGATATCAAATGACTCAAATAACTTTCATGGATAAAAACATAGATCTGATCATAAACTCAAAGTTCATCGGATCCCAACAAACACACCATAAAAAGAGTTACATCAAATAGATCTCCAAGAGACCGTTGTATTGAGAATCAAAAGAGAGAGCTATAGAGGAAGCCATCTAGCTACTAACTACGGACCCGTAGGTCTACAATGAACTACTCAGGCATCATCGAAGAGGTGCCAAGGAGGATGATGAACCCCTCTGTGATGGTGTCGAGATTGGATCTGGTGGTTCTGGATGTTTTGTCGGCTGGAATTGTTTTTCACTGACTCCCCTAGGGTTTATGGAATATTGCGGGTATTTATAGATCAAAGAGGTGGTGCGGGAGGGCACCAAGGTGGGAGCAACCCACCTGGGCGCTCCTGGGCCCCCAGGCGCACCCTGGTGGGTTGTGCTCCCCTCAGAGCCCCCCTCTGGTAATTCTTTGGCCCAACAAGTGTCTTCTAGTCCTGAAAAATGTCCAAAAAGTTTCGCTATGTTTGGACTCCGTTTGGTATTGATTTTCTGTGAAGTAAAAAACAAGCAAAAAATAGCAACTGGCACTGGGCACTATGTCAATAGGTTAGTCCCAAAAAAATGATATAAAGTTTCTATAAAATGATTGTAAAACATCCAAGAATGATAATATAACAGCATGGAACAATAAAAAAAAGATACGTCGGAGACGTATCACTCATCAAGTGGTACCGTCCTGAAACCACAATCGAGTGAGATCATGACAACAATTGCATGCATTAATCCAACGTTGGCCAAAATTAAAACATACAAATGTTTATGCAATTAAAACTATATCACCGTTGGGCAAAAGTAGAAATAAATGCAGCTTATATAACAATCAATAAATCATGATTATGTTATTAACAATGTTGGTCATAAAAATAACAAATCATAATTATTTCAATAATCACTTTAACATGCTATTTTAAAATTTAATTCTCACTTTATTTGCCTTTTGAAAAAATCACTTTTATTTATTTGCAGTGGAAAACATGAATAAAAAATTCATGCACTTTTTACTTTTCAGGAGCATTGCTTTTACTTTTCTATTTTCTAAACAAAACTTCATTGGATAATTTTGGATAGGGAAAAACTAGATGAAGTTTGCCCAAAAAAACTGGACAAAAAAATAAAATGAAATCTGCAGTTGTCCCGGCCTCGGCCCAGCCTGCGAGAGCCCGCAGCGGAAGCTAGGCGGCCCACGGCCTGCTCGGCGGACCACGACGTGCAAGCCAGTCTGGAATCGGCCTGGGCCGCCCGCGGCTACCGCCTCTTCCAGTTTCATCCCAAAAGGCCTGCTCCACCTTAGGGTTTTGATCTCAACCGTCTAATCACGATCCGACGGTGGCCCGTGCATCTAGCTAGAACAAAAATACCAACGTCGGCCAGATCCAAAACCCTAATCCTCATTCTGTTCTCTCGCCCGCGTTCATCTCTCTGTTCGGGTCGCCGGGCTACCGGCCGCGCCTCTCTTACCGTTCCTTTCCTTCCTCCATTTCTCCCTCCGCCTCCAGCAACAGAGAGAGAGGGAGACGCGTGGTCGAGCCCTCCTCTGCTCCACCGCGCGCGACAGCGCCTGAGTGGCGACGGGTTAGGGCTGCGCCGGCCGTCGGTAAGAACGTCGATCTGCCACCGCGCTGGGAGCCCCTCCTCTTTGCTTTCCCCCTCCTTTCTTTTCACCCATCCACCACCGTCCCGTGGCAAAGAGAGAGGCTACTTGTCCCCCTCTGCTCCCCTTCGTTTTCGACGATGGCAGAGCACTCTACAGCAGCGCCGTGGTCATCTCCTTCGCCGGTAGCGTGTTTTCCCTTGCGGTAAGCGTGCCACCATTGAATGGTTTGACTGCAGTGCCATTTGCCCCGTGTGGGGTTGGTTCTTCTTCCCTGCACCTCGGCTTGCCGATGCATGTGGGATCAAGAGGAACTGGCACGGCCTTGCGGCGGTGCGATTTCTTTGCCCTTTTGCCCCTCTTTGCCCTTTTAGGGGGTTCATGGGGGGAACTTGTGATTTCTTTGTACCGAAAATAATCTAGATCCTAGCATGTCTGATACCATTGATAGAGGTTGTGGATCACTAGGCTAGATTAGATCGGTGGTCCTACCTTCACTTTGAGTTGATGATCCCGTCGAGGTGGCCATGGAGGATGGCGACAACAGTGATGGCAGAGAGTAGGCGAGGTGGTGGCAGAGCTTCCCGTCGGCCTAGCGCAACCCTAGATCGGATTGGGGTGTCAGTGGGGTGTGTGATGCACGGTGAACCTTGTGTTGCGTGCGTCCGACCCTCACCTCTCTTTATATAGCGCTGGTGACAGGGGCCCACTAACCATAAGAGGATTGGGCACCCCCGATCAGGGCGCAGACCAAGGGGACCATCGAGCCGTTGGGCTCGTTTTGGAGGAGATCAACCTAACAACCCTTAAGTCATCAGAGCCATCTCCTCTAGAAACATGGTTGCAGGAGATACATTTGAAATGAAAGATTCTTAAATCTTTATCGTGGTCCATGTCATCTTTTCTATCTGCTGCTGGGCTCTTGAAAAATATTTTATGGGAATAAGCCTACATCTTCTCCATTCGTATATACATGATTCTCATTTGGCTCTTTCTGGAATGAGTAATGAGGCTCTTAAACGAGCATGACACATGAACAAGTACCCCCATCTCTTCTAGATCCATCGCCTCAGCAAAAACGTTGTATGCATCCTTCCTACATAATCAAATGGTAGCAGAAGTAATCGATCTCATCAAATTAATAAAAAAAATCCATGGTGAATATACCTGAAGCACGTTTTGATCAAATCTCGCATGACTTGACATGGCAGGAGGTCCAGGAACACCTATTCCATAGGCCGTAGTCCTCATTTGTGTGCACTATACACCATACTCATATATACTTCCAAGGTAAAGTTGTGATGTACATCACTGGCGGAGGGCGATTTTTTTAGGTAGGGTCGACTCTAGAGCATTAATAAATTCAGTGCAGAATCAAAGTCCAATATCTCATACCTAAATTACGTCCAAGACAAGGAAATTACAATGAACACTAGAAACTAACATTTACACCTTACTTGCATCTCCCGAATCAACGGAAACAACTATAAGGCATAACCTCTAGTCACACATATACATATGCAATCTCTAAAACAATGACAAGAAGATTGCACTAGTAAATACATAAAGAACTATATCCAATTGTTAGTCTGAACAGAGAATAATGACAATAGATCATAAAGTACACAACTCCCTAATGGAATCATTTTTGTTTGAACAATTAATGGAAATGAATCCTCCTATAGGAACAGAGAACAAAGACAACATGCTCTAGTCGTCAATTCTTCTCACAGCAGCAACTATCGATATGGCTGCTTGCCACTATCCGCCTGCCGCCGACATTGCGTTGTCCGGCTACCCACCGCTGCTACCGATGTCCGCTGCAGCTCACAGTAGATGCTAGCCATAGCATTCCTCATTCACTCACATGGTGATTGTAAATTGTGTCATAAAAAACTCTAAAGATTTCATAGCAGACAGTGCTTGTATAAGAAGTGCCTAGAGAACTTGATCATGATTTCAGTATTCACTACCTACATGATGCAAATTCATCTTGCGTACAATACTTACAGTGATGCGCCATAACATGTTCCTTTTCCTACAAATTATGTGTGTCTACAGTATGCCTAAACCCCTGAAAGCACAACATACACATAATAGATGCCCACAAACTTACATAATTCGGTATGCTTCAAAATAGTTTGTAACTGCGATGCTACTTTTGAACACAATGCCAAAAAATCCATCATATATGGTTTATGTGGTCTCAATATCCACAACCATATAATCTATGTAAGTTTGTGGGTTTGAACTCTTGGACTTCATACTTGAATTTGAATTGGTTCAATGATTCGAAATAGGTTTAAGTAATGTGAATAGGTTCACTTGAGTTTCATTAACTTGGTATGATTTTCATTTAATTTGAATTTGAATTAGGGTTGGTGCTGAGGATATAACCCCGCAGTGTGACCCGCCTAGGAGGGTCCGGGTTACACAGTTGGCGGCTCTTGGCAAAGGGCCCAAGTGGGCCCAAGAAGACAAAGAGATGAAGATGATGACTCGTAAAAAGGGTTATTGAAGGCCCAAGACCCAGAGGCGGCTCAAGACCTGAAGGTGTGAGCCGCTCGATGATAACTTGCTCTGCAAGGCAAGGAAATTAGAACCAGAGTCTATGTTGTGTGACCCGACCTAGACTCTTGTAAGCCGCCGGACCTCGACATGTGTATATAAAGCGAGACCCGATTGAAAGGATCGATATGGTTGACTAGAGGAGGGGGTGTGAATAGGCAACTAACAATTTTTAGCTTTTCTTTACCAAATTAATCTTAGCATCAAAATAGGTTGTCTAGATATGCAACTAGGTGAGCAACCTATATGATGGAACAGCAACAAGCACACAAGCAAGCAAGGGATACAATCACAATATAAGCTTGCACAAGTAAAGGTAAGAGATAACCAAGAGTGGAGCCGGTGGGGAAGAGGATGTGTTACCGAAGTTCCTTCCCTTTGAGAGGAAGTACGTCTCCGTTGGAGCGGTGTGGAGGCACAATGCTCCCCAAGAAGCCACTAGGGTGACCGTATTCTCCTCACGCCCTCACACAATGCGAGATGTCATGATTCCACTATTGGTGTCCTTGGAGGCGGCGACCAAACCTTTACAAACAAGGTTGGGGCAATCTCCACAACTTAATCGAGGCTCTCAACGACACCATGAAGCTTCACCACAATGGAATACGGCTCCACGGTGACCTCAACCATCTAGGGTGCTCAAACACCCAAGAGTAACAAGATCCGCAAGGGATTAGTGGGGGGAATCAAATTTCTCTTGGTGGGTAGATTGGGGCCTTCTCAACCAATCCCTAGAAAATCAACAAGTTTGATTGGCTAGGGAGAGAGATCAGGAAAAATTGGAGCTTTGAGCAACAATGGAGCTTAGGGAGGGAAGAGGTGGTCTTCTTGGGGAAGAAGACCCCCTTTATATAGTGGGGGAAAAGATCCAACCGTCACCTCTCACTCAGCCCGCGAGACGCGGTACTACCGCACACGCTCGCGGTACTACCGCACACGCTCGCGGTACTACCGCAAGGTGCTATAGTACTACTGCTTCTTGTTGCAGTACTACTGCTCGTGCGGTAGAAGCCATATGAGGTCCTGTTGCACTAGGCAACGAGTGGTACAACTGCCAGAGCGGCACTACTGTGCACCCCTGTGATACTACCACAGGGCAGGGCTCTACTAGCGCTGGGAGATGCACGAAATTAATAAATTACTTCCGTGACTACTGCCGCTAAGTTTACGACTATGCAAAAATCCAGCACGGTACTACCGCTCATAGGGAGCGGTACTACCATGTGGGGGCGGAAGTAGAAAATTACTTCCGCCCCTACTTCCGCATGCGCCAGTGTCTGGGCTGGAGGCAGCGGTACTACCACTCGCGAGGAGTGGTACTATCGCTTGGTGCCATAGTACCGCTTGCCTGAGCAGTTCTACCGCGGACCCCTGCGGTACTACTGCTCCCTTGAGCAGTACTATCGCATGCCACAGAAACTATAGCACTTGCTAGCCTTCATATTGTAGAGACAAGAATAACCGGATGGCGCTCCATCAAAGCAAAGGAAAGGTGGTGCAAAGGAACATATGTGTACGTGTTGATTCCACCCTAACCTTTCTAAAGCGGACCCCTACTAATAGTACGACTCAAATCCACCGAAAAGAAATGTAGAGAACCGCCGTCTTCGATAGGCTCCGAGGGGCTCCGAATAGTCTTGTGCCTAGACATGAGATATTTGAAATGCTCAATACACACGATTAGTCCGCAAATGCACCGCCATCAATCACCAAAACCACATAGGGAGAAATATTCCCTTACAATCTCCCCTTTTTGGTGGATTGATGAAAATACGGGATTTGCACACAGGGATATACAATGAACATAAGCAAACCCAAGATCTATAAAATATAGACATGCTCCCCCTAGATGTGTGCACTCTATAGATATGCTTTGGACTGCACAAAACACATACTAGGATCAATACTCCCCCTATATTTTATAGACAAGGCAATCCTTGCAACAAAATAAGTGACACTAAGCATGGAGGCAAGGTATAGTGAGTGAGCATGAAGTAGAGGGCACAAGATAAAATAAGCTCATAATCTACTAAACATACTAGACAATAAAGGATAAGCTTGAGGGCATATGTATCACACCATATGATAGAATAAGTCTCCTGGACTCACACGCACACGAACACAAACCAACAAACCAAAGAAGGGAAGGTTCAACAAAAGAAAGCAAAGAGACACAAGACTCACAAATCCTACACTCTCTCCCCCTTTGGCATCGAGACACCAAAAAGGCAGAGAGGACACCTATGGCATGGGTGGTAGCTCCCACTGACGTGATCACCCATCAAGCTCCTCATCTATCTCAGTAGCAGGAATGGACTCCTCATTTGACTCAGCCCACGGATATCCTTGCTTCGTCATCTAGGCAGCCTTAGGAGTGATGTTCTTCTCAGACCCGCTCGAGACTTGCTCGCCAAGATTCCTCAAGATCCTCTTGTCACACCGGCGACTCTCCTTCTAAGCAACGTGGGCCTGGTACTACCCCTTGGCCTGCATGTAGAACAGAGACTTCACCTTGGCCTTGAGCTTCTTAGTCCAAGATGGCTCAGAAGAGGGAGGTGCATACCGCTCAGAACTGTCCTCAGCCTCCTCCTCCTCAAACTCATCATCATCATGAACATCCATGCGTGCAGCCTCGGCCTTAGCCCGGGTAGTGGTGTTAGCCCACTTGTTTTTATGGCGCAGCTTAATGGGCTCAAGGCGAATCCAGTTGGGAGCAAGAAATTCTTCACCTGGAAAGAGCTTCTCCCAAGTCTTCGAGATCAAGAGGAACAGATAAGGTCCATAGATGGGCACCTTATGATGGAACACAAAAAACTAGAGCTCACTCCACATGATATGAGAGACATCAAGTGGTTCAGGTTGTTGGAGACGCGCTTCCTCACAAATGAGCATCATGTCCACAAGATAGGAATGCACCTTGTCCTTATCGCCTATGCGAGGAAAAAGAGAGTTGCGGAAGATCCGATGCATGATGTCAAGAAACGGGTTCAGCACAATAGACTTCTTGCCATTGGGGAGAGTCTTCTCAACAAGAAAGGGTTGAAGCTTGTTCTTGTTAGCAGACTCTAGGTTGGCATGTGGGCGAGCACCAATGGGCACATCAAGCCCCTCATCACGAATGTTCAACATATCCATGAACTCCTTCCACTCAGCAGACATCCTCTTGCCATTTGTCATCCAAGTCATGGTCCGCTTCTCATCCATGTGGAAGTGGACATAAGCAAAGAACCGAGCCACAAGCTCCAGGTCAAAGTCAAGGTGGAAAGTGATGATCTCCTCAATACCAAACTGCTCAACCAAATCCAGAGGCTCACCAAAATATGCCCGGTTTTTCTTCAGATGTTCCATGTCAATCCACTAAATAGGTACATGGATGTTCTGCTTGGCCTTGATCACATCTAGAAAGATGAGATTTTGTTGCTTGGTCCAAAACAAGTCGTCCCCCCTGTTGAGTTCCCTAGGCCTGATGTAGGGGTTGAGCTTTCTTCGAATCAGAAACTTTGCTTGAGGCATTTCATCCATGCCGACAGTTGGCTCCTTGAACTTGGTAGATATGGTCTTAACGTGACGTTGTGGAGCACTAGAGCCCTCAGGAGCTTCTTGGTTGGGAAGATGCTTGGAGCTTGTGTCACGGCTGGGATTCAAGCGCCTTGCATCGGAACCGGAGCCACCACCTATGACACACAACACAAACACACGAGAAGAGCGGGAAGGATTATTGCAAAGACCAAGACCAAAACCGAATGAAACAAGTAGAAATGAGATTGGGTGTGACAAAACAAAGTAAATTATAAGTCAACGGTAGTACTGGACTAGGATGCGGAAGTAACTATTTGCATCTGCTCTAGCCGTGGTAGTATTGCGCCGGGTTGGCACGGTAGTACCGTGCTTAGAGCGGAAGTGAATTTTTACTTTTGCATGACGGGCGGTAGTACCTCTCCATGGGAGCGGTAGTATCGTACTAGGCCCACAACGGGCGGTAGTACCGCACAGGGAGGATCTGGCACAAAACACATCTGAGAACATCCGTAGATGAATCGGTACTACCGTTGATCAAAACTACGTTGTTATACCACACTAAATAGCATATCTACTGCACTAGCACTCTCCAACAATCTCCTCTTGCTAAGATTTAGCCAAAAATCACAAGAACTAAACATGCATCTCCCAAAACCTAGAAGCACAACAACGGGGCAAAGAGAGAGTGACTAAGGGAGATATCAAGTTCCATGGCAAGAGGGCGAGCCGGGGATTGATCCCACCAGTTGGAATGCGAGGAGAGCGGCCGGACACGGAGATCCGGCGAGGTCCTCCGTCGCCGTTCTTGGGCACGAGAGAGAGAGAGAGAGACGAAGTGAGGGGAAGGGATGAATGGGTATGGGGGAGTTGGAACTCCCCCTACCCGCACTTAACCCCCACACACTCTCGATAGCACGGTAGTACCACGGGTCATCACGGTAGTACCGCCCGGGTGGAAGTACCGCACCCAGGGCGGTAGTACTGCTCTATCAGTGGCAATAAAAAATTACTGCCGCGATGGGAGTGGTAGTACCGTGCCATGGTCGTAGCTGTGCAAGCACAGATGCCACCCACCTCCGGCGGTAGTACCATGGCGAGCCACGGTAGTACCGTACACCCAAGAAAGTGCACGTTTTGACAAAACAGAAAAACACAGTCTTTGCAATGCATACCTCGAGCAACCGAACACACAAAAGAGCAAAAACTAAGCAACTTAAACACAAGCAAGCCCCAAAAATAAAGCAAAAAGACAACGAGGACCAAACACGAACCAAAACCTCTCAAGAAGAGAGGGCGGTGGCCAGAGCCACCTATGTTTGAGTTAATTGGTATGACACCACGAAGAATTATCCTTGGGCCCATGACCAAAACTCGTCTTTGAAGCACAACTACCATCAACAATGGTGAATGTGAAAGAGTTGATCAATTTATGCATAATGGGGGGAGGGAGAGTTCATTGAGAGAACAACACTCCCCCTATGTCCATGCCTACACCTAAACAAGACATCAAGATGAGTATGGTGGGGTGTGCAAAGGTTCAAACCACATTGCTCAAATCAATGATATTTAGCTCATGCCTTAACTCAAAATCATGCTTCATCCAAGGGCTTCATGAAAATATCTGCAAGGTTATCATGAGTGTTGACATAGTTGAGCTCAATCTCCCCTTGCCTAATGTGATCCCGGATGAAGTGATACCGAATCTCAATATGCTTCGTCTTGGAGTGTTGCACCGGGTTGAGAGAAATCTTGATAGCACTTTCATTGTCACACCAAAGAGGCACTTTGTCACAAATGACATCGTAATCCTTTAAAGTTTGCCTCATCCATAGAATTTGAGCACAACAACTACCGGCGGCCACATACTCGGCCTCGGTGGAGGAGAGAGACACACAACTTTGCTTCTTAGAAGACCAACTCACCAAAGAGCAACCAATGAATTGGCACCCTTCAGAAGTTGACTTCCTATCCACTTTGTCTCCCGCCCAATCCGAATCCGAAAACCCCACGAGATTGAAGTTTGCTCCTCTAGGGTACCACAAGCCAAAGTTTGGGGTATGAGCCAAATATCGAAAGATTCGCTTGACCACCACATAGTGGCTTTCCTTAGGTGAGGCTTGAAACTATGCACAAATTTCCACACTCAACATGATATCCGGTCTAGATGCACAAAGGTAAAGCAAGGAGCTAATCATGGAACGATATACCTTTTGATCCACTGCCTTACCATTGGGATCTATGTCAAGTTGGCATTTGACGGGCATTGGAGTGGAAGCCGGCTTGACATCACTTAGCTTGAATCTCTTGAGCATGTCTTGAGTGTATTTGGCTTGGTTGATGACGGTTCCTTCTATTCTTTGTTTGATTTCGAACCCAAGAAAGAACTTCAACTCTCCCATCATGGACATCTTGAACTTCGAGGTCATGAGAGCGGAAAAATCCTCATTGAAAGCTTTGTTAGGAGAACCAAAGATAATATCATCAACATATAGTTGGCATACAAACAACTCCCCTTTGACCTTCTTAGTAGAAAGAGTTGGGTCCCACGATCTTGCAACAACTCGGCAAGGTGCTCATACCACACACGTGGGGCTTGTTTAAGGCCATAGAGTGCCTTATCGAGTTGGTACACATTATTAGGGAACTCGGGATCCTCAAACCCCGGGGATTGTTTGACATACACCAACTCATTAAGAAAATCACTCTTCACATCCATTTTCTGCAACTTGGAGTTATGATGAGAAGCATAAGCAATAAACAAACGAATAGATTCAAGGCAAGCAACGGGAGCAAAGGTTTTACTGTAGTTGATACCCTTGACTTGGGAGTAGCCTTGTGCTACCAAACGAGCCTTGTTGCGAACGATAATCCCATGAGCATCTTGCTTGTTCTTGAATATCCACTTGGTTCCAATAACATTATGGTTCTCCTTTGGCCTCGGCACCAATCTACACACCTTGTTGTGCTTGAAGTTGTTGAGTTCTTCATGCATGGCATTAAGCCAATCCGGATCCTCGAGCGCCTCATAGACATTTTGGGGTTCAACACAAGAAACAAACGCGTGATGTTCACAATAGTTTGCTAATTGTCTACGAGTGCTTACCCCCTTTCTTAAGCTTCCAAGCACATTATTCATGAGATGATCTTTGGTAGTGAGCTTGGACGCAATCTTGGCGGCATGACGCTCCAATTCCTCCTCAAGATAGAGTTGAGGAGAGGTAACTTGATCATCTTGAGCGTCGTCTTGAGCTTGTTCTTGATCTTGAGCTTGATCTTGATCTTGAACATGCTCGATGGTAAGAACTTGACCTTGGGCATCACTTGGTGGATCACCACAATCTTGAGGTTGATCTTGTCCTTGATCTTGTTCATTTGGTTGAGGGCCTTCACTTTGTTCTTCAGAAGCGTGTGGGTCTTGGGTTGTGATGGTTCCACTTGAGTGGTACATTGTCCTTCTCCTTCGACCATAAGGGGTTCCTTAATGGGTAGGATATGACCAACACCCGTTCTTCTTATGGCTTGGGTAGGAATTTCATCACCTACATCACAAGTACCACTTTGCTCCATTTGGGAGCCATTATTCTCATCAAACTCCATGTTACACGTCTCCTCAATGAGTCCCGTGGATTTGTTGAGGACATGGTAAGCATGAGAGTTTGTAGCATAACCAACAAATATTCCCTCATGATCTCTAGCCTCAAATTTAGACAAACGAACACCTTTCTTGAGAATGAAACACTTACAACCGAACACCCGGAAGTACTTGAGGTTGGGCTTGTTGCCGGTGAGTATCTCATATGGAGTCTTGTTCAAGCCTTTGCAGAGATAAAGCCGATTGGATGCATGACAGATGGTGTTGATGGCTTCGGCCCAAAAGTTGTATGGAAACTTGAACTCCGCCATCATGGTCCTTGCCGCATCCATCAAAGTCCGGTTCTTCCTCTCCACTACACCATTTTGTTGAGGGGTGTATGGTGCGGAATATTGATGCTTGATCCCCTCATCACTAAGAAACTCATCCAAGGTGTAGTTCTTGAACTCGGTGTCGTTGTCACTTCTTATTGTCAAGATCTTTGCATTGTGTTGATGTTGAGCTTCATTTGGAAAGTCGATGACGGTTTGTTGGGTCTCACTCTTTCTCTTGAAGAAATATACCCAAGTGTATCTTGAATAATCATCCACAATCACCAAGCAATACTTTCTACCCCCAAGACTATCAACGGATGGAGGCCCAAAGAGATCCATGTGAAGGAGCTCCAAGGGCCTCTTTGAGTAGATGATAGTCGTGGGAGGGTGAGCCTTCTCATATAGCTTTCCTTCGATACAAGCACTGCAAGCATGACCTTTGGCAAAACTAACATTTGTTAGTCCACGGACATGGTCCCCCTTGAGAATACTTTGCAAAGATCTCATATTGACGTGGGCTAAACGGTGATGCCAAAGCCATCCCACGTCAACTTTAGACATTAGGCATGTCGCAGTCTTAGTGGTTCGCTCTGAAAAGTTAATCACATAAAGACTGTTCTCAACATGCCCAACGAAGGCTACTTTAAGAGTCTTGCTCCACAAGAGGGCCATGGTATCAATATCAAAGAAAGTGGCAAAGCCCATGAGTGCAAGTTGACGAACGGAAAGTAAGTTGTATGCAAGGGACTCAACAAGCATGACTTTATCGACGTGAGATCATGAGAAATGACAACCTTGCCAAGATCCAATACCTTAGAAGATGACACATCACCCCACTCGACATTGGTGGGCATAGATGAAACCTTGTGCACGTCCACCACCAAGTCCTTGCTTCCGGTCATATGATTTGTGGCTCCACTATCGAGCAACCATGACCCCCCACCAGAACCAAACACCTACAAGAGATCAATGCGTGGTTTTATGTACCCATTTTGTAATGGGTCCTTTGATGTTAGTAACAAGGTTCTTAGGAACCCAAATAGACCATTCAATGTACTCATAAGAAGAACCAACAAATTTGTCATAAACGTGCCCATCACTAGCGCAGCATAACACATAAGAAGGGTTAAAGTTGCCGGCTTTGTTGGAAGGAGTGTTGCCCTTCTTGACACCACCACCCTTCACATTGTTCTTCTTCTCCTTAGAAGCACCCTCTCCCCCCTTCACAAAAGTTTGCTTGAGAGGAGGAGGTTGTCTGGCCTTGTCATTCTTCTTCTTATTCTTGAACTTGGCTGCAAACCCAATTCCCTCCTTGCCCACAACTTCCTTTTGATTGCTTAAAAGGCCGTTGAGGTTCTTCTCACCTTGTATGCAAGACACAAGGCCTTTCTCAAGTTGCTCCTTCAATTTTGCATTCTCCTCCACAAGATGCTCATGCTCACTACACGGGTTAGTAGCATTTGCATTATCAATTAAAACCATATGAGGAAATGTGGCTTTCTCCTTGGTTAGCTTCACTTGGAGTTGACCATGAGACTCTTTGAGGCTAGCATGAGCACTCTTCAAGGTCTTGTGAGCCTTGTCAAGTATACCAAACTCCTCCTTGAGTCTAGCATGGTAAACCCCAAGTTTAGCCTTCTTGGAATTGAGCACACGAGATACAACAAGAGCATGATCAAGATCTTTCTTTAATTTAGCATGATCATCGTTCTGTGATTCCTCAAGAGCCAAATGATGATCACACTCTTCCTCAAGCGCATTAGAGAGATCCGATATCTCATCGGCATAGTCACGACTATGCCCTTGCATCTTAGAGATGGTTTCTTCGTGAGACTCAATCATGTCATTGGCTTCACCAAGTTGTTCCAAGAGAGCAACGAAGTGCTTCTTCGGTTTACCCTTGAGCTTACTCATAAAAGAGTCAAATTCATTTTCTTCCTCCTTCAACCCCTCACTTTCATCAATGCAATCCGTCAAGGAAGGATTAGTAGTGATGGTGGTTTTAATGTTGGGGGTTACCTTGTTGGTGGCTTTGGCCATGAGGCACTTGGCGGTGATGTTCTCATTGAGTGAGTCGAAGAGGGACACCCGTGGAGTTGTTGCAATGGCAATGGAGGCCATGGCAACCATCTCACCGTCATCATCATCATCATCATCATCATCCTCATCCTCATTGTACTCTTCTTGTGCCACCAACCCCTTGGAAGGAGTCTTCTTGGTGAAGTTGTTCTTGTTGGGGAAGGACTGGGCCTTGTCATTTCACATAAGCTTACCACCATTGTCTTCCCTCTTCTCATACGGGCATTCCGCAACAAAGTGGCTCACATTGCCAGAATTATAACATGTCCTCACATGTTGCTTGCCATTGGTGCCACTTGAGTTGTTCTTGTTGAAGTTGGGCCTTGAGTTCTTCTTGCTCCAAAATTGTCGTGAAGCGAGAGCCATGTGCTAATGATAAGCATATTTGGTATCTTTGGGACAACACTCCTCCTCTTCTTCTTTACCCTCTTCTTCCACACTAGCCTTGGCCTTCAAAGCAAGGTTGGGATTCTTTGATCGTTGAGAACGCAACACCGCATTGTCGGCGGTCTTGTCCAAGATCCTCATAGCAACAAACTCATCCAACACTTCACTTGAGGACAAGGCATGAAAGTCTGGCCCTTGACGGATGACGGAGGACATGGTCTTGTGGTAGGGCATCATGGCCTTGAGAAACTTGCACTTGATCCAATTGTCATCCGTATCCTTGCTCCCATGATCTCAGAGTGAGACCGCGAGAGTGATTCATTCATCGCAAACTCATCGGCTTCATCTTGCACCACTTCAAAGTCGGAGCGTTGAATGCTTGTGCTTCCCTTGTAAATGGAAACAACATGTTGCCATGATTCCTTGGCCACGGTGAAAGGTCGGAGGTGTGCAATATCTTCGGGAGGAATTGCTTCTTGAAGAATGAAGAGAGCGGACTCGTCGAATTGATCATCCGCAACTTCTCTAGGAGTGAAGTTGCTTGGGTCGTGCGGGTAGAAACCTTGCTCAATAATTCTCCAAAGATTACTAGAACTATTATTTAAATGAGGTTTAAAGCGATACACCCCAGAGGCAAAATCCTCATTTTTCACAAGCTTGGGAGGAGGACCAACATGATTCATATGTGTGGAGGGAACCGGTCCTCCATAAGTAAGTGGAGGTTTAACATGGGCAAAGATGCCGTTCCCACTTCTACCAGTAGTCAAAGGAACTTGATCACTAGTAGCTTCCCCCTTGTTGGAGTTAGCATCTGTCGCCTTGTTAGTGGGATCGACCACTTCCAATGGTGCAGTGGATAATTTAAGACCATCAAGAAAATTCTTAAGCATGCCTTTGACCTCGGTCGTCATGGAGGTTCTCAATGTTTCCAAGGCCACATTGAAATCCTCACGAGAGATCGAGGATCCCCCATCAGCCGCAGACAAAGTGGGACTCGCACGGCCAAACCTCCATGATGGATACTAGTTGGGTGGTCCCTGTGATCAAAGGTGATCGGACAAGCCGACCATAGGTTGAATTTTGGGGCGACAGGCTCTACGGCGTAGACGTCCCATAGTGCGCGCTTGCGCTCCCTCTTTGGGATATGTGTGACATATATCATGTTCAAAGTTTTCACCTTCGAGGGAAACTTCTTCTGCCCCCCTGTGTTCGGAGGACGGGGCTCATCATCGTCCTCGCTTTGAAGCCCTTTCCCCTTGTGTTCGGTATTTAATTTACCGGCCTGTTTAAAAACCCAACAGTTTCTGTTGGAGTGGTTGGTAGGCTTGTTGGGTGTGCCATGAATCTAGCATGGCCTATCTAGTATTTTGTCCAAGTTGGATGGACTGTCTCTATTTCCTTTGAATGGCTTCTTCCGCTATCCGGGTTTGGAGCCACTGAATCCGGCGTTCACCGCCGTATCCTCAGTTTCTTCGTTGTTGTTCCGATGCTTGTTTTGTTACATCATGGCCTTCCATTGCCATCCCTGGCTTTAGAGGCACCGGGGTCGCTGGTGCTATTGCTTCTATGAGCCAACCAACTATCTTCCCCTGCACAAAAGCGGGTCATAAGTGCAGTAAGAGCTACCATAGTTTTTGGCTTTTCCTGACCGAGGTGTCGGGCGAGCCATTCATCACGGACGTTGTGCTTAAAGGCCACTAATGCTTCGGCGTCCGGACAGTCAACAATTTGGTTCTCTTTTATTAAGAACCGAGTCCAGAGTGTGCAGGCTGACTCTCCGGGTTGCTGGACTATGTGACTGAGGTCGTCAGCGTCCGGTGGCCGGACATATGTGCCTTGAAAATTATCTCTAAAAGCATCCTCCAAGTCCTCTCAACTATCGATGGAGTTCTCTGGGAGGCTATTCAGCCAGTGCCGTGTTGGCCCTTTTAGCTTTAGGGGGAGGTATTTAATGATGTGGAGATCATCGCCACGAGCCATATGAAGGTGGAGAAGAAAGTCTTCAATCCATACGACGGGTTCTATAGTTCCATCGTATGCTTCGATGTTTACTGGTTTAAACCCTTCTGGAAATTGGTGCTGCATTACCTCATCAGTAAAGCACATGAGGTGTGTGGAGCCTCTATATTGGGCCACATCACGACGGAGTTCGGATGATGTCCGTATTCGGTTCTTGGCCCGAACTTGGTTATGATTGTCGTGCCAGGCTTGATGGCTGTCATCTCGTGTCGGAGCACGTCTCCTTGATCCGTAGATTGATCTGGTATGGCCGGCTCTATTGTCCAGGTCCTGATGTATGTCATATGTGTAACCTGGAGCCAATGCCTCTTTGCCTCTACGGCAGGGTGGCGCAGGCTGGTATTCGGCATAATTAGCCATCTTGTCCCGTCCAGATGGTGGTCAGTATGGTTCGTCAGCATGATGGTATCTTGACGGTATTGGCTCAAGGGCCTCGTTGTCAAATTGTGGTAGTAGCCTGCGTTTTGGGTAGCTCTTTTTTGGGCACTCAAGGCCGTATTCTTCGGCGGTCAGGACCTTGGTCCACTTGTCGTTGAGCGTATCCTGTTCGTCCTGAAGCTGTTGTTGTTTCTTTTTGAGGCCCCTTGCAGTGGTGATAAGTTGTCGCTTGAAGCGTTCTTGTTTGAGGGGTTCCTCTGGCATGATGAAATCTTCGTTGCCGAGGCTAACGTCCTCCTCGAAGGTCGGTAGATAATTAATATCTTCCGAATCCTCATGATCAGCAAGTTAGTTGGGGTTAACTTGTCCCTCCTGCCACTCATCCAGCTCGGACGCAGGCTCAACGGGGTCTTCGGCATCGTTCGGGGTGTTGTTATCTCTGGTGCCAGTATTGCTACCCTTTCATGATGAGATCATGAGCGGCGCCTCTGACGTCGGCATTTAGGTGGCGCCTCGATAGGCTTGTCCTTAATCGGATCTTGAGTGACATCATTGTCCTTCTTTTCAGGCATATCCACCATGTACACGTCGTAAGTAGAAGTGGCCGTCCAACGCCTGGTGATGGGCGGGTTTTGGCCTTGTTCGGCTCCGGCATCATCTTCCATACCGTCGATATCTTTGGAGGCATAGTCTAGCATGTCGGTTAGGTCCTCAACAATGGTTATTAAGTGGGTGGTGGGTGGGGCGTAAAATTCCCTGCTCTCAGCCCATAGTTTGGGTCGGGCATAGTTTGGAAGTGCCACTTCCCTGATGGCGAGAGATTGCATTAAGTTCAGAGCCTCGTTTAGGAGCAAAAGTTGAATGGGTGATCGAGGGCCCATGGAGTTGGGCCTGGTAAACACCACTTGACTGTGCTCAGTGGACGCAGACCTCGAGAGTTCAGAGTTGGAACCTAGAGATGAGTCCGGCTTCCCGATGACAGGGAGAGTCATGTTTGACTCCACGCCTGTTGACAACATGGTCACCTCTGGGTCTCCGGTAGGGAGCTCTATGACAGGAGAGAGTCCGGCGGGGCTTAGCCTCCCGTCTTCAGGCAGAGTGGTCTGCTCTGGATCTAAGGCCAGAGCAGCCATGAGAGTTGATCCTTGAACAAAATCTGATGGTCGATTCGACGAGTTTCCTTCACGCAGATGAGGAACGGCGGCCGAGGCCAAGAACCCTTCGAAGATCAAATCTCCTCGGATATCAGCAATTTAATTCAAGCTTCCAAACCTGATATGATGACCAGGGGCATAGCTATCGATCTGCTCAAGGTGACTAGTCGAATTGGCACGTAGAGCGAAGCCGCCAAACACAAGAAGTTGACCAGGGAGAAAGGTCTCCCCGGAGACAACAACGTTGTCGATGAATAGCTGAGCCATTGATCCTTCTGTTGACAACATAGCGGAACTCTCAATGAAAGCACCAATGTCGGTGTCAAAATGTAACAGCCTGGATTTTTGCCCTTTTCTTTTTCTTGGATTTCCTATTTTGTTTTGCTTTTCCGTGGCTAGGTGGTTCTGAAACTTGGGAAGATCATGTCTTCCTAGGTTTTATAGTGGCTTGTCACCCTCATCACCATCCCAAGATCATGTCATTTCCATCCTTGACCTAACCCATAAATTCTTTTGTTGGTAATATCCCTTTTCTGATAAATGAATAACCCTTAAAACCCTAGGTTGTGAAGCAACCTATATTTCTGTCACTCCTAAAATTCCCAAATAATTCTCATAAATTGTTTGGGTCCTATCTTGCTCAAATATGAAAAAATAATTCATTGTCATGTTCAAAAATAATCCTCCAATAATTCTTTTCCTATTCTGTCTTAAATGGCACTTTGCAAAGGAAGTGATATTTATATTTGCTTGATTAACCCCAAACTTCTTGGCCAGCTTTTCCTTTCCATATCATTGGCCCATGACAAAATTCAACTCACTTTGCCTAGTAAATATTCCTGAGCAATTTTTTAAAGTTCCTGTCTGAGGGAAGTGATTGTGAAGGAAGTACAAGCTAGGCATATCCAAATGAATTTAAATTTTGCAAGGTCCTTTCCATGATCAAATAATGACTCTCCACAAAATATGAGCTCATGTAACTCATCTATGTGAGCCCAGCCCCAAATCTTAGTTTCTGGTTAGATTTTCAGTTTGTGAAGCAACTATATTTTATATTGCTTCAATTGAGATGAAACTTTACCAAGACATGATTCTACCTATATCAACGCCTTCCACCAAGTTTTACCTCTATTAGCTAATTCAATTGCCCTATGCAATGTTTCCAAGTTTCTGTCCAGAATGAAGCTTTGTGAAGCAAGTGCCACTTTGGTCTTTCAAAATGGCATGAAATTTTTACAGCAGCTTCATATCATCATATAACCCCTCTCTGCCAAATTTCAGCTCACAGAGATCAAGTATGTGAGTGTATCATCCAAATCCCTGATTCTGGCTAGTTTTGCACTTTCTACAGCAACCCTCATCTAAAATGCTCCTCTTAGTCTGATTTTTGGTGATCAGCATCACCTTAGTATGTGATCATCATCAGACAAAATCTTTACCACGTTACCAAGCCAGTTTAAGCACAACAAGTTACAAACACCTTCTTACTGATTTACTTTGGAGCTAAGTGCAAATCTCTTCTTTGCCCCTGGACCGATTTATTTCCTCATTTTGACTGAGGGCACCAAGGTCCATCCACTAGACATGGTTGGCCACGCCAAAGAGCACCGCTTGCGCCAGTGCGCGTGGTGATCACGCTTGCGTCATGGTTGCAGGCGTGCTCTGGCTTGTTCCGACCACTATGCTCGTCTCCTTCCTCCTCGTCCCGACCTCCATTCATGTATAGTAGCTCCCCCGTGATGCCCTGTGTCGCTGCCTCGTCATGGTTCACCTTAAATTAGCCGCAAAGGCCATGCCCGTGCCACAAACCGGCTCTGTCCTCCATTGTTTGCAAGTTGGAGCTCGCCCGTGAGCTCGAGGAGCCTCCCCGCGGCTATATAAAGCATGCCCGAGGTCCCCTGCATCTCATCGCTCCCTCCCTCGCCTCATTTGCTCTTTGGAATCGCCCCACCTCGCCTCGGATCACCTCCGTCCGCCATGGCCGCCTCGGTTCCTCCTTGGTTCCGGCAAGCCTAGTCCACCTCTCCTCCTCTAGCCACCTCCTAAGTGTTCCCCTCCTTCCCGCGGTCCTCCCCACCCCACCAGTTCGTCGCCGGAGTCCCTCTGGCCGAGCCTCCCGGCGCTTGGCTGTCACCGTTGCTCTCGGCCACCACCCCGTCCGAGTCCATCCGAGCCTCCTCTCTCCCTCCCGACTCCACCACCGTCCTCCCCGTGCTCCGCTGAGTCGTCCTACCCACTTGTCCCACGCTGGAGCTGCCCACATCGCCAAAGACCACCGCCGCCTCCCCTTGGTCCTCCTCCGACCCGCGTCCTCCTCTCCTCCCCGGGGCCGGCCGACCCCCTGGACGGACGTGCCACGCCGGGCCGCGCCCCCCGTTGCCCGCGCCCTGGCCGGAGTTGTCCTGGACCGGCCGCCCCAGCGCCGGCAGCGCCCCTGTCCTCCTCCTCTGCTTCCTGTCATGGCTAGGCATAGGAGGAAGAAGAAGACATGGGGGAGAGAGAAGGATATGGTGGGCCCCGCATGTCATCCCCTGCCAATGGACCCCGCCACTGCCACGTCACGTAAGTGGAAACAGGTTCTCGTTGAGTACGTTTTCATTTGACGAAAGCGTACTTATTTCCTTCCTCAGCCCGAAATACATTTTCTTACTCAGAAAGTGTATTTTCTGAAATCTGTTTCTGCCTTATCCACTCAAGGACCCGTTGGTGATAAATTATTCACAAATTGGTACCTGGTCTTCAACTCCTCACAACTTTTCAACCGTAACTCCGATTGTGGTGAAACCAGCGCTCACTTCTTCGTATCGTCGAGCTCTATCTTTTGGTAACATTTAACTAGGTGTTCTCATAGTGAAAATGACCATTTTTCCCTTGCCTCTAATCAGCCCCCTCCGAGAAAGAATCGTCCGACGTTTCGTTCTGCGTCTTCACCACACTTCTTCCTGGAGTCTCCGTCACCCCAGGCAAGCCACAATACCCATTTGCATGATAGTCATGCAGTGGCCATGGTTTTCAACTTGAATATTTATTAATTGTTTGCTTGTTTAAAATATGGTTATCGTTGTTCGGTAATGATTCTTGGTTAGTGCTTACTTTCTTGATATGTTGTTATGCACCTTGTTGTCATGCCCTGCTAGTTGTTAGTATTCCTTTCATATGCTTATGCTTGCTAGTAGTACATGTTGATGTTGGTGATGGTCTTCGGTGCATGACTGTCATCTGCCCCGAGTACCGTTGTTATACATGTTCCATTGCGTCCAGTTGGTTAAATGCTTGCATGATGGCATTGTTGATATGTTCTTGCATGATATTTATTGTTGATGCTAGTGGTCATGCTATGTTTCGGAGAAGTATGTACTTATGATGTTCATGCTAGTCAGTATGCCATGCTTAGTTGGATATGATTCATTGTTGATATGGTGGATAGTTATGTGGTTCTCTCATGGTTATGTTGATATCATGCTCATGCATTGTAGTTACATCATGTTATTTTATCATGGCTCAGCATATTTGCATTCAAGTTTAACCAGATTAAATTGAACTTGAACACCTGTTGGCTGAGTCATGGTGCCACCATATCAAACTGACCAGTGCAACCACGCTTACCTTTATGGGCAGGTCCTAACTAGGTCTATTGTCGTGCCTCTCGTCGGTGCCTCCAACTAGGGAAGGTTATGGGCGTGCGATACCCTGGCCCGGTAAGCAGACATAACCTTGTGTGCCCGTTGTTGTTGTTATGGATCCGGTCCCCGTGAGGGCCGTTTTGGCCACGACAGTGGTCGTTGTGTCTTTGGTAGACACGGGGCCACCCAGGACTAGCCCAGTGGGGAGTGAGTCGGAGTGGCCGGGAGAGTGTCATGGCAGTAGATCGGTTTTGTCGGAACGCCGTTGGTCCACCCGAATGGGAGTGCAAGGCCATGGGTTCCGTAGTGTGGGTACAGTGTACTAACCTTTGCAGAGTGTGTATTAAATCTATCGATAGCCGCGCCCGCGGATAAGGGCCTAATACGTCTCCAATGTATCTATAATTTTTGATTGCTCCATGCTATATTATCTACTCTTTTAGACATTATTGGGCTTTATTTTCCACTTTTATATTGTTTTTTGGACTAACCTATTAACCGGAGGCCTAGTACAGATGTCGGGGGTTAGGTGCGACATATGCCAAAGGATGGCTTATCATGGTGGGGGCGAGTAGAACATCGCCGGTGCCTGGAAACGGGATGAGGCGAAGACATGCACGTCGGCGAATCTTACCCAGCTTCAGGGCTCTCCGGGGAGATAATACCCCTACTGCTGCTTTGCGGGGTCTCCGCATGATCACTATGGCAAAGTGTTTACACAGTTGCTCCTTGAGATGTTTCCTGGAGGTAGGAGAGGGCAAGGCTAGCTCTCTCCCTCCTATATGATCTGGTCTAGAGCTAATGGGTTCCAACCCTTTGCATGGGTGCCCTGGGGGGTTTATATAGGCCTACCCCCTAGGGGTACAATGGCAATCCGGCTGGACGCGGGCCCAGCCGTCAGCGCCTCTGGCCTCCGTCTTCCCTGCCGATCGCTGGGGCCCGCCGACTGGTGGACCCCGCCGACAGGCCTGGTACAGAGCCGACATGCCGCGTCCACCGCGGGCGGGCCTTGCCGGCTGCGGATTACTGTAGCCGTTCTTCTGATGACGCGGGCTTGATCATGGGGTCGTGGCAACAGCCCCGCCGCCTGGCTGGCGATCACTATTGCCACTCTCCATCACATCTTGATTAATGGCGCGTGGGCCCTGGGGGAGGGCTCGGTCGACTCCCCGGGGCCGACTCCCGACGGGTCCGTCTGGTGGTCCTCTTGCCGTCTCCTGGGGTCTCACTGACTGGTGGGACCCGCTGCCTCTGGGCTGTACAGACAAGCCGTCATGGGTGCAGGATTCGGTCTTGCCGTGCTGATGTCAGGGCCGGCATGGCAACAGTGCCAAGCCGCACGGAGATCTTCCGGGGTACGGCGTGCTGTGGCCATGCCTGCCCTTGGTAAGGGGCGGGAGTGGGCTTCATTGTTGCCACTCCCCTGCCCCGTCCCACTTGATGAGGTCGTGGGGTTTGTTGGAGTCACAGGCCGACTCCCCAAAGCCGGCTTCTCTGGAAGTCGCCAGTCAGGAGTCGGCTTACCCTGCGGTCATCCCTGGGACTCGGCCGTGAGTGGTCGGTCGGCCGTCTTGCCGTCGGTTCCTTAGAAGGCGGCTCTTCGCCCTGGGGTCTTGAGGGGCGCAGCCTGCCCCGATGTCTTGAAAGGTTCTGGGGCTCGGGTTGGCCTACCCGTGGCCCATTACTTCGACAGTAGTCCCCGAAGCTGGTGAGGCGCCGCGGACGATCGGCCGAGAAGCCTCAGCGGTTTCTCTTTCCGGGTGCTCAGCACATGGTTCTTAGTTGACTTCTGCCGGGCCGGCTAGAAGGAGTCGGACTCGCCCAACTCTGACTCGCACGATATTTCGAACGTCGTGGCGGGATCCAAGTAGCGTGTTAGCTAAGCCTCCAGGCCGCCACCCGTTCTAGGCCTGCCATGCGATGACACGTGGCTGGGCCATCCTGCCAGCCTACGCGCGCGACGGGACATGCCCATAGGCGGGGCCCGCCACTATCGCGCCTCGGCGCCTGAGCGGATCCGCTGCGGCCCCGGCGGACGGTTGGGATTCCCGTGGAGTCACTGCCCGCAGTAACTTTGTCATGGAACGTGGGGGTCGTGGGGCCGTGGGCGCAGTAAATCCCACGACCGCCCCCTCGGCTTCGCAGCCCACGAGGCTATAAGTAGGGGAAAGAGGAGGGCACGCGCGCCCCTCCTTCCCACTACTCCTCGCTCTCCTCCTTCTCACTGCTCCTCGCTCTCCTCCTTCTTATTCTTCTTCACTCCGCGGCGCGCCCAAGCTCCGACGAACGCCGCGGCGATCAGCTCGCGATGAGTTCTTCCTCCGCCGCGGCGCCTCCCCCGGTGCGCTCCGGCACTTGGGACGGCTCCGAAGTTCACGACGACCACATTGAGTTCCTCCGCAAGACTTGTCGGCTCCCCGGCGAGGATCACGTGCGGGTGCGTCTTGCGCCGAAGGGGGAGATTTCCCCCGCGCTGCAGGAGGGCGAGCGGGTCATCTTCCGCTCGTACTACTTGCGCAGGTTGGGGCTGCCGGCGAGCAGTTTCTTCCGATCCTTCCTGGAGTTCTATGGCCTCCAGCCGCACCACCTCACCCCCAACACGGTGGTGCTGCTGTCCGCCTTCGTGGCCTTGTGCGAAGGCTTCCTTGGAGTCCTCCCCACTCTCGAGCTCTGGGAGGAGTTCTTCTCCAATCTGGGCACCCAGGCTGTAGGCGTGCCAGCTCAATGTGGCGCTTTCATCGCCGTGCGAAGGTCGGGGCCGAAAACCCCTTCCCCTCCATGTCGCTGATAAAGTCGGTGAAGATGTGGCAGAGATCGTACTTCTACGTCAGGAGCGTCTCCACGAGGGGCGACTGGGTCAACCTGCCGGCTTTCGAAGCCGGCCCGCCGGCTAGGAGACTGCCCAACTGGTCGTACCGGGCCAAGTCGCTGACGCCTGCGGGAGCCGGCGCCATCGCGCGACTCCGAGTGCTGACGCAGTTGGAGGGCTTGACTGGTCCAGACCTGCTGGCCGCCTTCGTGGCGCGCCGAGTTCTCCCGCTCCAAGGCCGCCCCCATATGATATGCCAAATGAGCGGGCACCGCGACCCGAGTCGGATGTGCACCAAGGACATGCCTCACGAGGAGGTGGCCTTCATGGTGAACTACCTCTCGGACAGCAAGCTCCTGGAGGATTGGCGGTTCGGCAAGGAGCCGTACTCCCGCGTCAACCCCCCGCCCGTGGTGAGTTGCCTTTCCTTTCTTTCTTTGGATTGTCCTCTTTCTCGCCGAGTTTGTTTTGACCAGTCGACTTTGGTCAGAATCCCCTCCTCTACCCGCCAGCTGGCACCTCGGGGCTGGCCCGCAAGTTCCTCCCCGACCGGGCGGAGAGCGACGTCGATGACCCCGATCTGGGGGCGGCGGCTCTGGAGGACGACACCGAGGGAGGAGGAGGAGCAGCAGGCCACTTCAGGCCTTCGACCACTCTTGCCGACTGGCTTGACGACGACGCCGAGGGAGAAGTCGCCCCCCGCCATCGGCCAGGAGCCAGCCAGCCTGGCGCGGGCTCTTCTGGCGCACCGGGTGCTCCAAGCGGTGGGAAGAAGCGCAGGGCCGTGCCGACCTTGTTCGGTAGTCGGCCGAAGAAACCCAAGGGTTCGGCTGCGGCGACCCGGCGGGACGAGGCGGCTGCGAAGGCCATCCGCTTCCGTAAGGAAGTGAAGAAGCCGCCATTGGTCTCCGCGTGAGTATTCTGTCTCAATGCTTTATTCTTTCTTTGTGGCTTTGCCTGAGTCTTTTGATTGCTTCCCTTACTTCAGGCCTCCCCGCACTCTTGAGAGGGTCACCGCCGCCTCCGTCATGGGGTCAGCGGAGACGTCCGCCACCACTCGGCGGATTGACCCCGCTGCTGACCTCCGGGAGGCGACAGAGCGGAATGCGCAGGAGAAGCGCAACGAAGAAGAGGCCGTTCGCCTGGAGAAGGCGGAGGCCGATAGGGCGGAGGCCTCCGCCAAGAAAAAACTGGCGGAGGCCGAAGCCGCCGCCGCGACGAAGCGGCAGGCTGAGGAGGCCGCACGCCGCCAATCGGTGGTGTTCGTCACCCCACTAAACTCTGCGCCGCTGCCCCCGGAGTTCACGGGGCAGACTGGGGAAGCCGGCGGTGAGAACCCTGTCGTGGAGAGGGAAGGCGGCGACCCCTCTATGCCGGACATGATTGTTCCGCCGCCGCCTCCGCCGCCGTCTGAGAGTGCACAAGGCAAGCAGCCAGCGGACCCCCCGGTGCCGCCAATCGAAGACGAGGCTGTGGCGAGGTTACTCCTCCAAGTCGGCTCGCCGACGCTCCGCCGTCTGGAGAAGGCGACTTCGGCACCCCGCCCCCTGGAGGCCGGCACCGCTAGCTCGGTGATCCCAGACGCCGAAGCGACGAGCGCCGCGCCCATTGGGTGGGTGCGAGGAGGCGGCACAGGGCCGCTGAACCAGGCGCTTCTGGACGTCCAGGCGAAGCTTCATGCTGAGGGCGACACTCTCTAGAATTGCACCAAGGCGTACCTGGCGTCGCGGGCAGCCGTCCGGGTATGTTTTTTCCTTTGGTCCTTGTTTCCTTGTTCCTCTCTGTGGGGGCGCGCCAGCGCACCCACTGGGTGTAGTCCCCGAGTTTCAGGCTGGCTGCTGAGCAGGCGGCCCGGAACTCCGATTGATGAACTCTGGGTATTAACTTTTTGTCTGAAACGCTTGACGCAGGATTACCACAACCTCCGCGTCACTGCCTTCAACCGCAACATTGAAGAGCTGGGCAAGCGGACCGCCGATTTGTCGGAGAGCCGGAGTAAGTCCTTTTTCTTCTTTGTGGGGGCGCGCTGGCGCACCCGCGGGCTGTAGTCCCCAAGATTCGGGCCGACTGCTGAGCAGTCGGGCCGGATCTCCCCGGCGATCTCCTTTATTGATGACTTAACGCCTTCTTTCTTCCTTCTTTTCTGGAGCCAGCGCTGCTCTTCAACAGCAGCTGAGCGAAGCCAACTCCGCATTGTGCGCCAAAGGGGAGGAGTGCAGCAAGCTCGCCACAGAGCGTGATCTGCTAGACACTCAATTGGCAGAGCAGAAGGAGCTGCATGTGAATACGCAGAGGGAGGCGGAAGAGATGGAAACCGCCCTCCTGGCCGAGTTCGCGAGCGAGCGCTCCTCCTGGTCTGACAAGGAGGCGATGCTGGCCTCCGGCTTCCATGAGATTGAAGACATCATTGATGGTGAGTTTCTTTGCTTTCTTTCTTCGAGTTGCCGATTATAAGTCGTGCCGACTCCTGGTTTTTGACTTGCTTCTTCGTTCCTTCCGTCTTGGCAGACTTCTTTCCTGGGCACTCGCAGGCCGCCATCCAAGCCATCGAGGCTGACCGTGAAGGTCGGAGGGCGGAGGGTTTAGAGATCGCCGCCGACGCCCCCCGAACCCTTGACGAGCACATCCTGAGCATCAAGGCTCGCCTTCGGCCGACTCACCGGATGCTGCGCGGGCTTTAGTGTGTCGGTGCCCAGGCGATTGCCACCCTGTGGCCGGACATGCAGGCTCCGTGCACCCCCAGCCTAACGGCCAACTGGCTAGAGGTCGCGGCTGGTCGTCTTGAGGCCTGGAAGGGTTCTTCGGCCCGAGCTGGCGCGCGCCGGGCCTTGGAGTTCGTCAAGGCGTGGTATCCAGGGCTGGATCTAGAACGGCTGGCCACACTTCGGTCGGAGGCCCAGCCGAAGCTGGTAGCTGCGGAAGACGCCCTCGTCAAGCGTGCTGCGGCGATGGCCGAGTACACCGACACCAGCATCTTCGTCCCCGAGCGGTCTGAAGACAGCGAGGAGGTACCGCCGGAGTGGTTTGGGATGAACCCAGACTACGACGAAGACTCGGCGGAGGTGATTGGCTCCAGCGTCGAGGAGGAAGGCGAGGCGGAGGACGGAGGCGAGATGGAGGCGCCAGAAGACGGAGCAGACGGCCAGCCTCAGCTCGACCGCGCCTCCAGCAACGAGCCGCGTGCGGCCGAGCCGATTGCCGCCGGAGGCGATCAAGCCGAGACTACCCAGCCGGCTGCCTCGATGCCTGACGCTGCCGCCTCCTCCGACCCTCCGAATCCGTCTGCTGCTTCCTAAGCTGCCGCCTTATCTTTATTTTATCTGCTTTAGTAGTCTTTGAAGAACTTGTTAATTCGCACAATTCCACCCGCGGGGTGTATTTTGAACTTCTGCTCGAATATTCGGCCAAGGGCCTACGTTATGTAAATGAGTTCTATCTTCAATTGCTCATTGCTCTTTTGGCTTTTTTTCCTTTTGCCTCTTTCTCTTAGTTGCCTACCTTGCCAATCGGACAGCCGCTCTGCGGACTGCCGCTAGATCAAATGCTTGGCTACTTTGGGAAGGCAAGTACTTAGCCGTTTTTAGGAGTTTTTGAGCAAGTTGAATAGAAGGCGGCAATACGACTACTCGAGAGTCGGTTTGCAAAAAGGCTGGAAGCCGTCTTGAACTATGCTTTATGCTTTGAGTCCTTAGCCATTTTTCATGCGAATGCCCATTCTACCTTACTTCTGCCCATCGTACAGTCGCTCTGCGAGCTGTGGCTTCTGACAGGGGACAGTTTAGGCGTTTACACACTACTTGTCCGACTGCAGGAAGCATTTCATAGTGCGAGGCAGCAAGTCCCCGGGCCGACTTGTCGAGCCCGGTGCCAATCGTTATAACAAAGAGTAACATATGTGTAGGCATAATTTTTATCATACAGACAAAAGAGGGCAGTCCCCGAGCTCGTCTCGGGGGCCCCGAAGTCTTGGTACTTTAATACAAAAGGTAGCGTGGTACATACTGCATCAACTGTAAAATCTTCGGAGGAGATTTGCATTCCATGGCCGCTCTGTCTCCTTGCCGGAGTCGTCCCTCTTGCGTGCTCGGGGCTTCTGAGCGTCAATCAGGTAGTAGGAGTTGTTGCCCAGTACTTTGCTGATGATGAAAGGGCCTTCCCAAGGCGCCGGCAGCTTGTGCTGGCCGGCTGTTCGCTGGATCAGCCGGAGCACAAGGTCGCCTTCTTGGAAAGATCTTGGCTTGACCTTCCTGTTGTGGTATCGGCGCAGGCTCTGCTGGTAGATGCTGGACCGGCTGAGTGCCAACAGCCGGCCCTCTTCCAGCAGATCGACGCCGTCTTGTCGTGCTTCTTCTGCTTCCTCCTCGGTGTACATGGTGACTCGTGGGGAGTCGAACTCTATGTTCGTTGGGATGACGGCTTCGGCACCGTAGACGAGGAAGAAAGGCGTGAAGCCGGTTGACTTGTTTGGAGTCGTGCGCAGACTCCAGAGGACGGCTGGTAGCTCGTCGAGCCAGCAGCCAGCCGAGCGCTCCAGAGGCTCGATCAGCCAGGGTTTGATGCCGGACAGGATGAGGCCGTTTGCTCGCTCCACCTGGCCGTTTGACTGTGGGTGGGCGACAGACGCTAGGTCCAGTCGGATGCCCTGTGTTGCGCAAAAACGGGCCAAGGCGACTTTGGCAAATTTTGTGCCATTGTCGGTGATGATGCTGTGTGGTATGCCGTACCGAATTGTGATATCGGCGATGAAAGTCACGGTAGTCGGACCGTTCAGCTTCTTGATTGGCTTCGCTTCTATCCACTTGGTGAACTTGTCCACTGCGACAAGTAAGTGAGTTAAGCCACCTCGTGCTGTCTTGAATGGTCCCACCATGTCTAGACCCCAAACTGTGAAAGGCCACGCAATGGGGATGGTCTTGAGTGCAGAAGCCGGCTGGTGCCACTATGCTCGTCTCCTCCCTCCTCGTCTCGACCTCCATTCATGTCTAGTAGCTCCCCCGTGATGCCCTGCGTCGCCCTGTGTCGCTGCCTCATCGTGGTTTGCCTTAAATGAGCCGCAAAGGCCATGCCCGCGCCACAAACCGGCTCTGTCCTCCATTGTTTGCAAGTGGGAGCTCGCTCGTGAGCTTGGGAAGCCTCCCCGCGGCTATATAAGGCATGCCCGAGGTCCCCCGCTCCTCATCGCTCCCTCCCTCACCTCATTTGCTCTCTGGAATCGCCCCACCTCGCCTCGGATCACCTCCGTCCGCCATGGCTGCCTCGGTTCCTCCTTGGTTACGGCGAGCCTAGTCCACCTCTCCTCCTCTAGCCACCTCCTAAGTGTTCCCCTCCTTCCCGCGGTCCTCCCACCCCACCAGTTCGTCGCTGGAGTCCCTCTGGCCGCGCCTCCCGGCGCTTGGCCATCGCTGTTGCTCTTGGCCACCACCCCGACCGAGTCCATCCGAGCCTCCTCTCTCCCTCCCGACTCCACCACCGTCGTCCCCGTGCTCCGCTGAGTCGTCCCACCCACTTGTCCCTCACCGGAGCTGCCCACATCGCCAAAGACTCGCCACGCCGGGCCGCGCCCACCGGTGCCCGCACCCTGGCCGAAGCTGGCCTGGACCGCCCGCCCCAGTGCCGACAACGCCCTTGTCCTCCTCCTCTGCTTCCTGTCATGGCCAGGCACGGGAGGAAGAAGAAGACATGGGGAGGAGAGAGAAGGATAACGTGGGCCCCGCATGTCATCCCCTGCCCGTGGACCCCGCCACTGCCACGTCACGTAAGTGGAAACGGGTTTTTGTTGAGTACGTTTTCATTTGATGAAAGCGTACTTCTTTCCTTCCTCAGCCCGAAATATGTTTTCTTACTTAGAAAGCGTATTTTCTGAAATCTGTTTCTGCCTTATCCACTTAGGGACCCGTTGGTGATAAGTTATTCACAGATTGGTCCCTGGTCTTCAACTCCTCACTACTTTACAATCGTAACTCCGATTGATGTGAAACCAGCGCTCACTTCTTCATATCGTCGAGCTCTATCTTTTGGTAACATTTTCACTAGGTGTTCTCATAGTGAAAATGACCATTTTGCCCTTGCCTCTAATCAGCCCCCTCCGAGAAAGAATCGTCCGATGTTTCGTTCTGCGGCTTCACCATACTTCTTCCTGGAGTCTCCGTCACCCCAGGAAAGCCACAATACCCATTTGCATGATAGTCATGTAGTAGCCATGGTTTTCAACTTGAATATTTATTAATTGTTTGCTTGTTTAAAATATGGTTATCGTTGTTTGGTAATGATTCTTGGTTAGTGCTTACTTTCTTGCTATGTTGTTATGCACCTGGTTGTCATGCCCTGCTAGTTGTTAGTATTCCTTTCATATGCTTATGCTTGCTAGTAGTACATGTTGATGTTGGTGATGGTCTTTAGTGCATGACTGTCATCTGTCCCGAGTACCGTTGTTATACATGTTCCATTGCATCCAGTTGGTTAAATGCTTGCATGATGGCATTGTTGATATGTTCTTGCATGATATTTATTGTTGATGCTAGTGGTCATGCTATGTTTCGTAGAAGTATGTACTTATGATGTTCTTGCTAGTCAGTATGCCATGCTTAGTTGGATATGATTCATTGTTGATATGGTGGATAGTTATGTGGTTCTCTCATGGTTATGTTGATATCATGCTCATGCATTGTAGTTGCATCATGTTATTTTATCATGGCTCAGCATATTTGCATTCAAGTTTAAACGGATTAAATTGAACTTGAACACCTATTGGCTGAGTCATGGTGCCACCATATCAAACTGACCAGTGCAACCACACTTACCTTTATGGGAAGGTCCTAACTAGGTCTATTGTCATGCTTCTCGCCGGTGCCTCCAACTAGGGAAGATTATGGGCATGCGGTACCTTGGCCCGGTAAGCAGACATAACCTTGTGTTCCCGTTGTTGTTGTTTTTGTTATGGATCCGGTCCCCGTGAGGAACGTTTTGGCCACGACGGTGGTCGTTGTGTCTTTGGTGGACACGAGGCCACCCAGGACTAGCCCAGTGGGGGAGTGAGTCGGAGTGGCCGGGAGAGTGTCATGACAGTAGATCGGTTTTGTCGGAAAGCCGTTGGTCCACCCGAATGGGAGTGCGAGGCCATGGGTTCCGTAGTGTGGGTACAGTGTACTAACCTCTGCAGAGTGTATATTAAATCTATCGATAGCCGCGCCCGCGGATAAGGGCCCAGTTCGTAGTTGGTCACACTATGAGTTAACAGTAATAATAATAATGTGCTTAATAACAACCCCGGTTCGATGATGAGATAAGTTGGTTGTGATCGCCGGAATGATCACCGTGGTATCGAGGATACCGAGTTATTGGATATTCGTGATGTTATGCGAGAATCGTGGGTAAAGATCAAGCTCCTTATGGTCATTTGATGATTACTACGGTATTGTTGATACCAAGCTTGATTTGATCCTGAGATGATCGTGTAATGTCTGAAGTTGGTAAGCGATGCATGTGATGGTTACGAGGTAATTAGAACAGATTAAATGGTGCATATAGTGTCATCATGTTGCATGCTAGTATCATCAGATTTATATGTTCATGCCATGATCATATTGTTCTAGCGATATATGTTCAAGTTGTTCATGCCATGTTATCCTGATGATCTCATGATAATTCCTGCTTAACCTATAATTGCCATGCTGTTGTTTGTCTTGAATGCTTCTGGTTATTGTGAGCTTGCAAGTACATTCAATGTACTAACCTGGCGTGTCATACCAGTTTGCAGGTCGTGCCCGGATTGCTTGCTTGTTTGGTGTTGTTCCTGTGTTCGCGAGCTAGGATAAACGTTCGAGCCAGAGTCCCTACGGATTGGAGTCCATCATCGCCGTTCGTTGTTCTGCTCCCAGTAGTTGTCCCGCTGCTTCGAGTTGTTATGATGCTTGTATAGAGCAACCGTGGTTGGCGTAGTGTCGCCGTGCCGATGTTATTCATTGTAATATTGGAACCCTTGTATTCATATTCGTGTTGTAATAGAGAGCTGGTTCATTCTATACTAAGCAGTGCTGTATTCCAGAGGACTTCACCTCGATCTCTGGGCTGGAATATGGGGCGTTCCATTTTTCTCTGAGCCGGGGTGCCACACAAAACCAGCCAATCTCGGGTAGGGGATCCCGAACTATGCGTCCGAGGATCCAGGGTAACAAAGGATAAGGGGGACACAATGTTTACCTAGGTTCAGGCCCTCTTAATGGAGGTAAAACCCTACATCCTGCTTGATTGTATTTGATGAGTATAGGGGTTACAAGAGTTGATCCACCTCGAGATCGTAATGGCTAAACCCTAGCTGTCTAGCCTATGAGAATTATGATAGGCTCTTCGGACTAAGCCCTCCGGTTTATATACACAATGGAGGGGCCTAGGGTTGTACAGAGTCGGTTCGTGGGGGAAGGAAATAACATATCCGGACACCAATCTTTCCATCCACGCATAGGGGAGTCCTACCCGGGCACCGGGGGAAGTCTTCTGCTTGTATCTTCACGGCCCATCAGTCCAGCCCATATCAAATAGCTCAGACACTCGAGGACCCCCTAATCTTGGACTCGCTCAACTATCGGGGACCCCTGCAGTAGTACTGTTCCCTTGAGCAGTACTACCGCATGCCACAGAAACTATAACACTTGCCAGCCTTCATATTGCAGAGACAGGAATAACCGGATGGTGCTCCATCGAAGTGAAGGAAAGGTGGTGCAAAGGAACAGATGTGTACGTGTTGATTCCACCCTAACCTTTCCGAAGCGGACCCCTCTTAATAGTACGGCTTTCCTACGACTCAAATCCACTGAGAAGAAACGTAGAGAAGCACCGTCTTCGATAGGCTCCGAGGGGCACCAAATCGTTTTGTGCCTAGACATGAGATATCTGATATTCTTAATACACATGATTAGTCCGTGAATGCACTGTCATCAATCACCAAAATCACATAGGGATAAATATGCCCTTCCACCGATGGCGGGTTAACTAAAGAAACAATTGACCGATAGCTAGGTCAAGCGTAATTTCTCCCTTGTAATCGAAACTCAAGGAATGCAACTAGAAGCAGGACGTAGGCTTTTACCTCGCTGTGAGGGGCCGAGGTAAACTCTTGTGTCCTTTGTCCCGCTCAACCCCTTCGAGCTAACCTACGTTGCGATGGCTCCACACCTAAGTCCTTTCACAAGGGCATCTGCCGTGACAAAACCACGACAGTTGGCACCCACCGTAGGGCCAGTGCATGGTGGTTTTGAGTTCTTAAAGGGAAAATTCTCAGGGATCGAAGGATACGCCATGGGCCGGATGTCGGTGCAACAAACCCTGGGTCTATTTCCCAGACTGTGCACATGCACGGGAACGAGATTATGGCACCAAGCCAAGCCAGAGTATGAGAAACCAAGATCTTTGAAGGAACAACAAGCAGATCAAGAGGACCAAGACCAGGCTAGAGAAGCAAGATACCACCGGGAGAAAATCCTCCCTTGCTAGCCAGGTGAGCTCAGCGAGGGCGGGGTCAACCTCGGAAGAGATCGTCCAAGATGACCCGGCAGGGCCTGCCGGGACTCATGGAGGCAAGACCACCTCACCCAAGTACTCCACCTCGACCGACGTCATCAATCAATGCGGTGTCAAGCCGCAAAGTGACTAAGTGGAAGCCATTCGCCACATGGTAGCTTCTTTCTACAGAGGATACCTACAAGCGACACCCGTCTTGCAACATGTCAAGCAAGCAGGTGTGAAGCTAGCAAGATAACCCGGCAAGGCTTGCCGGGCAAGCGACGATGTGATGTTGAGTGACGCATTTAATGCGCCCTGTCAACATGCAGGGTTAGGTATGATAGCACTGTTTGCTATCTTATCAATTCATAATGACTACTTTGCCATTGTGATGACCCCTTAACCTATAAAAGGAGGCCCATGGCAACCGTAAAAATGGTTAGAAGGTGGAATTCCCACGCATTCATACGCGCGTAGCCACTGCCGCCCCTAGGCAACCCTGCCAGGCAAGTGTACTATGCTCCACCACCATTCTTCCACCATCAATCCACCAAAGCAGGAGTAGGGTTTTACGCCTCACGACGGCCCGAACCTGGGTAAAATCGCCCGTATGATATCTGCCGTGCTGCCCCACGCTCTTCTGCTCTTTGTGCAATGTGACATCCCCCCTGCCGAACCAGCAAGGGACCCTTGGTCCCATAGGTGGCCGTGGTTTCCCACGAAATCTTTGGCGCGGCACATAGGGGGGTCACTTGTGCGAACCTGAAAGCGTGTGCAACGCGTCATCTTCGTCACTGTCTTCATATTCGATGACGCCATCGACCATGGCACCCAAGAACAAGTCCTATGCTTCGGCTCATCCATCCAGCTCGAAGGCTCCGCCGCCCACGGCTGCCAATGCTGCGGGGGATGCGGAAGCACGCGGGGACGTGGACACTGCTGGGGACGTGGTCAGAGCAGGCGGAACCATCATCGCTTCCCCCGCGGCCGAAGCCGGAGCAGGAGACATCGAAGGCGAGAAGCATCAGCAACACCCTGATGGCCATGCTCCACAAGGTACGGGTGAAGGGGTTATTCCATCCACACCCTTCCTCTCACCGATGGGCACAGCCGCAGGAATGGCGCTCAGTCCGAGGCGAATCGCCACCCTCCGGCCGCCCCCGCCATGGGAGCGACCACGGCGCGTTCACCTCCCCCGGGATGGGTCGAGCAAGTCGTTATGCCCGGCGGAGCCACTGGCCCTCAAGCACCTTTGCCGCGCCACCATGCCATCCATGTGGACGCCCCGCAATAGCGGGGACGTGGTACTGACGCTGCTGGCACCATCAGGAGCCGGGCAACGCTGCGATCTACATCATCATCACCCATGCCAAGTACTGTCATGGAGGCCATGGCGCGGGCTCATCTGTTGCTAAGGTTTCCGCTAGCGCTCAAGCAGATGGACGAATGGCGTGCCACCATCCAAAGTCTGCTCGGTTTCGCCAAGGCTAGGGGCTCACAGTGAGCTGGCCCGCCACGGCCTCCCGAGGCGACGACAACGGCTCCTGCTGCTGGCCGTATGGAGGGGCCCACCCCCACGGTGCAGTCCCCGCTGCAACAGCTAGTGCGAGCACAGCAGAATCAAGAACCCGATGACGTCTCGATGGCCTCTTCCGACCCTCGAGCACGTCCAGGCCGATAGCGATCCCCGGAGGACAGGAGAAGGGGCGGCGCGCGCTTCTTCGTTGAATGACTTCGCGACGACCGCCGCCAGACCTATGGGTGCGATGGCCCCGATGTTGAAGAGCCTGCGCTCGGTACTGGCGGGAGCCTACCTTTCCAGGTTGGGTGCCCTGCCTTTACTCGTGAGCTGCGGCAAGGCCATTGGCCATCCGTTCGCATGTTCAAGCCTGAGGTACCCGAGAAGTACAATGGGAGGCTGAACTCGGCATAGTTTCTGAGCATCTACACCATCGCTATTTAGGCTGCCAGAGGAAGAGATGAGAAGGTGTTTGCCAACTACTTCCCTTTGGCTCTCAAATCCAATGTGAGGTCTTAGCTAATGCACCTGCCGGAGAACTCCATTTCGTCGTGGGCTGACCTATGCCATGAGTTAATTGGCGCCTTCACCGGTGGCCATCAAGAGCCAGGCAGGCCCAATGACTTGCAAATTCTCCAATAGAAAGAAGGCGAGACCCTCCGGAAGTATTTGCAGAGATTCAGCAAGGTCCATAGGAACATCCCAAATATCCATCCGACAGTGGTGATAGCTACCTTCCAATCCAATGTGCGCAACCGCAGGATCCGTTCCAAGATGAACGTGCGGTTGCCCAAGACTATGAAGGAGCTTTACACCTTGGTGGATAAGTGTTCTCAGATGGATGAGGGAAGGAAGCTGTCCAGAGAGGAGGATTGCATCAACATCGATTTGGAGGATGATGACGAATCCACTAGTCAGAATAAGAGCAAGAAGCGCAGTAAGAAATGCAAGGATAAGGCAGTGATGTCTGTTGAAGTATCGGGTACGCCTAGTACCGGCAAGAAGGCTAAAGCCGAAGTCCCCGACAAGGAAGCTACCGTGTGCGCTGACTACCGGGAGGCTGCAGCTGCCGAGAAGGACGAGAAGGGTGATGGGCCGTACTGCAAGATTCATCGGACCAAGGGCCATGACCTTCAAGAGTGTTATCAGGTTGAGCAGCTTGTTAAGAGGCAGAGGGCAAAATATGAGAATCGTGACAAGGAAAAGGGTCAGAATGTTGCTGGCGGTAAGGGCCGAGGCGGTAAAGCAAATCGCCCCGGCAAACCCTTCCGGAACCAAGGAAAACCCGCCAGTGGTTGAGAGAAGGAATCCTGTGATGGTGAGAGTGATGGAGGGGATGAAGAGGAAACGAGTGAGCAGGAGTTTCAGAAGGCTACTGACGCCCTGTGCATTGACAGGGGTGCATCTCTACATGCCTCTCATCACCAGCTCAAATGGTGGGCATATGAGGTCAATGCCGTGGAACTAGCGTCAAGATCCCAGAAACCACTCAAATGGTCATACACACCCATCATCTTTGACAAAGAGGATCATCCTGACTGTACCACTGCGGTAGGATGTTTGCCATTGTTGGTCTCTCCAACAATTCACAACCTCAAGGTCACAAAAATGTTGGTGGATGGCGGGGCTGGGTTGAATCTGATTTCCCTGGCAGTCATCAGCAAACTTCAGATAGCGGAGGAAGAATTGAAGGCCACCGTCACGTTTCAAGGAGTTAATCCCAGTAGGAGTCATCCTAAGGGAAAGATCACGCTGCCGGTGACATTTGGGGGAGAGCTGAACTATCAAACTGAGAAGATTGTGTTTGATGTGGTTGACCTTCCTTTGCCATATAATGGGATCCTTGGATGCCCGACCCTGGCTAAATTCATGGCGACATCCCACTATGCCTATAACACCTTGAAGATGCCTGGGCCGATAGGAGTCATTTCCATCCCATCAGATGAAAAGGACGCAATCATTTGCATGGACAAGATGTACCAAGACGCAGTCGTGGCAGAGGCAGCAATAGTAGTTCCTGCCAAGGAGGACAAAGGAAAGAAGAAGGATAGCAAGGACGCTGGCAAGAAATCCGGGAAGCATACCTCTTTGGAGTATGCTGCGTCTATTGATGATTTGCTAGAGAGCTCCAACAACAAAAGACCTAAGGTTACTACACCCCAAGTGAAGAAGGTCCCGACAGGGCTGGCTGGCGTTGATGGTACTTTCACTATCAGCGCCACCCTTGATGACAAATAGGAAAGCAAGCTCGTTGCCTTCCTGGGAGTGAACGTTGATGTGTTTGCCTGGCAACCATCTGATATCACCGGTGTTCCCAGGGAGGTAATCAAACACCACCTTGCTCTCTGCCCACATGCCCGACCCATCAAGTAGAAAGTCCGGAAGCAGGCCTTGGAGAGGCAACAATTTATTGCAGAAGAAATCAAGAAGCTTGAAGCAGCTGGTTTGGTCAGAGGAGTGCTACACCCACATGGTTAGCAAATCCGATGGTGGTTCGGAAGGCTAACGGGAAATGGAGGTTGTGCATAGATTTCACAGACCTTAACAAGGCTTGCCCGAAAGACCCATTTCCCTTGCCGCGCATCGATCAGTTTGTGGATTCCACTTTAGGTTGTGATTTGCTTTCCTTTATGGATGCATATTCCGTATGTCACCAAATCTTCATGTCCAAAGAAGACGAATAGAAGACATCGTTCGTCACCCCATGTGGTATGTACTATTTCATCTCATGCCATTCGTATTAAAGAGTGCTAGGTCTACTTTTGCAAGGGCAGTCTAGATTGGTTTCGAGCCATAGCTGCATAGAAACATTAAAGCTTATATGGATGATATTGTGGTCAAGACCAAGGACAGAGCAACCTTTATCCAGGATTTAGATGAGACATTTGCCAATCTGTGCAAGATCAACTTGAAGCTCAACCAGGGAGAAGTGTGTGTTTGGCGTTCCCTCTAGCAAGCTACTTGGGTTCTTTGTGTCCCATCAGGGAATCGAAGCCAATCCTGACAAGATTAAAGCTATCGACACTATAGAAAAATACACTTCCGTGATCATACGTGTTTGTCAGAGTAGGTCACGTTTTCTATCATGCATGTACATCCATGACGATTTTATGACAGAATCAAGATAGTCATACCTGTGCTGTCGTAGAAGTGTTCCATGACATTACCAAAATTATCACCACGGGAGTGTCCACTTCCATGATGATAAATGGCGCGTCATGGAAATGCTTTCGTCAAGGGTGACCGACACATGGCATCCACCGTAACGGGTCGCCGTTAAGCTATCGGGTCTGGTTTTGGATCCGATAACCCGCTAACAGCCTGGACCAATGTGGATTTTCCACATGTAAAATTATCATTGGCCGGAGGAAACATGTGTTGGCTCACTATTGGGACATATGTCATCCATTCATTGGACAGGAGGCACCTATGATACGTCGACATGTGGCACGGTCCAACAGAGGTCCAATCCAGTGAAAAGGCCGGCCCATTTGACTTGGTCAAAAGGTAACAGGCCGGCCCACGGAAAGCATGTTAACGGCCTGTTCGTATATAGCCCATTTATGGCCCGCTAACTCACGACCCGTTACGGCCTATCGGAATTAAACCCAATTGTTGGCGTTCTGGGAACGGGTGTCCCCAAACTTGCCTGCCTGCGGCTCACGACGTGGCTGGACTGGCAGGTCTGTACATCCCATCTTCATCAACAAGACATTCAAGACCCTTGCGAGGGGCCAAGCCTTGCGAGGCGGATGACACAAGACCTCCTCAGGAGCGGCCTCGCCAGGCAGGCTCACGAGGGGCGGAGAGATCAAGGCAGGGCAAACCTCACGAGGTCCTCGTGACGTGAGCCATGACGATCGAGGCCAGGCGGGCGCGAGCGTGCAGTGTCCTTGTTTCCCCTTTTGTGCCAAGGGGGCAAGCACACGCGTGGAGTACTGAGGCATCAAGCAAAGGTTTCCATATTGGTGCAACGAGACCAAGACCAGAAGGACGGCAAGACGGAGGTCACCATGGAGCCCAAGACGGCGTCATTACCAGAACCTTTGGCGGGCAAAGACCACCTTTTGTCAGGATAACTTGTACTATTTGTCCCCTTTCGAATTGGTCGTTGTTGGCTCCCTTCCCGCTTAGTATTTGGGTGGAGGACTAGGGCGTATATAAGTAGAACTAGCCACCACATACGACGGGGACAACAAGAGAGGATCGACCTCATCACAAGTCGACAGCGGATCAAAGATCATCTCACCCACACAAGTTCACTAAGCACAAGAACACCTCAACCTCAGGAGGCTGTTCTTCCCCTTATACTGTTCATCATCAGCCCAAGAGGCAATCCACCACCACCACACTGGAGTAGGGTATTACACCACAACGGTGGCCTGAACCAGTATAAATATTGTGTCTTTCTGTGTTGTGAGTTCGTTGAGTTTGTCCGCAAGATCTTAGAGAGCTAGGGCGTGGATCGATAGGGAGAAAACCTTCGCGCGCACCCCAGTGTTCGAACCTCAAGGGTTTGTCAGAACCCGTGATCCGGCATTTGGCGCGCCAGGTAGGGGTGCGCCGTAGGTTCTCTTCCGTCGATCTGCGCTCCGTCGACAGCGCGCTTCGCCCACATGGCAGGCGCCCTGCCACCGACTCCGATGGCCAGCGTTGACGATGGAGCCAGGGGGCTCCAAGCCTTGGCCGCCGCCCTGCGACGGGTGCAGTGGCCGCCCAAGTTCAAGCCAGAGATGCCGCCACGCTACGACAGCGTGGTGGACCTGTCAGCTTTCCTACTGGCGTATGAGGAGGCCGTCCTCGAAGCCGGGGGCGATGACAAGGTCATGGCCAACTAGCTTCCCATGGCCCTCGCCAGCGAGCCGCGCACCTGGCTGATCAACCTTCCCGGATCCACGATGGCATCTTGGGAGGAGCGCCGCGACCTCTTCACTGCGCGCTACGCTGCACTGGTGCACCACGCGGTCATGGCCCTGCTAGGTGGCTCACAGGCGCCGCCTTCAGAGCGCCACATCAAGTCGTTCCTCCACCAGATCGGCGCCGCTTCCACGCGCTCGGGGGCTCAGCCGGGCTGGGTCGCGCCTGAGGCTGACCTCACCTTTAGCTCAGAAGACCACCTCGTCACCACCACTGGCTCGGGCATCCTTCCGATGCTTTGCACGCCCACCATCTGCAACGTGGCCGTCACCAAGACCCTCATCGACGGCAGCGCTGGCCTCAACCTGCTCTCCATGGAGGCCTTCAGCCTTCTTCACGTGCTGCTCGAGCGACTCAGCCTCAGCAAGCCATTCTCAGGAGTTGGTGGTGGCGCCGCCCGCTCCCTGGGGCAGATCCTCCTTCTCGTCACCTTTGGCATGCGCGACAACTACCGCACCGAGCTGGTCGACTTCGACATCGCCCGCATCATTCTCCCGTACAACGCCATCCTCAGGTACCCAACTCTGGCCCAGTTCATGGCGGCGACTCATCCAGCCTACAACCTCATGAAAATGCCAGGAAGCAAAGGTGTCCTCACCATCAAGGGGGACACCAAGGAGGCCGTGACGGTGCTCAAACTTGCCTTCAGGAACGCTGCGGCGGCGCAGCCCGTCGACACCGGTGCCCCTGAGGCCAAGGAGGCCGCGCCAACCAAGAAGAAGCAGCTGTTCACCCAAGATAAGGCAGAGACAAAGCAGGTGCCGGTCGACGAGGACGGCTCCTCAAGAGCCACCTTCACCATAGGTGCCGACCTCAACCCTAGCCAAGAGGAAGCATTGGTGAAGTTCTTGCGTGCGAACAAGGACATATTCGCATGGGAGCCCAATCAGCTGGTGGGGGTCCCGAGAGAGGTGAGTCAGCACCACCTAAGGGTGTGCCCCAATGTGCGCACTGTGAAGCAACGAGCAAGGCGGCATTCCACGGAGAAGCAAGCCTTCACCGTCCAAGAGACCCGCAAGTTGGAGGCGGCGGGTGCTGTTTGTGAGGTTAGGTACCCCGAATGGCTGGCGAACCCAGTCGTGGTGCCGAAGAAGGGCGGGAAGGAGCGAATGTGTGTCGACTTCACCAACCTCAACAAGGAGTGCCCTTAAGATCCGTTCCCTCTCCCGCGCATCGACCAGATCATCGACTCCACCGCTGAGTGCGACCTACTGTGCTTCCTGGATGAGTTCTCAGGGTATCACCAAATCAAGATGGCGGTGGAAGATGTAGAGAAGACAACCTTCTTGACCCCGTGTGGGGTGTACTGTTACACCTGTATGCCCTTCGGACTGCGCAACGCGGGTGCGACCTTTCAGCGGCTGATGCACATCGCTTTAGGGCGGCAGCTCGGGAGGAACACAGAGGCCTACGTCGATGATATTGTGGTGAAGTCTCGGGAGGCGAGAACCTTGATACAAGACCTGGAGGAGACCTTCGAAAGCCTGCACCAGGTGAAATTGCGGCTTAACCCGGAAAAGTGTGTGTTTGGTGTCCCTTCCGGCAAGCTGCTGGGGTTCCTCGTGTCACATAGAGGGACCGAGGCGAACCCGGAGAAGACCAAGGCCATTGAGGGCATGAGCCCGCCGCAGACCCTCAAGGAAATGTAGAAGCTGGCTGGTCGGGTGACTGCATTGGGGCGCTTCATCTCCAAGCTGGGAGAGCACGCCTTACCCTTTTTCAAGATGATGAAGAAGAAGGGCCCGTTCGAGTGGACTCCGGAGGCCGACCGAGCCTTCCAAGACCTTAAGAGATACCTGACCAGCCCACCAGTGTTGGTGGCGCCACGGCCTCTCGAGCCTCTAGTACTTTACCTTGCTCCCACCCCATATTCTGCCAGCACAGCACTAGTGGCGGTTCAGGAGGAGCACCAGGCCAAGAGTGCGCCGCGCCAAGCTACGTCGCCAGCCAAGGTGATGCAAGATCGGGAAGGCATAGCAAAAGCCATAGCGGCAGCAACAGAAGACCAAGCTCGGCAGGATGACACCGTAGAGATCCCTGCAAGAAACCAGGCACCAGGGGCCCCACCATCGCAGGGGCACCCCAGATTGCACAAGATGCAAGCCTCACCAACACGCCGGTCCTCGTCGAGCACCCGGTGTACTTCGTCAGCACAGTGTCGCAGGACGCGAGGGCACGCTATCCCATGCCTCAGAAGCTCCTGCTCGTGCTCCTAGTGGCCTCACGCAAGTTCTGGCACTACTTCCAGGGCCGCCCCATCAAAGTAGTCTCGGCCTACCCGTTGGAGAGGGTGCTCAGGAGCCCCAACTCTGCTGGAAGGGTCGCCGAGTGGAACATCGAGCTGCATGCATTCTAGTTGGAGTTCAGCACCACCATGGTCATCAAGGGAGCTGCACTCGCTAAATTCGTGGTAGAATGGATGGATGCTCCGGCACTGGAAGCAGGTGAGGACCAGTCCACCTCGCCAGGGAGTGAAGCGCCAGACGGATGGGTCATGCATTTCGATGGAGCCTTCGCGCACCAGGGTGCGGGGACTGGAGCAGTACTCATCTCGCCCACGCAGGACAAGCTCTACTATGATGTGCAGCTCTGCTTTCAGCAAGGCGAGAAGGTCTCCAACAACATCGCAGAATATGAAGGCCTCATAGCTAGCCTGAAGGCCGCGGCAGCTCTGGGGGTGAAGTGCCTCACCGTTAGGGGCGACTCACAGCTCCTTGTCAACTTCTCCAACAAGGTGTACGAGCCAAAGGACGAGCACATGGAGGCATACCTCGCGGAAGTACGTAAGATGGAAAAGCAGTTCCTAGGACTGGAGTTGCAGCATGTGCCCCGTGGTACCAACAAGGAAGCCGACGACAACGCCAGGAGGGCATCCAAGCGGCAGCCCCAAGAGCCTGGCGTCTTCGAGGAGCGGCTCTTCAAGCCGTCAGCAACGCCACGGCCTCGGGAGGAGCTCCCACAACCGCCTGCCACGGGAGCCCCAGCTTGTGGCCCAACCTCAGGGGCTCGCTTGCTCTTGGCGCTCGAGCCTCAAGAGGTATGTTGGACCAAGGAATTCAAGGAATATCTGATGCAAGGGGCGCTACCGGAGAAGGAAGAGGAGGCAGAGCGCGTAGCCTGGCAAGCCACGACATACTACATCCAGGACGGTGAGTTGTACAGGAAGCGACCAAATGATGTTTCGTTGCGTTGCATTTCTAGGGACCAGGGGAAGGAGTTGCTGATTGACATACACGGCGGGGACTGCGGACACCACTCATCGTCACGGACTCTCGTCGGCAAGGTGTTCCGCAGTGGATTCTACTGGCCCATGGCGCTCAACGACGCAACTAAGCTGGTGAAGTCCTGCGAAGCTTGCCAGTTCCACGCCAAGCAGATCCATCAGCTAGCTCAGGGCCTCCAGACTATACCGCTCACATGGCCGTTCACGGTCTGGGGGCTGGATATCTTGGGCCCATTCCCTCGAGCGCCAGGGGGCTACCGCTACCTCTACGTCGCCATTGACAACTTCACCAAGAGGGCGGAAGTGGAAGCCGTCCACACCATCCCAGCCGGTTCCGCAGTTAAGTTCATCAAGGGCCTCGTGAGCCGTTTCGGGGTCCCCAACCGCATCATCACCGACAACGGCTCGCAGTTCACCAGTAACCTCTTCAAAACATACTGTGCTAACCTTGGAACGCAGATCTGCTATGCTTCGATGGCGCACCCCAGGAGCAATGGCCAGGCAGTCCGTGCCAACACAGAGGTCCTGAGAGGCCTCAAGACCAAGACCTTCAAGAAGAAGCTTGAGGCCTGCGGCAGGGGCTGGCACAATGAGCTCCAGTCCGTGCTGTGGTCCATCCGCACCACCGCCACGAAGCCGACGGTCGAGACCCCATTCTTCCTTGTCTACGGAGCCGAAGCGGTCCTCCCTCACGAGGTCAAGCATCGCTCCGCATAGGTCCTGGCATTTGATGAAATGCAGCAAGATGCCACGCGGGGGATGGACCTCGTACTGGGGGAGGAACGACGCCGCGAAGCTGCATTGAGGGCGGCAAGGTACCAGCAGGCGCTGCGGCGGTACCACTGCCACAACATCCGCTCCAGGATGCTCGAGGCAGGCGACCTCATCCTAAGGCGGGTCCTCTCCAGGGAAGAGTTGCACAAGCTCTCACCCATGTGGGAGGGCCCGTTCAGGGTCGCCCATATCTCCAGGCCTAGCGATGCACGCCTGGAGACGTAGGACGGGGTGCCCATCCAGAATGCCTGGAACATCCAGCACCTCCGGAAGTTCTACCCGTGAAGCAGGGCCCAGTGCGTGTGAAGCAGGGCCCAGTGCTTGTGAAGCAGGGCCCAGTGCCTGTGAAGCATGGCCCAATGCCTGTGAAGCAGGGCCCAGTGCCTGTGAAGCAAGGCCCGGTGCCTGTGAAGAATTGCCGCCCGTGACACTCTCATGTAATAATGAGTGGGGCTGTACATGCCCCGGAGTCTCCGGAGAGCCGCCCTCGGGCCTCGCGGGCTCCCTCCCATGCCTAGTGGCAGCACTTAGCTCCGCGCTGGTGAGAAGACATCGAATACTAGACTAGGTGCCGGACGTGGCTTTTCATTTGCTTTCCGTAGTTGGCTCGCCTTCTCTTAATCAAAGTTTGCTTCTGGTGTTCCTTGCTGATTTGGTTTCGTCGCCTTCTACCGCCTTTTCTGAATCCGGTTCGCTTGTGTTCTCTCTCCCGCATACCTCGCGAGGGGGCTAGGCAGGTGCCTTCGCAAGGGTTTCTTCCTCCTGCGTTGGTCTTTCTCTCAGCCTTCAGTCTGTTTTCTCGTGAGGCACCCCCGTTCGAGCCCACAACCAGCACATCTCTCCTAATCCGTGCCCCTCGGGTACCGTGATATGAAGCGCTGGGTCAAGGCTCGGTTGAACGATAAGCCTCTTAGCGAGCCTCCTAACGAATTTTTGCAGTTCCTGAGCAACCACTAAGCCAAGACGGGCACGAGGAAACAAGTGCCTTGTGAATAAGAAGCTGACCCGATCACACCAGGCTAAGTTATCTCCACACAAAATAATGACACAGCACGGAAATAACAAGCATAGCATAATGAGTGAGGAATCACAATTCGGTACACGCCCCTTTGGGCCCTACTGGTTTCATTTTGATGCAGGAAAGAAAAGAGGAACAAAACAAAAGCGGCGCTGCGGTGAACCACGGGGGCAGGCCTCCAACGACGTCCGAGCTTAGTCGGATCCCTCCTCGCGCTTCACAGAGGCGCGACGACGATACGACCCGCTAGCACCTCTAAAGCGGGCGCGGCGGCGTGGCGGCTGGTCATAGCCACCGCTACTAGAGCTATCGCTAAGAGTTGAGCCACCGTAGCTGGACTAGGCACGGCCAGCGAGCTTGCCCTCGTCACGGCCATCGCCGAGACCGAGCACCTCCTCACCGTCGTTCGTCTCGGGGCAGCACCCGACGCGGCGACCATCTTCCCCAAAAACCCTCACATAGAGGGTCACATCACCGTCATACTTGAAATGGAGGGTGCACCGCTTGCCCAGGGCGCGCGCGCGGGCGAACGTCTGCCAACCACGGGCCAGAGCTATGTTGCTCGCGGAGGAGACTTCAACCGTGACCCAAGAAGCCCTGCTGTAGCAACCGTCCTCCTGCAGCCAGAGCCCGCCTGGACCAGGGGCTGGCAGCTTGCTGACGAAGAAGCGCGGAAGCTGGAGCCAGTTGCTGGCCGGATCCACCGACCAAACAACGAACTCCGGTAGCACCTCTGCTGAGTGGAAGCGTGGCCAGGGAGGCCGTGCAACCATGGCACGTCTCCCCTCATCGACGGGGCTGCCGAGACCGGATCGACCCCCACCGTGCGCATTGGCACCACCACGGGAGCAGGGGGCCATATCGGGAGTCTGGTGTGCTTGCGGGGACGGCCGCCCCGTTTAGGCTCCCGGGAGCCCAGCCCCTCGCGAGGGGCCTTTCCTTTCTCCACGGCGGAGAACCTCTTCGATGACGCCATTGGAGTCGGTGGCGGAGCAGAGGAGGAAGAAGCAGACGGAATGGGAAGAGATGGGCGACGGGAGCTCTGCCCCCCTCCCCATTTATAGCAGGAGAAGGCCAACCAGCACCGTCACGATCACATGTAATGATGGTTTTCCTTGCATTTCGCAGGGACTTGTCAAGTCGGGCAGTTGCCAAGGCAGCGCGGGGAAGCGGAGACGCCCACGTCCAATCAACCGCCACGCATCAACCGAGGATGTAGGCTTTTGGGGCCCACGGCGCTCCGCGCTTGATCCTTTGGCTTCGCCTCGAAGCCAAGCCCGAGCACGCCTTGGGATCAGGGGATTGTTGGGGAACGTAGCATAAATTCAAAATTTTCCTACGTGTCACCAAGATCTATCTATGGAGAAACCAGCAATGAGGGGAAGGAGAGTGCATCTACATACCGTTGTAGATCGCTAAGCGGAAGCGTTCAAGTGAACGGGGTTGATGGAGTCGTACTCGTCGTGATTCAAATCACCGATGATCCTAGCGCCGAACGGACGGCACCTCCGCGTTCAACACACGTACGGAACGGAGACGTCTCCCACGTCTTGATCCAGAAAGGAGGAGGGAGAGGTTGATGGAGATCCAGCAGCACGACGGCGTGGTGGAAGTAGCGGGATTCCAACAGGGCTTCGCTAAGCGCTGCGGGAGGAGGGAGATGTGTCACGGGAGGGAGAGGGAGGCGCCAGGCCTTAGGTATGGTTGCTCCTCCTTTTCCCCACTATATATAGGTCCAAGGGAGAGGGGGGAGGCGCAGCCCTTGCCCCTTCCTCCAAGGAAGGGTGCGGCCAAGGGGGGGAGGAGTCCATCCTCCCCAAGGCACCTCGGAGGTGCCTTCCCCCTTTAGGACTCTCCCCTTTTTCTCTTCTCTTGGCGCATGGGCCTCTTGGGGCTGGTGCCCTTGGCCCATATAGGCCAAGGCGCACCCCCTACAGCCCATGTGGCCCCCCGGGGTAGGTGGCCCCACCCGGTGGACCCCCGGGACCCTTCCGGTGGTCCCGGTACAATACCGGTGACCCCGAAACTTGTCCCGATGGCCGAAATAGCACTTCCTATATATAATTCTTTACCTCCGGACCATTCCGGAACTCCTCGTGACGTCCGGGATCTCATCCGGGACTCCGAACAACTTTCGGGTTACCGCATACTAATATCTCTATAACCCTAGCGTCACCGAACCTTAAGTGTGTAGACCCTACGGGTTCGGGAGACATGCAGACATGACCGACACGTTCTCCGGTCAATAACCAACAGCGGGATCTGGATACCCATGTTGGCTCCCACATGTTCCACGATGATCTCATCGGATGAACCATGATGTCAAGGACTTAATCAATCCCGTATACAATTCCCTTTGTCTAGCGGTATTGTACTTGCCCGAGATTCGATCGTCGGTATCCCTATACCTTGTTCAATCTCGTTACCGGCAAGTCTCTTTACTCGTTCCGTAACACATCATATCATGATCAACTCCTTGGTCACATTGCGCATATGATGATGTCCTACCGAGTGGGCCCAGAGATACCTCTCCGCTTACACGGAGTGACAAATCCCAGTCTCGATTCGTGCCAACCCAACAGACACTTTCGGAGATACCTGTAGTGCACCTTTATAATCACCCAGTTACGTTGTGACGTTTGGTACACCCAAAGCACTCCTACGGTATCCGGGAGTTGCACAATCTCATGGTCTAACGAAATGATACTTGACATTAGAAAAGCTTTAGCATACGAACTACACGATCTTTGTGCTAGGCTTAGGATTGGGTCTTGTCCATCACATCATTCTCCTAATGATGTGATCCCGTTATCAACGACATCCAATGTCCATGGTTAGGAAACCGTAACCATCTATTGATCAACGAGCTAGTCAACTAGAGGCTCACTAGGGACATGGTGTTGTCTATGTATCCACACATGTATCTGAGTTTCCTATCAATACAATTATAGCATGGATAATAAACGATTATCATGAACAAGGAAATATAATAATAACTAATTTATTATTGCCTCTAGGGCATATTTCCAACAGGGATACTGTCGGCGTTCTGGGAACGGGGGTCCCCAGACTTGCCTGCTTGCGACCCACGACATGGCTGGGCTGGCAGGTCTGTACAACCTATCTTCATCGACAAGACATTCAAGACCCTCGCGAGGGGCCAAGCCTCCCGAGGCGGATGGTGCAAGACCTCCTCAGGAGCGGCCTCGCCAGGCAGGCTCACGAGGGGCGGAGAGATCAAGGCAGGGCAAACCCCGCGAGGTCCTTGTGATTAACACTCACAGGTCACATCGCCATGTAACCAACATCCAAAGAGTTTACTAGAGTCAATAATCTAGTTCACATCACTATGTGATTAACACTCAATGAGTTCTGGGTTTGATCATGTTGCTTGTGAGAGAGGTTTTAGTCAACGGGTCTGAACCTTTCAGATCCGTGTGTGCTTTACAAGTCTCTATGTCATCTCCTAGATGTAGCTACCACGTTCCATTTGGAGCTATTCCAAATAACTGTTCTACTTGGAGTTATTCTAAATTGTTGCTCCATTATACGTATCCGGTATCTCTATCGGAGCTATCCGGATAGGTGTTAAGCTTGCATCGACGTAACCCTTTACGACGAACTCTTTTACCACCTCCATAATCGAGAAAAATTCCATTGTCCACTAGTTACTAAGGATAACTTTGACCGCTGTACTGTGATCCATTCTTGGATCACTCTTGTACCCCTTGACTGACTCATGGCAAGGCACACTTCAGGTGCGGTACTCAGCATAGCATACTGTAGAGCCTACGTCTTAAGCATAGGGGATGACCTTCGTCCTTTCTATTCTGCCATGGTCGAGCTTTAAGTCTTAACTTCATACCTTACAACTCAGGCAAGAACTCCTTCTTTGACTGATCCATCTTGAACACCTTCAAGATCATGTCAAGGTATGTGCTCATTTGAAAGTACCATTAAGCGTTTTGATCTATCCTTATAGATCTTGATGCTCAATTTCCAAATAGCTTAATCCAGGTTTTCATTGAAAAACACTTTCGAAATATCCCTATATGCTTTCCAGAAATTCTACAGTGCTCCCGCTCACTTCTTTGGAAATACAAGTTTCTCATAAACTTTGTATACACCAAAATCTTTGATCATCAAAGCATACATTCCAACTCCGAGATGCTTACTCCAGTCCTCAGAAGGATTGCTGGAGCTTTGCATACTTATTAGCATCTTTCAGGATTGAAAAAACCTTCTGGTTGTATCACATACAACCTTTCCTCAGAAAATAGTCGAGGAAACTATGTTTTGACATCCTATCTGCAAGATTTCATAAATAATGCAGTAATCGCTAATATAATTCCAACAGACTCTTGGCATCGCTACGAGTGAGAAAGTCTCATCGTAGTCAACTCCTTGAACTGGTCGAAAAAACATCTTAACGACAAGTCGAGCTTTCTTAATGGTGATACTTACCATCATTGTCCGTCTTCCTTTTAGAATCCATCTGTACTCAACAGCCTTACGACCATCAAGTAGTTCTTCCAAAGTCTATACTTTGTTTTTATACATGGATCCTCTCTCGGATTTTATGGCCTCGAGCCATTTATCGGAATCCGGGCCCACCATCGCTTCTCCATAGCTCGTAGGTTCATTGTTGTCTAGCAACATGACTTCCAAGACAGGATTACGTACCACTCTGAAGTAGTACACATCCTTGTCATCCTACGAGGTCTGGGAGTGACTTGATCCGAAGTCTCATGATCAATATCATAAGCTTCCACTTCAATTGGTGTAGGTGCCACAGGAACAACACTTTGTTCCCTGCTATACACTAGTTGAAGTAACGGTTTAATAACCTCATCAAGTCTTCACCATCCTCCCACTCAATTCTTTCGAGAGAAACTTTTCCTCGAGAAAGGACCCGATTCTAGAAACAATCCCTTATTGCTTTCGGATCTGAGACAGGAGGTATACCCAACTGTTTTGGGTGTCCTATGAAGATGCATTTATCCGCTTTGGGTTCGAGCTTATCAGCCTGAAACTTTTTCATATAAGCGTCGCAGCCCCAAACTTTTAAGAAATGACAGCTTAGGTTTCTCTAAACCATAGTTCATACGGTGTCACCTCATCGGAATTACGTGGTGCCCCTTTTTAAAGTGAATGTGGTTGTCTCTAATGCCTAACCCATAAACTATTGTGGTAATTCGATAAGAGACATCATGGTATGCATCATATCCAATAGGGTGCAGTTATGATGTTCGGGCACACCATCACACTATGGTGTTCCAGGCTGTATTAGTTGTGAAACAATTTCCACAATGTCTTAATTCTGTGCCAAACTTGTAACTCAGATATTCATCTCTATGATCATATCATAGATCTTTTATCCTCTTGCCACGACGATCTTTCAACCTCACCCTGAAATTACTTGAACCTTTCAATAATTCAGACTCGTGATTCATCCAGTAAATATACTCAACATCTACTCAAATCATCTGTGAAGTAAGAACATAACGATATCCACTACATGCCTCAGCACTCATTGGACTGCACACATCAAAATGTATTACTTCCAACAAGTTGCTTTCTAGTTCCATTTTACTGAAACCGAGGCTTTCAGTCATCTTGCCCATGTGGTATGATTTGCATGTCTCAAGTGATTCAAAATCAAGTGAGTACAAAATGGTCCATTTGCATGGAGTTTCTTCATGCATATATACCAACAGACATGGTTCGCATGTCTCAAACTTTTCAAAAACGAGAGAGCCCAAAGATCCATCAACATGGAGCTTCTTCATGCGTTTTATACCGATATGACTTACGTGGCAGTGCCACAAGTAGGTGGTACTATCATTACTACCCTATATCTTTTGGCATGAACATGTGTATCACTACGATCGAGATTCAATAAACCATTCATTTTAGGTGTAAGACCATTGAAGGTATTATTCAAATAAACAGAGTAACTATTATTCTCTTTAAATGAATAACCGTATTGCGATAGACATAATCCAAACATGTCTATGCTCAATGCAAACACCAATCTCGATGGTAGAGGGAGCGTGCGATGCTTGATCATATCAACATTGGAAACACTTCCAACACATATCGTCATCTCACCTTTAGCTAGTCTCCGTTTGTTCCGTAGCTTTTATTTCGAGTTACTAACACTTAGCAACCGAACCGGTATCTAATACCCTGGTGCTACTAGGAGTACTAGTAAAGTACACATCAACACAATGTATATCCAATATACTTCTATCGACCTTTCCAGCCTTCTCATCTTCCAAGTATCTAGGGTAATTCTGCTCCAGTGGCTGTTCCCCTTATTACAGAAGCACTTAGTCTCAGGTTTGGGTTCAACCTTGGGTTTCTTCACTAGAGCAGCAGCTGAATTGCCGTTTCATGAAGTATCCCTTCTTGCCCTTGCCCTTCTTGAAACTAGTGGTTTCACTGACCATCAACAATTGATGCTCCTTCTTGATTTCTACTTTCGTGGTGTCAAACATCGCGAATATCTCAAGGATCATCATATATGTCCCTGATATATTATAGTTCATCACGAAGCTCTAGCAGCTTGGTGGTAATGACTTCGGAGAAAAATCACTATCTTATCTGGAAGATTAACTCCCACTCAATTCAAATGATTGTTGTAGTCAGACAATCTGTGCACAAGCTCAACAATTGAGCTTTTCTCCCTTAGTTTGCAGGCTAAGAAAATCGTCGGAGGTCTTATACCTCTTGACGTGGGCACGAGCTTGAAATCCCAATTTCAGCCCTCAAAACATCTCATATGTTTCGCGATGTTTCAAAACGTCTTTGGTGCCTCAACTCTATACCGTTTAACTGAACTATCATGTAGTTATCAAAACGTGTATGTCAGATGTTCGCAACATCCACAGACAACGTTCGAGGTTCAGCACACTGAGCGGTGCATTAAGGACATAAGCCTTCTAAGAAGCAATGAGGACAATCCTCAGTCTACGGACCTAGTCCGCATAATTGCTGCTATCAACTTTCAACTAATTTTTCTCTAGGAACATATCTAAACAGTAGAACTAAAGCGTGAGATACGACATAATTTGCAAAATCCTTTTGACTATGTTCAGGATAATTAAGTTCATCTTATGAACTCCCACTTAGATAGACATCCCTCTAGTCATCTAAGTGATTACATGATCCGAGTCAACTAGGCCGTGTCCGATCATCACGTGAGACGGACTAGCCAACGTCGGTGAACATCTTCATGTTGATCGTATCTTCTATACGACTCATGCTCAACCTTTCGGTCTTCTGTGTTCCGAGGCCATGTCTATGCACATGCTAGGCTCGTCAAGTTAACCCTAAGTGTTTTGCATGTGTAAAACTGTCTTACACCCGTTGTATGTGAACGTAAGGATCTATCACACCCGATCATCACGTGGTGCTTCGAAACGACGAACTGTAGCAACGGTGCACAGTTAGGGGAGAACACTTCTTGAAATTTTAATGAGGGATCATCTTATTTACTACCGTCGTTCTAAGCAAATAAGATGTATAAACATGATAAACATCACATGCAATCAAATAATAGTGACATGATATGGCCAATATCATATAGCTCCTTTGATCTCCATCTTGGGGCTCCATGATCATCTATTACAAGGACATGATCAATCTCATACATCACATATATCATTCATCACATCCTTTTGGCCATATCACATCACATAGCATACCCTGCAAAAACAAGTTAGATGTCCTCTAATTGTTGTTTGCATGTTTTACGTGGCTGCTATGGGTTTCTAGCAAGAACGTTTCTTACCTACGCAAAACCACAACGTGATATGCCAATTGCTATTTACCCTTCATAAGTACCCTTTTCATCGAATCTGATCCGACTAAAGTGGGAGAGACAGACACCCGCCAGCCACCTTATGCAACTAGTGCATGTTTGTCGGTGGAACCTGTCTCATGTAAGAGTACGTGTAAGGTCGGTCCGGGCAGCTTCATCCCACGATGCCGCCGAATCAAGATAAGACTAGTAACGGCAAGCATATTGAACAAAATCAACGCCCACAACTACTTTGTGTTCTACTCGTGCATAGAATCTACGCAATAGACCTAGCTCATGATGCCACTGTTGGGGAACGTAGCATAAATTCAAAATTTTCCTACGTGTCACCAAGATCTATCTATGGAGAAACCAGCAACGAGGGGAAGGAGAGTGCATCTACATACCCTTGTAGATCGCTAAGCGGAAGCGTTCAAGTGAACGGGGTTGATGGAGTCGTACTCGTCATGATTCAAATCACCGATGATCCTAGCGCCGAACGGACGGCACCTCCGCGTTCAACACACGTACGGAACGGAGACGTCTCCCACGTCTTGATCCAGCAAGGAGGAGGGAGAGGTTGATGGAGATCCAGCAGCACGATGGCGTGGTGGAAGTAGCGGGATTCCAACAGGGCTTCGCTAAGCGCTGCGGGAGGAGGGAGATGTGTCACGGGAGGGAGAGGGAGGCGCCAGGCCTTAGGTATGGTTGCTCCTCCTTTTCCCCACTATATATAGGTCCAAGGGAGAGGGGGAGGCGCAGCCCTTGCCCCTTCCTCCAAGGAAGGGTGCGGCCAAGGGGGGGAGGAGTCCATCCTCCCCAAGGCACCTCGGAGGTGCCTTCCCCCTTTAGGACTCTCCCCTTTTTCTCTTCTCTTGGCACATGGGCCTCTTGGGGCTGGTGCCCTTGGCCCATATAGGCCAAGGCGCACCCCCTACAGCCCATGTGGCCCCCCGGGGTAGGTGGCCCCACCCGGTGGACCCCCGGGACCCTTCCGGTGGTCCCGGTACAATACCGGTGACCCCGAAACTTGTCCCGATGGCCGAAATAGCACTTCCTATATATAATTCTTTACCTCCGGACCATTCCGGAACTCCTCGTGACGTCCGGGATCTTATCCGGGACTCCGAACAACTTTCGGGTTACCGCATACTAATATCTCTATAACCCTAGCGTCACCGAACCTTAAGTGTGTAGACCCTACGGGTTCGGGAGACATGCAGACATGACCGACACGTTCTCCGGTCAATAACCAACAGCGGGATCTGGATACCCATGTTGGCTCCCACATGTTCCACGATGATCTCATCGGATGAACCATGATGTCAAGGACTTAATCAATCCCGTATACAATTCCCTTTGTCTAGCGGTATTGTACTTGCCCGAGATTCGATCGTCGGTATCCCTATACCTTGTTCAATCTCGTTACCGGCAAGTCTCTTTACTCGTTCCGTAACACATCATATCATGATCAACTCCTTGGTCACATTGCGCATATGATGATGTCCTACCGAGTGGGCCCAGAGATACCTCTCCGCTTACACGGAGTGACAAATCCCAGTCTCGATTCGTGCCAACCCAACAGACACTTTCGGAGATACCTGTAGTGCACCTTTATAATCACCCAGTTACGTTGTGACGTTTGGTACACCCAAAGCACTCCTACGGTATCCGGGAGTTGCACAATCTCATGGTCTAACGAAATGATACTTGACATTAGAAAAGCTTTAGCATACGAACTACACGATCTTTGTGCTAGGCTTAGGATTGGGTCTTGTCCATCACATCATTCTCCTAATGATGTGATCCCGTTATCAACGACATCCAATGTCCATGGTTAGGAAACCGTAACCATCTATTGATCAACGAGCTAGTCAACTAGAGGCTCACTAGGGACATGGTGTTGTCTATGTATCCACACATGTATCTGAGTTTCCTATCAATACAATTATAGCATGGATAATAAACGATTATCATGAACAAGGAAATATAATAATAACTAATTTATTATTGCCTCTAGGGCATATTTCCAACAGGGATACTGTCGGCGTTCTGGGAACGGGGGTCCCCAGACTTGCCTGCTTGCGACCCACGACATGGCTGGGCTGGCAGGTCTGTACAACCTATCTTCATCGACAAGACATTCAAGACCCTCGCGAGGGGCCAAGCCTCCCGAGGCGGATGGTGCAAGACCTGCTCAGGAGCGGCCTCGCCAGGCAGGCTCACGAGGGGCGGAGAGATCAAGGCAGGGCAAACCCCGCGAGGTCCTTGTGACGTGATCCATGACGATCGAGACCAGGCGGGTGCCAGCGCATGCAGTGTCCTTGTTTCCCCTTTGGTGCCAAGGTGGCAAGCACAGACGCGGAGTACCCAGGCATCAAGCAAAGGTTTCCATATTGGTGCAGCGAGACCAAGACCAGAAGGACAGCAAGATGGAGGTCACCATGGAGCCCAAGACGGCGTCATCACTAGAACCTTTGGCAGGCGAAGACCACCTTTTGTCAGGATAACTTGTCCTATCTGTCCCCTTTCAAATTGGCCGTTGTTGGCTCCCTTCCCGCTCAATATTTGGGGAGAGGATCAGGGCCTATATAAGTAGAACTAGCCACCACCGACGACGGGGACAACAAGAGAGGATCGACCTCATCACAAGTCGAGAGCGGATCCAAGATCATCTCACCCACACAAGTTCACTAAGCACAAGAACATCTCAACCTCAGGAGGCTGTTCTTCCCCTTGTACTGTTCATCATCAGCCCAAGAGGCAATCCACCACCACCACACTGAAGTAGGGTATTACACCACAACGGTGGCTCGAACCAGTATAAATCTTGTGTCTTTCTGTGTTGTGAGTTCGTTGAGTTCGTCTGCAAGATCTTAGAGAGCTAGGGCGTGGATCGATAGGGAGAAAACCTTTGCGCGCATCCCAGTGTTCGAACCTCAAGGGTTTGCCAGAACCTGTGATCCGACACCTGTAGCTCTTGTATGATTCCAGCCCGTTGTAACTTCCGGCCCATGATGTCTTTCGGCCCATACGAGGCCATTTGTAACTCTTGGCCCATTAACAGCCTGTGGTGAATCTGGCCCGCAATGAATAGTGTACCGCTTTATACCCATTAATGGCCCATTATTCCATTGGGCTATTTCCAACCCGTGTTATCTTTCGTCCTTATCAGGGCCCATTTATTCTTGGGCTCATTTCCAGCATTCGGTTACTTACGAACCGTCACTAGCCTTTTCTGCTTGTGGGCCAAATTCAGCCTGTGGTTACAATCGGCCCGTTTGCGGCCCGTTAATCCGTTGGGACAATTTCATAGCGTCATCAAATACGGCCAATTAACGACGGCCCGTTATTATCAGCCCATGAACGGATGATTCCAAATCTAGCCCGTTTATGACCCATAATGCGGTATATTATTGGCCCATGTTTGGCTGATCGATCATACAACCCATAGAAGGCCCATTGATGCTACGGCCCGTAGAAGGCCCATTGTTTCTACGGCCCTTAGAAGGCCCATTGTTTCTATGGCCCATAGGAGGCCCATGGTAACTACAGTAAATATGTAGCCCATGGTTATTGTGGCCTAGTTTTAAAGAATAGGTTATTGCGGCCACTAGCAAACCACGGAAAAAGAACTCCACTGACTACAAGCAAACAAATAAACAAGACAACAAGGAAATAAATAAGCAATCAACTTACGCTAGGCTATCATGGCTATTACACATATTACATCCACTGGGCATCAAAGTTCGCCACTAGTGCAAATATAGGGAATAACGCAACATATCATATATACTGGTTGTCAAAGTTGGCGACCAGTGCAAATAAACGCCGCAGCAAAACAAGTCCAGAACTGAAACCACTTCAGAAGAGCTCAAGAAACAATATCCTGGGTACCCATAATGCGGGCAAGATGCTTAGCAAGCTTATTAACTTTCTCTTGTTTGGCGCTTAAATCCTCCAGCACTTGTTGTTGCACCAGAAAGTATGCATCTACATTCTGCAGGGACTTCCTCAGTCCTTCGGCTTCCTGTCGCATAACATCTGATCGATGTCTTTCAACTTGAAGTTGAGACTCAAGAAGCCGAACTGATTCAGGCAGCGAGTTCGAAGAGCTGGTGCCAGCAGTAGTAGCCAGTAACTCGAACACTACATGAAGACAAGACTTTGGGGCTGTCTCAGTGTCTTCAATATAGTTTTTATCAGCTTTCTTGGAGACCAACAGGGATGTCTCACTATCTTGTACCTTATTTGCATTACTTCCTTTATCATTGCATAATGGGGGTACTCTTCTCCAATATTTTATCTGCGTTCTAAAAGAGAAACAAACAAACACATCACAGGTTTACCATGTTGTATATGAAACTCATTTTGGTAAACCAGTTCAGTAGTAAGGTGGACAGGATAATAGCATGAAACAAACGTATATCTATGTAGTATGGTCATTGTATGGTCTATATCATTCTAGTTTATGTTGCCAAATCAAGATAGAGACATTTCGAATCATATCTATTTAAGACAAAGCAGCATAGACAAAATATAAGTGTGGGAAACTACACAGCAATAACAACACTTGTAATATGCATGGCATGAGAACATAACTGTTTATTCAATTGAAACTAAAATCAACATAGAGCAGGTTACAACAGCAAACCAGTTAAAGAAATAGGTTTAAATCATACCTGTTGCGCCATTGGAGTTTCAATTCCATCCTTCAAATTTGAAAATAGTTGGTATGAGTAAATACAGTAATGCAAGAGCAAAGGAGTATGAACCATAGCTACAGAACCTAACCTGAGAACAAATCTTCTTCTCCTTTAAGCGTTGAGTTGGGATTCAGAGTGTTGGTCCTCGTGCTTTGGGCACTGTAGTTCCCTTACTAAATGCTCGTGTTTGGGTGCTCTGTGGTGGAGACGGTGCTGTGTAAACTGGAACTGGGTTACTATCTGCCGGGGTTGGGGTTAGAAGGGGTGTAGCTGGTTCTCTGTCCAACTGGGTAGGGGTACAATCTGCGTGAGTCTGGGTTATGTGTGGTGGGGCTGGTTCTTGGGCAAGTACAACCGTGGTTCTATCTGCATCGACAGGTAGCACGATCTTTTCTAAAGACCGTGTTTTAACTCCCTCAAATACTGCCATCACCCCGTCCAATTGAAATGGCTGATAAACAAGAAAAGTAATTGAATGTACAGACATTGTAAGATAGACAGGTGCAATGGATAGTAGGGAAGTAAACAGGGCATGAAATAATTCACATTTATGTTGTCTAACCAAACAGATTAGCATGACATAATTTCACATATATGATGGCTAATTAAATAGGATAGCATGACACAATTTCACATTTATGATGGCTAACTAAACAGGATGGAATGACATACTTCAAAATATGATGACTATGTAAACATGATGACATGGTATAACTATACGATGTGTCTATTAAAGTGGTTGGCATGCCATAAATCACAAACATGCCATCGATGGAAACATGATGGCATGATATAATGCACGGATAGAATGACATAATTCAAAATATGATGTCTATGTAAACAGGATGAGATGATATAACTATATTATGTCTTTAGAAAATGGGTTGGCATGCAATAATTCAGATACATGCTATCTATGTAAACATCATGGCATGATATAATTCAAATATATGATTTATATACTAAGCAAGTGAGCAGAGGGCAATCGCATATATGATGTGTCAACTAAGGAGATGGCATTCAATATTGTGTATATGATGTAAAAACTAAGCATTGCAATACAACATATGCATGATATGAGTAATATAACTGAGGGAGTCCTGGATTAGGGGGTCTCCGGACAGCCAGACTATTTCCTTTGGCCGAACTGTTGGACTATGAAGATACAAGATTGAAGACTTCGTCCCGTGTTCGGATGGGACTACTTGGCGTGGAAGGCAAGCTAGGCAATACAGATATGTATATCTCCTCCTTTGTAACCGACCTTGTGTAACCCTAGCCCCCCTCCGGTGTCTATATAAACCAGAGGGTTTTAGTCTGTAGGACAAGATACAATCATACCATAGGCTAGCTTCTAGGGTTTAGCCTCTCCGATCTCGTGGTAGATCAACTATTGTAATACACATATCATCAAGAATAAATCAAGCAGACCATAGGGTTTTACCTCCATCAAGAGGGCCCGAACCTGGGTAAAACATCGTGTCTCCTGCCTCCTGTTACCATCCGCCTTAGACGCACAGTTCGGGACCCCCTACCCGAGATCCGCCGGTTTTGACACCGACATTGGTGCTTTCATTGAGAGTTCCTCTGTGCCGTCGCCAGAAGGAAGGATGTCTCGTCTCGTCTTTAAAGATGGTACTACTGTTGGGGGAGCTTTGGCTGTCGGCTAAACTCTCCGGCTAGGCAGTTTCATCATGACCGCCTGTTCGGCCGCCACGCCGACGATGACTTCTCGGGTCATCGAAAACAGCCTCCACGTCAAATCGGCACTAGCCGAATAGATGGATCCAATGGAGCTCACCTCCTTTAACGAGCTCTTGGATCGCATCGCCGCCTTGGGAGTCGCTACGGACTATGATCGGATTGGGCTTAAACCCGATCAAAGGGAGATTAACTCTCCACCGGTCACCCATCATATTGCAGTGGTGGAGGAACAATGCGGCGACCTTTCCTCTATATTGAGGACCAACTATGTTCGGATTCCCGAGCTCTCCGAGCCGGACGCCCGTTCGCGGGAGGACAACATCCAATCCCTGAACTTAGAGTCAAGCAGCGGGCCAGGATTATCGGGTAACACCCCAGAACCGGATCTTCCAAAACTGGAAACTCCTCGGCCCCTGGATCCCAGATCAGGTAAGGGTTTGGATTCAATGCCACCCACCCACCCAAACATAAGCGATCTTTCCCACATTAGGCAAGAGCCCCAGGAAACAGTACATCACTATTGGGCCAGATTCCTCCTTGCGATGAACAAGGTTAAGGACTGTCGCGAGGAAGACGCAATCCTATTTTTCTGCAATAATTGCACGGACAAGGGAATCCTTAACGCCATAAATCGCCGTGAGATAACACGCTTTGCTGACTTGGCGTCCATAGTACGAAAGTACTGTGCGATGGAAAGTGCCTAGAAAACCGAAACAAACTTTTGGGATAATCCGGCCCTGAATACAAACCTAGTCCGAAATAAAAGGGTGCATTATCACAACACACCCGGTTCAACTACCAAAAATCAAAAACCCTCTACAGGGCATGGAACCGTACTGGAGGGATGGCTCAACGGACCTTGCAAAATTCATAGTACACCGGATACAATACCAACGCACAGCCTTAGAGCATGTTGGATACTCCGGCAGGTGGCCAAAAGTGGTGAGGATCTTCTTCTACCAAATACCACAGAGCACCATCCCGTGGATAACAATACGGTGTTAACAGTCTTTGAGACCTTCGCGTCAAATAATAGGCGCAAGCGAACACTCCGCAGCATGGCCGAAATCTGCCACGTAGCAGCAATAAATCCATGGAGTGACACGGCTATTACCTTCAATGCTACTGACGAACCTAAATTCCGAACAGCCCGAGCACCAGCCGCACTGGTCCTCAGTCCAATTGTGGACGGCTTTTGACTCACCAAAGTACTCATGGACGGCGGCAGCGGATTAAACCTCATCTACAAGGAAACTCTTCAAAAGATGGAAATAGACTGGAACTGCATTGAGCAAAGTAGCACAACCTTTAGAGGAATCATCCCTAGTCGGGAAGCATGCTGTGCTGGGAAAATCTAGTAGATGTGGTATTCGGCACGCGGGATAATTACATGTCCGAAAAAATTACATTCGAAGTGGCCCTGTTCAGTAGTGGTTATCACGCTCTTTTAGGACGGGAGGCGTTCACAATCTTCCAAGCCGTACCCCATTACGGGTACATGAAGCTCAAAATGCCCGGGCCCAACGGAATCATCACTCTCGCCAGGGATCCGGGCATAGCACTCCGCGCCGAAAACAAAACAGCCGCACTGGCCCTCGAGGCATTATCCGAAGCCCTCTCGGCCGAGGAATTAACCACGCTACGCTCCACAGTGGACAGGGACGACGTGATACTCGACAAGAGATCCAAGTACACCTCTTTTAAACCAGCGGATGAAATAGTCAAATTCCAAGTCCACCCAACAGACCCTACAAAAACAGCCTCCATCGGGGCACAGTTAAACCCCGCTGTGGACGCCGCACTACGAGAGTTCCTGCGTGAGAACTGGGACATATTCGCCTGGCATCCCTCAGACATGCCAGGAATCCCACGCAGGCTGGCCGAGCATAGCCTCAATATCCTAAAGGGATTCAAGCCGGTCAAGCAAGCTCTTCGGCGTTTCTCCGAACCTAAGAGACATGCCATGGGAGAGGAACTAGCCAAGTTATTGGATGCCGGATTCATCAGAGAAATAAAACACCCGGACTGGCTAGCAAACCTGGTGATGGTACCAAAGAAGGACAAATCCTGGCGCCTTTGTGTTGATTTCAAAGACCTCAATAAAGCTTGCCCAAAGGATCCCTTCCCCCTCCCACGCATCGATCAAATCATTGATGCTACCGCAGGACACGAGTCATTGTGTTTCCTCGACGCATACTCCGGTTACCCCCAAATCAAGATGGCGGAGTCCGACCAAGCCGCAACGGTATTCATCACACCATATGGTCCCTTCTGTTTTAACACAATGCCTTTTGGGCTCAAAAACACCGGCGCAACATATCAGCGCATGATTCAGACATGTCTGGAGAAACAAATCGGCAAAATAGTAGAGGCATATGTAGACGATGTGGTCGTCAAAACCAAACACGTCGACTCTTTGATAGATGACTTGAGGCTCACATTCGACAACCTCCGAACATACGACATCAAGCTCAATCCGGAAAAATGCGTTTTCGGCATACCAGCCGGAAAGCTCCTGGGTTTCATTGTCTCCAGTAGAGGTATTGAAGCTAATCCAGCCAAAATCCGAGCTTTGTCACAATTGGCTACCCCAACAGACCTCAAACAAATCCAGAAGTTAACTGGATGCGTGGCGGCTCTAAGCCGCTTTATCTCCCGCTTATGAGAAAAGGCTTTACCCCTTTATCGCCTCCTTCGGCGCACCGAACACTTCATGTGGACGGACGCGGCCACAACCGGATTGGAAGAAATAAAGGCCATCTTGGCAACCAACCCAATCCTGGCCGCGCCAAACATCAGCGAACCAATGTTGTTGTACATTGCGGAAACTCATCAAGTTGTAAGCGCGGTGCTCATTGTCGAAGGGGAAGCGGACGAACATAAATTCCCTCTTCAAAAGCCGGTATACTATGTATCCACTGTCCTCACTCCATGCAAATCATGGTACGCGCACTAACAAAAGATAGCATATGCGGTATTCATGGCATCGCGGAAGTTGCGACACTACTTTCAAGAGTGTTCGGTTACAGTAGCCTCGGAAGTGCCACTTAATGATATTATAAACAACCGCGACGCTACGGGACGGATTGCCAAATGGGCCATTGAGCTCCTCCCGTTCGACATAGCATACAAACCTCGACGAGCCATTAAGTCGCAGGTATTGGCCGACTTCGTCGCCGAATGGACGGAGGCCGAACTCCCTAAAGAGTACGGCGCATACTCCAATTGGATCATGCACTTTGACGGTTCCAAAATGCTGGCTGGTCTAGGGGCTGGCATCATCCTGACGTCCCCAACTGGAGATACCGTTCAGTATGTATTGCAAATATTGTATACAGACTCCAACAATGCAGCCGAATACGAAGCTCTGTTGCATGGTCTTCGGATGGCAGTCTCCATGGGCATTCAACGCCTGGAGGTGCGTGGGGATTCAAACCTCGCAATATCCCAAATAAATGGAGACTTTGACGCCAAGGATCCAAAAATGGCGGCCTATCGAAACTCCGTCCTAAAAATGTCAGCTCGGTTCGAGGGGCTCGAATTTCACCATGTGGCTCGGGAAAACAATCAGGCGGCGGATATCCTCACCCGCATCGGCGCAAAACGTGATGCGGTCCCCCCAACATATTTTTGGAAAGGCTGTTCAAGCCATCCGTAGTATGGGAAGGGGACACCGGTAACAACATTCCGGACTCGGCCAAAATACCTGATACCGAACTCTCTGACACAATCGGAGGCTCCGCCACCGAAATAACACCTTCAGCCCATGAAATAATGGCCATTATTGCCCCGTGGATAGAACCATTCCTGGCCTACCTAACTAGACAGGAACTTCCGGAGGACCAAAATGAGGCACGCTGCATAGTGCGGCGATCCAAGGCCTAAAGGGTCCATGAGGGAGAATTGTACAAAAAAAGCACTACCGGAGTCCTTCAAAGGTGCATCTCCGAAGAGGAAGGGCAGAATCTTTTGGCAGAAATTCACGTCGGACTCGGCGGTCATCACGCCGCAGCCCGGGCTCTTGTAAGCAAGGCCTTCCATACATGATTCTATTGGCCAACGGCTCGGGCAGATGCACAGGACTTGGTCCAACGCTGCGCCGGTTGCCAGCTCTTTGCAAATCAAAGTCACATGCCACCTACCGCCCTCCAAACAATCCCCATTACATGGCCCTTTGCGGTCTGGGGGCTTGACATGGTTGGACCCCTTAAAGGGGGAACCCACAAGAAAAAGTACTTATTGGTCATGGTGGATAAATTCACCAAATGGATAGAGGCCAAACCTGTTAAAACAACCGAATCCAGACCGGTGATAGACTTCATATCCGGGGTTGTACACCATTATGGCGTCCCCCACAGCAACATCACTGATAATGGCATGAACTTCACGGCCAATGAGGTAAAACTCTAGTGCAGCAAAATGGGCATCAAGCTCGATTATGCTTCAGTCTATCACCCACAAACCAACGGTCAAGTCGAGCGAGCAAACGGTCTTATAATGAGCGGCATTAAACCCAGATTAGTGCGCTCCTTAACGGAGTCTAACATGCACTGGGTAGAGGAGCTCGACTCCGTACTCTGGGGGCTGCGGACCACGCCGAATCGTAGTACCGAACACACACCCTTCTTTATGGTGTACGGCGCAGAGGCAGTCTTGCCCTGTGACATAATTCATGACTCACCTTGAGTGCGCATGTACGAAGAAAGAGAAGCCGAGCTCGATCAGCAGGACAGTTTGGACACCCTGGAGGAGGAGCGCGACATAGCCAAAGCCCGTTCCGCATTTTATCAGCAACAGGCTCGCAGATACCAAAGCAGAGAAGTATGGGCCAAAACTTATAACGTTGGCGAACTAGTTCTATGTCTGCCGGATAAGAAAAAGAACAAGCTCGAGCCCAAATGGGAAGGTCCCTTCATTATTGACCAAGTTCTGACCGGTGGAGCGTACCGACTGCGGGATGCATCGACTAGTCGACTCAAGCCGAACCCATGGAACGTGGCCAGGCTCCGAAGATTCTACGCCTAGCACCGGACTCTATGTTAGTCCCCTCCCTTTGTCCATTTTCTGCATATACATTATCTATCTTGTTTCTCTTTCTTTCTTTCTTTCTTTCATTATTTCTCCAAGCCTTCAAGGGTCACCTTGTGCCTCGCCTGCACATTACAGATGCGCTAGCCACACTCTTCATACCTGGGGGCTTCTTTCACATAAGCTTAAATTATTTATCTGGGCCTCATGTCCCACACACGTGTTATACTTCCGCATGTACCTTTTTTCACCATTATATGCATCGATATAACTTAAGTTTTGGCCAAGCTGGGTAGCCTGGCTCTTGTATTTATGCCCTACGTTCCCGTTAATTCGGCTAGGGCATAAGAGGATCACCTCTGCGATTGTTACTGCCGGGTTAGCCGGATGTGTACCTCAGACTGGGTGAAGCCGAAAGCTAGCGTTCTTAAGGGAATATTCGGTCGGTGAACAAAAGATGATTTTTATTTATTGTCCATATCTGCCCCCAGATGTTTTTCCTGCGTTTCCTATCACAGTCGGGACATGCACTTTAGGGCATGCTTACCCAGGGAAAGGAACCCTTAACGGAACTATTCTCCCTGGAAGATGTTTCTTACTACCCATGTAATATAACATAACTAGTTGGGAACTTGTCTAATGAAGCACTAATGACCCCTACGCCTGGTCTCCACGCATACCCCGGTTCTTATATAACTGAGAGGGTATTCGGATACACTCTGGACTATTGGGCCCGGAGGTTGAAGCGAAAAGGTCCACAACGACAAATGATCTACAATCCGGCTAGAAGGCATTATACATGTCACTTTAATTACATAGTCATGCAGACTGACTAAATTCCTCTTCTATACCATCCAACAGGCGGTCTAGCTTACAATCCTGTTGAGAATACTTTGCGGCTAATTCTACTTGCCCATAAACTAAGCTAACGGGGGTCTCTTTCCCGTCGGGCCCCACAGGTCCGACCTCGGCCATGTGATTCGGGTCTGCCTTGGTATACCGCGTCTTCACCATGGCCCAGGCTTCTCTGGCACCCTGTCGGCAGGCTGATATCTTCCATAATCGGAAGCGCCGCCGTGCTCCCTTGAGCTTCTCCGCAAGCTCGGCAACGCCCTCTAGCAGGGAGACGGATGGCCACAAGGCCTGGGTAACACCCTGCATCACCTGCCGAACTTGTTCGTGCAGATATGACAGCTCGGACAGAAGATCACCCGCAGACCCGGGCATTTCTTCCGCGGGACGACCCGTCAGCATACCTACAGACATAGCACTATTAGTTGGCTTCTTCGCCGAACTCCTTTAAAAGGATTCATTCAAGCACTTACTGAAAATGCCACGCCGAAGCCGCTTATTCTCCTTCTCGGAGTCTGCAAGCTGGTCCCGAACATCTTTTAGTTCCACGCGCAGCTTAATATTGGCATCTTGGAGATTGTTTTTCTCCCTCCTAACCTCAGTCAGCACGCGTTTGCCAGCCTCTAGCTGTCGCATAACATGCTGGTCCTCCGGATTTTCTCCGGATTCATCTGCAACACCTATTGTTAGATCTGCAGTCACGCCGCACACTATATGGTAACCATCATTCTTTAAAGTAAATGTTACTGGCGGGAGGCTTTTTCGATTCCCGCAATGCGGCAACAGCGGCCCGTAGTTGGGTCTTGCACTCCTCCAGCTCCTGGGACAGCCTAGTATTCTTCTCTGTAAGAACCTGCTCAATAAAGATGATCCTTAAATCAGTTCTGCTAACTGTTTCAAGTCTCAGGGGCTACTCATACATATAAATCGCCAGATTTACTTACCCGTACATCCTTTACATACTGACCCGTGGCTCTGGCTAGACCATCTTGAGCAGCACGGAGGTACGCCTCTCCGGAATTAAAGGCATCAAATGCCTCCGGTGAGAAACAAGCATCCCGGAGTACGGCCTGGCGGCGCCTATGATTCATGGCTCTTTCCACTTCTGAGTTAGTAGCGGATAATCTATCCGCATCCTCTACAGGGGGATTATCCGACGTCTGCCCCATATTGGCTTCCGCCTCTATGTCTGGTCCTGGCGCCCGGCTGGTGGAAGCGTGATTAGTAACGTCTGGCGAGCGTTTTTTCTGTTAAAGAAACACGGGCGTCATTATATTTCGAGAAAGACGACAACCACGGAGCGGGGTTTGTTATACCTTTGCGCCGACGTCTCCGTCCTAACCGTCTTCCTTTTTGGCCTACCCGGCCTCGGTGCCTCCTGTTGGCGCGTTGCTGCGGGTTCGGCAGGGCGTCCCGAATGCCTTCCCTGTAAAATACCATGTGTATATGGTGGGTGAAGTGTCTAAAAGGGGATCCTAGTTTTGGAGTTGGGATTTTTGGTTTTTCTTATGTGCGATACAGGGAGCGGTTCGGGATAGTCGGCCATAATGGCCACCATGGCATCGTCGCAGCTTAACTGATAGAACTGTCGGTCTAGCAGCTCCACGGATATAACCGAATCTTCTTCGAGTCCGGAGTCGAGGGCCCGGTCAGGGTCCTCTGGTTGTGGAGAAGGGCTGCTGACCTCCTTTATGGATTTTCGCAGTTCCTGCCGCAAAGTGGCAAGGTGAATACTTACGACAAAGAATGCGGGAAAAATGGGAGCAGGGAGATATAACTTACCCAGCTTGGAGGATTGTACATGGAGAATCCATCCCGTGGCTTGATGCGGGTGAACTCCTCTTCCTCACCCTTGAACAGTTTGGACAGAATTTTCGCTAAAGCGGCGGCATTGTCCGGACCCTTACGCCCGCAGCGGGTGGCGTCATCCGCCCCGTTATAACACCACAAGGGGTGCCCGCGATATTGAAGTGGTTGCACTCCCCGCATTATGCAAATCGACATAACTTCGATTATTGTCAATCCTGATTGGGCCGGAGCTTTGATCCAGTTCATCAGATAGAGGACTTCTCTGTTGTCTTTCACCTGGGAGTTTCTTCAGAGGAGCATTGTTGAACTCGGGAAGACCCCGCCGAACAGGGTCCGAAAGGGGAACGTCCTCCATATAAAACCATTCTGAAGGCCAGTCTTCGGGCGACTTCTTCGGAGTACCGGATAGGTATCTGGAATCGGCGATGCGCCATATTTCGGCTCCGCCCACTTGATAAAGTGACCCCCTCTGTGTGCAAGGGACGAGGCAAAAAAACCTTTTCCACAGCTCGAAGTGAGCCTCGCAGCCCAGGAACAACTCGCAAAGAGCCACATAGTCGGCGATATGTAGGATGGAGGCGGGGGTGAAGTTGTGTAATTGGAGGCCGTAGAACTCCAGGAGCCCGCGGAGGAAAGGATGAATTGGAAATCCGAGTCCCCTTAATAGATAGGGGACAAGGCAGACCCGTTCCCCTATAGAGGGACAGGGAAAGCTCTCCGTTTGCTCCCCGCCATTATAGGTGGCGAGCCAGGCTCGAAAGGGCACCATGTACGCCGGAGGGAGAAATCCCTTAGTCTGCAGTTCGACTAAACGACTGTGTGGGACTGAACACCTCTCCCAATCACCGGGCTTAGGGCTTCCGGGGCGGGAGGAGGAGTTGCGGAGGTCGGCCATGCTGGAATGGATCTTTTTGGAATGCGCTCTGATGCACTCTCGCTGGGGGAGGATGGTATGGATCGGATCTAAGGATCCCCATCCCTTTAATAGACAATTTATTTATCTGGCTAGGGGGGCGAATGTAAAAATGCCCTGGCACTTCGTATTCATTCGACGCGTGGGAGAAAGCCCTTATTGGGCACGGAAGCCAAGAGGTCCGAACATTTATGGGACCGGACACTGCTTTACAGACGTTCGAAAGATGGAGAAGAACCCGCCTTGTAATGCCGAAGACAATACTGCGCGCCGGACTCATCGTCATTGAAGCCTGGTTCGGGGGCTACTGAGGGAGTCCTGGATTAGGGGGTCTCCGGACAGCCGGACTATTTCCTTTAGCCGGACTGTTGGACTATGAAGATACAAGATTGAAGACTTCGTCCCGTGTCCGGATGGGACTCTACTTGGCGTGGAAGGCAAGCTAGGCAATACGGATATGTATATCTTCTCCTTTGTAACCGACCTTGTGTAACCCTAGCCCCCCTCCGGTGTCTATATAAACCGGAGGGTTTTAGTCCGTAGGACAAGATACAATCATACCATAGGCTAGCTTCTAGGGTTTAGCCTCTCCGATCTCGTGGTAGATCAACTCTTGTAATACTCATATCATCAAGAATAAATCAAGCAGGACATAGGGTTTTACCTCCATCAAGAGGGCCCGAACCTGGGTAAAACATCATGTCCCCTGCCTCTCGTTACCATCCGCCTTAGACGCATAGTTCGGGACCCCCTACCCGAGATCCACCGGTTTTGACACCGACAATAGCCTTGCCAAGTTTGAGCATACACCTCAGGGGGATAATAGGACTGGTCATCTTCCTCTGAATCCTCCTTTGAAGAGCTATCTGTGACCAGCAAGATATCTGCTTCAGCAGGTAGCATTGTCTGCTCCGAAGACCTTGTTTTCACTCCATATTTCTCCATCACCAATTCGAATGGCTGATGCAGAGGAAGAGCAGTTGAATATACAAAAATTGTCGACAAATGAAACAGAAATACAAAAAAGGACGACATGATATGTTGGAAATATGCCCTAGAGGCCGTAATAAAATGGTTATTATTATATTTCCTTGTTCATGATAATTGTCTATTGTTCATGCTATGATTGTGTTAGCCAGAAATCGTAATACATGTGTGAATACATAGACCACAACATGTCCCTAGTGAGCCTCTAGTTGACTAGCTCGTTGATCAATAGATGGTTACGGTTTCCTAACCATGGACATTGGATGTCATTGATAATGGGATCACATCATTAGGATAATGATGCGATGGACAAGACCCAATCCTAAGCATAGCACAAGATTGTGTAGTTCGTCTGCTAAAGCTTTTCTAATGTCAAGTATCTTTTTCCTTAGACCATGAGATTGTGCAACTCTGTCGGTGTTCTGGGAACGGGGGTCCTCAGACTTGCCTGCCTGCGGCCCGCGGCGTGGCTGAGCCAGCAGGCCGTACGGCCCATCTTGACCAACAAGGCATCCAAGACCCTCGCGAGGGGCCAAGCCTCGCGAGGCGGACGACACAAGACCCCCTCTAGAGTGGCCTAGCTAGGCAGGCTCACGAGGAGCGGAGATATCAAGGTAAGGCAAACCTCACGAGGCTCTCGTGATGTGAGCCATGACCATCGGCACCAGGCGGGCACCAGCGCGCGTAGCATCCTTGTTTCCTCTTTGGTGCAAAGGGGGCAAGCACAGCCACGGAGTACCAATGCATTAGGCAAAGGTTGCCATTCCGGTGCAACAAGACCAAGACCATGGACTGCAAGACGGAGGTCATCGTGGAGCCCAAAGCAGTGTCACCACCAGAGCTTTGTGCAGGCGAAGACTACTTTTGTCAGGATAACTTGTACTAGCTGTCCCCCTTCAAATTAGCCTGCCATTGTTGGCTCCCTTCCCGCTCGATATTTGGGAAGAGGACCAGAGCCTCTATAAATAGGACTAGCCACCATAGTGGAGGAAAGAGGAGGATCTAGCTGGGGAACATCATCTTAGCTAGAGGAGATCATCAGAGATCGAGAGACACACCACAAGCTCTCACGCGCAAGAACACCTCAACCTCAGGAGGTTGTTCTCCCCTTGTATTGTTCATCATCAGCCCAAGAGGCAATCCACCACCACACTGGAGTAGGGTATTACACCACAATGGTGGCCCGAACCAGTATAAACCCCGTGTCTTTCTGTGTTGTGAGTTCGTCGAGTTCGTCCGCAAGATCTTAGTGAGCTAGAGCGTAGATCGGTAGGAGGGAAGACTTTGCGTGCACCCCAGTGTTCGGACCTTAAGGGTTTGCCGGAGCCCCACATCCGACATTCGGCGCGCCAGGTAGGGATGCGCCGGAGCCTCTTCTCTGCCAATCAGCTCTCCGACATTCACCGGCAACGATGTCTGGTGACCCAAGAGCCGGATCCGACCGCTGGGCAGCCTGGCCAGCCCGGACGGCGCCGCCTGCCCATGAAGATCTCGACCCCGCACCCCAGGCAGCGCGGGCGCCACCAAGCTCCGCCGGGCGTGGACAGCGCGGACATGCATCATCCACCCTCACCCCGCGGCAAGCACGAACCGCAGCGAGAGCAGTGAGTCACGCCGCTGCAACAGCGCCGCACTCACGGCGGGAGCAAGCGAACATGCGGGCGGCACTCACAGTGGCAAGGGAGCTGCTATGATGCAGGCTGATGGAGAGCGGCCGGGACACGCTGCCTGAGCGTGTTGCTGAGCTGCTGGACACAGCGGCGTCGGGAGCGCCACCCTTCAGCTATCGCCCCCCCGGGCCAATGCAAGGTCGCGCGGCGAGCCTCACCACATCTACGCGCCATCGACTACACCCGGGGGCTTCGCCAACATCAGCACGACTGGCGGCGTAGGGGGCTCCAACCCCCCCATGCCGCCCTCGACAAGCACGAGCGCAAGAGTCACCCCCCATGGTTCCGTCCGGATGCCATATTATCATCCCCATGACGCCATCATGGGCGGAGCAACATGGAGTGTGGGGCACCACGGCGAGGTGTTCGGGGTGACGGCCCCGGAAGCCTACATGCCTCGCATGATGGACCAAGGGTACGCACCAGAGGACGACATCGGCTCATTCGTTGGAGAAGATTGGGGAGAAGGAGCGCTAGGAGTCAAAGCCTTCCAAGAGCCAGTGGAGAACTACAGCGATCGCGCCGGCGACGGCAACTACAGGGTACCGCTAACCTCTCAGGAACAGGCTTATGCTAACCATGGGTTACAGATGAATCAGGTTGCAGCACCGATCGACGACCCCGGCACGGCGGCACCCGTCTCAACAAGGGAGACACACTAGGGGCCACTGAGAGGGAGCCAGGAGCAAGGTCCCTCCCCAAGGCACGCGAAACCAGGGGACACCTGGAGGTAGGCCCTCTGCCGGGGTGGCTTCAATGACCCTTCCTCCGGCAAAGGACCCATGGTCGCCGAGGGAACCGCTGGCGTCCTCTTTCCCTCCTTTGCGTCGTCCTGGTCGGCTCAAAGGAGGTCAAGAGTGGCGCAAGGCGGGGCCCTCGTCTGGCGATATGAAGCAAGGCCGGTACCTATGAAGAAGGCCCGGTGCCTGTGAAGCTCGCCGCCCGTGACACTCTCACGTAATAATGAGTTGGGGCTGTACACGCCCCGGAGTCTCAGGAGCACCGGCCTCAAGCCCTGGGGCTCCCTCTGTCGGATTTCGGGTTCCGGCAGACCCTTGAGGTTCGAACACTGGGGTGCGCACGGAGATTTCGCCTTCTACCTACCTGCATCCCTCCGCCTTGCTAAGATCTAAGCTATGGAAAGAACATCACAAGAGACACATGGTTTATACTGGTTCGGGCCACCGTTGTGGTGTAATACCCTACTCCAGTGTGTGGTGTGGTGGATTGCCTCTTGGGCTGATGATGATGAGCAATACAAGGAAGAACAGCCTCGCGAGGGTCTGTTATTGGCTGAGGGGATGAACTGCTAGGAGGAGTTCAGTCACCCTTCTCTCTCTCTCTTCTCGATTCTCTCTCCGATTTCGATCCCTCTACCCTGTGGGTGGCTAGTCCTATTTATAGACAAAGGCCCTGGGCCTCTTCCCAAATATTGAGCGGGAAGGGCGCCAACAATTGGCCATTTTGAAGGGGAACATCTGGTACACTTATCCTGACTAAAGTGGGTCCTCGCCTGCCAAAGGCTCTGGTAGTGACGCTGGCTTGGGCTCCACAATGACTTCCTCCCTGCCGTTGGACTGGTCTTGGTCTCATTGCACCAAAACTGGTGCCTTTGCTTGATGCTCTCGCCTGCGCTTGGTCCCTTTGCACCAAAGAGGAAAGGAGGACACTGCGCGGGCTGGCGCCCGCCTGGCACCCTTGGTCGTCATGGCTTGCGTCACGGGCAAATCGTGAGGTACCCCGCCTTGATCTCTCCGCCTCCTCGCGAGCCAGCCTGATGAGGCCGTGCCTGAGGAAGCTCCGTGTCGTCCGCCCCGTGAGGCTTGGCCCCTCGCGAGGGTCTTGGGTCTGTGTTGATGAAGATGGGCCATGCCGGGCCCCCCTTCGAGCCACGCCGCAGGCAGGCAAGTCTGGGGACCCCCGTTCCCAGAACGCCGATAGTAGCCCCCGGGCCCAAGGCGCGCCCGGACTTGGCCGTGCAGGGAGGCGAAAGGGCAAGAGCGAAGCGCCGTGGTCCCTAACAGCCTGCGGCCTTGGGCGCCGCGTGGCGGTTGACTGGACGTGGGCGCCTCAGCAACCGCACGAGTTGATAAGGGAGCGGCATCTGCCTAGGCTTTGCTTTTTTTGCTTTCTCCGGTTGCTGCTCTGATCCCCTTTCTTGCGCCTCTCCTTCCTTCCTCCAAAATTTTCAAATCTACTCCGACCGCGTGACCTAGGAAGCCATGGCGCCTCGTCAGTCCCCGGCCGGAGCTTGGTACTTGTCTGCCCTGGACTCGCCGAACGTGTCGGAGACGAGCCTTGCCCGGTTGCGCCGGATGGCGGCGGCGCAGGGCATCGACGGGGCGAAGGTGTTCAAGGCCGGCTCCGCCACCCCTGAGGGCCAAGGGAGCACCTTCTATCCATTCTTTGTAAGCGCCATTGCTGCTGGCCTGGTGCCTCCCTTCTCCGAGTTCTTCTTCTCTGTCCTCCGCCATTATAAGCTACAGGCTCTGCATCTCCACCCCAACTCCGTCCTTCTCCTGGCAATCTTCGCCTATTACTGTGAGGCTCACGTAGGGGTGCAGCCCTCAATGGCCTTGTTGCGCCACTACTTCTACATCCGGACCTCTCGCGGTCCTGCTTCCGCGTGCGCGAGCTTCATCGCGTACGGTGGCGCCATTGCCATTTCGAACCCCGGGAAAAGGATTGAGGGCTTCAGGAGCAAGTGGGTCTTGGCAGACGCTGGGCGCATCCACCCTCGGCTGATCTTGCCCATGGAGCAACCCACGAGCTCCAACGATTGGGGTCGAGCGGAGCTCGCGGACCCCCGCGCGAAGCTGGTGTTGGAGAAGATGGACACGGATCTGAGGCCGGCCAACATGGCGGCGGCGAAGCTGACCGACGCGTCGCTGCTGAGGGAATTCCTGGAGCACCAGCTGGCTCCGCTTCGGCAGTACTCACTTCTGATGTGGAGGCCCCATCCGAGCCCTGCGGCCTTGGCCGACGAAGATCTGGCTGCGGTCCTCCAATCTCTGGTTGGGGGCGATGTGGCGAGGTTGGAGGGCGCTCCTACGCCCTTGTTCCTCCGCGACGACTGGGAGCAGGTAGTGGAGTCCATGCCCGTCTTCAACGGGGACGGGCCCGTGCCCATGGAAACTCTCGGGGAATCGGTGGATGTGTCCTCCGACGACTCCAGCGAAGAGGAGGAAGGAGGGGAGCGGGAAAAAGGGCCTGACTCCGAGGCGACTGACGGAGAGTCGAGGGCTCCCCTCCCCCGGCGCAGGTCCCGCGCTCTCCGCCTCTCTCCGAGCGATGACGACGAGGATGATGATGAGCAGGGCGGCGAGAGCTTGCCCCCGATCCCGAAGAAGGATAGGACCGGGCTGATCTTCCACAGGTCTGCCCCGGCCCCGAGGCAGACCGCAGACGCGCCTTCCGCTCCTGAGCTTCCCAAGGTTGACCCTTCCAGCCGGCTTTCAGGCTTCAAATTTGGCCGAAGGCTGCCTAAGCTCACTGGCGACGACCCGTAAGCGCTTGATTCTTGTCTTTATTTCTTGTTCTGCTGCTGAGGCTTGACGTCCACATCTCTTGGACAGGATGGCGCCCGCACCAAAGAAGCCAAAGGGAGCTCCTGAGGTTCCATCCGTGGCAGCGCCTCTGCCCGCGAAGGAAGGTGACCGCGACACATGGGCTTCTCCTGCCCGGTCGTCCTCGCGAGGCCTGGCTGAGCCGGCTGGGGCGAGCTCAGCCCCCATGGCCCAAGTGACTCCCGAGGTGCCTTTGCCTGCTGCTGCCACTACAGCCGTTGGGGCGCAGCAGTCTCCGCCTCAGGATGCTGTGGTCGCGCTGCCGCCTTCTCTTCCTACTCCATCGACTGATGTCTCTCCGACTCCTCCTGCCGTTCTGTATCGTGCTGCTGCTGAGCTAGACCGGCTGCGGCAGGATCTTCTTGGCGCCGACCTTCGCTTCGTGGCCGGGTGCTTGGAGCTGGCTTCAGGATGGATTCGCTCCGACGCTTCGATTCAGGCGGCGCTGGTCCAGGCCTTGACGGCTTGCGATGAGGAGAGGCAGGCCGTCCTTGAGGCGAAGGCTGCTCGTGACACAGCCCTGGGGGAGGTGGTCGACATCCGTGGTCGCTGCAAGGCGCTGGAGGACGAGCTGCAAGGCCTACAGGACCAGCTCACGAAAGAGGCCCGCCTTCGCCAAGAGCAGGAAGAAGGCGTGAAGGCTCGCGAGGCGGCCGTCAAGGAGAGGGAGGTCAAGCTCAGGAGACGCCGTGACCGCCTAGGCGCGCTGGAGCAGGAGTTGGGGGCGAGGAAGGTCAAGCTGGACGACAAGGCCCAGGTTCTTGCCGAGGATCGCATGGCCTTTGCAGAGATGGAGGCGAAGGCTCGCTCCTTGCTGAGGACGCTTTACGACAGCGGCCTGGAGAGCCCGCTGGCTGGCGCCGAGGACGGCCCCGCCAAGTTGCTTCCCTTCCTGGTTCACGCTCTTGAAGATGTCGCCCTTGGCCTTGGCCCCACGGCCGAGGCCGAGGCGCGTGTCCTATCTTCTGCAGCGCTGACGCGGGTCCTCACCCACATCTACCTTCGCGATCCCGGCGTCGACCTCGACAGCCTGCTGGAGCCAGTAAGCGGCGAGCATGCCGCTGCCGAGGCCGTGAAGGGTCGTGCGGAGGCTTGCTGGGGAAGTTCCGGGCCTTCAGCACCAAGCCGAAGCAAGGCGCTCCCGACCCCGCTGCTCCATGAGGCGAACCCACTCCGCGCTGCTCCACCGCCGACAAGTGACTCCGTTGTGGCTCCTGTCCTGCCTTTAATTCCTGCACATGTATCATGCCTCGGGGAGGCGTTTAAACTTGCGTTTGGCATTGAGATAACAGTGTGGACTATAATATTTTCTTTTGAATTCCTTGAAATTTACGCTTTTCCTTCCTACTTGCTTATGTTCTACGCCGGCAGAGCTCGGCCCCGCGCATACCTCAGCCGCCGTTAGCCCCGACCGGAAACCAGGACGGGACCAAGGAGTGAGGGGCTACGTGACAAGTTAGGCTCCTGAGTCGCGATGCTCAGGAGTCCCCCTTGGCGCACGAACAACAAGTAGGGAGGTGTGATGTGGGTGGATCTACCGTTCTACGTCCAGAGAGCCCGGCCGCGCGCATACCTCAACCGCCGTTAGCCTTTCGGAACTAAGGAGTGAGGGGCTACGTGACCAGTTAGGCTCCTGAGTCACGATGCTCAGGAGTCCCCCTTGACGCTCAAACGGCCTTCGTACCTTGGCTCCGCTCAGGGAGAGATGCGCGACGAACCAGGCCCGGGGGGGCCTGGCTGGGTGGCGTGCGTCTGGGCGTGACCCAGGCGCAGCCCCCGTGTCATGCGGCACTCCCGAGGGGAGGCGTTACGATGAGGCTAGACACTGAGCTCTGGGATCCCTGAGGTTGATGCGGCCCAGGGGCCACCCTCAGTTGTTTATCACCAGCGTGGAGCATAGCGCTTCTGTATGTGTAGGGGCATAGCCGCTCCTCGGCAGTGTCGTCAGCCAGCGCGGTACACCCTTGGCCGTCATGGCTTGCGTCACGGGCACCTCGTGAGGTACCCCGCCTTGATCTCTCCACCTCCTCGCGAGCCAGCCTGATGAGGCCGTGCCTGAGGAAGCTCTTTGTCGTCTGCCCCGCGAGGCTTGGCCCCTCGCGAGGGTCTTGGGTCTGTGTTGATGAAGATGGGCCGTGCTGGGGCCCCCTTTGAGCCACGCCGCAGGCCGCAGGCAGGCAAGTCTGGGGACCCCCGTTCCCAGAATGCCGACACCCTCCCACACCTAGTGGACAGCACTTAGCTCCGCGCTGGTGAGAAACTTGAAGACCCGAAGACTATACTAGGAGCCGGACGCGGCCTTTTGCTTTGGATCTCTCTTTCCGTGGCTTTGCTTTCTGATTCTGGACTTATGTTGAAGCTGAATTTTTATCGTTGCGCGCGGGGGGTGCCTTTTCTCGTTCGAGCCGTTTTTCGCCTTCTGGATCTTGTTTGGTTTGGGACTCATGTCCGTCGCCTCTCCCTTGCAAATCTCCCCGCGAGCCAGACCGCGCAGAGCACATGCTAGCGCTACGCCTGGTGCTCACCCCTTGCGGGCCCCCTTCAAATAGGGCGATATGCTCCGCAGGATTCTCAGGAACTCGTCGCCTCATGACCCAGCCCTGAGCAGGCGCTGACTAAGGTAATTCCTGTCGGGAAACTCACCCCCAGCTTCACGAGCTCACGAGGACACATACCGACATTGCATAGGAAAGTAAAAACTGTGATTTTCTTACACAAGGGCCCCCCCTCTCGAAATGCTCTCACAAGTTTTCCATGGGCCACACCCGAGTTTTGCGTGCAGAATAAAACAACAGGAGAATATGGGATCAGCCAGAGATATTGCTCGCTGCATCATCCAGGGACGCGTCGCTCGCATCGTCATCACCTTCATCGGAATCGTCGCCGCCATCGGCGACGCCCCCATCACCGTCGTTGACCACGTCACCTTCATCTACGACGACCACCACCCCGTCGTTCTCTGACGTGAAGGCCCTGATCAACGCATCGACATGATCCTCTACCCAACGCGCCAAGTCGCCCCGGACGGCAATTGGCACAGGAGCAATGGCGGCATCAAAGTCGAAGTTAGGGTCGGCGTTCAGAAGGTGGCTGAAGACACGGGAGAAGGCGCGCTAAAGTAGACCATGACCCCTCTCCTCCACAAGCTGCCGAGCTCTGGCAGATTGAGCTTCCAGGCGCGTCACCACCTCGGTGAAGAAGGTCAGGTGGCTGGCGTAGTCACTTGAATGAGGGGTCGGGGCGTTCTCATTGCAGATATAACCCAGGGCGGTGTTGGCCTTGTTCCGAAGGTCTTGAAGCATAGGAGCATGCTCGCGCTCCAGCGTTCGGCGTTGGAGCACTTCCTCTCTGTTTTGCCGAGCGATGGCCTCGGCGTCGTCAATTCGTCTCCGGAGGGAAAGCAACTCGGCGCGGGCGGAGGCCAGGTCCGCCTGCGCCGTAACCAGGGCGGCGGTTGTGGCCTCAGCACGCTTCTCGGCCTCGTCCAACCTGGGCCTGAGGGCGGCGGCCCTGCCCATGCCCTCCTGTCCGGTGAGCTCCAGCCTCAAGCCGTACCTGCCCTCCAAATCAGCGCGAACCACGGCTATCCAGCGATTGATCTCTTCTTCGACTCTGGTGTCACCAGCCCTGACGACATCTTCAGCTTGAGCGACTTGACGCTCCCTCGTCTCCAGTCGCTCGAGCTCGAGGCTGCGCTCCACGGCCTCCAGGGCCAGCGTCTCCTCGCGCCGCCGAACCTTCTCTTCCTCCGCAGGCGTCCCCCTCATCGACGCAAGGGCGGCCCCGCGCACCTCGACTTGCTGCTCAAGGGATGCGCTCCAGGCCTGGAGCTCCCACGCACGCTCCTCCGCAGCCTTGCGGCGGCGATCGGCCTCGTGAGCTTCCTCCAAAGCTCGCGAGCGGGTCTCATTGGCAATCTTGAGGGACGCCTCAGCCTTCGCGTTCTCGAGGTCGCGATGATAACGGCCAAGGTTGATGGCCACTCGTAGCTTGCGTCGCTCCTCCACCAACCGAAGACCTTCAGCCTCAAGACGCGAGTCGACGCTAGCAAGCTCTTCACCATGGCGGTTCATCGCGCCCATCGCCTCTTGGAAGAGCTCATGGTGGACCATGCTGCGCCCACACTCGAGCTCGAACGCTCGCCCCATCTCATCCTCCGCCTCGGGGACTGCGGGTGGAGCATGAAGTGGTGCGCCATCTCCCGGTTGGGGGCTGGGGGCTGGCGCGGCCCTAGGCGCCAGCTGACCCTCGCGAGGGGCCCAAACCGAACAAGGCCCGCTACTTGAAGGAGGCTCCAGCATCGAGGCTAGCCATCTACCAACCATGACCAAGGGAGGAGCCATTGGCATGCCTGTTGCACTCCGAGCAAGGCCGCGAAGAAAGGATGGCGAAGGCACAAGCTCGGGGCGCCTTGAGAACTGACCAGCTCCCGAGGCTGACCCCATGCCGTGGGCAGCGTCCGATCCTGAAGCACTGGAGCTTGGGAAGTGCGATGGGGCGAGAGGGAGCTGCTTCTCTAGAGATTTCGCGGCCTTAGCAGAAGGGGACCTAAGGGGACAATCGTCAGGAAAGGAAGGCGGCACATAGAAGGTCACCAAGGAGAGGTACTTACTCGTCGATGGCGATGTACTTCCGTCGCTTCAACGGTCCGAAGATGCTGCAACCGCTAGGGGATCCCTTCCTCTTGCGGAGCTCCTCGAAGTCCATGCAAAGGCGACCGAAGCGCTGGACGTGACGGCCGGAGCACGGCAGAGCCGAAGAAGAACTAAGAGGGATGGCTTCAGGGGAGCCCGGCTGCGGCGAACAACCCGGATCTCTCTCGCTGCGACCTCCCGAGGCTCCCGAAGCCTCGGCCTCGGGAGCCGCATGCCGCATCTCATCAGTGACTGGCGCCTCAGGAGGGGCGACGCAAGCTCCCGAGGACGACGCCCCTGGATCACCGCTCGGCGCGTGCTCCTCAGCACCTGAGCAGCCGGTCCCCCGTTGCAGCTCGCTCCCCCGCGCCATCACCTGGGGCGAGCTTGGCACCGAAGGCGAGGACGGGGACCACGATAACGGGATTCTCGCTGGGCCCCACCAAGCCAATTGGGTGCAACCCCCACTCATCAAAGGAAGGCATGTTCGCGGCAAACATGACCTTGTTCTCGATGCGGTACAACATGCAGCTCTTCCTGGGCATCTCGTCCGGCAGAGGGACACCAGATTGAACCGCGAGCACAGTTTGCCATGCAGCAAGAGGAAGCCCCTCCTCCTGAAACCTCATGTTGTCCTGCCCGCTGAGAAAGGCCTACATCAGGCGGGAATGGCGTTGAAGCGGAGCAACTCGGCGCCTGACGAACTCCCTCACCACCATGGGCGCAGTCACACCAAGGTCCTTCAACCACCGCAGCCTGGCCCAGACGGGGGCAAGGTAGGGGCTCGCGAGCCTCTGGTGACCCCAGCCGGAGTTTGGGATGGCAGGCCCGACCGGAGCTTGGAGCAGAGGGTTGAGCACGCCGGCATCAACAAACACCCATCGCGTGCGGAACTCGCTCGCGGATGAAGGAAGCTCGAAGTCGATCCCCATGCCTGCCGTCGCCGCCACGGCCTAAAAGCCCACACACCTTGAGCTCTGTCGAGCACCGATGAGATGTAGCGAGAAGAAGTGGCGGAGGAGCGCCACGGAGGGGGTGATGCCCACCATGGCCTCACACACGAAGGCAAAGACGGGAAGAAGGGTCACAGATTGAGGGTCGAGATGAAGCATATGGATCTGATAGTGCTCGAGCACCACGTTGAAGAAGGCGGAGAAGGGAGGAAGCAGGCCAGCCCAGAGGGCGTCAATGAAGATTTGGGATCTCGGTGACTGCCCGAGCCATGCTGGAGCGAGACGCAGGCCAGGCCGGGGTCTCTCCCCACTCGTTGAAGCTGGAGGTGAGCATGGGGCGCATCTTGCCCATGGCCTCATCGTTGAGCACCCGAGGCCGGCTGAACACCAGCTCGAAGGATGGAGGCGCAATTGGTGATGACAGAGGTTTCTTCCCCTTGCCGGCTTGTTTCAGCGCCATGGCGGTAAAGCGGGTGGAACGCTGGTCGGACTGGGAAGGTGGAGCAGGGTGTCGAGGAAGCAGGGAGATTGGAAGATTGGAAAAGCCGGGCACAGAGAGGGAAGAATAACTGTGCAAGAAGCGGGGCCGCATAGCCAGGCGGATTCAAAGGCAACATGGGGAAGCGGAGACGCCCATGTCCAATCAACCGCCATGCGTCAACCGAGGTCGCAGGCTTTTGGGGCCCGCGACGCTTCGAGCTTGACCCTTGGCTTCACCATGAAGCCAAGCCCGCGCGCATCTTGGGCCCGGGGGCTACTATCGGCGTTCTGGGAACGGGGGTCCCCAGACTTGCCTACCTGCGGCCCGCGGCGTGGCTGAGCCAGCAGGCCGTACGGCCGTCTTCACCAACAAGGCATCCAATACCCTCGCGAGGGGCCAAGCCTCGCGAGGCGGACAACGCAAGACATCCTCTGGAGTGGCCTAGCTAGGCAGGCTCACGAGGAGCGGAGATATCAAGGCAAGGAAAACCTCACGAGGCTCTCATGACGTGAGCCATGACGATCGGCACCAGGCGGGCGCCAGGCGGGTGCCAGCGCGCGCAGCATCCTTGTTTCCTCTTTGGTGCAAAGGGGGAAAGCGCAAGCGCAGAGTACCGATGCGTCAAGCAAAGGTTGCCATTCCGGTGCAACAAGACCAAGACCACGGACTGCAAGACGAAGGTCATCGTGGAGCCCAAAGCAGCGTCACCACTAGAGCTTTATGCAGGCGAAGACTACTTTTGTCAGGATAGCTTGTACTAGCTGCCCCCCTTCAAATTAGCCCTCCATTGTTGGCTCCCTTCCTGCTCGATATTTGGGAAGAGGACCAGGGCCTCTATAAATAGGACTAGCCACCACAGTGCAGGAAAGAGGAGGATCTAGCTGGGGAACATCATCTTAGCTAGAGGAGATCATCAGAGATCGAGAGACACACCACAAGCTCTCACGCGCAAGAACACCTCAACCTCAGGAGGTTGTTCTCCCCTTGTATTGTTCATCATCAGCCCAAGAGGCAATCCACCACCACACTAGAGTAGGATATTACACCACAACGGTGGCCCGAACCTGTATAAACCCCGTGTCTTTCTGTGTTGTGAGTTCGTCGAGTTCGTCCGCAATATCTTAGTGAGCAAGAGCATAGATCGGTAGGAGGGAAGACTTCGCGCGCACCCCAGTGTTCGAACCTTAAGGGTTTGCCGGAGCCCCACATCCGACAAACTCCCGGATACTGTAGGAGTACTTTGGGTGTGCCAAACGTCATAGCGTAACTGGGTGGCTATAAAGGTACACTGCGGGTATCCCCGAAAGTATCTATTGGGTTGGCACGAATCGAGACTGAGATTTGCCACTCCGTATGACAGAGAGGTATCTCTGGGCCCACTCAGTAAGACATCATCGTAATGACCTCAATGTGACTAAGGGGTTGGTCACGGGATGATGTGTTATGGAATGAGTAAAGAGACTTGCCATAACGAGATTGAACAAGGTATCGGTATACCGACGATCGAATCTCGGGCAAGTGCTATATCGGTAGACAAAGGGAATCATATACGAGATTCATTGAATCCTTGACATCGTGGTTCATCCGATGAGATCATCGTGGAAAATGTGGGAGCCAACATGGGTATCCAGATCCCGCTGTTGGTTATTGGACGGAGAGATGTCTCGGTCTTGTCTGCATATTTCCCGAACCCGTAGGGTCTACACACTTAGGGCCTCTTTAATTCATAGGATTGTAAAAACATGGGAATAGGAAAAACATAGGATTGAAATGTCATGCTCATCTCAATCCTATAGGATTTTAGGTTGTTTGATTGCATCATAGGAAAAACGAAGGATTCTATCAAAGAGGTTTGACTGGATGCTAGAAATCCTATGGGAAGTAGTACAAAAAATTCCTTAGGAAAAAATCCTATAGGATTCAATCCTATGAATCAAACAACCAATATAGGAAAATTTCCTAAGGATTCTAATCCTCCAAAATTCCTATGCAAATCCTTTGAATCAAAGGAACCCTTAAGGTTCGGTGACGCTAGAATTGTAATGGGAATTGTATGTGGTTACCGAAAGTTGTTCAGAGTCCCGGATGACATCCCGAACGTCACGAGGAGTTCCAGAATGGCCTGGAGGTATAGATTTATATATGGAAAGTCCAGTTTCAGTTACTGGAAAGGTTTCGGGGTTTATCGGTATTGTACCGGGACCACCGAAGGGGTTCTGGGGGTCCACCGGGAGGATCCACCTGCCCCGAAGGACCTAATGGGCTGTAGTTGGGTGGGAACCAGCCTCTTAGTGGGCTGGTGCACCCCCCAAGGGCCCAAGGCGGCTAGGGTTGGAAACCCTAGGTGGCCGCTGCCCCCCGCCCCCCCTAGTTGGAAACCCTAAGGGGGCCAACGCCCAAGGGGCCGGCGCCCCCCTCTAGATGGATCTAGGGGTCCGGTCCCCTCTCCCATCCCCCTTATAAATAGTGGGGGTTGGGGGTGGGAGGGCAACCGCACCCCTTCTCCTAGCGCAGCCCTACCCTTCTCCCTCCTCGTCTCTCGTAGTGCTTGGCGAAGCCCTGCTAGAGTGCCACGCTCCTCCACCACCACCACGCCGTCGTGCTGCTTCTGGACGGAGTCTTCCCCAACCTCTCCCTCTCTCCTTGCTGGATCAAGGCGCGGGAGACGTCACCGGGATGCACGTGTGTTGAACACGGAGGCACCGTTGTTCGGTGCTTAGATGGCGAATCGGGCGCGATATGAATCGCTTCATGTACGACTCCACCGACCGCGTTCTTGCAATGCTTCCGCATCGCGATCTTCAAGGGTATGAAGATGCACTCCCCTCTCTCTCGTTGCTAGTCTCTCCATAGATTGATCTTGGTGATGCGTAGAATTTTTTTAATTTCTGCAACGATCCCCAACAGTAGCATCATGAGCTAGGTCTATGCGTAGTTTCTATGCACGAGTAGAACACAAGTTGTTGTGGGCATCGATTTTGTCAATTTACTTGCCATTACTAGTCCTATCTTGATTCGGCGACATGGTGGGATGAAGCGGCCTGGACCGACCTTACACGTACACTTATGTGAGACAGGTTCCACCGACTGACATGCACTAGTTGCATAAGGTGGCTAGTGGGTGTCTGTCTCTCCCACTTTACTCGGACCGGATTAGATGAAAAGGGTCCTTATGAAGGGTAAATAGAAATTGGCATATCACGTTGTGGTTTTGGCGTAGGTAAGAAACTTTCTTGCTATGAAACCTATAGCAGCCACATAAAAATTTGCAACAACAATTAGAGGACGTCTAACTTGTTTTTGCAGCATATGCCGTGTGATGTGATATTGCCAAAAGGATGTGATAAATGATATATGTGATGTATGAGATTGATCATGTTCTTGTAATAGGAATCACGACTTGCATGTCGATGGGTATGACAACCGGTAAGAGGCATAGGAGTTGTCTTAATTTATTTATGACCTGCGTGTCAACATAAACGTCATGTAATTACTTTACTTTATTGCTAAATCGTTAGCCATAGTAGTAGAAGTAATAGTTGACAAGACAACTTCATGAAGACACGATGATGGAGATCATGGTGTCATGCCAGTGATGATGATGATCATGGCGCCCCGAAGATGGAGATCAAAAGGAGCAAAATGATATTGGCCATATCATGTCACTATTTGATTGCATGTGATGTTTATCATGTTTTTACATATTATTTGCTTAGAACGGCGGTAGCATAAATAAGATGATCCCTCATTAAAATATCAAGAATTGTGTTCCCCCTAACTGTGCACCGTTGATAAGGTCCGTTGTTCCGAAGCACCACGTGATGATCGGGTGTGATAGGTTCTAACGTTCGCATACAACGGGTGTAAGCCAGATTTACACACGCAATACACTTAGGTTGACTTGACGAGCCTAGCATGTACAAACATGGCCTCGGAACACGGAAGACCGAAAGGTAGAACATGAGTCGTATAGAAGGTACGATCAACATGAAGATGTTCACCGATGATGACTAGCCCGTCTCACGTGATGATCGGACATGACCTAGTTGACTTGGATCATGTATCACTTAGATGACTAGAGGGATGTCTATCTGAGTGGGAGTTCATTAAATAATTTGATTAGATGAACTTAATTATCATGAACATAGTCTAAAATCTTTGCAATATGTCTTGTAGATCAAATGGCCCACCCTAATGTTGCCCTCAACTTTAACATGTTCCTAGAGAAAACCAAGCTGAAAGACGATGGCAGCAACTATACAGACTGGGTCCGTAACCTGATGATTATCCTCATAGCTGCCAAGAAAGCATATGTCCTTGATGCACCGCTAGGTGAAGCACCTATTTTCCCAGCAACTCAAGACATTATGAACGCCTGGTAGTCGCGTAGTGATGATTACTCCCTGGTTCAATGCGGCATGCTTTACAGCTTAGAACCGGGGCTCCAAAAGCGTTTTGAGCAACACAGAGCATATGCGATGTTCCAAGAGCTGAAAATGGTTTTCCAAGCTCATGCCCGGGTCGAGAGATATGAAGTCTCTGACAAGTTCTATAGTTGTAAGATGGAGGAGAATAGTTCTGTCAGCGAGCACATACTCAAAATGTCTGGGTTGCACAACCGCTTGTCTCAGCTGGGAGTTAATCTCCCAGATGATGCGGTCGTTGACAGAATCCTTCAGTCACTCCCACCTAGCTACAAGAGCTTTGTGATGAACTTCAATATGCAGGGGATGGAAAAGACCATTCCTGAGGTATATTCAATGCTGAAATCAGCGGAGGTGGAGATCAAAAACACTACAAAAAAATACACTTCCATGATGATATGTGTTTGTCACAGTAGGTCACGTTTTTGTCATGCATGTACATCCATGACGATTTTATGACAGAATCAAGATAGTCATACCTGTGCTGTCGTAGAAGTGTTCCATTACATTACCAAAATTATCATCACGGAAGTGTCCACTTCCATGAAGATAAATCACGCATCACAGAAGTGCTTTCGTCAAGGGTGACCGACAAATGGCATCCACCGTAACGGAACGCCGTTAAGCTATCGGGTCAGGTTTTGGATCCGATAACCCGTTAACAGCCCCGACCAATGGGGATTTTCCACGTGTAAAATCATCATTGGCTGGAGGAAACACGTGTTGGCTCATTGTTGGGATAGATGTCATCCACTCATTGATACGTCGACACATGGCACGGCCCAACAGAGGCGCATTCCTGTGAAAAGGCCAGCCCGTTTGACTTGGTCAATAGGTGGCGGGCCGGCCCATGGAAAGCCTGTTAACGGCCTGTTCGCATATAGCCCATTTACAGCCCGCTAACCCAAGGCCCGTTACGCCCTATCCGAATTAGGCCCAGTAGCGTCATCTGGGCCATCCAATATGATTCCAGCCCGTTTTCACTTCTGGCGCATGTATGGCCCATGACGTCTTTCGGCCCATATGAGGCCCTATGTAACTGTTGGCCTATTAATGGCCCGTGGTGAAACTGGCCCGTAATGAATAGTGTATCACTTTACACCCATTAACGGCCCGTGGTGAAACTGGCCCGTAATGAACAGTGTATCAGTTTATACCCATTAACGGCCCGTTATTCCGTTGGGCTGTTTCCAGCCCATGTTATCTTTCGGCCTTCTCAGAGCCCACTTATTCTTGGGCTCATTTCCAGCATTCGTTTAGTTACGGCCCGTTACTGTCATTTTCTGCTTGTGGGCCAAATTCAGCCCGTGGTTATAGTCGGCCCATTTGTGGTCCGTTAATACGTTGGGTCGTTTTCATAGCGTCATCAAATATGGCCTATTAACGATGGCCCGTTATGGTCAGCCCATGAACGGATGATTCCAACTCTACCCTGTTTACGGCCATAATGCGGGCTGTTTGGCCCATGTTTGGCCAATTGATCATACGACCCGTATAAGGCCCATTGATGATACGGCCTGCAGAAGGCCCATTGTTTCTACGACCCGTAGAAGGCCCATTGTTTCTACGGCCCGTAGAAGGCCCATTGTTTCTACGGCCAGTAGGAGGCCCAATGTCACTACAGTAAATATTAGCCCATGGTTATTGTGGCCTAGTTTTAAAAAATAGGTTATTGCAGCCACTAGCTTACCGCGGAAAAAGAACTGCAATGGCCACAAGCAAACAAATAAACAAGACAACAAGGAAATAAATAAGCAAGCAATTAACGCTAGGCTATCACGGCTATTACACATATTACATCCACTGGGCATCAAAGTTCGCCACCAGTGCAAATATAGGGAACAAAGCAACATATCATATACACTGGTTGTCAAAGTTGGCGACCAGCGCAAATAAACACCACAACAAAAAATCCAGATCTGAAACCACTTCAGAAGATCTCAAGAAACAATATCCTGGGTACCCATAATGTTGGCAAGATGCTTAGCAAGCTTATTAACTTTCTCTTGTTTGGCGCTTAAATCCTCCAGCGCTTGCTGTTGCACCAGAAAATATGCATCTGAATTCTGCAGGGACTTCCTTAGTCCTTCAGCTTCCTGTCGCAGCACATCTGATCGATGTCTTTCAACTTGAAGTTGAGACTCAAGAAGACAAACTGATTCAGGCAGCGAGTTCGAAGAGCTTGTGCCAGCAGTAGTGGCTAGTAACTCGAACACTACATCAAGATAGGACTTTCGGGTTCCCTCACTGTCGTCAAGATAGTTTTTATCAGCTTTCTTGGAGACCAACAGGGATGTCTCACTATATTGAACCTTACCTGCATTACTTCTTTTACCATTGAATAACGCGGTACTGTTCTCCAATATTTTGTCCGCATTCTAAAAGAGAAACAAGCAGACACATCACATGTTTACCATGTTGTATATGAAACTCATTTTGGTAAATGAGTTCAGTAGTAAAGTGGACAGGATAACAGCATGAAACAAACATATATCTATGTACCATGGTCACTTTATGGTCTATATCATTCTAGTTTTTGTTGCCAAATCAAGATAGAGACACAGTTCAAATAATATTTGTTCAAGACAAAGCAGAATAGACAAAATATAAGTGTGGGTAACTATAGAGCAATAACAACACTTGTAATGTGCATGACATGAGAACATAACTATTTATTCAATTTAAACTGAAATCAACACAGAGCAGGTTACAACAGCAAACCAGTTGAAGAAACAGGTTTAAATCATACCTGTTGCGCCATTGGAGTTTCAATTCCATCCTTCAAATTTGAAAATAGTTGGTATGAGTAAATATAGTAATGTAAGAGCAAATGAGTATGAACCATAGCTACAGAACCTAACCTGAGAACAAATCTTCTTCTCCTTTAAGCGCTGAGTTGGGATTTGGAGTGGTGGTCCTCGTGCTTTGGGCACTGCAGTTCCCTTACTAACTGCTCGTGTTTGGGTGCTCTATGGTGGAGACGGTGCTGTGTCAACTGGAACTGGGTTACTATCTGCCATGGTTGGGGTTAGAAGGGGTGTAGCTGGTTCTCTGTCCAACTGGGTAGGGGTACAATCTGCGAGAGTCTGTGTTATGTGTGGTGGATCTGGTCCTTAGGCAAGTACAACCGTGGTTCTATCTGCATCAACTGGTAGCACTATCTTTTCTGAAGATCGTGTTGTTACTCCCTTAGATACTGCCATCACGCTCTCCAATTCAAATGGCTGATAAACAAGAAAAGTAATTGAAAGTATAGACATTGTATGACAGACAGGTGCAATGGATAGTGGGGAATAAAAGAGGGCATGAAATAATTCATATTTATGTTGTCTAACCAAACAGGATAGCATGACACAATTTCACATATATGATGGCTAACTAAACAGGATAGCATGACACAATTTCACATTATGATGGCTAACTAAAAAAGATGGAAAGACATAGTTCAAAATATGAGACTATGTAAACAGGATGACATGACATAACTATATAATGTGTTTATTAAATAGGTTGGCATGCCATAATTCACATACATTCACGGATAGAATGCAATAATTCAAAATATGATGACTGTAAACACTAAACATGATGAGATGATATAACTATATGATGTCTTTATTAAATGGGTTGCCATGCCATAATTCAGATAGATGATGTGTATGTACTATGTAAACATGATGTCATGATATAATTCAAATATATGATTTATATAGTAAGCAAGTAAGCAGATGGAAATCCATATATGATGTAAAAACTAAGCAATGCAAGACAACATGCATGACATGGTTAATATAACCCTGCCAAGTTTGAGCATAGACCTCAGGGGGGAAATAGGACTGGTCATCAGTCTCTGAATCCTCTTATGAGGAGCTCTCTATAACCAGCAAGATGTCTGCTTCAGCAGGTAGCATTGTCTTCTCTGAATACCTTGTTTTCACTCGATATACTTCCATCATAGCTTCAAATGGCTGATGCATAGGAAGAGTAGTTGAATATACAAACGTTGTAGACAAATGGAACATGTAATACAAAAAATGATAGCATGATATAATTCACATACATGATGATTGGCTAAACAGCATGGCATTGCATAATTCACATATATAATGCCTTTGCAACAAGATAACATTGTATAATTCACATATATAATGTCTTGCAACAAGATGGCAATGCATAATTCACGTATATGGTAATTAGACACTGAACAGGTGGCATTCACACAAAGCATGTCTAAACTAATCAAATGACATAGCAATGCGAGACACCATACGCACAATATGAGCAACATACCCCTGCCAAGTTAGAGCATACACCTTAGGGGGGAATAGGACTGGTCATCTATCTCTGAATCCTCCTCTGAGGAGCTATCCGTAACCAGCGAGATATGCACTTCGTCAGATAGCATAGTCTGCTCTGAAGACCTTGTTTTCACTCCATAATTTTCCATCACCGTGTCAAATGGCTGATGCACATGAAGAGTAGTTGAATGTACTAACATTGTTGAAAAATGTAATATGTAATGAAAAAAAGGATGGCCTGATATAATTTACATATAACATGACTGGCTAAGCAGGATGGCATTACAAAATTCACATATATGATGCCTGGGTAAACAAGATGGTGTTGCATAATTCACATAAACGATGAATAAACTAAACAGATGGCATTCGCACAAAGGATGTCTAAACTAAGCAGATGACATATTTGATGTATAAAGTAAGCAATGCAAGACACCATATGCATGAAATAACCAACATCAGCATGCCAAGTTAGAGCGAAGACCTCGGGGGGTAAATAGGAGTTGTCTTCTCCTTCTGAATCCCCCTCAGAACAGATATCTTCCTCTTGATTACAATCCGAAATGCGTGGAGGGGGGCTGCCTTTGTGCCTACCATGGAGCGACGTCTGCATGAAATTTTATTGCCATGCAAGGCTCGTCTATTTTGCTCTACATGTTCAGTTCCATTGTTTACAATAACTATCATGCATAGGAATAGAACATAGTGAGATTATGTAAGGAGTGCATGCAGAAATCCAGAGTGATGGTAGCAACCTGTGGATAGACCCAAAACCAATAATCGCAGGCAGATAATGGCTTCAGTTAAAAAATACAGATAATGGCTTCTTTACTGTTTGTTTCCCACCCAACATGAAACTCACAGTAGACACTGGAGATTAACCAGATAGTAGATAAATACTATTAATAGCGGCCCCGATATGTACCCCACAACCATTTAAAAACTCAAGTTTGACCATTAGTTTGGAGCTGACGCAGAGTCTAATCGGTGAACATGACGATAAAGTAGCATGTAATATTAAGCGATGCATAACGTAAGCAGACACGAAAGAGTGCGACCTCTCTTGTGGACCCGTGTAGTCCTCGAGGTCATCTGCTCGGTTGATGATGGTAATGCCGTTTTCATGGCTGCCAGCGGCGGGGAAGAAGATCTGAGGCGGCGAAAGACAGCCTGGAGGCCGGATCCCTGCTGTGCTGGACCCTTCTTTCGTTGGAGCAGCTGAGCTGGGGTGGACGACGGCACAGCAGGAGCGGGACAAACCACGCAAGGTTTCTTTGACAACTATCTGTAAGAGAAGTAATTCTGTAAGGGCTCATTTGAATTGGAGGATTCCAACAATGCAGGTATAGGAAATAGACAGGAATAGGATAGGAATGCACGTGCAAAACAGAGAATTTAAAAACACAAGATTTCTGCCAATCTGGGTGTTTGATTCACAACAATTGGAAGATCACATGATGCAAAGAAGCATGGTGAGATTAAGTCAAACCACAAGAAAATGTATGGTTATAATGCTATTATGCTACTATCTCTTAGTCTTGTGCTTCATGAATAGGAATTTGAAAAGGAGGACAAGTGAAAACTAAAATTCCTCTGTTTTTTCTTCCAAGGTAACACTAAAGGAACAAATCCGTGTGCTCAGTGGACAATATATATAACATGTAGAGTAAAAAAGAGATGCAACAAGTGTACAACCTCTTTGGCGAAGCCATGTCGATCTCAGTGTGATTGGGTTGGCCGGTGAGGATGCTCCGGCTTACTTTGCTATCGGAGGAGGGTAAGAAGATCTTAGGCGTTTGGAGATGGAGCCTGAGGTACTGCTCCGCTGTGATGGAGGGTTTCAGCGTTTGAGCAGCTCCGATGAGTTGTACGACGCCGAGGCTGAAGCAGGACAAGAGAGACAACGAACAACGTTAACCTGAGTGGAATTCTAATAGCACCTCCAATACATGACGTAAAATACATAACCACAAAGTGCTAGATGTAAAATACATCAGCCGCTCATCTCTGAACTTAACTGTCGAAACTGAACTTAACTGTCGAAACTGAATTTTGCTGTCGAAACTGAATTTTGCTGTCGAAACTGAATGCACTAGCAAGGTGAAGCTACACGTCGGTCGACTGACTTTTTCTTCTCTGGTCATTCAATTTTGCAGCCGTTGGATACGAAATCAAGGGCCTGTGGTTCATCTTCAACCTCCACCCCCCTGAGCCGCCAGCCACCACCGGCCAAACAGCAGCCCTCCGCCGCCCGCGGCCGGCGGTGCGCTGCCCCGCCCGCCCCGAAAACACTCCCCACCGCCGGTCCGCCGCCGCCCCGGCCATCCCTCTAGGCCCCCGTGCCGAGCTTTTTCTCCGGCCATCCTCACGCCACTGCCCCGCCAACGCCCTGCCACCACCGGCGACCACCGCCCCCATCCTGAACCCTAAGATAGATAGTGGGGTACCTCTCTGGTGAGTCCCCCTCCCCGCTGCGGCTGGTTCTTCCTTCACCCCGGCAAGCCCCCGCACCCCCTGAAAATCGACTAACCCAAAAGTCGATTCGGTCGACTGAAGTGTAGCTAAATCGGAGCAGCATCGCAAGCAAGAGCAAGAGAGAGCAGCAGCGCGAGCAAGAGCAATAGCAAGAGCAGAACAGGCAGGGGACCGAGAGCAAGAGCAGAGCAGCAGCGCGAGCGAGAGCTAAAGCAGCAGCAGCTCCTACTGATGTGGACGTTGCCGCCGAGGGAGCGACGCCGTGGAGGAAGTGGCCGGCGACGCCGCCGTGGATGGAGCGGCGCTGTGTCGGCTCGGGACCGAGCACCGGCAGCATCGTGAGATCAAATCAAGAAGAAAATGCGGTGATTAGTGTACAACCTCTTTGGTGGCACCGATTAGGCCGCAGCTTCATCCAAGGAAACTGTGATGATGATGCTCTTTCGGTGGTGCAGGTGAAGACGGCGGTGTGGGAATGGAGGTGGCGCGAAAGACGAGGGGAACGTCGGGGCAGCTCCTTGGAGGTGGAGGACGGGGTGGCTGAACCGGCGGGATGATGAGATCGAAGACGGATCCTCATCCAGTATGGTGGATGAGGGACATCGAGGTGTTGCTGTGGACGACATCGTCGGGGAGGAGGCTCCGGCTGGGTGGCGGACGGAGCAGGGTGTGGGGTTTCATCGCGGGTTTTCGCGGCCTCGGTGCATGAATGGGTGGGCGGATGGGATGGCAGTGGGGAACCATGGCTTAGAGACAAGCTTGTCCAAAATGTGGGGTAAGTTACGAAAGTACCCCCACCGATTTGAGGCGGTTCTTTCGGTTCAGGGTACCACGGGCATTTCACGTGTCGGGATTTCATAGGAGGTGGGAGTTTTCGCGCGCGTTGTAATTTCGGAATAGCAAGGCGTGGGTTGAGATGGAGGGAGTTGTCGGAGCACAACGAGACAAAGATATATCTTAAATATTTCGGGCTAACAAGATGCGGGTTGAAATTTCCGGACAAGCCTAACGTGTATTGTACCAAATCAATGCACACTACAAATGTCATTCAAAACTTTGAATTCATGTTATGTTCAATTAAAATATTTCGCTACGTGTATAATGCATGCAACCTACTACTCAAATGAACGTTTTAGTGCATTCCAAACGTATATACTACCGCTTCAATATGAACTAAATTTGAATTCGTTTCTCTATTTGAATAAGATCTACACTAATGATTGTTGTGAAGTCAAAGCATTTGAATTCGTTTCTCTGTTTTAATAAGATCTACAGTCATCATTATTGTCAAGTTAAACCATCGTTTGTGTATTATCTTCACAGCACACCACATGATTAGTCTCGAGTTACATATGAACTATGTGTACTATATGAACTCGAACTAGATTTTTTGAATCCACTTTATTTTGATTTCAAATCACATTACATTTCTAGCTCTATCTAGATCTTCATAATCTAAACCATGTCTCATATGTATAATGTGTTTATCACATTATGTATGGTGCCCCGCCCCCTACGCCTACAAGTATTTAGATGTGAGATGCAAACACCACACATGACCACAAATTCAAATAAAATGTGAGAATGTTCGATATATAGTATTGTTTAGATTGTTCGATATTTAGTTGTAAGCTGCAAACGCCACACATTATCACAAGTTCAAATAAAATGTGAGATTGTTTGATGTATAGTATGGTTTAGATTGTTCGGCATTTAGCTGTGAGTTGCAAACGCCATGCATTATCACATTATGGTATAACATGTGCACAGCACGTGCATCACCACTATATTCATGTATGCAATGTTTAAAACACTATCATCTCCTATTCAAATATATGAATCCACTTTCATATCAAATTATGATCTTTGTTAGTCTCTTACACCCACACAATCCTCTAACCTTTGTAGCTAGCACTAACTTTCTCTCGTGCATGCACACGCCCTCCTCGCCCTCCCCCTCCCTCGGCATTCTATCCACCGAGCACATTCATTTTTTTCTTTAGGCCGTTCTCCCAGAGTCTCCACAACTCCTTTCCGACACACACCGATCGATAAACCTCTCCAGCGATGCCTGCCTACAACATACACACACACCTCCAATCTCCTCCTTTATGTGTCCTTGCCTCGTGTCTCTCATACGGTCTCACACACATGTAAACTCTCGCCCCTCTTTTCATCGATCTCACAACCGCACACTCCTCCCCAATCTAGCTAGTAGTTGGGCCTCTCGCACCACCTCCTAGCTCCATTCTCTCTGTCTATCCATCCCGCTGGGCCTTATTTGCCTCTAACAAATGGACGTACACCGACCGATCTCTCGCTATACATATAGCTAGCTAGGTCCTTATAACTCGTTTTTACCCACACGTCAATCGATCTACCTCATTAGTTGTGTCTCTCCCTTCCTCCGACAAACAACAATTGATCTACCGATCTAGTTAGGTTTGCTTACCAAACACATGGTTCCCCTTCATCATCCATGGATGCGTCCCGACAGATCTATCACGCACAGGCACACACAGAAACACATCCCCACTCTTATTGATAACATTGCAGTTCCACCCTCAGTTTGTCTTGTAGGCCTCTCCCACCATCTTCGAGAAGCAACTCCATCACCCATCCAGCACTCTACCCCTCTCCCTCCCTCTCCCTCCCTCCCTCTCTCTCCTCTCTCTCTGTCCCATCATATTTCCCGTCCTTTAGTTATGTATGGATGTCGACCGATCTCCCTGAAGACATAGCTGGGTCTCTCCTTCTCACACTACAAAACAAATACACTTCCGTGATGATACATGTTTGTCACAGTAGGTCGCATTTTTTGTCATGCATGTACATCCATGACAAATTTATGACAGAATCAAGATAGTCATACCTGTGATGTCGTACAAGTGTTCCATGACATTACCAAAATTATCATCGCGGAAGTGTCCACTTCCATGACGATAAATCGCGCGTCACAGAAGTGCTTTCGTCAAGGGTGACTGACACGTGGCATCCACCGTAATGGAACGCCGTTAAGCTATCGGGCCGGGTTTTGGATCTGATAACCCGTTAACAGTCCCAACCAATGGGGATTTTCCATGTGTAAAATCATCATTGGCTAGAAGAAACACGTGTCGGCTCATCGTCGGGACAGATGTCATCCACTCATTGGATAGAAGGCGCCTATGATACGTTGACACGTGGCACGGCCCAATAGAGGCCCATTCCTGTGAAAAGGCCGGCCCGTTTGACTTGGTCAAAAGGTGGCGGGCCGGCCCATGGAAAGCTTGTTAACGGCCTGTTCGCATATAGCCCATTTATAGCCCGCTAGCCCAAGGCTCGTTACGCCCTATCCGAATTAGGCCCAGTAGCGTCATCTGGGCCATCCAATATGATTCCAGCCTGTTTTCACTTCTGGCCCATGTATGGCCCATGACGTCTTTCGGCCCATATGAGGCCCTATGTAACTCTTGGCCTATTAACGGCCCGTGGTGAAACTGGCCCGTAATGAACAGTGTATCACTTTACACCCATTAACTGCCCGTGGTGAAACTGGCCCGTAATGAACAGTGTATCACTTTATACCCATTAACGGCCTGTTATTCCGTTGGGCCGTCTCCAGCCCATGTTATCTTTCGGCCTTCTTAGAGCCCATTTATTCTTGGGCTCATTTCCAGCATTCGTTTACTTATGGCCCGTTACTGTCATTTTCTGCTTGTGGGCCGAATTCAACCTGTGGTTACAGTCGGTCCGTTTGTGGTCCGTTAATACGTTGGGCCGCTTTCATAGCGTCATGAAATACGCCCTATTAACGATGGCCCGTTATGGCCGGCCCATGAACGGACGATTCCAACTATAGCCCGTTTACGGCCAGAATGCGGTCTGTTTGGCCCATGTTTGGCCAATCGATCATACGGCCCGTATAAGGCCCATTGATGATACGGCCCGTAGAAGGCCCATTGATGATACGGCCCGTAGAAGGCCCATTGTTTCTATGGCCCGTAGAAGGACCACTATTTCTACGACCCGTAGAAGGCCCACTGTTTATACGGCCCGTAGAAGGCCCACTGTTTCTACGGCCCGTAGGAGGCCCAGTGTCACTACAGTAAATATTAGCCCATGGTTATTGTGGCCTAGTTTTAAAAAATAGGTTATTGCAGCCACTAGCAAACCGCGGAAAAAGAACCGCACTGACTACAAGCAAACAAATAAACAAGACAACAAGTAAATAAATAAGCAAGCAACTTACACTAGGCTATCACAGCTATTACATATATTACATCCACTGGGCATCAAAGTTCGCCACCAGTGCAAATATAGGGAACACAGCAGCATATAAACACCGTAGCAAAACAAGTCTAGAACTGAAACCACTTCAAAATAGCTCAATAAACAATATCCTGGGTACCCATAATGCTGGCAAGATGCTTAGCAAGCTTATTAACTTTCTCTTGTTTGGCGCTTAAGTCCTCCAGCGCTTGCTGTTGCACCAGAAATATGCATCTGAATTCTGCAGGGACTTCCTCAGTCCTTCGGCTTCCTGTCGCATAACATCTGATCGATGTCTTTCAACTTGAAGTTGAGACTCAAGAAGCCGAACTGATTCAGGCAGCGAGTTCGAAGAGCTGGTGCCAGCAGTAGTAGCCAGTAACTCGAACACTACATCAAGACAAGACTTTGGGGCTGTCTCAGTGTCTTCAATATAGTTTTTATCTGCTTTCTTGGAGACCAACAGGGATGTATCACTATCTTGAACCTTATTTGCATTACTTCCTTTATCATTGCATAATGGGGTACTCTTCTCCAATATTTTATCTGCGTTCTAAAAGAGAAACAAACAAACACATCACAGGTTTACCATGTTGTATATGAAACTCATTTTGGTAAACCAGTTCAGTAGTAAGGTGGACAGGATAATAGCATGAAACAAACGTATATCTATGTAGTATGGTCATTGTATGGTCTATATCATTCTAGTTTATGTTGCCAAATCAAGATAGAGACAGTTCGAATCATATCTATTTAAGACAAAGCAGCATAGACAAAATATAAGTGTGGGAAACTACACAGCAATAACAACACTTGTGATATGCATGGCATGAGAACATAACTGTTTATTCAATTGAAACTGAAATCAACATAGAGCAGGTTACAACAGCAAACCAGTTAAAGAAACAGGTTTAAATCATACCTGTTGCGCCATTGGAGTTTCAATTCCATCCTTCAAATTTGAAAATAGTTGGTATGAGTAAATACAGTAATGCAAGAGCAAAGGAGTATGAGCCATAGCTACAGAACCTGACCTGAGAACAAATCTTCTTCTCCTTTAAGCGTTGAGTTGGGATTCAGAGTGGTGGTCCTCGTGCTTTGGGCACTGCAGTTCCCTTACTAAATGCTCTTGTTTGGGTGCTCTGTGGTGGAGACGGTGCTGTGTCAACTGGAACTGGGTTACTATCTGCCGGGGTTGGGGTTAGAAGGGGTGTAGCTAGTTCTCTGTCCAACTGGGTAGGGGTACAATCTGCGTGAGTCTGGGTTATGTGTGGTGGGGCTGGTTCTTGGGCAAGTACAACCATGGTTCTATCTGCATCGACAGGTAGCACGATCTTTTCTAAAGACCGTGTTTTTACTCCCACAAATACTGCCATCACCCCCTCCAATTGAAATGGCTGATAAACAAGAAAAGTAATTGAATGTACAGACATTGTAAGATAGACAGGTGCAATGGATAGTAGGGAAGTAAACAGGGCATGAAATAATTCACATTTATGTTGTCTAACCAAACAGAATAGCATGACATAATTTCACATATATGATGGCTAATTAAATAGGATAGCATGACACAATTTCACATTTATGATGGCTAACTAAACAGGATAGAATGACATACTTCAAAATATGATGACTATGTAAACATGATGACATGATATAACTATACGATGTGTATATTAAAGTGGTTGGCATGCCATAAATCACAAACATGTCATCGATGGAAACATGATGGCATGATATAATGCACGGATAGAATGACATAATTCAAAATATGATGTCTATGTAAATAGGATGAGATGATATAACTATATTATGTCTTTAGAAAATGGGTTGGCATGCAATAATTCAGATACATGCTATCTATGTATGAGTAAATACAGTGATGCAAGAGCAAAGTAGTATGAACCATAGCTACGGAACCTGACCTGAGAACAATTCTTCTTCTGCTTTAAGCGTTGACTTTGGGTTCGGAGTGGTGGTCCTCGTGATTTGGGCACTGTAGTTGCCTTACTAACTGCTCGTGTTTGGGTGCTCTGTGGTGGAGACGGTGCCGTGTCAACGGCAACTGGGTGTCTATCTGCTGGGGTTGGGGTTAGAAGGGGTGTAGCTGGTTCTCTGTCCAACTGGGTAGGGGTATAATCTGCATGAGTGTGGGTTATGTGTGGTGGGGCTGGTTCTTGGGCAAGTACAACCGTGGTTCTATCTGCATCGACAGGTAGCATGATCTTTTCTGAAGACCGTGTTTTTACTCCCATAGATACTGCCATCACTCCCTCCAATTGAAATGGCTGATAAACAAGAAAAGTAATTGAATGTACAGACATTGTAAGATAGACATGTGCAATGGATAGTAGGGAAGAAAACAGGGCATGAAATAATTCACATTTATGTTGTCTAAGAAAACAGAATAGCAGGACATAATTTCACATATATGATGGCTAATTAAACAGGATAGCATGACACAATTTCACATGTATGATTGCTAACTAAACAGGATAGAAGGACATACTTCAAAATATGATGACTATGTAAACGGGATGACATGATATAACTATACAATGTGTCTATTAAAGTGGTTGGCATGCCATAAATCACAAACATGTCGTCGATGGAAACATGATGGCATGATATAATTCACGGATAGAATGACATAATTTAAATATGATGACTATGTAAACAGGATGAGATGATATAACTATATTATTTCTTTAGAAAATGGGTTGGCATGCCATAATTCAAATACATGCTATCTATGTAAACATCATGGCATGACATAATTCAAATATATGATTTATATACTAAGGAAGTGAGGAGAGGGCAATCGCATATATGATGTGTCAACTAAGGAGATGGCATTCAATTGTGTATATGATGTAAAAACTAAGCATTGCAATACAACATATGCATTATATGAGTAATATAACCCTGCCAAGTTTGAGCATACACCTCAGGGGGATAATAGGACTGGTCATCTTCCTCTGAATCCTCCTCTGAAGAGCTATCTGTAACCAGCAAGATATCTGCTTCAGCAGGTAGCATTGTCTGCTCTGAAGACCTTGTTTTCACTCCAGATTTCTCCATCACCATTTCAAATGGCTGATGCACAGGAAGAGCAGTTGAATATACAAACATTGTCGACAAAAGCAATGAGAAATACAAAAAAAGGACGGCATGATATAATTCACGTATATGACGCTTGCCTAAACAGCATGGCATTGCATAATTCACATACATAATGCCTTGCAACAAGATAACATTGCATAATTCACATATATAATGTCTTGCAACAAGATGTCATTGCATAATTCACATATATGGTTATTAGACACTAAACAAGTGGCATTCACACAAAGCATGTCTAAACTAAACAAATGACATAGCAATGCAAGATACCATATGCACGATATGAGCAACATAACCCTGCCAAGTTAGGGCATGCACCTCGGGGGGGGGGGATATGACTGGTCATCTGTCTCTGAATCCTCCTCTAAGGAGCTATCGGTAACCAGCAAGACATGCGCTTCGTCAGATAACATTGTCTGCTCTGAAGACCTTGTTTCCACTCCAGATTTTTCCATGACCGTGCCAAATGGCTGATGCACATGAAGAGTAATTGAATGTACTAAAATTGTTAAAATTTTTAACACGTGATAAAAAAATGATGGTATGATATAATTCACATATAAGATGACTGGCTAACCAGGGTGGCATTGCAAAATTCACATATATGATGCCTAGCTAGACAAGATGGCATTGCATGATTCACATATATGATAAATAAACTAAACAGATGGCATTGACACAAAGCATGTCTAAACTAAGAAGATGGCATCTTTAATGTATACAGTAAGCAATGCAAGGCACCATATGCATGATATTACCAACATCGGCATGCCAAGTTAGAGCGAAGACCTCATGGGGTAAATAGGAGTGGTCTTCTCCTTCTGAATCCCCCTCATAACAGTTATCTTCCTCTTGATTACGATCCGAAATGGGTGGAGGGGGGCTGCCTTTGCGCCCACCATGAAACGACGTCTGCATGAAATTTTATTGCCACGCAGGGCTCGTCTCTTTTGCTCTACATGATCAGTTCCATTGTGTACAATAACTAGCATGCATAGGAATAAAACATACTAAGATTATGTAAGGAGTGCATGCACAAATCCAGAGTGATGGTAGCAAACTGTGGATAGACCCAAAACCAATGATAGCAGGCAGATAATAGCTTTAGTTAAAAAATACAGATAATGGCTCCTTTAATGTTTGTTTGCACCCAACATGAAACTCATAGTAGACACCGGAGATTAACCAGATAGTAGACAGATAGTACCGATTGCTACCCCAATATGTACCCCACAACCATTTAAAAACTCAAGTTTCAATAGTAGTTTGGACCTGACTCGGAGTCTAATAGGTGAACACGACGATAATGTAGCATGTCATCATATTAAGCGACGCATAACGTAAGAAGACACGGAAGAGTGCGACCTCTCTTGCGGACCCGTGTAGTCCTCAAGGTCATCTGCTCAGTTGATGATGGTAATGCAGTTGTCAAGGCTGCTGGCGGCGGGGAAGAAGATTTGAGGCGGCGAAAGACAGTCTGGAGAGCGGATCCCTGCTATGGTGAACCCTTCTGTCGTTGGAGCAGCTGAGCTGGGGTGGAACACAGCGCCGCAGGAGCAAGACAAACCACACAAGGTTTTGTTTGACACATATCTGTAACATAAGTAATTGAGTAAGGGCTTGTTTGAATTTGAGGATTCTAACAATGCAGGGATATGAAATAGACAGGAATAGGATAGGAATGCACGTGCAAAACAGAGAATTTAAAAACACAGGATTTCTGCCAATCTGGGTGTTTGATTCACAACAATTGGAAGATCACAGGATGCAAAAAAGCATGGTGAGATTAAGTCAAACCACAAGAAAATGTACAGTTATAATGCTATTATGCTACTATCTGTTAGTCTTGTGCTTGATGAATAGGAATATGAAAAGGAGGAGAAGTGGGAATTAGAATTCCTACGGTTTTTCTTTCAAGGAGACACTAAAGGAACAAATCCTACAATTTTTCTTTGCTCCATTCCTTTGCACCAAATTCATGAAAAGTAGTACCATAGGAAACTTTCCCATTCCGATGTCTTTCATTCACTTTTCCTTTCAAGCACTGGCGATTCTAGTAGGCAGGCTTGAGCAAGGAAAATCCTACACTAAAAAATGTTTTTGTGCTACTTCTATTACTTTGGACCCAGGCCATTGCCATACTAGCTCAACTCCCAGGCCCATCGACAAATGCACAGCTCAAACACGCAGAGATAAATAATGATGGCGTTCAAGAGAGTCCATCATGGATAGCTAAGTTGCCTGGTACCTCACTACTTGTCATATAGTAGGATAAAATAATCGTATTTCCCGTTACTACGAGTGCTCAGTGGACAATATATATAACATGTAGAGTAAAAAAGAGATGGAACAACTGTACAACCTCTTTGGTGAAGCCATGTCGATCTCAGCGTGATTGGGTTGGCCGGTGAGGATGCTCCAGCTGACTTGGCTGTCGGAGGAGGGGAAGAAGATCTTAGGCGTCTGGAGATGGAGCCCGAGGTACTGCTCCATTGTAATGGAGGGTTTCGTCGTTGGAGCAGCTCCGGTGAGTTGTACGACGCCGAGGCTGAAGCAGGACAAGAGAGACAATGAACAACGTTAACTTGAGTGGAATTCTAATAGCATCTCCAATACATGACGTAAAATACATAACCACAAAGTGCTAGATGTAAAATACATCAGCCGCTCATCTCTAAACTTAACTGTCGAAACAGAATTTAACTGTCGAAACTGAACTTAACTGTCGAAACCAAACCTAACTGTCGAAACTGAACGCACTAGCAAGGTGAGGCTACACGTCGGTCGACTGATTTTTTTCATCTCTGGTCAGTCGATTTTGCAGCCGTTGGATACGAAATCAAGGGCCTGCGGTTCATCTTCAACCACCACACCCCTGAGCCGGCCAAACAGCAGCCCCCCGCCGCCCGCGGCCGGCGGTGCGCCGCCCCGCCCGCCCCGAAAACACTCCCCACCGCCGGTCCACCGCCGCCCGAGCCATCCCTCTAGGCCCCCCTCCTCGTGCCGAGCTTTTTCTCTGGCGATCCCCACACCACCGCCCCGCCAACGCCCCGCCACCGCCGGTGACCACCGCCCCCATCCTGAACCCTAAGATAGATAGTGGGGTACCTCTCCGGCGAGCCTCCCTCCCCGCTGCGGCTGGTTCTTCCTTCACCCCGGCAGCATCGGAGTGAAGTGTAGCTAAATAGGAGTAGCATAGCAAGCAAGAGCAAGAGCAAGAGCAGCAGCGCGAGCAAGAGCAATAGCAAGAGAAGACCAGGCAAGGGACCGAGAGCAAGAGCAGAGCAGCAGCACGAGCGAGAGCTAAAGCAGTAGCAGGTCCTACTGATGTGGACATCGCCGCCGAGGGAGCGATGCCGTGGAGGAAGTGGCCGGCGACGCCGCCGTGGATGGAGCCGTGCTGTGTCGGCTCGGGACCGAGCGCCGGCAGCACCATGAGATTGAATCAAGAAGAAAATGCGGCGATTAGTGTACAACCTCTTTGGTGGCGCCGATTAGGCCATAACTTCATCCGAGGAAACGGTGATGATGATGCTCTTCTGGTGGTGCAGGTGAAGACGGCGGTGTGAGAATGGAGGTGGCGCGAAAGACGAGGGGAATGTCAGGGCAGCTCCTTGGAGGTGGAGGCCGGGGTGGCTAAACCGGCGGGACAATGAGATCGACGACGGATCCTCAACTGGTACGGTGGATGAGGGACGTCGAGGTGTTGCTATGGACGACGTCGTCGGGGAAGAGGCTCTAGCTGGGTGGCGGACGGAGCAGGGTGTGGGGTTTCGTCGCGGGTTTTCGCGGCCTTGGTGTACGAATGGGTGGGAGGATGGGATGGCCGTGGGGAACAATGGCTTAGAGACGCGCTTGTCCGAAATGTGGGGTAAGTTACGAAAGTACCCCCACCGATTTGAGGCAGTTCTTTCAGTTCAGGGGTACCATGGGCATTTCGCGTGTCGGGATTTCACAGGAGGTGGGAGTTTTTGTGCGCGTTGTAATTTTGGAATAGCAAGGCGCGGGTTGAGATGGAGGGAGTTGTCGGAGCACAACAAGACAAAGATATATCTTAAATATTTCGGGCTAACAAGGCGCAGGTTGAAGAGGCGGGAGTTTCGCAGCAAGATAGACAGAGACGCTAGCTTGAATTTTCGGCATAACAAGGCGCGGCTTGAAATTTCGGAAGAACAAGCTTAACGTGTACCCAAAAAAGACAATTTGCACCTCAACATGCACAACACCCACATTTAGACTAGAGTAAGGTACACGTGCATTGCACGCATGAGATTTGGCAACCAAATTATGAATAAATACCACATTATAGCATGCAAGGTTTGAGTCATATATGCATGATGTAGATGTTCGTTTAATTCTTATAGTTCATTTCATTCAAAATCATCAAGTTTTTATAAGAAAGCTAATCTATTTTAAGATTCATGGAATTGTGCGTCGTAAGACATAAAGTAAAAACAAATAATGGCAAATCATGTAGAAAAACATTTGGGCAATTCTGATACGGAAGATTCTAGAACAAATAAGAAGTGCTTGTGTTTTGATGTTTGTGCATTATGCTTAAGTTTAACCATGGAGTCTTCTAGATTATACATGTGGCGAAATCTGGTGGAATCTAGATGATATCCAACGGCCAGTAGTGCTCAAATTTGCCATCTTTGGACCATCGGATTCGCCTAATCCAACGACCATCTTTCAAAGTTAAAGTTACCCGCACACAATATAAAAAATATATAAAATAATATATATAGGGGTATAGATATAGATATGTGATGCAAAAGCCGCCCATCATCTCCAATTAGAATAGTGTGTCCATGCATGGATGCAATGTGGCCAAATGATGTCTGCCATCGGTATCTCAAATTCAAATCAGTATGACCTTGTTCAATGTGTATACATTACAACATGCTCGTTTCCAAACCACACCGCGCAGATCTCCGTTATATTCATGCATGCATGGGTTTCAAACATCAGGATCTCTTATTCAAATATTTGAATTCAACTTTACATTGATTGTGACCTCACCTATTCAGCTATTCTTTTACACCCACACAGTAGTCTTCTCTTTATAATTGTACCACTAACTTTCTCTCGTGCATGCATGCACACACACTACCAGTCGGCATTATCCATCGCACGCATGCAATCTTTTTCTTCAGGTCGGTCTCCCATGAAGGCACACACCAACACACACCCCCTCTCCATCATATCGGGCATTCTTTATCTCTCATGCGTGCATGCGCAACGATCGATGTTCCTCTATGTATGTGTGTATATAGCTAGGTCTTTCATAGTTTTCCACACAAACCGATCAGTCGATATATCCAGTGAGGTCTCACCCTCTTTGCCACGTCCACATCGATCAATCTATACCTCTCTATATAGGATTAACATATATAGCTAATACACCCACATTAATTATGTATCCAACGTCCCCCTCTCATCATCCATGCCTTCCGCTTCATCTCTCAAACGCGTGCACAATGGCGAAGACAGGGGGCAGTAAGGGCCCTGCCCCCCTCCCCCCTAACATCACTATATATCAAGGCTAATATGAATGTGATCATTAGACAATTGCTGCTAAAAATGGTTTAAGTTCATGAATTGACCCTCCTCGTAAAGGATTATCAATGCTTGGCCCCCTAGCTCATTTATTCTTCATGGCTCCGCCACTGCGCGCATCAGCGCGCGTGTTCGCCCCTCTCTCTAAATATCGATCTCGCACTTGTGCATTCCTTCATAGTCTCCCTCCACTTGGCCCCTCGCACCATCTTCTAGCCCCCACCAGATTTTGCCACATGTACAATCTAGCAGACTCCATGGTTGAACTTAAGCATAATGCACAAACCTCAAAACAACAGTGGTTCTCTTTTGTTCTAGAATCTTCCGAATCATAACTGCCCAAACTTTTTTCTAGTTGAATTGCCATTATTTGTTTTTACTTTATGATTTACAATGCACAATTCCATGAATCATAAAATAGATTAAGGGCTTCTTTGATTCAAAGGATTCTCAAAGGAATTTTGGAGGATTCTAATCATTAGGAATTTTTCCTATCTTGGTTGTTTGATTCGTAGGATTGTAAACCATAGGAATTTTTCCATATGATTCATTTGCACTAGATTTCATATTAAACATCCCATCCACTCAAACCTCTTTGAAAGAATTCTGTGTTTTTTCTATGCACAATCAAACACTCGTACAATCCTGTAGGATTCAAGATGACATTCCACTATAATCCCATGTTTTTCCTATTCGCGCGTTCTTAGCTTTTTTATAAAAACTAATTGGTTTTGAATGAGATGAACTATAAGAATTAAACGAAGGGCTACATCAGGCATATATGACTCAGAGCTTACATGCTATAGTGTGGTATTTATTCATAATTTGCTTGCAAAATCTGATGCGTGTAATGCACGTGTACCTTACTAGTACTTCGAGTATGTGCAAAACACGTAAATTAGAATACCAATGGCATGCTACATAGTGTCTCTCTTACAGTTCATGAAGCCACGTGGCACATGTGTAGGCATTGTCACGACCTCCTTGCGTGGATTGATCAAAGTGACGTGCTGCAGGTTCCAGAAGAATGTACTCGTCCTCCCTGAGTCGTACTGGCGGTACATGCATGAAGCGAAGATGTGCACGCACGCCATGCACGCAGTCATTCCTCGCACGCACACGCGGGTACACGGGAGGACGCAATTTTGTACCAAGATCCACCCCATGTGATAATTTGACGCGTGTAAAGTCATTCACTTCATTGATGGTCAATTAATACAGCGCATGCAAATTGAGTGGACGTGAGGGCGGAAGAAAGACATTATTACTCCACTGCGTGCATGCGAGTAGTTAAATCGTGGGTTGCTAGTAGTACTTCCATTGGTCTCCTTCGTATTTTGTGCCAATTTTTGATAGTAACATAATATTTATGCATTTGAGCAGTGTAGTACTTGAAATTTATGTTCCCCTAAACTCACCGGGAGCCGTTTCGGGCCTCGAAACCAAAACCATCAATTAATCTTTACCTTGTTCCCATCACATTCGAAAGCCTGCTCACACCTACTAGTAGTATGTACCAAACCTGAACGTGTTCCCACTATGCAGGTATTAGTACTAGTGCTAGTACTTAGGTTATAAAAGGGGAACTACCTAACCAAAAATCACTCTACCTTTCCTCCTCATAAGTGCTTCTTCTTCGTCCGTCGTTGCCATGGCCGGTGAGCAGAGCTCTAGGTCGAGAACTACTCGTAACAAGGGAGCGACAACCAAGGCTGCGGAAAAAAGAGAGGGCTCGCCACCACGTAGAGACCTCGAAAGATCTCTCACGGGCAGGCGATGGCTCCCAGGAGCGCCCTATCCGCGGAGGCGAACATGCCGAGCCGGCGGAGCTGGAGTCGTTATCCCTCGATGGCATGCCTGATCAGGTCAATAAGCAGAAGGAGTTCATCCAAGGCTTGATGGAGTTGCTGAAGGAGAGCCTTGACAACATGCCCGCTGAGCTCAATCTGCAGGGGGAGTTGACCGCCGGCTTGGTGATGCTGCTGAAGAAAAGCATTGCCTCGGAGAAGAAGGCGACCGGCGAAATCCTGCGACTTCGGGAGGACAATGCGAAGCTCTGCCACGAGATCGACCTGTTGAAGGAGAAGAACGCCGGCTGGAAGAAGCTGCATGAGAATAGTAGTTCCCTGATCAAGATGCTGCAGGCCCTCGCCATGGAACAGAAGGAAGAGTTGGCGAAGGTACGTAATATGGCCATGGAACAGATGATGAAGGCTCGCGTCGAGAAATGCCGCGTCATGGACACAATGATGAAGATGGCGGAGGAGACGCGCAAGGAGATGGAGGTCGTGGAGGCGATAAAGAAGCAGTTACGACTCCGCGGCGAATTAGATCATTTGGGGTGATAATCTTCCTTCTTGTTTTGCTCCTGTGTTTCATCTTTTTCTTCGGGTGTTTCGCCGCACGTAGCACGTTCTCTGCGAGGCATGAATAGAACTATGTTTTTTGTGGGAATGAATAGAACAATGCTAACAATGAGATGACTAGCAAATTAGATCATTTTTTATCGCCATATGGCACTGGGCTGCCATGTTTTGTGCTCCTCCATCGCAGTACTACTCCAGTGGAAAACTTGAGTATACCGCATGATTCTTTGCTCCTCCTCGATCAGGTCGTCGGCGCATTTATACGAGCAGTCAAATCACAAGGCCCCGCCTTCCAGCAGTAATGAGCCGTCAAATCACAAAGGCCCTCGCCTCTCGTGAAACCGACCAAGCTAGACTGCCCCACCCTCTAGCCTTTTAAAAAATGTATACTTTTGTACAGCAGTAGTATCGATGGATTGCGCCATGGAGCAAAACTTGAAATTAAAAAAAAGGTGGTACATATAGAGAGCGCTCGTCGCCAAATTATGCATATAGTACTATTAAAAAGGCTAGTCACAATAATGGTGTCCAGCACAGCCCACCCCTCAAATAAAACTAAGAGGGTGCTTGGATATGTTTTAGTCCCATGACTAAAAGTAGTGGGACTAAAACATGCTAGCCTCACCCATGATTGGATCCAAATACTAAAAAGGCTAAATCCAAGTTAATGAGCATTTATTATCCTCCAAACCCTCCAATCCAGAACTCGCCGGTGTTAAAGGAGAGGAGTTAAATGAGTAGAGAGAGGACTAATCCACATTTTAGTAGGGGTACCCCTGACTAAATTTTTTAATCTCAAGACTAGTTTTAGCCCCTATTTAGTCAGGGGTGCTTGGAACTTTAGCCTCTTAAAGAGACTATTTTTAGTCAGACTAAAATAAGTCCCTTGGATCCAAGCACCCTCTAAGCATCCTGGAATTCTTTGACAAAACTAAGCACTCTGAAATTCTTTGACAACTAAACTGCTGGCTATATGATGTTGGCCATATATATTGTACGTATATAATGTGAACAAATGAGTAGTAGTACTATACCAACTAAAAGATGAAATGTAAGAAATACTAGTATGTACATACTGAAGAGTTAAAGTAACGAGAAGAAACATAACATAGTTCTGCTGGGGGCTCAGCACAACACACCCCTCAAAATAAATTAAGCACACCTGAAATTAAACTTTGCAACTATTCTGGTAGACACTGCATTAGAACCACCATGAGCAATGACACTGCCATCTTACTCGGATTCCTCGTCCACGTCCTCGACTTCGTCCTTGTCCCTCTTCCTCTTGGCCGATACTTCTTTGCTTGAACCACACACTTGGTTGTTGCTCTTCATCCAACCCTTGTAGATATTGAAGCAAAGGTAGCCATCCATTGCAGCGTAGTGGATGTGGTCTATATCTAGTAGATTCCGCTGCCATGCATGACGATGAAACGTGTAATGAGGTTTCTCTAGTTTACCGTACGAAGGATGAACCATGGCTCCTGCCAGGGTCAGCATTGAAGGCTGACGAGAGGGCACCAGCCGATTCTTCTGGAGGTCGAAGGGGTTGCCTTAAACGAGGCCTATCCGACCCAGTACTTCTTCGTCGTTCGTAAAGTCTACAGTAACGAATTTCACTGTTTTGTCCTTGAGGATGTTCTTAAAATCCTGGCACTCAACGTCGGCATGGCATATGTGGTAGACCAAGCAAACGTTATGTACGCAAACCTGGATCACGGCAGGCTTCTTCCTCTCTTCCTCCTTTAGATCCTTCTCTCGTCCCAGGACTGTGGTGTACTCAACATCTAGCCCAGCGACCCACTCATCATCTGAGTTTTCGAACATGCGTCTGAAGCGAGAAAGGCATCCTTTCACCGTCGCAGAAGAACGGGTGTAGATGACGTCGAACTCATCGCCGGTGATGGTTCTAACCTTATACTCACCACCGATCATGGCGATTTGGGACGCCATGGATTTGGGAGGAGGGTTAGGATTAGTGGAACTGCCGTAATGTGAATGGACGGGACGACTAGGAGCAAACCGCCGTAGTATTGAAGGACATGCGGGGATGAGTAGGAGCGAACTGCCAACGTGTGAATGGCAGGGTAGTGGCTTTCCATTCTCCCATGATACGGGCTTTCAAGAGCCCTTGGATCTGAGATCGAACGGTTGCATGGCGTGATTCTAGACCTATGGGTGAATATCCTATCCTGGAGGGTTATTCTGCAAATTTTCAGCAACTTAGCATGCGACTGTTTGATCTCAGATCCAAGGGCTGCCAGCAGCCCGTATCATGGTCACGCCTACCACGACCGTCGTGTCGCTCGCGCGGTCGCGCCCTTGGAGATTTAACACGGTGCGTTAGGCTATCTGATGTTGGCATGTCATACATAGTCATCACTTAGTCACTCATACTACAACAAGGTTGGCTATAAGTGTATTTTTTTACTCCTCTCTATCTCTTTCTTCGTACTCAAGGAAGAAACGGTGCTAAGCGTGTGTACTTATTGCATTTGCCAAGGAGTGACCTCTTCCAATGAAATGGTGTTGCTAAGTTTCCTTCATTTAATTAGCTATAGACTCAAAATTGTCTTTTCACCTAGGTACACGCACTTAGCACCGTTTCTTCCTTGGGTCACCAAACTAGTCTCTCTCTTCTTGACTAACTTGCTACATCATACTTTATGCCTATGTGGCAAGCTTAAGCACCTATAGGAGCAAGTAAAAGTAAGTACAATAATGCGCTTTACATGGCATTTTTGCATATGTGGAGGAAAGAGAGGCAAGGAAAAAGTGGAGAAGTGGGCTCTCATGCAAGAGCCAGCCTCTACTACATGGTGGAGCATTGGGAGAGGCACCTGTATGGAGGTGGTCAGGAATCTGGGAGACTCACGCCAGTTGTAGCGCCGCAGTTAAAATGATAATGTCAAGTCAAATCACGGGGCCCCACCTGTCCAGCAGTAACTCGCTGTCAAATCACACAGCCCTACGTTTGCACCAGCCTACTCCCTCGTCTTCTCGCATCTCTGTCGAACCGACTAGGCGGAACTGCCCCACCGCCTACCGCGCAGGAAAAGCCCTGCCCTCGACTTTTAAATAGTATATAGTATACTAATTTTGTATCCATGGATTGCGCCCACGCCATGGAGCAAAGCGTCTAGAAAACAGAGGAGAGACGGTGGTCTTGCAATAGAGAAGAGGGAGAGGCGAGACGGTGGTTTTGGAATGGAGATGACGGAGAGGAGAGGAGGTGGTTTTGCAATGGAGAAGAGGGAGAGGAGCGTGCGGCAGCGATTTAGGATTGGACGAGAGGGCCGGCGCGCTTTGACTGGATCAAAATCAAAATCAATTTACCCGTCAATTAAGAAAGCGACCCCACATTAACTAGTCTCCCTTTTATTCTGGGTCATAATTGACCAAGATTTTTGCACATAAAATATATGTTATATGTTGTATACAAGGCCACTATCAAAATTACAATTTTAACTATACAAGGCCACTAACATTAATCGAGGCAAAATTGATGGCGTTTGCCTCGTACTAGCACCCGAGGACATTAATATCCCTTGTGTGCATGCGGGAGTGAGAAGGTTAGCTTGCATTCCCAACATTAATCAACCAATGAGGAGTAAGAGGGTTGGCTTGTTGTGCTTGGGAGAGAAAAACCACATTAATTAACACGACAATCAAGGTGACAAGCTAGCTTGCAACATTGACTTAAACATAGCATTGATTTTTACCTTGGTACCTGTAATATGAGTTTGTGGCCTTGTATACAAAAATGGAGGGAGTATAATTTGAAAGTACATTCAGATACGAACCAAACGATAAAATTTTTGGTGACATGCATTCACATTTTGCTTGTCAAATACAGTACGTGGTCAAACTTTGACCCAAAATATGCGAAACAACAAAAAAATACTTCCAAGACCAGCGCCGTTGTTCCGCTCTTCTCCTCTTAAACCACCGCCGCTCCTCTCCTGTTCCAATCTAAATGCAGCGTCGCTCCTCTCCTCTTCCATTTCAAAACCACCGCCCCTCCTCTCCTGTTCCATTCCAAAACCAGCGTCGGTCCTCTCCCGTTCTAATCCAAAACCAGCGCTGCTCCTCTCCTCTTCCATTCAAAAACCACCGCCGGCGAGTGAAGGTGCTGTGGAGAAGTAGATCGATGGAGGAGTACAACTAATACGTGAGGATCGCAGACGGCGACCCTGTGAAGCTAGCTAGGATGTTGGAGATACAGTCTTGGTTTGACAACAAGGACCAACTAGCGGCGACGGCGACATCCATGGCCAAAATCTGCAACAGAGCGAAAAGGCGGCGATACTCCCGGAGGGAGTCGCGCCGGAGTAAATAGAGCTGCTCCTCTGGGCCATGGAGCAAACAGATTCACCGAATCCAATCGTGAGGGAGCGGTGGTGGGAGTATCGATCCCAGATGGAGCATCCACCAGAGATTGAAGGATCGAGCATCTACAGGGTGCCGTTTGTGAGGGTGTCCTGCCAGAGCGAGCCGGTGGAGTCTTCGTCGACCGAACCCAACTGCAAGAGGAGAAAAGCAGTTGCCCGACGACGCTTCCCCACCATCGTCTCCCTCACCGTTCACATCGTCTCACGGGGCGGTTGTCTGCCGCTGAGGAATAGGAGGGGGCTGCCCCCTAGCCCAATAGTCGGGCAGGTTGTGAATTGTCAGGAGGAGCTTAGGGTTGTCAGTATTTGCAGGTTGTGAATTGTGTTTTGTGTTGTGTATTTTGAGAGTACTTTCAGATATGAATGTCTTTTGAATTTCAGATTTGCAGTATTGAGCATATAAAGTATTTTATGAATTCTAGAGATTTATTTTTAGCACTTAAAAAATGTAGTTTCATAGGAGTATAAAAGTGCAGACAATGTGATTCTCAGAGAAGAAACTGCAAGTTTCAGTTTCAGATAAGAAACTGCAAGTTCAATTTCAGATAAGAAACTGCAACTTTCAGAGGCAGAGCATTTATATTAACATGGCCTTTTCAAACAGGGTTAACATCATGTTGGAAGTTTTATTCATGGTCGAAAATGGAACTACCAGCCAGTTAACATCATGTTGATCAATATTCATGCATAGCACATCTTCATATGATGCACAGTCAAAATGCCCACACAATGTCGAGTGTGCGAAACATAGAGAAAACGAGGGACGAAGTTTTGGCAAGTGTTGGACGTGGTTTTGGGCTGCCCCATCTAGGCTTTCATTTTTAACATGCGCAGCCCACGACCTCGGATGGGAGGTCCATAGGCCTGTTTGTATTTTCTTAGGGCCGTCATGTATCGATCGGCCTATGGACCTCCCATCCGAGGTTTTATTTTTGGCAGCCCAATTTATGTATTTTTTTTGAAGAAAACGCAGAGGTCTGTTCTATTTTTCTATATAAGAATAGGAACACCAGGTCCAACTTATGTTTCCCTTCTAACTATATTATATATATTTAAATTATTATTTTTGAAGAAAACGCAGAGGTCTGTTCTATTTTTTGGTTTATAGGGCTTATCTCAAAATTTTAGTTTTTCCATTTTATAAGGCTCAATTTGGTTGTTTTCCATCACATGTTCATATTCCAAGGTGCATTAAATCATTGCATGCAAGTATTAAGAGAAAATTGACCAATGCATGTACTTTATGCATGCATGCATTACAATTTATGCATTGATAAACATAATTTTTTGAGGAAAACAAGTGCATTAATTAGGTGCTTTTGCAAACTACAAAAAGTATTCCACCATTCATCATCTACCTTGGTTGGTGAGATTTTTGAATTGAGCCCTATAAACCAAAAAGGAGGGAGTAATTGGCAAATAGATCTCGCCGCCACCCCCGCCTCCTGACTCCGGGCGCGCCTGCCCCCCTCAGCAAGTCCGCTCACGCGCCCCATGGAGTCGCCGGCCATATCCACGGGGGAATGACTGGAAGAAAGGCAGATGTACAAGATGCATCTCGCACATGTCTACAAAGCCTTCCCGCAGATGCTCCAGCCGCTCGACTCCGTCGCGCCGGCGGTGCTGCGGGAGACTCGAGGGAGGAGATGGAGGGAGCGGGCGATCCGGATCCGCGACGACGCTCTCTCCTGGACCCAGTGCACGCGCGAATGGAGGGAAGCAGAGGAGGAAGCTGCGAGGGAGGAAGCCGAGGAGGGACCGAATCCGTTCTCCCACTCGTGCATGTATGCTCGGATGTGCAAGGATCATGTGGATTGGGAGCTGCTGAATCTAGCCCTGCGGATCTACTTCAAAGGAGATTTCTTGGAGAAGCACAGGATGCCCCACCCCAGTGAGCCGCCGATTGCATTCGTTCGATGGGCGAAAGGAGAAGTGAATTCAGGAGATCCACACCGTGCTGCGAGATGGGAATGCTTGACTGGACTCCTTCCCACCAGCACACCACCGGAGCCAGAGCAGGTGGATCCCCTACCTTACCTCTCCCCCAAACCTACAGAAGATTGAAATTAGGCTTGCAATTTGCTTCAATTGAGTTGTCTGGTGGTTATTTCTGCTTCCTGAGAGACAACATCTGGCTGGAGGATGAGAAGGAACCAGGAACTCCGATGAATTTCCCCTATCACAATGGGGGGGAGCGTCGGTTGGGCAGTGGTATGGCCCACCTCCGCCCCAAATGGGGGCACAATCTGGGCAGGCTCCTGTAATTGCCCAAGATCAATCTGCTGGTAGTTCTGACTCTCAGATCAGTGGGAAATCTCAAGGCAAGAATCAGCAAAAGAAGAGATAGGACATCCAGAAAACTGCTCCTGCCCCTGCTTCGGGCCTTATGGCATACTCTGAGGTGATCTGCTACAACTATGGGGAACCAGGGAATCATTGGAATAAATGTGTCAAGCCCAAGAGTGGTTTTATCTGCAAAATGGTTACCCATAAAGTTGAGAATTGCCCTGTCAGAAGGAAAACCCACAGTTCTGCTAGATATGTTGGAAGTGCTGCTCCAGGATTATGTCCACCATTAACAGAATTTTCTGTGACACAGAATTAGATAGTTTCCTTCCCCTTTCTAGTTGTAGAGCTCTGCCCAGATGTGCTAGTGACCACACTCCTTTGCTCTGGGACTCTGGTCTTAACCAAACTCCAAAGAGCAATAGTTTTAAATTTGAAAAGTGGTGGTTGCTTAGAGAAAATCTGGAATGAGCCTACAGGGAGCAGCTGCCCCCTAGAAAATTGGCAGATCAAAATCAGGAGATTTTGAAGAACTACCAAAGGGTGGAGCTCCAATGAGGAAGCTAATCTTAGAAGATACAAAAGGCTTCTCCTCCTTGAGTTTGATTCTCTAGATATTAAGGCAGAAACCACTGACCTCTCTGAGGCTGAGACTAATAGATTAAACTTTGTCCATGGAGAGATCAAGAAAATTTGGCTTCAAGAAGAAATCAAAGCCAAACAAAGGTATAGAGATGGGAACATTAAGGAGGGTGGTAGAAATACTGCTTACTTCCATGCAGTAGCTAACCAGAGGAGAAGGAAAACCCTCATTCACTCCCTTGATGGCCCTAATGGCCCTGTTACTGAGGTAGATGAGATGCTGAAAGTGGCTAGTGACTTCTACAAAGACCTGTTTAAGAAAGAAAACCCTTCTGGGTTCTCTTTACAAAATAATTTTTTCTCTGCTTCTGAAAAAGTCTCTCCTGCTGAAAATGAGCTGCTAGAAGCCCCCTTTTCAGAGACAGAGGTGAAGGAAGCCATTTTTAGCTCTTATCCTGATGGGGCTCCTGGTCCTAATGGGATTCCCTTCTTGTTTTACCAGCATTTTTGGGACTTGGTGAAAAATGATCTCTTAGATCTTTTCCAAGCCTTTCATAGAGGAGAGTTGGATCCAGCAACTTACTCATGGGGGGTCTGTTGGGATCAAGTTAAATAACTGTGAAAGTGATTTTTTCCTTGCTGGTAAAGGCCTTAGGCAAGGTGACCCCATCTCCCCGCTTTTGTTTAATTTAGTAGTGGCCGTTCTTACTAAAATGCTGAGCAAAGCTGCTGATCATAGTCTGATTGCAGGGCTCTGTCCTGAGGTCTGCCCTGGTGGCATCATCTGCCTTCAATATGCAGATGATACCATCCTTTTCTTAGACAATGACTCCACACATGCTAGCAATCTGAAAACTGTTCTAACCTGGTTTGAATAAGTCTCAGGCATGAGAATCAACTACTCTAAAAGTGAACTCATCCCTATCAACATGGATGATCAGGAGTTAGCTGACTTCCTCCCTATTCTAGTCTATAATAAAGGTAACTTCCCCATTAAGTACCTAGGTATCCCTATCCACTATGATAAACTGAGGAGAGAGGATATCCAACCCTTCTGGATAAAATCATTAAAAGGATTGCTGGGTGGAGGGGCAAATTTCTCTCTTACAGAGGTAGATTGATCCTCATACAAGCTTGTTTGGCTAGCATTCCAGTGTATCTCCTCTCCTTCTTCAAGTTCCCTAAATGGGCAGTGAACCTCATCAATTCTCAGATGTCTCATTGCTTGTGGAATGATTTTGAGGGAAATAGGAAGCTACACCTTGCTAATTGGGCCCTAGTCTCTATGAAAAAAATTTGGAGGCCTAGGCATACCTAACCTCCAAGAAATTAACATCTGTCTTCTAGGGTCTTGGATTAAAAGATTCTATGAGGAAGACGTGAAACCCTGGAAGCTTCTTATTGCCTATAAATACCTAGGAAATAAACCTAATATTTTTGTCCGTTCCTCCAACCCTAAGACCTCTAGATTCTGGAAAGGATTAAAATCTATTATGCATGCTGTGAAATTTGGCAACAGATGGAACATAGGGGATGGGAGCAGAAGCAGGTTCTGGGAAGATACTTGGTTTGGCACATCCCCCCTAGCAGTCCAATTTTGGCCTATTTACTCTGTCCGCAATGAGCTTAACAAAAGTGTCAATGAAGTTTGGGACGGTCAATGCCTAAAACTCTCTTTTAGAAGGAACTTTAGTGATAGTCTCATGGAAAAATGGTTCTAGTTGGAGGAAATTGCCAAAAGCATTACCTTTACTGCCGAGCCGGATGCCCTGATTTGGCAGCTGGACAATAAGGGGAAGTATTCCTCCAGCTCCTTCTATCATGTTATCAACTTTAGAGGGGTTCAACCTGTGTTTATCCCTGCTATCTGGAAATTGAGAGTTCCCCCTAAAATTCATGTATTTCTCTGGCTTCTCTCCAAAAACAAATTAATGACTAGGGATAACCTTAGGAAGAGACACATCATCAAACCCCTAGATTGTGTTTACTGCTTGGAACAAGAGTCTTGTTCTCACCTATTTTTTGAATGTATAGTTGCTAAACATCTCTGGGCCCACATTGAGGAATATTTCTCTAGTCAGATTGGCTCATCCTTCGAATCTTTCGCCAGATTCTAGATTGCTACCCAAAAGTGCTCAGTTTTAAACACTGTTAGCTCAGCTGTTCTTTGGTGCCTCTGGAAATATAGAAATGCTATGATTTTCAGTAACACCTCCTGGATTTCCATTCCGCAGGTCTTGAGGTTGATCAGGAACATGGTGAGAAACTGGGCGATTCTCTCCTCCGGATCGGACAAGGACAAGTTGACGAGCTTCGTGGAAACCCTAACAAGATCCCTCCAGAAACCATTGGCGATCACTTGTGGTTGAACAAGGCTCGACCTACTCTGGGGCTGGACCTGTGGGCTTGTCTCAAGATCTCTGATGAAGATGATGGGCACCTGGCGCCGAAAAAGAGGGACATCCACAATGCTACGCCTTCCAGCCCGGTGTCTCCGCTTGCTTACTGGTCGCCGCAGGCTGACACGGCCCCTTGGCTGAAGACCATGAAGGCTTCGCTGGACCCTCCTTGTGTCATTTGAGTGCTCTATCCGCTCTGCCTTTGGCACCGCTCGGGTGATTGGTGTTATTCAGAGAACTTGTTCATCCACCCCCCTAGTTTGTAGCTTTTCTACCGTTGCTTTCGAACTGCTCTTTAAGCTGCTGTATCAGAATATATTGTGGTTTCGTTCTCAGCAATGGAACCGGGGAGATGCTCCCTGTTTTTCTCAAAAAATATATTTTATATGTTATTATATATTATTTTTATTGTCATCATATATTTAACAGATACTTACATATGTAAGAAAACAATATCCCACATCTTATTAACTTATAAAAATAATTTCTTAACAAATAAAATCCTGGATTGTTTTGGCACGAAAATCTTAGTGATAGTGTACAAAAGCTTGGTAAGATTTAAGGACGAATGTAATAGTATCACTAATTATTTAAATATATTTATAACAAAATGCTTAGCCCCTTTTTATGTTTTGATAACACTGCTGGCCCAACCCAACATTATAATTAGAATCAGCCCAGCAAAATCGTGTATTTTGAGAAAGTGCAAATGGCCTGTAATTTTTTAGGAAATAAAATAAACGGGCCACATGGACGCTACATTATCTGTTCACCCAGCCCAGCTAATGGCTGTAATTCAAAAAAGAAGATCAAATTGACTGTAAATTCTACCATGCAAAAAAAGACTATAAATTCTGAAAAAATGGGTTGAATACGTGCCACATTTTTGGAGGCTGAAATGTGGGCCAATAGGTCGAAGCCAATGCAAGTCGTTGTCAATTTAGTCAAGAAATGATTCTGACATGTTAGCCATTGGATTTACATCCAACGACCGGCATCCATCTTCAATCTCTCGTCTTCTTCCTCCAGTGCCGCCGGGACCACCTCCCGCCTCCTGCTGCTAGCAGCTCTGCTTAGCACGCTTCGCTATGAAGCGCTACTCCACCGTTGACCAGTCCATCCCTCCAGCCCTCCACACCTCCTGTTCTTCTCCACCAACTGCCGAACCACACCGCACTAGAACCAATTAACCCTCGTACACCTCTCTGTCTGCGACTCTACTCTCGTGTCTTCCCATCTCCGGCTCGTTGCTGTCCGGGGCCTCGCCGTCGTCCACCACCTTGGATGTGCTCGGCACGGCGTGGTCAACGTGGTCAACGAACGACACCATCGGAAGTAGACTGTGCGTCGAGAGGCTGACAGCTGGGTCCACGGCCGCACACAAGGAAATGCCTCCTTATTACGCGCAAAATAATGATTCCTCCACCTGGCATCTGGGACCCACTGAAAGGGCCTCTGTATTTCGTGAAATAAAGTGCCCCCCGCTGACATGTCGGACCCACCAGCTATCTTCGCACGCAGGGAAGTGCCTCCTTATTACGCACAAAAAAATGAATATTCCCCCTGCCAGCTGGAACCCAGCATAGTGGGAGGCTGACTTGTGGGCCTACCAAGTTGACGGGGACGGAGGGCTTTGTCAACTTAGTCAATATGAACGATTCTTGCTCCTGTTACCGTATGATGTTCATCCAACGGCCGTAGTGCTTCTTCAATCTCTGGTCTTCTTGCTCCAGCCGCCCAAACCAGCGCCGGTCGTGCGCGTGCTCCTGCCTCCCGTGGCCGGTTGTGATGCCGCGGAGGCCTCACCGCCCCCTACTACTCCCACCGCTAGCCAGGCCATCCCTCTACGCACCCACACCCCCTGTTATTCTGCGGCGATAGCAGCCTCACACCGCAACCGGACTAGTGAACCCTCGTACTCCTCTTCGTGTGGGAATCCACTGCTGCGTCTTCCCCGCTCTGAGTCGTCCCCTTCCTAGTCCTCGCCGTCGTCCACGCCCTGGTGCTCTCGGCACGGCATGGTCAACGTGGCAACGACTGACTTCCATCGGAAGAGTACTGTACGTGGAGAGGCTGACAGCTGGGTCCACGGCAGCCGCACGGAAGTGCCTCCTTATTACGCGGAAAATAATTATTCCTCCACCTGACAGCGGGGACCCACCGGACGAGCCACCGGTATTTTGCGGAAAAAAATCGTTTCCCACTGACTGCTGGGACCCACCGGACGGGCCACTGTATTTCACGAAAAAAATGTTCCCCCCACTGTCAGCTCGAACCCACCGGAAGTGCCTCCTTATTACGCACAAAAAAATGAATACTCCCCCGGCTAGCTGGGACCCACCTTGCTGGGAGGCTGACTTGTGGGCCTACTAAGTTGACGGGGACGAAGGGCTTTGTCAACTTAGTCAATATGAACGATTCTAGCTCCAGTGACCGTACGATGTCCATCCAACGACCGTAGTGCTTCTTCAACCTCTGGTCTTCTTGCTCCAGCCGCCCAAAGCAGCGCTGGTCGTGCCGCATGCTCCTGCCTCCCATGACCGTAGTCCTCTCCGCACGGGCTTCCACTGCCACGTCGTCCCCTTCCTAGGCCTCGCCGTTGTCCACCGCCGTGGTGCTCTCCGCACGGCGTGGTCAACGTGGTCAAGGAACGACTTCCATCAGAAGAGTACTGTACGTGGAGAGGCTGACAGCTGGGTTCACGGCCACAGCCCAGTTTTTTTGTGATTTGCCAAGTCTCTTTGTCAGGCCTGTTGGGCTGCAAATCTTTCAAGACGAGGAGAGCTTTCATTTGGCTGGCCGAGAAAATGGCCCATCAGTAATGATAAATGGGTTGTACATTTTTAGAACACATCAAACCGGCAATTAGTTTCAAATATCTTTTTTCATTTCAATATTTTAAATTACATTAATTTTTATGCGTGGAGAATTTGTTGGATTTTATATTGATATACATTTATTTTTAAAATTAGTTTGAATGTGAGTCGAAATTTCAGGATTAAAAACAGTTCGGACCGCACCGAAATATGCAAAATTTCGTATAATTTTTTAACCGTTGCCACAATATGGGTTGTAGTGCTAACAAAAAGAATATGGGCTCCAAAAAAACCTTAAGAATTAGCAAATGGGCTGTAAATTATTAGAAATAATGGCAGATGGGTTGTATGTTGTTTTCCACAGATTTGAGGCTTTCCTAAAAAAATGTTGACGCACAAGCACTGACTGTTGGATGTCCATCCAACGGCCGTCGTGCTTCTTCAATATCCGCTCTTCCTGCTCTAGCCACTCAAACAAGCGCCGGCGGGACTGCCTGCTCCCTCCTCCTTGCGGCCGGCTGTGCTGCCACACAGGCCTCACCGCCCGACCGTACTCCCATCGCTGGCCTAGCCATCCCTCTACTCACCCACACCTGCTGTTATTCTCCAGTGACGGCAGACGAACCAGTAAACCCTCGTACAGTCGTACTCCCCTCCGTGTGGGAAACAACTACTGAGTCTTCCCTGCCTCTATGTCGTCCCCTTCCTAGGCCTCGCCGTCGTCCACCACCCTGGTGCTCTCGGCGCGGCGTGGTCAATGTGGTCAAGGAACGACTTCCATCAGACGTGGACTGTACGTGGAGAGGCTGACAGCTGGGTCCACGGCCGCAGCAAGGAAGTGCCTCCTTATTACACGGAAAATAATGATTCCTCCACCTGACAGCTGGGACCCATCGGACACGCCACTGTATTTCGCAAAAAAAAACGTTTCCCCCTGACTGCTGGGACCCACCAGCTACATCTTTGCACGCAAGGAAGTGCGTCTGGGAAAAAACGATTCGCCCCCTGACTGTTGGGACCGACCAGCTACACCTTCGCAGGCAAGGAAGTGCCTGACAGTCGGGACCCACCTGGTCGAAGCGTACGTAGCGTTGTCATTCTGGTCGCGAACCCGTACGTACATACTGGTCGATGTAGAGGCGCGCACGTGTCGTAGTAGAGGCGCGCACATGTTGTAGTAGAGGCGCGCACGTAGCATTTACACATACGTACAGCGGCCAGGGTGCAAGATAGAAAATACAGCCACGTATGTGTACATACGGGCGGGGTCTCGAACGCCTACTCGTGCATACGTACGGCCATGGTTCGTGTACATGGCTGGGTCGGAACGGAGAAACAGTGTCGTCGTCGTGTTCATGGGGAGGCAACGGAATGCGTCGTGTTCATGGGGAGGCAACAGAATGCGCCGTGTTCATGGGGAGGCAACGGAATGCGTCGTGTTCATCCGGAGGGCTTGGACGGAACAGACGACGGAAACGAGGCCTGGCGCACCGCAGAACGGAGGAAACAGCCTTGTGTTCGACCAGCCATGTTCGGAACGGGATCCTGTTCATCGGGAGGGGTCTGGCGTATCGCAAAACGGAGGAAACGGACCTCCTACGGTCGAAATGGGGGTCCTGTTGATCGTGAGGGGTGTGGTGTACCGCAAAACGGAGGAAACGGACTTGTGTTGGAGCGCTACGGTCGAAACGGGGGTCCTGTTCATCGGGAGGGGTGTGGCGTACCGCAAAACGGGACTCCACGGGATACTGTTCATCTCCACCTCGACCTCCTCCAGCCTCCACGGGCTCCTGTTCATCCAGCCTCCACGGGCTCCTGTTCATCCAGCCTCCACCGCGCGCTACTCCACCGGCTACTGTTCAACCACTCCTCCACCGTCTATTGTTAATCCAACCCTCCACACCACGGGGTCCTGTTCATCCACCCCTCCACGGGCACCCCTCCACCGTCTACTGTTCATCCAGCCCTCCACACCACGGGGTCCTGTTCAACCACCCCTCCACCGTCTACTATTCATCCAGCCCTCCACACCATGGGGTCCTGTTCATCCACCCCTCCACGGGAACCCCTCCATCGTCTACTGTTTATCCAGCCCTCCACCACACCACGGGGTCCTGTTCATCCAGAGGCAATGCCACCGCTCGCTGTTCATCCAAACCCCCCCGCAATGCTCACTGTTCATCCCATAGATCGGCTTCAGTTAGCAGCAGTAGCGAAGGAATCGCTCGATCGGGTTCAGTTAACAGCCATCAATCGATCGCTCGGGTTCAATAACGCGTAGCCTGCAGTGCAATCGCTCGGGTTCAGTTAGAGCCCAACGCCTCGCTCGGGTTCAGTTAGAGCCAACGCCTCGCACACACGCGCATACGTGTACGAGAGAAACGCGCATCGCTCGGCCCCTGACCTCCCACCATAACCGGGAACTCCCCGAATTTTTCCTCCCCCTCGCTTCCACCATGGTTTTTTCCGTCATGGACGGCCCAAAGAATGTCATGCAGCTGCGTCTCCGGCCCACCCAGGACGAAAAGCCCATTTTCGGTCATGATTTTTAGTCATAGAAGTAGGATCCCACCACATCTATGATGATACCGGGTTTTGTCACAATTATCGTCATAGAAGTGTCATATGTATGACAGAATTTTTTTTCGTTTGGCCCAAAATGTCATGGATGTGTCTTTTTTTTGTAGTGTCAACACATATACGATTCGTTCTACCTCTATAGTTAGGCCTCTGCCTACCCCTCCCCCCACCCCCTCCCCCCCACACACACCGATACATTGAGCGCTCTAGTCATGTCTCCCTGCCACACACAAACTTGACATGTCCCCTCTAACGTTCCGGTAGGCCAGTCGCCCTATATCTTTGACTTGCACACACACACAATTTCGATGGCTCTCTTCATCGATCTCGCACCCACCCACTTGATCCTCTCTTTGAATCTATCGATAGCTATGACCCCTCCCTCTCTTCTCGTGGATTGCCCGACCCTCTATGTATGATATGGATAGGCCTCCATTTCACACACATTGCATGCAAATTTTTTTTTGAGATGTCATCGACACATATTCCCACAAATAATTGACGAAATCAACCCCCACCCCACCCCCACCCCAAAACAAAAAACACTCACGAACGCGGTTTGTATCTCTCTCACACACCCACGTAGGTGGGGGACGTGCACGAAGAGAAGAGGTGCATGCACGGCGCACGTACTCCCGTCTCTTTCCCAACCACACCCGTACGGGTACACGGTGGAGCTCATTTCTGTACGAAAAAGGCAGCCCACGTGGTAATTTGGTACGTGTACTGGTTGTCCACTTGGTGGAGGGAGGATCGTCTACCATGGGTGAACAAACAAATTGCGACTGGACGTGTTATGTTAAAAAAAGAGGCAAACCATGTGGGGCCTACAAAGATTTATCTACTAGTAATAGCTAGCCGCCACTACTAGGAATTCTCTATCCTCTCCTTGATCCACATCATCAAAATTAATGTAGCCGTTAGATGAAGTAAATCAGTCCATAATAGCCATCTGACCTAGACGTTGAGAGGCTCCGCACTAAGACACATGCAAGCATGCAGAAATACCATGGCACATGCATGTGAGTGGGTTTTAAATCACATCAACATGTCTGCATGCAAGCATGCACAGGTAGCATGCATGTAAGTGAGCTTTTAAGTCCCATTAACATGTCAAAAAGAAAAAATATAATCCCATTTTGCAATAGGAGTTGGCTGATCTTCTTTCCTTACGTGGGATGATCTAAATGATGATGGGAGTTTATTTAGTTTGGCTACCACATTTGTCATGCGGTTATAGATTATTTTTTAGTTCTATGAAATCGATAATTTTGCGCAGAGAGATATATCGCTGTTCCGCGGCAACACGCGGGGACTCATCTAGTAATATTTAGGAACGGAGGGAGTACTATGTAAAGAGTTAGGTGTCGCACGGTGATAGTGTGAGGTAGGCCATGTAATCACTGAGCCTGCGTGTTTTCATTGCTCTTGCACGCCTCCGCTGTAAGAATGGAGAAAATTGTAATCTAGTAGTAGTACCTCCTTTCGCTGAAAGTGTGGGACATCCAGCAGTCCTACCACCTCAGTAATAAAGACCAATGAGCCGTCAAATCACATAGACCCAGCAGTAAGTTGGACGGATGAAGCGACCATCACTCTTGCGCCAGTGAGAGGTCGCGTCCGCTCTGCCCGGGCATGAATGCGGCACCGATTCTTTGGAGCGGTGCTGACCGTTTCGGGCGGGAAGCGCGTAGGCGATGGAGGGGCTTTGGGTGGGCCAGGCTGGTCAGGAGCGAGCGTGGCAGCTGTCCGCATGTACCTACCGGACATGCCCGGAAACGATAGGATGCACCGACTCTCGCGGCTAAAATCGTACACTGCACAACATCTCTCTGTAGGAGTAGGTCGATCTGTCGCTCTCTCTAACACACACATGCTGTTAAACACACACACACACACACGCACCTTGGTCCCGTTGCACCTTCTAATGTGACTTATTACACCTAGATGGAGGGAGTAGTAAGTATACGAGATACAGTGGCACACTGACTTAAGTCGAATACAAGTGCCCAAAATTTGTGTGCATGTTATAATAAGGATTCTCTTAAAATAGTACGTGAGCGAACAGAGGGATCAATTGGACAGTGTTCTCGAGCAGTAGCGAGATGTGTGAGGTAAGAAACACCGCTGGCGCTTTTATTTTTTCTGATTAATTTGTTTGTTTCACCCTCTGACTGGCGGGACCCAACGTACTACGTGGAGAGAGGTAAGGTGACTAAGGCTGCATTATTTCTGCACCACTGTGGATAGTCTTACCACCAAAGCCACATGACACGATTATGATTGAAATCCCAATGACTCCCCCCCCACACACAAAAAAAACATGGCATGCTTGTCACACGAATGCAGGAATGTATAAAAGGTTATTTCCCTCTCGTTGAACATAACGGGAGGGTTGTGTAGCTGGTTAGCCTGTTCGCTTATCAAACTTGAGGTCTCGGGTTCGATAACTACACTTGAGCATAATTTGTGCCAGGAGGATTCTTTAACTGGTCAAAATGTTTTCTAGGGTTTGCACGCTTCACACTCTCTCTCCAGTATATATATACACGTTGGAGCCTCAGCGCTTGTAGTTGCTCTCTTCACACTCTCTCGCCCTCTCCCGCTGGAGCCTCAGCGGTTGTAGTTGCTCTCTTCACACTCTCTCGCCCTCTCCAGATCTAAAAAAGACTGCGTTGGCCTCTCTCCCGTCACTGCTGCTCAAAGAGCCGACAAGATCCGTCTGCCGGGAAGGGAAGGAGGCTTAACGCTGTCGCCGTCGGCGAGGGACTACCGGCGCGCTGTTCACTTTCCACCCAGCGGCGGCGCGGGAGGGCCTCCGACCCCTTCTTCTTCGCCGTCGTCCCGTCGCCCACCGAACCACGCCCCAAGAACCTTAAGGTATAATTTACTTACTCCACATGGATTGCTCTAGCTGCATGTATACCATGAATCTAGGACGTGGTTCAAAGAGGAAAGGAGTGGGGGAAAGTAGTGGGAAAAGTTGTATATAGCATGAATCTAGGACGTGGTTCAAAGAGGAAATGAAGGGGGAAAGTTGTATAGCATGAATCTAGGACGTGGTTCAAAGAGGAAAGGAATGGGGGAAAGTAGTGGGGAAAGTTGTATCGCATAAATCTAGGACGTGGTTCAAAGAGGAAAGGTAGGGGCGAAAGTACTAGTTCAAAAAGGAAAGGAAGGGACAAGGCTCTAGAGTTTGAGCAGGACTAGATTTGTTGCGCTCACATAGGGAAAGGTGTCTAAAGATAACAAAACTGGGACCAACACAAATATGCTCCTTGGTTGTTTGTTCTTTGTTGCAACAGACTGTGCATGACCACAGTACATCGGTAGATGCACATTGTGCTGGTGCATCCACTGTCCGTGCAACTCATTAGCTGTTGTTAATCTAAGGCCCTTTTTGGTTAAAAACTCCCTAGTCCCTACCTGCGTGGTTCCAGGGACTAAACATGGACTAGAGGTTATTAAATGACATGCTAAAAGACCATGTTACCCCTAGTAATGAACTAATAGAGACAAGGTGCGATGCGTGGCAGGGGCAACTGTTGGAAAAAGTCCCAAAAAGACTCCCTCGGGGTCTTCTTTCTTTAGTCCCAAATGCCCACTTTTAGTCCCTAAAAGTCCCTCCTGTTTGGTTTAGATGGGTCTGACACGGAGTTTTCTTAGTCCCTACACCAAAATGTCCCTGTAAACAAACACCCTCTAATAATGCCGCTGGAAAATTGATGCAATGCCACCGTTAAAAGCAAATTGCATGTTTAACAAATTTTATTGTTAATATAATCTCTATGTTAATATTAATCAATGCCACCGTTTGAGAAATGCTACTATCTTGCTTTCTTTCCCATTTAGATAAGGTAGATGCTTCTTTTTGTTGGCTTCTGTGTCATCCACCGTTATTGACCACTAATTGTTTCCTTTACACCTCTGTGTAGACAGGGTTATCTACTTCACCTCGTTGCCATTGTGACCTTTTGTTGCACTGCACAAAACACTTTTGTTTTAAGAGTGTTTTGTGCAGTTCAACCAAAATTTCACACCTACAATGTTGCTTGATTGCTTGATCTTAGTGGAACTGCACAAGAGGAGATCTTACTTCCTATCCATTAAGGCGAATTTGGTTCAGATCTTCTTCTTGTGAGTTGTTTGAATTCCGCATCATGAGAGGTCAGTACTAGCCTTCTTTCACATGATTCTGCAATGTGCTTTCATATGTTTTGCTACTTGTACGATAATGTTGCTTTATTTTAGTGAAATGCACAAATGGAGACAAGACTTCCAATCTGTATGTGCACCGTAATATCCCATTGAGGTAAGATAAGGATATTTCACAACTACTAGCCTGTATTTTGCCACTTTCATCAGAAAATTAAGTTTAGTACTACACTTGTGCTCCCTAATTGACATGCCAAATCTTACATTGAAGGTGAAGCTTGTCTGTTATTGAACCAAGTGATGAAGGGGAAGAACAAGCGGAAGAAAAACAAAAATCAACTCCCGGTGCTGTAATGAAGCACTGGAACTGTGATGACACAAGTAATGATATAGTTTTGCATCTTAATTTATTGCCATGGCTGGAACGAGCAATTGTTTTGCCACTGATTTGATGCCACTCTTAATGTAATATGTAATTATCTCTACTTGTGCAAACAGGGATCTTCTTTGAAGATACCATATATTTTAGTGGAACTGCACAAGAAGATGTTGGAAACATTAAACTAATCGAGGAGTATATAGTAAGCATGGCCACCACCGTAGATAGCAACAGATGGTTCCGAAGAAGTGCTTCATCTGTATGCTCTACACAATAAGCCCACTGATGGTACTCGCCCACTGATTTCATCCATATGATTGAGCTTTGTCATCTCTATTGGTGTTGTGCTACTGTTTAGATACTGTCATGAAAAAGTGGTATTGTCCTTGAGAAGCGCTTCATCTGTGTTGTTTTAAATATTTCCTTTCCTTTTTTTCGAGCAAACAGGGATGCTAGCATTTAGTAGTCCTCTTGTCTTTGCACAATAGGATCATCTTCCTCTGAAGAAGAATATGGAGTACGTGAAGTGACTAGTTCTAATTATGCCAGGATGAAGAAGCCCTGTCTATCTTCTCATCAGAAGGAGCAGTTGAAGGATGGTTACATTACTCCCCACAAGACCAAACTAACTTCAGCTTAGAAGGACTGACAAATCTCCATTTTTTGTTGTGATGTTGTTCTAGGATTCTTTCTGGTGAGTTCCATTTTTCTAAAAGTGTGCTCTACATGGACCATGTATGTGCCTGTTGAAACTGTCAATTCATAGTACAGTTTGCTTTATACTAATCACTTTTTTGTATTTGTGCAAAAAAGGGTGCTCAGCTTGATTTCAATGGGAACTGCACAAAATGTTCATGAATACATCAAATCATTCATTTCCAACACAAGAAAGGAGGTGCCGATAAGTTCAAGGCATTGCAACATATAAGGGTGAAATCATACAAGCTATGCATGAATTTGGTTGATTTTGGTGGAACTACACAAAAAGAACAGCTGATTTATTTAGCACGAGGTGCCATGTCAATGTCCGAACTGATGGAAAACCCCGCCCATTCCACAATCGTAGGCATTTGATATTTTGGAATGGGACAACCTTGTCAAATTTTGCTCATTGATTTTAGCAAGACATGTGTTTGATATTTTCGAATGGGACGCCCTTTGCTGTCAGCAGCGTCGATCAATTTTTTCTTTATTCTTTAGTTGTGAAGTAAATATTGCCTCTGACATGTGAGTCGCTGAGATGCATAATCATCGATTGTTTTGAATGTTCTCTATGAATTGCCAGGCGTGTGTGTTTGATTGCAATGTACAGAAACGCTAAAAAGCTGCTCAAACTCTTTGTACTCCTTCTGTTCTTTTTTACTTCGCACATTGTGAAAGTGCATACATTTTTGTATAAGATTGGTCAAAGTAGAGATACTTTGACTGCAGACAAAACTTGTATGCAGACTAGAAAGGACCGGAGGGAGTACATGTGAAACTGCTGCAAACGAGGTGATCACCCTGGGAATAATGCTAGTACGTATTGTTTTGCATGTTCATCCAATGCCAGTGATACATGAATTCGAACTAATCGAAATAAATTCAATCATACACAGTCGGATTTCATATAAACATGCCGGATTTCATTACATTTCATACATACTTCAACTAAAAAGGGGTACGCTGGAGGTATAATTAATTAACCGAAGCTACCCACCTGTGTCCCGCTGAGCCGAACAGAAGCTTCAGTGACTTAACTACAGGTGCAGTTGCGTAACTGACATGTGGCCTATTGGGCCCACGTGTCAGTCAGCCAACTGCGCCAGTAGTTAAGTAGAAGCAGTGTTCTTCTCCAGCGCAGCTCTCCGACTCCACGTCGCCGCCAAGATGCTAACCAATCGTCAATGGTCAACCCGCCTAGCTTGGCTTCAACCGGAGGGTAGCATCGGTGGCCTTACTTGGACCTGAGCGGCGGTGACCTACCATGTTCTACTCTTCCTCGTTTTATGTGTGGCGCGGCCTCGTTGGCAGCGGGGCGGGGCCTTGGCGGAGCCGGCGATGTCCTCTGTCTCATTGCCGGCGGGCGGCGCCTCAGCAGAGCGGTGGAAATCCTCCCCCACGTTGCGGGCAGGGTGGGGCCTCGGCTGAGCCGGCGATGTCCTCTACCTCATTGTTGGCAGGGCGGGGCGTCGGCGGAGCCAGCGGTGTCCTCTGCCTCGTTGTTGGCGCCGCGGGGCCTCGGTGGAGCAGGGCCTCGTCAACGCCAGCGGAGCGGGGACTCGTCGGAGCCGGCATTGTCCTCTGCCTCGTCCTCGGTCTCGCCAAACAGCGCCTCGCCTGCTTCATCGCCCTCTTTGCTAGCCTCTTTGTAGGCGGCCGCAGCCTCCGCCACCCGCATGCGGTACCGCCAGCGCTCGAGGCGTCCCTTGCGGGCGGAGCGGTACGAGTCGAGCAGCGCCTCCTGCTCCGCCCGCTCCACGGCGATCTGCTCCTCCGCCTGCAGGTGCTCCTTGAGGAGATGGTGGTTGTAGGCAGCGTCGGCCTGTGCATCCCGGAACTGCTCCTCACGCATCTACCTCACCCTGTCCATATATTGGGCATGGGCCTCGCCGATGGTCATGGTGCAATGCACCGGCGAGGATGGCGCGGAGGAGGGGGTTGGCACCGGATCGTCGACTACCATGTTCTCCATTGGGACGTCATCGTCCTCCGGCTGCCTGCCGGCCAGCCGGTCGACAGCAATGGTTGCCATCTCCTTATGGTCCGTCGTCTGCCCGTCCCAAAGAGCGCTGGAGCGCGAGGAAGCCATGGTGGGCAGTAGTGGTGTGGACAGGAGAAAGGGAATGGATGCGGATGACTGCGGCTATGGCCGGCGCAGCAGTTTATATAGCAATGGTGGGCGGGCGGAGGGTCGGACGTGTGGCGCTGGAGTAGCCGCCTCGGCAACCGCGTATCATTAATGTGGGCGGCAGATGGACGGACGGATGACACTTGTGTCATGTGAAGGCGGAGCAATCGCCTGCACCGGGAAGCGGGGCGGGCAGCGTTGACTGTTTCGAGCGGAAAGCGCGCGCGGGCGAGGAGATGACTTTACTTGGAGAGGATGACAATGGGGACCCACCAGGTCCATAGCCTCACGTACGCAAGTGCCTCCTTATTATATATATATATAACTATAATTTATTTTGCTTCCTCCTGGTTTCCTGACATCACGGTCCCACACCATTATCAACCTATGTAGTACTCAATAAACGAGAGAATTGCACAAGAAGCGGCCGACAGCTGGGACCAAGCAGCTCGAGCAGTATTTGTGTTTTTGATGTGTGAGCACTGCAGAGTTTTTCGATGTTTAGCCCAGATATTAATTTGTCTCCTCTGAACAACAACGAAAACATCGCTGCAAGTATTAACTGGGCGGGCTGTGGCCCGTCTAGCCTAGGCCAGATATCCAACCCAGATATTAATTTTTTTCAAGCTGAAAATGGCTAGCCCAGCTATACTTTTTTAGGAATACCCAGGCAAGGTCAAGTTGTTATTCTCCGCCCCACTGGGCTGCAAATCTTTCCTAGGAGGGATGCATTAGGCTTAACAAGAAAATGGGCTTTAAGAAATAATAAATGGGATGTAATTATAAAAACTGGGCAGTAACTATAAAAAAATGCACCAAACATGTGATTACTTTATAAAATATTATTTTTGGATATTGAAAATTTTAATTTCATTAATTGTTGCGAGCGCAATGTTTTGTTGGATTTTTACGCAATATAAATTTATATTGAAATTGTATTTAATCTAACTAGAAATTTCGGGATTAAAATATTTCGGATCCCATCAAAATATGGGAAATTTTATTGAACTCTGTTTTGAACTATTGGTTGAAATGGGCTGTACTTTTAACAAACTGTAAATGGGCTGTAGTAAATTCCATTAGAATTCAAAAATGGGCTACACATTCTTACAAATCTCAAATGGGCTATAAGTTCTCTGCCACACACTTCTGGCCTTATGATGACCCACAAGTATAGGGGATCTATCGTAGTCCTTTCGATAAGTAAGAGTTTCGAACCCAACGGGGAGCAAAAGGAAATGATAAGCGGTTTCTAGCAAGGTATTCTCCGCAAGTACTGAAATAAGTGGTAACAGATAGTTTTGTGATAAGATAATTTGTAACGAGCAACAAGTAACAAAAGTAAATAAGGTGCAGCAAGGTGGCCCAATCCTTTTTGTAGCAAAGGACAAGCCTGGACAAACTCTTATATGATGTAAAGTGCTCCCGAGGACACATGGGAATATCGTCAAGCTAGTTTTCATCACGTTCATATGATTCGCGTTCGGTACTTTGATAATTTGGTATGTGGGTGGACCGGTGCTTGGGTACTGACCTTACTTGGACAAGCATCCCACTTATGATTAACCTCTATTGCAAGCATCCACAACTACAACAAAAGAATTAAGGTAAACCTGACCATAGCATGGAACATATGGATCCAAATCAGCCCCTTACGAAGCAACACATAAACTAGGGTTTAAGCTTCTGTCACTCTAGCAACCCATCATCTACTTATTACTCCCCAATGCCTTCCTCTAGGCCCAAATAATGGTGAAGTGTCATGTAGTCGACGTTCACATAACACCACTAGAGGAGAGACAACATACATCTCATCAAAATATCGAACGAATACCAAATTCACAAGACTACTAATAGCAAGACTTGTCCCATGTCCTCAGGAACAAAAGTAACTACTCACAAAGCATAAACATGTTCATAATCAGAGGGGTATTAATATGCATACAGGATCTGAACATATGATCTTCCACCAATTAAACCAACTAGAATCAACTACAAGGAGTAATTAACACTACTAGCAACCTACCAGCACCAATCCCGGACTTGGAGACAAGAATTGGATACAAGAGATGAAGTAGGGTTTTGAGATGAGATGGTGCTGATGAATATGTTGATGGAGATTGCCCTCTCCCGATAAGAGGAGCGTTGGTGATGACGATGGCGATGATTTCCCCCTCCAGGAGGGAAGTTTCCCCGGTAGAACAGCTCCGCCAGAGCCCTAGATTGGTTCCGCCAAGGTTCTACCTCGTGGCGGCGGAGTTTCATCCGAGAGGATGGCTTATGATTTTTTTCCCATCGAAAGACTCCATATAGCAGAAGATGGCCACCGGAGGGCCACCCGGGGGCCCACGAGGTAGGGGGGCGCGCCCCCACCCTCGTGGGCAGGGTGTGGCCCCCCTGGTGAGGTTCTTGCTCTCAGTATTTTTTATATATTTGGAAAACATCTTCCGTGAAGTTTCAGGACTTTTGGAGCTGTGCAGAATAGGTCTCTAATATTTGCTCCTTTTCTAGCCTAGTATCCCAGCTGACGGCATTCTCCCTCTTTATGCAAACATTGTAAAATAAGAGAGAATAGGCATAAGTATTGTGACATAATGTGGTAATAACAACCCATAATGCAATAAATATTGATATAAAAGCATGATGCAAAATGGACGTGTCAACTCCCCCAAGCTTAGACCTCGCTTGTCCTCAAGCGAAAAGCCGAAATCGAAAAATATGTCCACATGTTTAGAGATAGAGGTGTCGATAAAAATAAAATACGGACATGAGGGCATCATGATCATTCTTAGAATAGAAACTTATATAATTCTTGTCATATAATTTCTAATGCTAGAGTAATAATTCAATCACAATATCAAGTATGAATCTTAACATAGGAATCACAATCTTAGACTTCATTGAAAACTAACAAACTATAATCTCCGTCATTGAAGCAATTGCAATTTATCATAACATAGGAAAGAGTCAATGTATAAGAGCTTTTCAGCAAGTCCACATACTCAACTATCATATAATCTTTCACAATTGCTGACACTCACGCAATACTTATGGGTATGGAGTTTTAATCGGGCACAGAGAAAGATAGGGTCTTATAGTTTTGCCTCCCAACGTTTTACCTCAAGGGTAATGTCAACAGTAATAGTTCATGAAAACTCACATCCAATTAGCCATATATACCAGGATCTTTCCAACATATTGTGCTTGCCAAAGGATAAAGTGTAAAAAGGAAGGGTGAAAATCACCATGACTCTTATGCAATGTAGGAGATAAAAGTAAAAGATAGGCCCTTCGCAGTGGGAAGCAGAGGTTGTCATGCGCTTTTATGGTTGGATGCACAAAATCTTAATGCGAAATAACGTCACTTTATATTGCCACTTGTGATATGGACCTTTATTATGCAGTCTGTCGCTTTTATTACTTCCATATCACACGATCATATAAAGCTTATTTCCTCCACACCAATCAATCATACATATTTAGAGAGCAATTTTTATTGCTTGCACCGATGACAACTTACTTGATGGATCTTACTCAATCCATAGGTAGATATGGTGGACTCTTATGGCAAGACTGGTTTAAGGGTATTTGGAAGCACAAGTAGTATTTCTACTTGGTGCAATGAATTTGGCTAGCATGAGGGGGAAAGGCAAGCTCATCATGTTGGAGGATCCAAGACAATATAATTTATCTCAGATGTAAGAAAGCATAACCCATTACGTTGTCTTCCTTATCCAATGTCAACTCTTCTAGCATGGCATATTTTAATGAGTGCTCACAATCATAAAAGATGTCCAAGATAGTATATTTATATGTGAAGACCTCTCTTTCTTTATTACTTACTATTAATTGCAACGATGACCAAAACTATGCTTGTCAACTCTCAACAACTTTTATTCATCATACTTTTTCTATGTGAGCTCATTACTCTCCATGAGATCCATATGATCTCTTTGTTTCTTTTTATTCTTTCTCTTTTTCTTTTATTCACTTAAGATCATGGCAAAAGAATCAAGCCCTTGACTCAACACTAATCTTTATTATATAGCTCACTGACTTGATTACATAGAAGGATAATAAAGAAAAACTCACAACTAGATCACACTAAGAACTTTTATTCTACTAGACCAAGATATTACCAAAAGGATCGAACTAAGAAAAACGGTAAAGATAAAAGTGATGGTGATACGATACCGGGGCACTCCCCCAAGCTTGGCAGTTGCCAAGTGGAGTGCCCATACCAGATACTCAATTCTTCTTTGTTGGTGGAGACGGTGGTGATTTTGTTGATGGTGTAGGCTTCTTCCTTAATTTGCGTTTGAGGACAGAATTTTGGTCCCTTAGGTCCTCGATCTCCTGTTCCAGGCTCAGTATCTTTTTGCATAGTTCCTGCTTGTTTTCCTGCAAGAGGCAAAAAGGGATGAACTTGATCTTAGGTTTCTTTACTCCATCCGGGAGACTTGACTTTTTGAACTCCACATGCATGTCCCCAGGTTGAGGTAGTGGGACTTCATCTTCATCTGAGCTCGTCTCCTCCTTTCCCTTGGGTTCATAGTCTTCTTCTTCTTCCGTACTCCAAACACAATGCTCCACATCCCCATAGACCTTAGGATCTGCAAGGTAATCAGCCACATAGCTTTCTCCTTCTGAATCCTGGGACGACATGTTGCTCTGTCTGCAGCAGGACAGTCAAAACAAAGGCAAGAGATTTTTGCGTGATACGGGAGTCAAAACCCCCGGGAGATTATATAATGAATTTTTACCGACCAAAATACGTGTCGTGTATGAAAACGGAGTCCGGAGAGCACACAAGGTGCCCATGAGGTAGGGGGCGCACCCTCCACCCTCGTGGAGGCCTCGTGTCCTTCCCGGACTACTTCTTATTTTTCTATTTTTCTAAATATTCCAAAACGGAGAAATATTGCCTTAAAAACTGTTTTGGAGTCGGTTTACTTACCGTACCACATACCTATTCCTTTTCGGAGTCTGAAACGCTCCGGAAAGTGTCCCTTATGTATTCCTCCGGGGTTACGGTTTCAATAACATTGGTTTCAACATTTATGGGATTACCTGAGATATAGTGCTTGATTCTTTGACCGTTCACCACCTTCGGTTTTGTGCCTTCGAAGTTGTTGATTTTTATGGCACCGGAACGGTAGACCTCGTCGATAACGTAAGGACCTTCCCATTTAGAGAGAACTTTTCCTGCAAAAAATCTTAAATGAGAGTTGTATAGCAATAGATAATCACCTACATTAAACTCACGCTTTTGTATCCTTTTGTCATGCCATCTTTTAACTTTTTCTTTAAACAACTTGGCATTTTCGTAGGCTTGGGTTCTCCATTCATCAAGTGAGCTAATATCAAATAACCTCTTCTCACCAGCAAGTTTAAAATCATAATTAAGTTCTTTAATAGCCCAATAAGCCTTGTGTTCTAGTTCGAGAGGTAAGTGACATGCTTTTCCATAGACCATTTTATATGGAGACATACCCATAGGATTTTTATATGCAGTTCTATAGGCCCATAATGCATCATCAAGTTTCTTGGACCAATTCTTTCTAGATCTATTAACAGTCTTTTGCAAAATTAATTTGAGTTCTCTGTTGCTCAATTCTACTTGACCACAAGACTGAGGGTGATAAGGAGATGCAATTCTATGATTAACATCATATTTAGCAAGCATTTTACGGAAAGCACCATGAATAAAATGTGAACCACCATCAGTCATTAAATATCTAGGGACTCCAAATCTTGGAAAAATAACTTCTTTAAGCATTTTAATAGAAGTGTTATGATCAGCACTACTAGTTGGAATAGCTTCTACCCACTTAGTAACGTAATCAACAACAACTAAAATATGTGTATAACCATTAGAGGAAGGAAAAGGTCCCATATAGTCAAAGCCCCAAACATCAAATGGTTCAATAACAAGTGAATAATTCATAGGCATTTCTTGACATCTACTAATATTACCAATTCTTTGACATTCATCACAAGATAAAACAAACTTACGGGCATCCTTGAAGAGAGCAGGCCAATAAAAACCAGATTGCAGTACCTTATGTGCAGTTCTATCTCCAGCATGGTGTCCTCCATAAGCTTCGGAGTGACACTTGCGTAGGATCTTTTCCTGTTCATGCTCAGGTACACAACGTCTAATAACACCATCTACTCCTTCTTTATAAAGATGTGGGTCATCCTAAAAATAATGCCTCAAATCATAGAAGAACTTTTTCTTTTGTTGGTATGTGAAACTAGGTGGTATAAACATAGCAACAATGTAATTAGCATAATCAGCATACCATGGAGCAGTATGAGAAGCATTTATGACATTTAATTGCTCATCAGGAAAGCTATCATCAATAGGTAGTGGGTCATCAAGCACATTTTCTAACCTAGAGAAGTTGTCTGCAACGGGGTTCTCAGCTCCTTTTCTATCAACAATATGTAAATCAAATTCTTGTAGCAAGAGAACCCATCTAATAAGTCTAGGTTTAGCATCTTTCTTTTCCATAAGATATTTAATAGCAGCATGATCAGTGTGAATAGTTACTTTAGAATCAACAATATAAGGTCTAAACTTATCACAAGCAAATACAACTGCTAAGAATTCTTTTTCAGTAGTAGCATAATTTCTTTGAGCATTGTCTAGAGTTTTACTAGCATATTGAATAACATTTAGTTTCTTATCAACTCTTTGTCCTAGAACAGCACCTACAGCAAAATCACTAGCATCACACATAATTTCAAAGGGTAAATTCCAATCAGGTGGCTGAAGAATAGGTGCAGAGATCAATGCGTTCTTAAGTATTTCAAATGCTTCTACACAATCATCATCAAAGACAAATGGTATATCTTTTTGTAATAAATTAGTTAGAGGCCGAGAGATGTTTGAGAAGTCCTTGATGAACCTCCTATAAAAACCGGCATGACCAAGGAAACTTCTTATACCATTGATGTCCTTGGGACATGGCATCTTTTCAATAGCATCAACCTTGGCTTTATCAACTTCAATACCTCTTTCAGAAACTTTATGGCCCAAGACAATACCTTCATTAACCATAAAGTGGCACTTTTCCCAATTCAAGACAAGATTATTTTCTTCACATCTCTGCAAAACTCGATCAAGGTTGCTCAAGCAATCATCAAAATAAGATCCATAGACGGAAAAGTCGTCCATGAAAACCTCACAAATCTTTTCACAGAAGTTAGAGAATATAGCCATCATGCATCTTTGAAAGGTAGCAGGTGCATTACATAAACCGAAAGGCATACGTCTGTAAGCAAAAGTACCAAAATGGCATGTAAAAGTAGTCTTTGATTGATCTTTGGCTGACACAGGTATTTGAGAGAAACCAGAATAACTATCTAGAAAGCAAAAATGTGTATGTTTGGACAATCTTTCTAGCATTTGATCGATAAAAGGTGAGGGGTAATGATCCTTTTTAGTAGCCTTATTTAATTTGCGGAAATCAATTACCATTCTATAACCTGTAATAATTCTTTGAGGAATCAATTCATCTTTATCATTAGGAACAACAGTAATACCTCCCTTCTTAGGGACACAATGGACAGGGCTTACCCACTGACTATCAGCAACGGGATAAATTATACCTGCCTCAAGGAGCTTTAGTATCTCCTTTCTTACCACTTCTTTCATTTTAGGATTCAGCCGGCGTTGATGATAACAAACTGGTTTAGCATCTTCTTCCAAATTAATTTTATGTTGACATAGAGTGGGACTAATGCCCTTAAGATGATCAAGAGTATACCCAATAGCAGCGCAGTGCTTCTTCAGAGTTTTCAATAATCTCTCTTCCTCATGCTCTAAAAGGTTAGCACTAATAATAACAGGATATATCTTTTTTCTCATCAAGATAAGCATATTTAAGAGTATCAGGTAACGGTTTAAGCTCAAACACGGGATCACCCTTGGGTGGAGGAGGATCCCCTAGGATTTCAACAGGAAAATTGTTTTTCAGAATAGGTTCCTGTTTAAAGAATACTTCATCTAATTACCTTCTTTCATTCATAAACATATCATTTTCATGGTCTAGCAAGTATTGTTCTAAAGGATCACTAGGAGGTACGGCAATAGAAGCAAGACCAATAATTTCATCCTTACTAGGTAATTCTTCTTCACGGTGTTGTCTACTAAATTTAGAAAAATTAAATTCATGAGTCATATCATGTAAAACGATAGTAACAACATCTCTTTTGCAATCAATGGTAGCATTAATAGTATTTAAGAAGGGTCTACCAAATATAATGGGACAAAAGCTATCTTGTGGGGAACCAAGAACAAGAAAATCAGCAGGATATTTAGTTTTCCCACACAAGACTTCAACATCTCTAACAATTCCCATCGGTGAAATAGTATCTCTATTGGCAAGTTTAATTGTAACATCAATTTCTTCTAACTCAACAGGTGCAATATCATGCATAATTTCTCTATAAAGGCTAATAGGTATTGCACTAGCACTAGCACCCATATCACATAAGCCATGATAACAATGATCTCCTATTTTAACAGAAATAACAGGCATGCCTACCACAGGTCTAGGTTTATCTTTATCACGGGGTTTAGCAATTCTAGCAGTTTCATCACAGAAATAAATAACTTGCCCATCAATATTATCAGACAAGAGATCTTAAACGATAGCAATATTAGGTTCAACTTTAACTTGCTTAGGGGGTGTATATGTTTTAGTATTGCTTTTACGAACCACAATTGAAGCTTTAGCATGATCCTTTATCCTAACAGGGAAAGGTGGTTTCTCAACATAAGAAGTAGGAACAATAGGATCATTATAAGTGATAGTCTTTTCTTCAACTTTAATAGGTGCAGCTACTTTTACTTGTATGGGAGGATGATATTTAAACCACTTCTCCTTGGGGAGATCAACATAAGCAGCAAACGATTCACAGAAAGAAGCTACTATCTCAGAGTCAAGTCCATATTTAGTGCTAAATTTATGGAAAATATCGGTATCCATAAAAGATTTAACACAATCAAAACTAGGTGTCATACCTGACTCTTTACCATTGTCGAGGTCCCAATCTTCAGAGTTGCGTTTAATTCTTTCCAATAAATCCCATTTGCATTCAATAGTCTTCATCATAAAAGAGCCAGCACAAGAAGTATCAAGCATGGTGCAGTAGTTACCAGAAAGCCGAGCATAAACATTTTGAATAATCATTTCTCTGGAGACCTCATGATTGGGGAATGAATATAACATTGATTTAAGCCTCCCCCAATCTTGAGCGATGCTTTCTCCTTCGCTAGGCCAAAAATTATATATATATATAATTGTGATCACGATGAACAAGATGCATAGGATAAAACTTCTGATGAAATTTCAATTTCAATCATTTGTAATTCCAAGACCTCATATCATCACATAGCCTATACCATGTCGATGCATCTCCCCTCAAAGATAAAGGGAAGACCTTCTTCTTAACAACATCTCTGGGTACACCTGCAAGCTTAAATAATCCACAAACTTCATCACATATATCAGATGTTCATCTGGATGTTTTGTTCCATCTCCTAAAAAGGATTAGCTAGCAGTTTTTCTATCATACCTGAAGGAACTTCAAAGCAAGCATTTTCATTTTCATTTTCAGTAGGTTCAGTAGGTTGAGGAGCAACTCTTTGCTCTACTGGTTGGGGTGAAGATACCCCGAACAACCCCCTTAGAGGATTACTTTCCATAGTAACAAGTGACAGTAAATTTCAGCACACTATATAAATTTTTCCTTACCAAATTCCTCCTACCAAAGGCGCTTCACTCCCCGGCAACGGTGACAAAAAAGAGTCTTGATGACCCACAAGTATAGGGGATCTATCGTAGTCCTTTCGATAAGTAAGAGTGTCGAACCCAACGATGAGCAGAAGGAAATGATAAGCGGTTTCCAGCAAGGTATTCTCTGGAAGTACTGAAATAAGTGGTAACAGATAGTTTTGTGATAAGATAATTTGTAACGAGCAACAAGTAACAAAAGTAAATAAGGTGCAGCAAGGTGGCCCAATCCTTTTTGTAGCAAAGGACAAGCCTGGACAAACTCTTATATGATGTAAAGCGCTCCCGAGGACACATGGGAATATCATCAAGCTAGTTTTCATCACGTTCATATGATTCGCGTTCGGTACTTTGATAATTTGGTATGTGGGTGGACCGGTGCTTGGGTACTGACCTTACTTGGAAAAGCATCCCACTTATGATTAACCTCTATTGCAGGCATCCGCAACTACAAAAAAAGTATTAAGGTAAACCTAACCATAGCATGGAATATATGGATCCAAATCAGCCCCTTACAAAGCAACGCATAAACTAGGGTTTGAGCTTCTGTCACTCTAGCAACCCATCATCTACTTATTACTCCCCAATGCCTTCCTCTAGGCCCAAATAATGGTGAAGTGTCATGTAGTCGACGTTCACATAACACCACTAGAGGAGAGACAACATACATCTCATCAAAATATCGAACGAATACCAAATTCACATGACTACTAATAGCAAGACTTGTCCCATGTCCTCAGGAACAAAAGTAACTACTCACAAAGCATAAACATGTTCATAATCAGAGGGGTATTGATATGCATATAGGATCTGAACATATGATCTTCCACCAATTAAACCAACTAGCATCAACTACAAGGAGTAATTAACACTACTAGCAACCTACTAGCACCAATCCCGGACTTGGAGACAAGAATTGGATACAAGAGATGAACTAGGGTTTTGAGATGAGATGGTGCTGATGAAGATGTTGATGGAAATTGCCCTCTCCCGATGAGAGGAGCGTTGGTGATGACGATGGCGATGATTTCCCCCTCCGGGGGGGGGGGAGTTTCCCCGGCAGAACAGCTCCGGCAGAGCCCTAGATTGGTTCCGCCAAGGTTCCGCCTCGTGGCGGCAGAGTTTTGTCCGAGAAGATGGCTTATGATTTTTTTCCATCGAAAGACTCCATATAGCAGAAGATGGCCACCGGAGGGCCACCAGGGGGCCCACGAGGTTGTGGCGCACCCAGGGGGGTAAGGCGCGCCCCCCACCCTCGTGGGCAGGGTGTGGCCCCCTGGTGAGGTTCTTGCTCTCAGTATTTTTTATATATTTGGAAAACATCTTCCGTGAAGTTTCAGGACTTTTGGAGCTGTGCAGAATAGGTCTCTAATATTTGCTCCTTTTCCAGCCCAGAATCCCAGCTGCCGGCATTCTCCCTCTTTATGTAAACCTTGTAAAACAAGAGAGAATAGGCATAAGTATTGTGACATAATGTGTAATAAAACCCCATAATGCAATAAATATTGATATAAAAGGATGATGCAAAATGGACGTATCACCTTACTAAGTTGACGCGTCCCCTAAAAAAACAGAGTTGACGCGTATGCAAGGCTTTGTCAACTTATAGTCAACACACGGTTCTAGCAGCAGTGGCCGTTGGATGTCCATCCAACGGATGCCGTGCTTCTTCTTCAATCTCAGATATTCTAGCTTCACCCGCCCAAAAAATGATTCCTCCCCCTGACATCTGGGGCACACTATTTCGGAAGCTGACCTGTGGGCCTACTAAGTTGACGTACCAAGGGCTTTGTCAACTTGGTCAATATAAACGATTATAGCTGCAGTGACCGTACGATGTCCATCCAACGTCCGTCGTGCTTCTTCAACCTCTGGTCTTCTTGCTCCAGCCGCCTAAAGCAGCGTCGGTCGTGCCGCCTGCTCCTGCCTCCCGTGGTCGGCTGTGCTGCCGCGGAGGCCTCACCGCCCCCTACTACTCCCACCGTTGGCCAGGCCATCCCTCCACTCACCCACACCCCCTGTTATTCTGTGGCGACGGCAGTGCAGCCGAATCAATGAACCCTCGTACTCCTCTCCGCGTGTGCATCCACTGCCGCGTCTTCCCCGGCTCCGCGTCGTCCCCTTCATAGGCCTCGCCGTCGTCCACCGCCCTGGTGCTCTTGGCGCGGCGTGGTCAACGTGGTCAAGGAACAACTTCCATCGGACGTGGAATGTACGTGGAGAGGCTGACAGCTGGGTCCACGGCAGCCACAAGGAAGTGCCTCATTATTACGCGCAAAATAATTATTCCTCCACTTGACAGCGGGGACCCACCGGACGGGCCACCATATTTCACAAAAAATGATTTGCCCCTTGACTGCTGGGACCCACGAGCTACATCTTCGCACGCAAGGAAGTGCGTTTGAAAAAACGATTCGCCCCCTGACTGCTGGGACCCACCAGCTACATCTTCGCACGCAAGGAAGTGCGTTTGAAAAAAAACCGATTCGCCCCTCGACTGCTGGGACCCACCAGCTACACCTTCACATGCAAGGAAGTGCGTCCGGGCAAAAAAAACAAAACGATTCACCCCCCTGACTGCTAGGACCCACCAGCTACATCTTCGCAGGCAAGGAAGTGCCTGACAGTCGGGACCCACCTGGTCGAAGCATACGTAGCATTGTCATTCTGGTCGCGAACGTGTACGTACATACTGGTCGATGTAGAGGCACGCACGTGTCGTAGTAGAGGCGCGCACGTGTCATAGTAGAGGCGCGCACGTACCATGTACACGTATGTACAGCGGCCAGGGTACAAAAAAGAAAATACGGCCACGTATGTGTACATACGGGCAGGGTCTCGAACGCCTACTCGCGCATACGTACGGCCAGGGCTCGTGTACATGGCTGGGTCAGAACGGGGAAACAACGTCGCCGTCGTGTTCATGGGGAGGCAACGGAATGCGTCGTGTTCAAGGGGAGGCAATGGAATGTGTCGTGTTCATGGGGAGGCAACGGAATGCGTTGTGTTCATCGGGAGGCAACGAAATGCGTCGTGTTCATCGGGAGGAACGGAACGTGTGGGAGCCAACCGGCTGGGTCGGAACGGAATGTGTGGTTGTGTTCATCGGGAGGGCTTGGACGGAATAGGCGATGGAAACGAGGCCTGGCGTACAGCAGAACGAAGGAAACGGACCTCGTACGGTCGAAACGGGGGTCCTGTTGATTGGGAGGGGTGTGGAGTACCGCAAAACGGAGGAAACGGACCTCCTATGGTCGAAACGGGGGTCTTGTTGATCGGGAGGGGTGTGGAGTACCGCAAAACAGACGAAACGGACCTCCTACGGTCGAAACGGGGATACTGTTCATCGGGAGGGGTGTGGCGTACCGCAAAATGGGACTCCACAGGATACTGTTCATCTCCACCCTCGACCTCCTCCAGCCTCCACGGGCTCCTGCTCATCCAGCCTCCACCGCGCGCTACTCCACCAGCTATTGTTCAACCACCCCTCCACCGTCTACTGTTCATCCAGCCATCCACACCACGGGGTCCTGTTCATCCAGAGGCAATGCCACCACTCACTGTTCATCCAACCCCCCCCCCCCCGCAACGCTCACTGTTCATCCAATCGATCGGCTTCAGTTAGCAGCAGCAGCGAAGGAATCGCTCGATCGGGTTCAGTTAACAGCCATCGATCGATCGCTCGGGTTCAGTAACGCGTAGCCTGTAGTGCAATCGCTCGGGTTCAGTTAGAGCCCAACGCCTCGCTCGGGTTCAGTTAGAGCCAATGCCTCGCATACATGCGCGTACGTGTACAAGAGAAACACGCATCGCTCGGCCCCCGACCTCCCACCGTAACCGGGAACTCCCCGAAATTTTCCTCGCCCTCGCTTCTACCACGGTTTTTTCCGTCATGGACGGCCCAAAGAATGTCATGAAGCTACGTCTCCGGCCCGCCCAGGACGAAAAGCCCATTTTCTGTCATGATTTTTTGTCATAGAAGTAGGAGCCCACCACATCTATGATGATACCAGGTTTTGTCACAATTATCGTCATAGAAGTGTCATATGTATGACAAAAAAATATTTTGTTCGGCCCAAAATGTCACGGATGTGTCTTTTTTTTGTAGTGAAAGGAACATCAAGTGTTGATGGTGAATAAAATCACTAAGTTCAAGAAAGGCAAGGGTAAGAAGAACTTCAAGAAGGACGGCAAGGGAGTTGCCGCGCCCGGTAAGCTAGTTGCTGGGAAGAAGCCAAAGCATGGACCCAAGCCTAAGACTGAGTGCTTTTATTGCAAGGGAAACGGTCACTGGAAGCGGAACTGCCCCAAGTACTTAGCGGATAAGAAGTCCGGCAATACCAAAGGTATATGTGATATACATGTTATTGATGTGTACCTAACCAGCGCTCGTAGTAGCTCTTGGGTATTTGATACCGGTGCGGTTGCTCATATTTGTAACTCAAAACAAGAGCTGCGGAATAAGCGGAGACTGGCGAAGGACAAGGTGACGATGCACGTTGGGAATGGTTCCAAGGTCGATGTGATCACCGTCGGCACGCTGCCTCTACATTTACCTACGGGATTAGTTCTAAACCTCAATAATTGTTATTTAGTGCCAGCTTTGAGCATGAACATTGTATCTAGATCTCGTTTAATGCGAGATGACTACTCATTTAAATCCGATAATAATGGTTGTTCCATTTATATGAGAGATATGTTTTATGGCCATGCCCCGCTGGTCAATGGTTTATTCTTGTTTAATCTCGAACGTGATGTTACACATGTTCATAGTGTGAATACCAAGAAGTGTAAGGTTGATAATGATAGTCCCATATACTTGTGGCACTGCCGCCTTGGTCACATTGGTGTCAAACGCATGAAGAAACTCCATGCAGATGGACTTTTGGAGTCTCTTGACACATGCGAGCCATGCCTCATGGGCAAAATGACCAAGACTCCATTCTCCGGAACAATGGAGTGAGCAACCAACTTATTGGAAATCATACATACTGATGTGTGCGGTCCAATGAGTGTTGAGGCTCGTGGTGGCTATCGTTATGTTCTCACCCTCAGTGATGACTTGAGTAGATATGGGTATGTCTACTTAATGAAACACAAGTCTGAGACCTTTGAAAAGTTCAAGGAATTTCCGAATGAGGTTGAGAATCAACGTGACAGGAAATTAAAGTTCTTACGATTAGATCGTGGGGGAGAATATTTGAGTCACGAATTTGGCACACACTTAAGGAAATGTGGAATTGTTTCACAACTCACGCCGCCTGGAACACCTCAGCGTAATGGTGTGTCCGAACGTCGTAATCGCACTCTATTGGATATGGTGCGATCTATGATGTCTCTTACCGATCTACCGCTATCATTTTGGGGTTATGCTATAGAGACTGCCGCATTCACTTTAAATAGGGCTCCATTGAAATTCGTTGAGACGACACCGTATGAATTGTGGTTTGGGAAGAAACCTAAGTTGTCGTTTCTGAAAGTTTGGGGATGCGATGCTTATGTCAAGAAACTTAACCTGAAAAGCTCGAACCCAAATTGTAAAAATGTGTCTTCATAGGATACCCTAAGGAAACTATTGGGTATACCTTCTACCTCAGATCTGAAGGCAAGATCTTTGTTGCCAAGAATGGATCCTTTCTAGAGAAAGAGTTTCTCTCGAAAGAAGTAAGTGGGAGGAAATTAGAACTTGATGAAGTATTGCCTCTTGAACCGGAAAGTAGCGCAGCTCAGGAAAATGTTTCTATGGTGCCTGCACCAACTAGAGAGGAAGTTAATGATGATGATCAAGGAACTTCAGATCAAGTTACTACTGAACTTCGTAGGTCCACAAGGACATGTTCCACACCAGAATGGTATGGCAACCCTGTCCTAGAAATAATATTGTTAGACAACAATGAACCTTCGAACTATGAAGAAGCGATGGCGGGCCCAGATTCCAACAAATGGCTTGAAGCCATGAAATCTGAGATAGGATCCATGTACGAAAACAAAGTATGGACTTTGACAGACTTGCCCGATGATCAGCGAGCCATAGAAAATAAATGGATCTTTAAGAAGAAGACGGACGCGGATGGCAATGTGGCCATCTATAAAGCTCGGCTTGTCGCTAAGGGTTATCGACAAGTTCAAGGCATTGACTACGATGAGACCTTCTCACCCGTAGCGAAGCTGAAGTCCGTCCAAATCATGTTAGCAATTTCCGCATTCTATGATTATGAGATATGGCAAATGGAAGTCAAAACGGCATTCCTTAATGGTTTCCTTAAGGAAGAATTTTATATGATGCAGCCGGAAGGTTTTGTCGATCCTAAGAATGTTGACAAGGTATGCAAGCTCCAGTGCTCGATCTATGGGCTGGTGCAAGCATCTCGGAGTTGGAACATTCGTTTTGATGAGATGATCAAAGTGTTTGGGTTTACGCAGATTTATGGAGAAGCCTGTGTTTAGTGAGTGGGAGCTCTATAGCATTTCTCATATTATATGTGGATGACATACTATTGATGGGAAATGATATAAAACTCTTGGAAAGCATAAAGGCCTACTTGAATAAGTGTTTTTCAATGAAGGACCTTGGAGAAGCTGCTTACATATTAGGCGTCAAGATCTATAGAGATAGATCGCGACGCCTCATTGGTCTTTCACAAAGCACGTACCTTGACAAGATATTGAAGAAGTTCAATATGGATCAGTCCAAGAAGGGGTTCTTGCCTGTATTGCAAGGTGTGAGATTGAGCACGGCTCAATGCCCGACCACGGCAGAAGATAGAGAAAAGATGAGTGTCATCCCCTATGCCTCGGCCATAGGGTCTATTATGTATGCCATGATGTGTACCAGACCTGATGGAAACCTTGTCGTAAGTTTGGTAGGAAGATACCAAAGTAATCCTGGCATGGAACACTGGACAGTGGTCAAGAATATCCTGAAGTACCTGAAAAGGACTAAGGATATGTTTCTCATTTATGGAGGTGACAAAGAGCTCGTCGTAAAGGGTTACGTCGATGCTAGTTTCGACACAGATCTGGATGACTCCAAGTCACAAACCAGATACGTGTATATTTTGAATGGTGGGGCAGTCACCTGGTGCAGTTGCAAGCAAAGCGTTGTGGCGGGATCTACATGTGAAGCGGAGTACATGGCAGCCTCGGAGGCAGCACATGAAGCAATCTGGATGAAGGAGTTCATTACCGACCTAGGAGTTATTCCCAATGCGTCGGGCCCGACGACTCTCTTCTGTGACAACACTGGAGCTATTGCCCTTGCCAAGGAGCCCAGGTTTCACAAGAAGACCAGGCATATCAAGCGTCGCTTCAACTCCATTCGTGAAAATGTTCAAGATGGTGACATAGATATTTGTAAAGTGCATACGGACCTGAATGTCGCAGATCCGTTGACTAAACCTCTTCCACGAGCAAAACATGATCAACACCAGAACTCTATGGGTGTTCAATTCATCACAATGTAACTAGGTTATTGACTCTAGTGCAAGTGGGAGACCGTTGGAAATATGCCCTAGAGGCAATAATAAAATGGTTATTATTATATTTCCTTGTTCATGATAATTGTCTATTGTTCATGCTATGATTGTGTTATCCGGAAATCGTAATACATGTGTTAATACATAGACCACAACATGTCCCTAGTGAGCCTCTAGTTGACTAGATCGTTGATCAATAGATGGTTACGGATTCCTAACCATGGACATTGGATGTCATTGATAACGGGATCACATCATTAGGAGAATGATGTGATGGACAAGACCCAATCCTAAGCATAGCACAAGATCGTGTAGTTCGTCTGCTAAAGCTTTTCTAATGTCAAGTATCTTTTTCCCTAGACCATGAGATTGTACAACTCCCGGATACCGTAGGAGTACTTTGGGTGTGCCAAATGTCACAACGTAACTGGGTGGCTATAAAGGTACACTATGGGTATGCCCGAAAGTATCTGTTGGGTTGGCATGAATCGAGATTGGGATTTGTCACTTAGTATGACGGAGAGGTCTCTGGGCCCACTCGATAAGACATCATCGTAATGACCTCAATGTGACTAAGGGGTTGGTCACGGGATGATGTGTTATGGAATGAGTAAAGAGACTTGCCGTAACGAGATTGAACAAGGTATCGGTATACCGACGATCGAATCCCGGCAAGTGCTATACCGGTAGACAACGGGAATCGTATACGGGATTGATTGAATCCTTGACATCGTGGTTCATCCGATGAGATCATTGTGGAACATGTGGGAGCCAACATGGGTATCCAGATCCTGCTGTTGGTCATTGGCCGGAGAGATGTCTCGGTCATGTCTGCATAGTTCCCGAACCCGTAGGGTCTACACACTTAAGGTTCAGTGACACTAGAGTTGTAATGGGAATTGTATGTGGTTACCGAAAGTTGTTGGTAGTCCCGGATGAGATCCCGGACGTCACGAGGAGTTCCGAAATGGTTCGGAGGTAAATATTTATATATGGGAAGTCCAGTTTCAGTCACCGGAAAGGTTTCGGGGTTTATCGGTATTGTACCGGGACCACCGAAGGGGTTCCGGGGGTCCACCGGGAGGATCCACCTGCCCCGAAGGACCTAATGGGCTGTAGTTGGGTGGGAACCAGCCCCTTAGCGGGCTGGTGCGCCACTCCCAAGGGCCCAAGGTGCCTAGGGTTGGAAACCCTAGGGGGGCGCTGCCCCCCCAGGGGGCGGGCGCCCCCCTAGTTGGAAACCCTAAGGGGGCCGCTGCCCCCCGAGGGGCCGCCGCCCCCCTCTAGATGGATCTAGGGAGCTAACCCCCTCTCCCCTTCCCCTATAAATAGTGGGGGGGGGGGGTGAGAGGGCAACCGCACCCCTTCTCCTGGCGCAGCCCTACCCCTCTCCCTCCTCGTCTCTCGCAGTGCTTGGCGACGCCCTGCTGGAGTGTCACGCTCCTCCACCACCACCACACCGTCATGCTGCTGCTGGACGGAGTCTTCCCCAACATCTTCCTCTCTCCTTACTGGATCAAGGCGCGGGAGATGTCACCGGGATGCACGTGTGTTGAACGCGAAGGCACCGTTGTTCGGTGCTTAGATCGGAATCGGCCGCGATCTGAATCGCTTCGTGTACGACTCCACCGACCGCGTTCTTGGAACGCTTCCGTATCGCGATCTTCAAGGGTATGAAGATGCATTCCCCTCTCTCGCATTTCTAGTCTCTCCATAGATTGATCTTGGTGATGCGTAGAATTTTTTTTAATTTCTGGAATGATCCCCAACATGATATAATTCACATATATGACGCTTGGCTAAACAGCATGGCATTGCATAATTCACATATATAATGCCTTGCAACAAGATAGCATTGCATAATTCACATATATAATGTCTTGCAACAAGATGGCATTGCATAATTCACATATATGGTAATTAGACACTAAACAGGTGGCATTCACACAAATCATGTCTAAACTAAGCAAATGACATAGCAATGCAAGATACCATACACACGATATGATCAACCCTGCCAAGTTAGAGCATGCACCTTAGGGGGGGGGGGAGAATAGGACTGGTCATCTGTCTCTGAATCCTCCTCTAAGGAGCTATCCGTAACCAGCAAGACTCGTGCTCCGTCAGGTAGCATTGTCTGCTCTGAAGACCTTGTTTCCACTCCAGATTTTTCCATGACCGTGCCGAATGGCTGATGCATAGGAAGAGTAATTGAATGTACTAAAGTTGTTGACAAATTTAACACGTAATAAAAAATGACGACATGATATAATTCACATATAAGATGACTGGCTAACCAGGGTAGCATTGCAAAATTCACATATATGATGCCTGGCTAAACAAGATGGCATTGCATGATTCACATATACGATAAAGAAACTAAACAGATGGCATTCACACAAAGTATGTCTAAACTAAGCAGATGACATATTTGATGTAGAAAGTAAGCAATGCAAGGCACCGTATGCATGATATTACCAACATCAGCATGCCAAGTAAGAGCGAAGACCTCAGGGGGTAAATAGGAGTGGTCTTCTCCTTCTGAATCCCCCTCAGAACAGTTGTCTTCCTCTTGATTACAATCCGAAATGGGTGGAGGGGGCTGCCTTTGCGCCCACCATGGAGCGACGTCCGCATGAAATTTTATTGCCACGCAAGGCTCGTCTCTGTAGCGACCCGACCTCAGATGGTCAAGTCTCTGTGCTTCAGTGTCATCCCTGGATCGGTAATTCTGACACACACAGTACTCGAAGGATTTATAGCAGAGTAGCAATCACACACTTATTACATCGAAAGCCTCCAAAGAGAACTTATTACAAAAAATATGGCTTAAGGCCATCTAATACGATAACAGCGGAAGGCTTGGAAGATAAAGTGAGTCCATCAACTCCAACAGCATAACTGAGTTGCACGGCAACGACCTAACGAACCTCACTCCTTGTCTGAAAAGTCTGCAACATAATACGTTGCAGCCCGAAATGGGTCAGCACATGGAATATGCTGGCAAAGTAACACAGTAGAGCAAGAACAGAATAATGCTATCACTACATGCATATTTGGCTGGTGGAAAGCTCTATGGTTACAGTTTTGCGAAAAGCCAATTTTTCCCTACAACAAAGGAATAGATTTTAATTTTACTATCATGGTAGTTGAAACATCATTGAGAAGGTTCCTCCAACTCAATCCCAATTAAGGTGATTAACAACTCCAACAATTTTAGTCAAACATGATGAGATACTTTTGATAACCCAAGTACTAGATACTCAAGAATTGTCCATAACCGGGGACACGGCTAACCATGATTAGATTGTACACTCTACAGAGGTTTGCGCACTTCTCCCCACAAGACTCGATCGCCTTCGTTGGATTTCTTGCACTACATGGTGTTTGAGAAACGGATGACCGAGACACAGTCTTTCAGAAACATTAACTCTCTACTCCCGACAGACCATACCAAACCTACATCCCACTACCTACTGATCTGCCTCTTCAAGAGCTTCACGTAACTTACTCAACTATGCTAGAGCCCATAATAGCTTGTGGCTGCACACAGAAGTTTCTAGCATGAATCAGCTCAGTTCCCTTTGAGCCTGGGTGGCGGTCCATAGGAAGATCACACGGGTACTCCGGGATTTCCAAAAAAATACAGGCAACACTGGGTACTCTAGGTGCCTCAATCCACCCAGTTGTTTGATTATGTTGCCACCTTAAGTTGAACCATTAATTAACAAGCTCACATCTATCATGTATTTCACTCAAACCCAAACCACGTCTACGAGCATAGCATAGCATAGTATATATAAGCAATGCGTAGAGTAACTCCCAAGGGTTTGAATGTAATAGGGCAATAGGTTCTACCTCATCACTGCTTCCCAACCCACAAGTTAATGACATCCTAATCGTTTGAGGATTGGAACTAATGCATAAAAACTGGGTGATAAAGGGGTATGATCAAAGTGTTGCTTGCCTTGTTGACGATCTGCGAAACCTAGGGACTCGTAGTAGCACGCTTCGCACTCCGGGTGTTCTATCATAAGCAAACAATAGCATACATAAGTAAAAAAGAAATGTTGCACAAGCAAAACTCAAACAAAAAGAGGTTGACCAGAAAGTTCAAATTAAGAACTCCGGTTCGCAAAAGAATCAAAACAAACGGAGCAATGAAACTCAAACAGCGAAAGAAAGAAGCTTCGTTTACTAATCTGAAACTAGATCAAATTTTACAGTAGAGAAAACTTGTTTGAGTTGGTTAAGTGGAAAGAGGGTTTCGAGACGAAACTCTAGGCGCTTGAATCGCCTGATTACGACTAACGAGCGAAAAGAAAAACAGAAACTAAGATCGGATCAGAAATCGTGATCAGAGAAAATCGCGGAATAAATCCGATAAAAGAAAATTGACGAACAGACTAACGAACTAGCGTTCGTTGGCTGTTTCTAACGAGCGAAGAACCGTTCGTTAAAACCAATGTTCGGACGAAAGTCCGTTAAAAGAAAAAACCGAGAAAACCGGCGAATCCGAAAAAACGGATCTAGGGTTTCTAAAAAAACTGGATGGTCTTTATAAAAAAACCGGCGGTGGGGCGCGGTGGCTACCTCCGGCGAGAGGGCTCCGGCGAGGCGGGGCAGTGGCTCGCGAGGGCGGCGGCGCTCGGCGGCTGCGGCAAGCGGCGGCGACGTCAACGCGGCGCGGGCAACGGTGGCTACGGCGACGGTGGTGGTGGCGTTTGGGGCGGGGTGGCGGCGTATATAATGGAAGGGGTCGGGCGGCTTGGAGGAGGGGGCAAGGCGCAGCTGTGGAGAGGAGTCCGGCTCGGACTCCTAGTCCGAGTCGGCGGCGGCGGCGCTCGCGGGGAAGGCAGCGGCGGCGGCCTGGCGCGGCTGGGCCTTAGGACCAGTCGGCGCGGGAACCTTTTAAAAAAAATTCGCCGACCGAAATAAAATCCTAGAAAAGTAAATAAAAATCTAAAAATGCCTAAATAAATTTTCACCATCTAAATAAAATATTTAGAATGAGATGAACATTTTCTTGGCCCTAAAATGCAATTTTGGAAAACGTGCAATTTTTCTAATGCAACCAAAATTGCAATAAAATCCAAATAAAGCAATTATTTGATTTTAATATTTTTCCTCCAATATTTCAATTTTCTTGGAGAAGTCATATTTTCTCCTCTCATACATTTTAGTGTGAAATATTTTTGGAGAGAAAATAATTAAAACCAAAAATCCTCGTTTCAAGATGTGATAAAGATCAAATTTGAAAACCGGGAAATCCCCAACTCTCTCCGAGGGTCCTTGAGTTGCTTAGGATTTCGAGGATCGTGAGACGAAATGCGAATAAAATATGATATGCATGGATGACTATGTATAACATTCCAAATTGAAAATTTGGGATGTTACAAACCTACCCCCCTTAAGATGAATCTCGCCCTCGAGATTCAGGTTGGCTAGAAAATAGGTGCAGGTGGTCTCTGCGAAGATCATCCTCTCGTTCCCATGTGGCTTCATCCTCGGTATGGTGGCTCCACTGAACTTTACAAAACTTGATAACCTTATTGCGGGTGACTCTGCTGGCAAACTCAACAATCTTAACTGGTTTCTCCTCATAAGTCAAATCACTGTCCAACTGAAATCGCCTCCAGGGGTACTGTATCTCTTAGTGGTACATCTGCCATCTCAGCATGACACTTCTTCAGTTGTGAAACGTGAAACACGTCATGAACTCCTGACAATCCATCGGGTAACTTCAACTTGTAGGCAACTTCTCCCATCCGTTCCAAAATACGATACGGTCCTACAAATCTCGGGGCTAACTTTCCTTTAACTCCAAAATGTTTCACTCCTTGCAAGGGTGATACTCGCAGATATGCTCGATCTCCAATTTCATAGGTTACCTCCTTGCGTTTTGAGTCAGCATAACTCTTCTACCTGGACTGAGCAATCTTCAGTCTGTCGCGAATCAACTTAACCTTCTCCTCAGACTCCTTAATCAAGTCTGGTCCAAACAACTGTCGGTCTCCTACCTCGTCCCACATCAACGGTGTTCTGCACCTTCGTCCATACAGGGCTTCAAATGGTGCCATCTTTAAACTAGCCCGATAGCCATTGTTGTATGAAAACTCTGCGTATGGCAAATTGTCCTCCCAACTAGATCCATAATCTAGCGCACAGGCTCTCAACATGTCCTCCAAAATTTGGTTGACTCTCTCTGTTTGTCCATCCGTCTGCAGGTGAAATGCGATACTAAACTCCAATCTCGTTCCCAAGGTCTGGAGCAACTGGTGCCAAAACTTTGAGGTAAACTGTGTTCCTCGATCTGATACGATGGTCCTCGGAACTCCATGCAGACATACTATCCTAGACATATATATCTTGGCCAGCTTTGCACTCGTGTAGGTGGTTTTCACTGGGATGAAATGAGCTACTTTTGTCAAGCGGTCAACTACTACCCATATGGAATCATATCCTGCTTTGGTCCTGGGTAATCCGGTGATAAAGTCCATGCCCAGTTTATCCCACTTCCATTCGGGTATCGGCATAGGCTATAACAGTCCTGCTGGCTTCTGATGTTCTGCCTTCACACGCTGACATACATCACATACGGTGACATACTCGGCAATATCCTTCTTCATACCGGTCCACCAGAAACGTTCCTTCAAATCCAGATACATTTTGGTGTTTCCGGGGTGTATTGAGTAGGGTGGGTCATGAGCCTCTTGAAGTATTAACTTCCTGATCTCCTGGTTATTGGGCACATAAACTCGGTCCTCAAACCATAGGGTATCGTGCTCATCTTCACCAAAACCTTTGGCCTTTCCTTTGCCCATCTTCTCCTTTATCGCGGCAATCTCCTTGTCCTCTTTCTGGGATCCCGAATCTTATCCAACAGTGTCGACTGAACCTCCATTGTTGCAATAAATCCTCTAGGAACAATCTCCAATCGAAGTTCCATGATGTCCTCTGCTAATTCCTTAGGCAGTCCCTTGCTTTCAAGGATATTAGCATAACTCTTCCGGCTCAAGGCGTCTGCTACGACATTGGCTTTCCCAGGGTGATAGTGTAGCTTCATATCATAATCCTTTATAAGCTCCAACCATCTCCTCTGTCGAAGGTTCAGTTCCTTCTGGGTGAAAATGTACTTCAAACTCTTATGGTCCGTGTACACATCACAACGGTTTCCAATAAGGTAATGTCTCTAGGTCTTCAATGCATGTACTACGGCTGCTAGCTCCAAATCATGCGTGGCATAGTTTAACTCATGAGGTTTCAGTTGTTGTGAGGCATACGAAACAACTCTCCCATCCTGCATAAGCACACATCCAAGTCCTGAGCGTGAGGCATCGCAGTACACTTGAAACTCCTTCTGTATATCTAGCAGTGTTAGCACCGGCGCTGTAGTCAAGCGTTTCTTCAATTCCTGGAAACTTGCCTCACAATCTTCCGTCCATTTAAACTTAGTATCCTTCTTTAACAGTTCAGTCATTGGCTTTGCAATCCTGGAAAAATTCTTGATGAATCTCCGGTAGTATCCTACGAGTCCAAGAAAACTGCGGATCTCGCTAACTGAAGTGGGTGCCAACCATTCAGTGACTGACTGAATTTTGCTAAGGTCTACTGCTATACCTTCTCCCGATATAACATGTCCAAGGAACCCAACTTCCTTCAACCAAAATTCGCATTTGCTAAACTTAGCATACAACTGGTGTTCCCTGAGTTTCTCGAGAACTAAGCGCAAATGCTCCTTGTGCTCCTCCTCGTTCTTCGAGTATACCATAATATCATCAATAAACACCACAACAAACTTGTCCAAATACTCCATGAACACCTTGTTCATCATGCTCATGAAATAGGCAGGGGCGTTAGTCAGTCCAAATGACATGACCGTGTACTCGTATAATCCATATCGTGTTGCGAATGCTGTCTTCGGTATGTCCTTCTCTTGTATCTTCAACTGATGATACCCTGATCGCAAATCGATCTTCGAAAACACTTTAGCTCCTTGCAACTGATCAAATAGATCGTTGATCATCGGCAGTGGGTACTTGTTCTTAATCGTCACTTCATTGAATGCTCGATAATCAACAACCATCCTCAGGGATTTATCCTTATTCTCAACCAAAAGTACTGGGGCTCCCCAAGGTGATGAACTTCTTCAGATGTATCCTTTCTCCAATAACTCCTTGATCTATTTCTTAATTTCTTCCAGATCATTTGCGGGCATCCGATAGGGTCTCTTGGATATTGGTCCTGTACCTGGCAACAGCTCTATCAAAAACTCAATGTCTCTATCCGGTGGCATGCCTGGTAACTCCTCTGGTAAAACATCCGGGTAATCCTTCACTACAGGCACTTCCTCCTGAACAACTCTCGTAAGGGCATTCACTTGACTCCTTCTAGGCACATGCCTAGATACATAATTAATCCTTTTCCCTTCTGGGGTGGTGAGATAAATCGACTTACTAGCACAGTCAATGCTTCCTCCAAAGCTTGACATCCAGTCCATACCCAATATCACATCCAATCCTTGTGACTCCAAGATAATTAGGCCGGACGGGAAAACATGTGTACCAATGGTTAAGGGTATCTAGTCACACCATCTACTAGCCATATACTCTCCTTTGGGTGAACTCACTAAAAGAGGGGGCCTAAGGGTTTGGGTTGGTAGTTTAAACTTATCCACGAATCCCCTTGATATGTATGAATGTGATGCACCAGTATCGAAAAGGACAAGAGCGGTAAATGACTTAACCAAAAACTTACCTATTACCGCGTCCGGCTGCTCTTCAACCTCCTCCACGTTAACGTGGTTCACTTGTCCTTTGTTGACTGGATTTTGCTTCTTCCCAGCGCTCCCATTTCCATTTCCATTCTTTCCTTCAGGGCACTCCGTGGCGTAGTGTCCAGTCTTCCCACACTTGAAACAAGTAACATGACTTAAGTCCCTTTTGGCGGGTGTGGCTGGGTTGGGGCGGTTATGATTGTTGTTGGTTCCATTCCCATTCCCATTCTTAGATCCATTGTGGTTATGCGATCCTCCTCCAGTGTGGTTGTGACCTCCATGGTTGTGAACAAGTTCTCCCAAGTTTGGGGTTAGGCGAGGTTTCTGCTGAGCTCCTGAGTTATACTTTCCTTGTCCATACTTCCTCTTGCGGCTCTCAATCTGTTGTTGCTTCCCTTCAATCATAAGAGCCTTATCTACCAACTCCTGGTAGTTGTTGAAAGTTGCTACCATCAACTGCATGCTCATCTCATCATTCAGCCCTTCCATAAACTTCTCCTGCTTCGCGGCATCTATGGCCACATCATCAGGGGCATAGCGAGATAACTTGCTAAACTCATCTATGTACTGAGCCATAGTACAGTTCCCCTAACGTAAGTTGCGGAACTCCCGCTTCTTTATTTGCATAGCTCTAGTGGAGACATGGGCTGTGCGGAAGGCTTGCTGAAACTGGTCCCAAGTGACATTGGCTATAGGAAAGGTGGTTGTGTAATTCTCCCACCATGAGGCTGCTGGTCCATCCAACTGGTGTGCGGCAAAGCGCACTCTTTCAGCATCTGTGCAACATGCGGTGGTCAACTCCCTTCCAATGCGACGTAGCCAATCGTCCGCAACTATGGGCTCGGTGCTACTGGAAAACACCGATGGTTGTAACCTTAGAAAACGGGCTAGGTTGTCCACGGGCGGCGGGTTGTTGTTGTTGTTATTATTGTTGTTGCCCTGATTCTGAAGTAGCAATTGCATCAGGGTATTCTGCTGTTGGATCAACTGGGTGAGCTCCGGTGGGAAGGCAAAACCGGTGTCACGTCTCGGAGGCATCTGAGGGTTTAGATGGAAGAGATTAGAATAGAGAAGGGAGTCTAATGAGAAAACACTACCCATATGCACATGAGACAAACACAATCATTTCACTCAATCAATCAAGCAAGGGCATACAAACGATCTAGATCTATCGCACAAGTGCTCAACTACTACTAAATACATGGGGGAATACTAGTGATATATGGTAGTCATCTAGAAGTTTTGATCGGTCGAAGACTCCATGACGTCTGCTCCAGCTTCGTCTTCATAGTCATCATCACTAGGATCGGAATTGGTGTCGTCGATGATGATGTAGTCCTCGGGGCGTATCTCCTTGGGTTCTTCTTCCTCTATTGGCGCTGGTCCTCCCATGAATACTCCGATCTTCTTAACCAGGTCGTCATTCTTCTCCAGTGTGTCTTGATTTCCTCCTCATACCCATCGCGTGTAAACTTGAGTTCTTCCTCCAGCTCGATGATTCTAGTCTTCGCCTTCTTCAAGTCCATCATATTTGTGCACATCTGGTTCTCCTGGTGTCGAATGTGCTGGTTTAACTCCTAAATGAAGGCTGCAATGGATCTATCCTTCCTGGTGCTGATTACTTCCCATTGCTCATCTCGGCGCCCACATATTTGGTAAATAGTGTCCTTAAGTTCCCTGTTGTAAACTTCTCCAATGCGTCCAATGGTGATGTGGGCTGCCATGCTCTTGCCTAGACTCCAGGTGGGTGCTTCGAAAGAAAACTCTATGGGTTTAGAAGTTGGCGAGAACGTCCTTCCTGGAACTTGTACTTGTATCCTCCAGCGCTCCTCTTCAGGTAAAGTGGCGGTGTACGTCCCGGTGAAACTTGGTATTCCAATGTTCAGGTACCTAGTGACTTCCTTCAAGGGGCGTCCAAAAGGCGTGTCTTCATCCGGTTGGGCAAACTTGTTCTTCATCTCCGCCATCCTAAAGAGTAGAAAATGGAGAGGAGTTAGAAATGAGAAGAGAAGGGTGACCTAGGGTTTATCTTAGTGGTCGTGTCCTACACTCAGCGTGTGCTCTGATACCATCTTGTAGCGACCCGACCTCAGATGGTCAAGTCTCTGTGCTTCAGTGTCATCCCTGGATCGGTAATTCTGACACACACAGTACTCGAAGGATTTATAGCAGAGTAGCAATCACACACTTATTACATCGAAAGCCTCCAAAGAGAACTTATTACAAAAAATATGGCTTAAGGCCATCTAATACGATAACAGCGGAAGGCTTGGAAGATAAAGTGAGTCCATCAACTCCAACAGCATAACTGAGTTGCACGGCAACGACCTAACGAACCTCACTCCTTGTCTGAAAAGTCTGCAACATAATACGTTGCAGCCCGAAATGGGTCAGCACATGGAATATGCTGGCAAAGTAACACAGTAGAGCAAGAACAGAATAATGCTATCACTACATGCATATTTGGCTGGTGGAAAGCTCTATGGTTACAGTTTTGCGAAAAGCCAATTTTTCCCTACAACAAAGGAATAGATTTTAATTTTACTATCATGGTAGTTGAAACATCATTGAGAAGGTTCCTCCAACTCAATCCCAATTAAGGTGATTAACAACTCCAACAATTTTAGTCAAACATGATGAGATACTTTTGATAACCCAAGTACTAGATACTCAAGAATTGTCCATAACCGGGGACACGGCTAACCATGATTAGATTGTACACTCTACAGAGGTTTGCGCACTTCTCCCCACAAGACTCGATCGCCTTCGTTGGATTTCTTGCACTACATGGTGTTTGAGAAACGGATGACCGAGACACAGTCTTTCAGAAACATTAACTCTCTACTCCGGACAGACCATACCAAACCTACATCCCACTACCTACTGATCTGCCTCTTCAAGAGCTTCACGTATCTTACTCAACTATGCTAGAGCCCATAATAGCTTGTGCACACGGAAGTTTCTAGCATGAATCATCTCAGTTCCCTTTGAGCCTGGGTGGCGGTCCATAGGAAGATCACACGGGTACTCCGGGATTTCCAAAAAAATACAGGCAACACTGGGTACTCCAGGTGCCTCAATCCACCCAGTTGTTTGATTATGTTGCCACCTTAAGTTGAACCATTAATTAACAAGCTCACATCTATCATGTATTTCACTCAAACCCAAACCACGTCTACGAGCATAGCATAGCATAGTATATATAAGCAACGCATAGAGTAGCTCCCAAGAGTTTGACTATAACAGGGCAATAGGTTCTACCTCATCACTACCTCCCAACCCACAAGTTAATGACATCCTAATCATGCAATGTTTGAGGATTGGAACTAATGCATACAAACTGGGTGATAAAGGGGTATGATCAAAGTGTTACTTGCCTTGATGACGATCTGCGAAACCTAGGGACTCGTAGTAGCATGCTTCGCACTCCGGGTGTTCTATCGCAAGCAAACAATAGCATATATAAGTAACAAGCAATCATGCACAAGCAAAACTAAAACAAAAAGAGGTTGACCAGAAAGTTCAAATTAAGAACTCCGGTTCGCAAAAGAATCAAAACAAACGGAGCAAGAAACTCAAACGGCGAAAGAAAGAAGCTTCGTTTCCTAATCTGAAACTAGATCAAATTTACAGTAGAGAAAACTTGTTTGAGTTGGTTAAGCGGAAAGAGGGTTTCGAGACGAAACTCTAGGCGCTTGAATCGCCTGATTCCGACTAACGAGAGAAAAGAAAAACAGAAACTAAGATCGGATCAGAAATCGCGATCAGAGAAAATCCCGGAATAAATCTGATAAAAGAAAACTGACGAACAGACTAACGAACGAGCGTTCGTTGGCTGTTTCTAACGAGCGAAGAACTGTTCGTTAAAATGAACGTTCGGACGAACTTCCGCTAAAAGAAATAATTGAGAAAACCGGTGAATCCGAAAAAAACGGATCTAGGGTTTCTAAAAAACCCGGACGGTCTTTATAAAAAACCGGCGGCGGGGCGCGGTGGCTACCTCCGGCGAGAGGGCTCCGGCGAGGCGGGGCAGCGGCTCACGAGGGCGGCGGCACTCGGCAGCGGAGGCTAGCGCGGCGCGGGCGGCGGTGGCTGCGGCGGTGGTGGTGGTGGCGTTTGGGGCGGGGTGGCGGCGTATATAAAGGACGGGGTGGGCGGCTTGGAGGAGGGGGCAAGGCGCGGTGGTGGAGAGGAATCCGGCTCGGACTCCTAGTCCGAGTCGGCGGTGGCGGCACTCGCGGGGAAGGCGGCGGCGGCGGCCTGGCGCGGCTGGGCCTTAGGCCCAGTCGGCGCGGGAACCTTTTTAAAAAAAAAATTCGCCGACCGAAATAAAATCCTAGAAAAATAAATAAAAATCTAAAAATGCCTAAATAAATTTTCACCGTCTAAATAAAATATTTAGAACAAGATGAACATTTTCTTGGCCCTAAAATGCAATTTTGGAAAACATGCATTTTTTCTTATGCAACCAAAATTGCAATAAAATCCAAATAAAGCAATTATTTGATTTTAATATTTTTCCTCCAATATTTCAATTTTCTTGGAGAAGTCATATTATCTCCTCTCATACATTTTAGTGTGAAATATTTTTGGAGAGAAAATAATTAAAACCAAAAATCCTCGTTTCAAGATTTGATAAAGATCAAATTTGAAAACCGGGAAATCCCCAACTCTCTCCGAGGGTCCTTGAGTTGCTTAGGATTTCGAGGATCGCGAAACAAAATGCGAATAAAATATGATATGCATGGATGACTATGTATAACATTCCAAATTGAAAATTTGGGATGTTACAGTCTCCTTTGCTCTACATGTTCAGTTCCATTGTGTACAATAACTGACATGCATAGGAATAAAACATAGTGAGATTATGTAAGGAGTGCATGCATAAATCCAAAGTGATGGTAGCAAACTTTGGATATACCCAAAACCAATGATAGCATGCAGATAATAGCTTTACTTAAAAAATACAGATAATGGCTACTTTAATGTTTGTTTGCACCCAACATGAAACTCATAGTAGACACCCGAGATTAACCAAATAGTAGACAGGTAGTACTGATTGCTGCCCCAATATGTACCCCACAACCATTTAAAAACTCAAGTTTCAGCATTAGTTTGGACCTGACTCAGAGTCTAATAGGTGAACACGACGATAAAGAAGCATGTCATCATATTAAGTGATGCATAATGTAAGCAGGCATGGAAGAGTGCAACCTCTCTTGCGGACCCATGTAGTCCTCAAGGTCATATGCTTAGTTGATGATGGTAATGCAGTTGTCGTGGCTGTCGGCGGTGGGGAAGATGATCTGAGGCGGCGAAAGACAGTCTGGAGAGCGGATCCCTGCTGTGGTGAACCCTTTCATCATTGGAGCAACTGAGCTGGGGTGGAACACAGCGCAACAGGAGCAGGAGAAACCACACAAGGTTTTCTTTGACACATATCTGTAATAGAAATAATTGTGTAAGGGCTTGTTTGAATTTGAGGATTGTAACAATGCAGGGATAGGAAATAGACATGAATAGGATAGGAATGCACATGCAAAATAGGGAGTTTAAAAACACAGGATTTCTGCCAATCTGGGTGTTTGGTTCACAAGAATTGGAAGATCACAGGATGCAAAGAAGCATGGTGAGATTAAGTCAAACCACAAGAAAATGTACAGTTATAATGCTATTATGCTACTATATCTTAGTCTTGTGCTTCATGAATAGGAATTTGAAAAGGATGACAAGTGGAAATTAAAATTCCTACGGTTTTTCTTTCAAGGAGACACTAAAGGAACAAATCCTACAGTTTTCCTTTGCTCCATTCCTTTGAACCAAATGCATGAATAGTAGTACCATAGGAAACTTTCCAATTTCTATGTTTTTCCTTCACTTTTCCTTTCAAGCACTGGCGATTCTAGTAGGCAGGCTTGAGCAAGGAAAAGCCTACACTCAAAAAATGTTTTTGTGCTACTTCTACTACTTTGGACCCAGACCACTTCCCTACTAGCTCAACTCCTAGGCCCATCGACAAATGCACAGCTCAAATGCGCAGTGATAAATAATGATGGCATTCAAGAGAGTCCCCACGGATAGCTAAGTTGCCTGGTACCTCACTGCTTGTCATACAGTAGGATAAAATAATCGTATTTCACATTACTATGTGTGCTCAGTGGACAATATATATAACATGTAGAGTAAAAAAGAGATGCAACAAGTGCACAACCTCTTTGGCGAAGCCATGTCGATCTTAGCATGATTGGATTGGTCGGTGAGGATGCTCCGGCTGACTTGGCTGTTCGAGGAGGGGAAGAAGATCTTAGGCGTCTGGAGATGGAGCCTGGGGTACTGCTCTGCTGTGATGGAGGGTTTCGTCGTTGGAGCAGCTTCGGTGAGTTGTACAACGCCGAGGCTGAAGCAAGACAAGAGAGACAATGTTAACCTTAGTGGAATTCTAATAGCATCTCCAATAGATGACGTAAAATATATAACCACAAAGTGCTAGATGTAAAATACATCAGCCGCACATCTCTGAACTTAATTGTCGAAATTGAATTTAACTGTCGAAACTGAATTTTGCTATCGCAACTGAATTTTACTGTCGAAACTGAACACACTAGTAGCAGAAAAGCAGTAGCACCAGCACGTGCGAGAGCCAGGGCAGCTGGTCGTGTAGCAGTTCATCTTCAACCTCCACCCTCCCTGAGCTGCCAGCCACCACCGGCCAAACCGCCGCCCCCACCCCGCAGCCGGCGGTGCGCCGCCCCACCCGCCCCGAAACCACTCCCCACCGCCGGTCCTCTGCCGCCCCGGCAATCCCTCTAGCCCCCCACCAGCGTGCCAAGCTTTTTCTCCGGCGATCCCTACGCAACCGCCCCACCACCGCTGGCGGCCAATGCCCCCACCCTGAACCCTAAGATAGATAGTGGTGTACCTCTCCGGTGAGCCCCCTCCCCGCTGCAGCTGGCTCTTCCTTAACTCCGGTGAGCCCCCCACCCCCTGAAAATCGACTGACCCAAAATTCGATTCAGTCGACTGAAGTGTAGCCAAATCGGAGCAGCATCGCAAGCAAGAGCAAGAGCGAGAGTAGTAGCGCGAGCAAGAGCAAGAGCAAGAGTAATAACAAGAGCAGACCAGGCAGGGGACGGAGAGCAAGAGCAGAGCAGCAGTGCGAGCGAGAGCTAATGCAGCAGAAACTCCTACTGATGTGGAGGTCACTGCCGAGGGAGCTACGCTGTGGTGGAAGTGGCTGGCGACGCCGCCATGGATGGAGCCGTGCCATGTCGGGTCGGGACCGAGCGCTGGCAGCAGCGTGAGATCGAATTAAGAAGTAAATGCGGTGATCAGTGTACAACCTCTTTGGTGGCATCGATTAGGCCTCAGCTTCATCCGAGGAAACGGTGATGATGCTGCTCTTCTGGTGGTGCAGGTGAAGACAGCGGTGTGGGAATGGAGGTGGCGTGAAAGACGAGGGGAATGTCCGGGCAGCTCCTTGGAGGTGGAGGACGGGGTGGCTGAACTGGCGGGACGACGAGATCAATGACAGATCCTCGTCCGGTACGGTGGATGAGGGACGTCGAGGTGTTGATGTGGACGACGTCGTCGGGGAAAGAGGCTCCGGATGGGTGGCAGACGGAGGAGGGTGTGGGCCTTCACGGGTTTTCGCGGCCTCGATGTACGAATTGGTGGGCAGATGGGATGGGAGTGGGGAACCATGGCTTAGGGACGCGCTTGCCCAAAATGTGGGGTAAGTTACAAAGGTACCCCCACCGATTTGAGCTAGGCGGTTCTTTTGGTTCAGGGGTATCACGGGCATTTCGCGTGATGAGATTTCGCAGGAGGTGGGAGTTTTCGCGCGCGTTGTAATATTGGGATAGCAATGCGCGGGTTGAGATGGAGGGAGTTTTCGGAGGACAACAAGACAAAGATATATCTTCAATATTTTGGGCTAACAAGGCGCGGGTTGAAGAGGTGGGAGTTTCATAGAACGATTGACAGAGATGCTAGCTTGAAATTTGCATAACAAGGTGCGGCTTGAAATTTCGGGAGAACAAGCTTAACGTGTACCCAAAAAAAGACAATTCGCACCTCATCACTAGAGAGAGCCATGTCCTGTTTTACTATATTACTAGAAATGCATTCAAATACAACAAAAAACACTAAAAAAATTGAGACAACAAACATAACGTGTACAGTACCAAAACAATTTGCACTTCCCTCAACAATAAAAAAACAATGTGTGTTGTCTAGCATATGGACTACATTTGAGTACATTTTCCTTGTTTGAATGGGATTGTACACGGTTAGTTATACAACCATCTAAATATTATCTTCACAACACATGACATGAATATAGGAGAAGTAAATTCCTATATAAATACAAACTACATGTACATACGATCTTAAATTCAAATATATGTATCCATTTTATGTTGAATTCAAATCATAGCACATGTATGATCTAGCTAGATGTTCGAAATCTAAACCATGTATGATACTACGTACAATGTGTTTAACACGCACAACACACACACAAACACCATTTGGACTAGTAAGGTACACGTGCATTGCACACATGAGATTTGGCAACCAAATTATTAATAAATACCACATTATAGCATGTAAGCTTTGAGTCATATATGCATGATGTAGATGTTCGTTTAATTCTTATAGTTCATTTCATTCAAAATCATCTAGTTTTTATAAGAAAGCTAATCTATTTTAAGATTCATGAAACTGTGCGTTGTAAAGCATAAAGTAAAAACAAATAATGGAAAATCATGTAGAAAAACATTTGGGCAATTATGATACGGAAGATTCTAGAACAAAAAAGAAGTGCTTGTGTTTTGAGGTTTGTGCATTATGCTTAAGTTCAACCATGGAGTCTTCTAGATTGTACGTGTGGAAAAATCTGGTGGAATCTAGATGATATTCAACAGCTACTAGTGCTCAAATTTGCCATCTCTGCACCATCAAATTGGCTTCATCCAACGACTATCTTTCAAAGTGAAAGTTATCCGCACACTACATATAAAATATAAAATATAATATATACGGGTATAGATATGGACATGTGATGCGAAAGCCACCTATCATCTCCAATTCGAATAGTGTGTCCATGCACGGATGCAATGTGGTCAAACGATGTCTCCCATCGGTATCTCAAATTCAAATCAGTCTGACCTTATTCAATGTGTATACAGTACAACATGCTCGTTTCCAAACCACGACGCGCATATCTCAGTTATATTCATGCATGCATGGGTTTCAAACATCATGATCTCTTATTCAAATATTTGAATTCAACTTTACATTGATGATGACCTCACCTAGTCTTTTACACCCACACAGTCGTCTTCTTTTTAATTGTACCACTAACTTTCTCTCGTGCATGCATGCACGCACACTACCAGTCGGCATTATCCATCACCCACATGCAATCTTTTTCTTCAGGTCGGTCTCCCATGCATGCACACACACACAGACACCTCCCCCTCTCCATCATATCGGGCATTCTTTATCTCTCATGTGCATGCGCAATGATCGATGTTCCTCTATGTGTGTGTATATATAGCTAAGTCTTTCCTAGTTTTCTACACAAACCGATCAATCTATATATCTAGTGAGGTCTCTCCCTCTTTCCCACGCCATCGATCAATCTATACCTCTTTATCTAGGATTACATAGCGAATACACCCACATTAATTATATATCCAACGTCCCCCTCTCATCATACATGCCTTCCGCTTCACCTCTCAGACGCGCGCACATTGGCAAAGACAGGGGCAGCAAGGGCCCTGCCCCCCTAACATCACTATATATCAAGGCTAATATGAATGTGACCATTAGAAAATTACTGGTAAAATGGTTTAAGTTGATGAATTGGCCCTCCTCGTAAAGGATTAGCAATGCTTGCCCCCCTAGCTCATTTATTTTTCATGGCTCCGCCACTGCGCGCAACAGCGCATGTTCTCGCCCCCTCTCTTTAAATATCGATCTCTCACTTGTGCACTCCTTCATAGTCTCCCTCCACTTGGCCCCTCGCACCATCTTTGTAATGCCCTGGACAAACCCGCCGGTGGTCGTTACTCCTGGCAGGATCTAGACTGGCCCCACAGATCAATACTAGTCTCTGCTCACTTTGTCCTCACTCATGCGCACATGGGAGAAACTTCCCGGTCGGTCACCCATCCTGAAACTACTCCAAGCTGAGCATGCTTAACTTTGGAGTTCTGTCCGAATGGGCTCCCGGAAAAGAAGGAATTCCTTATTGATATGAGTAGTCTATCATCCCTAATAAGCCAGGCTATCACATACACCCCCACTCAGAGGAACCGACGTCCTCGTCGGCCCACATGAATGTTCCCTCTTGGCACATACGTCTGTGCATCCAGTCCGGTACATGTGCCATGCCATGTGCCACGACGGGTCACAAACGTCATGAACAACATGACTGCGCACCTATTTGCAAACATCCGTGTAACCGCGAGGGTCGGCTCTGATACCAACTTGTAATGCCCTGGACACACCCGCCGGTGGTCGTTACTCTTGGCAGGATCTAGACTGGCCCCACAGATCAATACTAGTCTTTTCTGCTCACTTTGTCCTCACTCATGCGCACTCGGGATCAACTTCCTGGTCGGTCACCCATCCTGAAACTACTCCAAGCTGAGCACGCTTAACTTTGGAGTTCTTTCCGAATGGGCTCCCGAAAAAGAAGGAATTACTTATTGATATGAGTAGTATATCATCCCTAATAAGCCAGGCTATCACATAAACCTAGCTCTGATACCAACTTGTAACGCCCCAGACACACCCGCCAGTGGTCGTTACTCCTGGCGGGATCTAGACTAGCCCCATAGATCAATACTAGTCTTTTTTGCTCACTTTGTCCTCACTCGTGCGCACCCGGGAGAAACTTCCCGGTCGGTCACCCATCCTGAAACTACTCCAAGATGAGCACGCTTAACTTTGGAGTTTTGTCTGAATGGGCTCCTGGAAAAGAAGGAATTCCTTATTGATATGAGTAGTCTATCATCCCTAATAAGCTAGGCTATCACAATCTTCTAGCCCCCACCGTATTTTGCCACATGTACAATCTAGCAGACTCCATGGTTGAACTTAAGCATAATGCACAAACCTCAAAACACAAGTGCTTCTCCTTTGTTCTAGAATCTTCTGTATCATAACTTCCCAAACTTTTTTTTTTCTAGTTGAACTGCCATTATTTGTTTTCACTTTATGCTTTACAACGCACAATTCCATGAATCATAAAATAGATTACGGGCTTCTTTGATTCAAAGGGTTCTCAAAGGAATTTTGGAGGATTCTAATCCTTAGGAATTTTTCCTATCTTGGTTGCTTGATTCGTAGGATTGTAAACCATAGGAATTTTTCCATAGGATTCATTTGCACTAGATTTCATAGGAAACATCCCATCCACTCAAACCTCTTTGAAAGAATCCTCTGTTTTTTCTATGCACAATCAAACACTCGTACAATCCTGTAGGATTCAAGACGACATTCCACTCTAATCCCATGTTTTTCCTATTCCCGCATTTTGGAAATCCTACAAATCAAAGAGGCCCTAGCTTTTTTTATAAAAACTAATTGATTTTGAATGAGATGAACTATAAGAATTAAACGAACGTCTACATCAGGCATATATGACCCAAAGCTTACATGCTATAGTGTGGTATTTATTCATAATTTGGTTGCCAAATCTGATGCGTGCAATGCACGTGTACCTTACTAGTACTTCGAGTATGTGCAAACACGTAAATTAGAATTCCAATGGCACGCTATACAATGTCTGTCTTACAGTTCATGAAGCCACGTAGCACATGTGGAGGCGTTGTTGCGACCTGCTTGTGTGGATTGATCACATTGACGTGCTGTTGGTTCCGGAATAATGTACTCGTCCTCTCTGAGGCACACTGGCGATACATGCACGAAGTGAAGATGTGCACGCATGCCATGCACGCACTCATTCCCTCGCACGCACATGCGGGTACACGGGGGGGACACATTTTTGTATGAAGATCCACCCCATGTGATAGTTTGACGCGTGTAAAGTCCTTAACTTCATTGATGGTCAATTAATACAACGCATGCAAATTGAGTGGGCGTGAGGGAGGAAGAAAGACATTACTACTCCACTGCGTGCATGCGAGTAGTTAAATCATGGGTTGCTACTTCCATGGGTCTCCTGCGTATTTTGTGCCAATTTTTGACCATATTTTTAAGTAACATAATATTTATGCATGTCATAAAAAGTGGCACAAAAAGGGGCCCAATAAACCAGGACGCAGGCAACATGATCAATTTTTGCCAGGGCTACTGTTGGTGGCCTTTGTATTTAAATATGGACGGAGTGGAGTAGTACTATCTTTATCTTAGCCTCGTAGGGCTCTCCCAGCGCCTAGGCTCGCCTCCCCGCCTCGCCCACCGGATCCCACCATGGAGGATCCCGCCATGGATAATCCCTTAGATCCCAGGATCCCGCGGGCTACCCTCTCGCTGCGACCCGCAGCATTGCCGCCTTTAAGCCAAACCCACATCTGTTTTAGAGGGGATCCATTGCTCTAGAATCATAGATCGGTGGCGCCGGAGGACATGGCAGAGATGCATTTTAGGTGGTGGGCAGCAAGGGAAAATTGGATCGAGGAAGTGTCGCATCAATTGGAGATAAGTTCCAAGGAGCTACGCCTGGCGCAACACAAGCTGGAGGCACAACTCGATCTCAGGGGAGTGATGCTGAGGGATGTCAGCATCTGGTAGCGTCGCATTGATTTCGAGCTAGGGCTAATGGCAGAGATCATATTCATGGAGTCGACTATGGAGGAAAGAACGCGCATGCCTGCGCAATGGCATGAGGATCCGGTGCAACTGTTCAAATGGGCGGTAGGAGAAGCCAAATCCCGGGACCAGTTGCGGTGGCGCCGCTGGGCATGCACCGTAGGTGAGGTGAGCTGATCTCCTTCCATGACCTAGTCGGTTGCTGCTGCAGTGAACTTGCAATGCCTAGTCGGTTTGCAACCTTGACAATCAATCCATCTATATGTATTGTATTCCTGTGAAAATACTTGGTTGTTTGGAAAAAGATGGTAATTGATTTATCACTAGCTTTAGAATTCTTGGTCGTGACAATCAAACGAAGCCACAACCAGAAGTCTCCATCACGTAATACTTTACGGTCGGTCGCACCAAAAAACTGTCGGTCGGACCCGCGTCTCACCGAAGGGACACGCATCGGCTTGGTCTGACATGTACGACTGGTTACATCACCGACTTATGCGACCGCATTTGAGCAGTGTAGTACTCCGACTATCTCAGTTTACAAGTCTTGCATGTGTACCTAGGTCGTTAATTTGACCAACTTAATAAGAGGCATACATTACAAAAAATATATCATTACAAACTTCAAATATTCTATTTTTAATGATATATTTTTGTGTTAAACAATTTATTTTATATAAGTTACATTGATGACCTAGATACACGTGCAAGCCTTGTAAACTGAGATGGAGGGAGTACTTGAAATTTCTGTTCCACTAAACTCATCAGGAGCCGTTTCGGGCCTCGAAACCAAAACCACCAATTAATCTTTACCTTGTTCCCCTCACATTCCAAAGTACTAGTATTACAATTAAGTGCAAGCCTGCTCACACCTACTAATACGTACCAAACCTGAATGTGTTCCCACTATGCAGGTTTTAGTACTAGTGCTAGTACTTACGTTATAAAAAGGGGAACTACCTAACCGAAAATTACTCTACCTTCCTCCTCATAAGTCCTTCTTCTTCGTCTGTCCTTGCCATGGCCGGTGTGCAGAGCTCTAGCTTGATAACTACTCGTAACAAGGGAGTGGCAGCCAAGGATGTGAAAAAAAGAGGGCTCGCCGACTCGCGGAGACCTCGAAAGATCTCTCACGGGCAGGCGATGGCTCCCAGGGGCTCCCTAGCCGCAGAGGCGAACATGCCGGCATGCCCGATCAACTCAATAAGCACTTCAATAAGCAGAAGGAGTTCATCCACGGCTTGGTGGAGCTACTGAAGGAGAGCCTCGATGACATGCCCGCTGAGCTGAATGAGCAGGGGGAGTTGAACGCCGGCTTGGTGATGCTGCTGAAGAAGAACATTGCCTCGGAGAAGAAGGCGACCAGCGAAATCCTTGAACTTTAGGAGGACAAGGCAAAGCTCTGCCATGAGCTCGACCTACTGAAGGAGGAGAACACCGGCTGGAAGAAGTTGCATGAGAATAGTAGTTCCTCGAAGAAGATGCTGCAGGCCCTTGTCATGGAACACAAGGAGGAGTTGGCAAAGCTCCGCATCAAGCACCCGGCTGCTGTCAAGGTACATAATGCGGCCGTGGAACAGACGATGAAGGCTCGCGTCAAGAAATCCTGTGTCATGGACAGAATGAAGAAGATGGCGGAGGAGACGCACAAGGAGATGGAGGTCGTGGAGGCGATGAATAAGCAGTTACGACTCCGCGGCCAGCAATCCTTCATGTAGTAGAGAGCAGCACCCCAGACTTGTGTGTGCGTCTTCCTTCTTTTTTGGGGTGATAATCTTCTTTCTTCTTTTGCTCCTGTGTTTCTTCTTTTGCTTCGGGTGTTTTGCTGCACGTGTCACGTTCTCTGCGAGGCATGAATAGAACAATGCTAACAATGAGATGACTAGCAAATTAGATCATTTTTATCGCCATATGGCACTGGGCTGCTGTGTTTCGTGCTCCTCCGTCGTACTCCAGTGGAAAACTTGAGTATACCACACAGTTCTTTGCTCCTCCTCAGGTCGTCGGCACATTTATACGAGCAGTCAAATCACAAGGCCCCGTCTTCCAGCAGTAATGAGCCATCAAATCAGAAAGGCCCTCGCCACTCTTGAAACTGATCAAGCTAGACTGCCCCGCCCTCTAGCCTTTTAAAAAATGTATACTTTTGTATAGTACTAGTATCTATCGATTGCGCCATGGAGAAAAACTAACAAGATGAAATTAAAGAAAAAAGGTGGTACATATAGAGAGCGCTCGTCGCCAAATTATGCATATAGTACTATTAAAAAAGCTAGTGCGTGCATAAATGGGGTGCTAAATTCTATTAAAGAAATTAGCATACCTATTTAATTCTTGGGTTCTTATTATTTATGCCACTAGTTGTGTATCACTACTCAGTTTTGCCATTAGAAGTCACAACTACTCAAAAATGCCATCAATCCATGAGATGCCTGCTCAAAATGCAATTAGATATCTAAAAAATGCCATCATTATGTTAGATGTTTGCTCAAAAATGCCATTAGACATTGTTATTTTCACGTCAAACCTGTTGTCCATGTTATATGAAAAAAATAAGCCAATTCTCACAATGATAAGTGTGGCCCCGCTTGTCAGGAGTAACCAAGCGAATAATTTTACAAGAAAATAAGAACGTTGTTGGGATCAAGTAGGCCCCACACTTTAGTTTACTATAGTGAGATAGAGGGAGATCTGGCATGTTCGTTCATCGGTATTTGTGTCATTATAACATAGCAAAAGAGATTTGAGTCACAATAATGATGTCCAGCACAACACACCCCTCAAATAAAACTAAGCACCCTGAAATTCTTTGACAAAACTAAGCACCCTGAAATTCTTTGACAACTAAACTGCTGGCTATATGATGTTGGCCATATATATTGTACGTATATAATGTGAAGAAAAGAGTGGTAGTACTATACCAACTAAAAGATGAACTGTAAGAAATACTAGTATGTACGTACTGAAGAGTTAAAGTAACAAGAAGAAACATAACATAGTTCTGCTGGGGGCTCAACACAAGACACCCCTCAAACAAAACTAAGCACACCTGAAATTAAACTAAGCAACTAATCCGATAGATACTGCATTAGAACCACCATGAGCACCAACACTGCCACCTTACTCGGACTCCTCGTCCACGTCCTCGACTTCGTCCTTGTCCCTCTTCCTCTTGGCCGATACTTCTTTGCTTGAATCGCACACTTGGCTCTTGCTCTTCATCCAACCCTTATAGATATTGAAACAAAGGTAGCTATCCATTGCAGCGTAGTGGATGTGGTCTATATCTAGTACATTCCACTGCCATGCACGATGAAACTTGGGTGGAGGTTTCTACTGTTTACCATACGAAGGATGAACCATGGCTCCTGCCAGGGTTAGCATTGAAGGCTGATCATGGGAGGGCACCAGCCCTTTCTTCTGGTGGTCGTAGGGGTTGCCTACACCGAGGCCTATGTGACCTTGGACTGTTCTGTCGTTCGTAAAGTCTACAGTAACAAATTTGACTAGGCCGCCCTTGAGGAAGTTCTTAAATTCCTCGCACTCAACGTCGGCATGGCATATGTGGTAGACCAAGCATAAGTCATGCACGCAAACCTGGATCATGGCGGGCTGCATCTTCTCTTACTCCTTTAGATTCTTCTCTTTGTCCAGGGTTGTGGTGTACTCAACATCTAGCCCAACGACCCACTCATCATTTGAGTTTTTGAACATGCGTCCGAAGCAAGCAAGGCATCCTTTCACTGTCGCGGAAGAACGGGTGTCGATGACGTCGAACTCATTGCCGGTGATGGTTCTAACCTTGTACTCATCGCTGATCATCGAGATTTGGGACGCCATGGATTTGGGAGGAGGGTTAGGATTAGTGGAACTGTCGTAATGTGAAAGTACAAGATGACTAGGAGCGAACTACCGTAATGTTAAAGGATGTCCAGGGACAAGTAGGAGCGAACTGCCAGCAGTTTTCCGATTGTAAAAATGTTGAGTGGGCGTGCGAACGGCAGGGTAGTGGCTTGCCTGGTGGATAAATGGATTCATGCACAGTACTATGGGGGCCCAATTAGATGTCATGTCTACTCGACACCCAATTAAATGGCTTTCGATGTCATGTCAAGCGTCGGGAAAATTACGGGTGATATGAAGCTTTCCATTCTCCCATGATACGGGCTTCCGAGAGCCCTTGGATCTGATATCGAACGGTTGCATGGCATGATTCTAGACCTATGGGTAAATATCCTATCCTGGAGGGTCATTCTGCAAATTTTCAGCAACTTAGCATGCCACCGTTCGATCTCAGATCCAAGGGCTGCCAGCAGCCCGTATCATGGACTCGCCTACCACAACCGTCGCCTCGCTCGCGCGGTCGCGCCCTTGGAGATTTAACACTGTGCGTTAGGCTATCTGATGTTGGCATGTCATACATAGTCATCACTTAGTCACTCATACAACAAGGTTAGCTATAAGGTTGGCTATAAGAGTATTTTTTTACTTCTCTCTATCTCTTTCTTCATAGTATTTATTGCATTTCCCAAGGAGTGACCTCTTCCAATGAAATGGTGCTTAGATGAGGTGCTAAGGGCATTAAACGTCTTAGCAACTCAAGTCCCCAATGCATAGGTGATTAGTTTTTTGTTGCTAAGTTTGATTCATTTAATTAGCTATAGACTCAAAATTGTCTTTTCACATAGGTACACGTGCTTAGCACCTTTTCTTCCTAGGATCACCAAACTAGTCTCTCTCTTCTTAATTAACTTGCCACATCAGACTTTATGCCTATGTGGAAGGCTTAGCACCTGTACGATAAGTACAATAGTGAGCTATAAGCCCGCTTACATGGCATTTTTGCATATGTGGAGGAAAGAGGCAAGGAAAAAGTGGAGGGGGCTCTCATGCAAGAGCCAACCTCTACATGGTGGAGCATTGGGAGAGGCACCTGTATACCATGGAGGTGGTCAGCAATCGGGAGACTCATGCCGGTCATAGCGCCGTAGTTAAAATGATAATGGCAAGTGAAATCACGGGGCCCCACCTGTCCAGCAGTAACTCACTGTCAAATCACACAGCCCTACGTTTGCAGCAGCCTACTCCCTCATCTTCTCACGTCTCTGTCGAACCGACTAGGCGGAACTGCCCCGCCTACCGCGCGGGAAAAGCCCTGCCCTTGATGTTTAAATAGTACAGTATACTAATTTTGTATCCATGGATTGCTCCGTGGAGCAAAGCCTCAAGAAAACGGTGGTACACATGTACAAAGTATACAGCACACCCGTCACATTCGCATCGCACCCCAGACGGTCGGTCGGTCTGGCACACCGCTCTCCGAATGGAACGTGCGTCATATTGCATTTGCACACACATGTGGGATCGCAATTGAGAACCGACCATAGGCACACTCCCCGGCCCCGCAAGTCGGGTGAGTTAATAGAAGAGAGAGACGAGCGATAGTACAAGAGAAGTGTTGTACAGACGTTGGTGCCTAGGCGATCCCTGCATGACACGGAAGAGCAGTTCATCCATGCATGTGACCAGACTCCAGCAAACATGCCTAGATTGGATATCGTCTACATATTGTGCAGGTTGTGTTGTACAGGGCTGTAATTCTGATGAGAAATCTAAAAAAAGGTTTCTTGTCATCTCGCAATATTAGGTGTCATGTGCTTCAGATCACTGCGAGGGTTAAATAGCGACAACTGATTTCCTCCAAGGCACTAGTCATTGGGGGCACATGCACGAAGACTACTCGGCTGCCATCTAGGTCAAGCCGGCTATGTTAATTAGGACATCTATCGATGGACCCCTTTTCTACGAGTTTATCTTTAATTTGAGCTTTGATCCTCGTCTAGTTTGTCCGTCGGGATTCATGTTATATCCTTTGGGCAGTGAGGTTATAGTTTCTTGTCATGTGGCATTTTTTTGTGTTATATGTTATAATCCGGTGCTTCAGATCAAAATGACGACAACTGCGCCTCCATGGCATGTGCATGAAGACTTCTCGACAGTCATTGACGAGGTCAAGCCGGCTGTGGTAGACAAAAGAAAACTAGTACTCCACTATATAGGCAGGAGCCTCCGCGCTTGCTTACTAGTGTTGCTCTCTTCACACTGTCTCGTCCTCTCTAGATCTAAACACGACAGTGGTGGCCACACTCTCTCTCTGCTCACCGCTGGTCACAGATCCAGCCGGATCCTCTCCCCCGGGGAAGTTAAAAGGTGCAACGTTCACGTGGTCATCCTTAGTGACGGCTCTTACCCACTGTCGGCGTGTCTCGATCAGCGTGCCTTGCCGTTCTCTCCCAAGCATCGCTGGCTAGGGAGGGCCTCCGACCCCTTCTTCCTTGCTGTCATAGTATGGGCAGATCCGGCCTCCCGCCGCCCACCTAGTGACATCCCGGCGACCCTCAGGTATAACTTCCTTCGAAATCGGCCTTGATCTACTTCCTGAGCTCCTGGCGTCACTGCATTTGTATCTTTTACTATTTCTCGCCCCCCTCGTAGATAGGATCAATCTGTTGTTCGAAAGCCACCTAAATTTTTACTACTAAGAGGTAAAACTAGTTCATGCACTCGAATCTAGTACTACTTGGTTCAAACAAGGAAGAAAGGGGGTGGGGGTGGGGGAAGATTTGTTACCTGAATCCAGAACTTGGTCGAAAGAGGAAATAACGGGGGCGAAAAGTAGCAGAGACTGGCTATCCAACTGGTCTCTTGGTCTAATAGGGGAAATAAAGGGAAATGCAGTACAAACTCAATATAAGCCTGATCTATTGGTTGAAAAAGGAAAGAAAGTGGGGACTGGGGGACAAGTCAACAGAGTAAGTCCAGCACTACATTTGCTAGCCTCACACAGTATAAGGTGGCTATACCGAACAAAAATGGGAGCAACCCAGATATCTTGTTCTGATGTTTGTTGCCCCGAGCCACTCTTATGTAATGCCACTGGTAAAATGTAGCAGTCACACTGTCAAAAGTAAGGACACATTAAACCAATGTTGTTTTCAATGTAATGCCTCCAGTAATATGAATCAATGGCACTTTTTTCCATGTCCTGCTAAATTTCCCATTAAGATAAGTTGCTTCTTTTCGTTAAAAATGCAATTGTCCTAGTCCGCCTACTCTCCCGTGCCCAAATACCAACTCTGTAGCAGTTGTTAATGTAATGTTGCTGGTAAAATGAAGCAATGGCACCATTAAAGTAATGTCGTATTTAAAGGTTGTCATAGTTAATCATAATGCCCACACTAATATCTAGCAATGCTGCTGCTTCCGAAATTGCTACTCTCCTTGTAGGATTGCCATTCAGATAAGGAACATGCTTCTTTTCATTTGACGTATGTTTCATCACTTGTTAGTCACCCTCCTTTCCACCTTTTTTGTGCAAACAAAGTATACATTTCACGCTTGATCTTAGTTGAACTGCACAAATGATATCAAAATTATAGTTGAACATTACAGGAGCTTCACAACCAACCTTGATGTTGCTCAATTTTATTGCAACTAATGAAGAAGAAGCCCTGTGGGTTTCGTTTTCTGATGGAAATGGAACCAGGGCTGGAGCCCTTTTCTTAAAAAAATGAAGAAGAAGCTGGTAGCTCTTGGGACATTGCTTCATTTTAGGTGAACTGCACCAAAAGGTCCCATGAATTGAATCATCCATGTTGGTGACTGGTGTCATCCCTTCTACGATGGCGTTGACTGCAGATATGGTTCCCATCACGAGGTACCTTTTTGGTCTGACCGTTTGCCAAAGATCCTGCATGTTGAGTCTGCTCGTGTGCTACTGTTTTGGCACTGCCATGATAAAGCGGTAATGTTATTATTTTGCACCTTAATCTAGTGGCACTATTAATCGAGGCAATGTTTTGGCACCGCTAGTGCCACTGATATTTTTATATATCGAAAGAGGGGGTTTCCTACGATTTCATTAAAGAAACCCAACCATAGAGAACCATTATCCGACAACATCTTAGTGTAAACGGGCAGTTATGCAACTACTACTAGAACGGACTGAGTACTAGTAGGAGACAAGTTCGCCACATAAGCTAGGCAGGTAGGGGGACGCAGTACCAGCTCGACCAAGTTTCGATTACAACCCAAATGCTACCACAGAAACATCAGGGGGGGAAGATAGGGACTGAAAGAGCCAGCTTTAGCATCCCAGTCTAAGCACCCCTGGTCTCCATCCTTGCGACGCACAGTACACCTCATTTGCCACCTGCTCGACCCTAGTGCCACTGATAAAATGAAGTAATAATATAGTTAAAATAGAGCGAGTGTCCTCTCTATCATTTCATTTCTAATGTAGATAAAGAAAGTGCTTCTCTTTGTTAGTATATGTTTCATCAACTAGTCCCATTGTTAATGTTTAAGCGTTTCTGCAAACTGGGTGCTTAATTTTAGTTGATCTACACAAAAATAGAGATTGGAATGTCTCAAGGCCCCTCCTTGTACTACCGTTGTACACTGATGTTCATCACTGGCAGAAGGTGTATCGGGGAGACTTGGATCGGTTTCCAGTATGAGGCATCACAGGGCCCATGTCGCCCTCGCAGCATGGCATACTATGATACTATCTCAATATTTTCTTCTATTTATTAGTGTATGTTTAGTGCCAGTATAATGTAATCATGCTTTTTCATTATCTGTGCAAACAGGGTTATTCAGCTCCATTTTGGTGGAACTGCACAAATGTACAGATGGAACCGGTATATATGCAGAGTGCGAGGTGTGCCAAGTAAAAATTACCGCACCAACCATGGTCCATGCATGCATTGGAATCCACCACCACCAGTGGGATGTGTGGTGCTCTCTGTGGACGGATCTTTCTCGGCAACAAATCCTCTAACCAAATACTAGTAGCTTATATTAGCAGTTTTCTAGGGAGTACTCTTTTCTGAAAGAAGCACCAATCTATTTTTATTTATTTGTACACAGTGTCACAACTTTGACCCAAAGGTCCCGAGCTATTTTAGGGTGAATTGGCATAGTACTCGGAGACTGATTGTAAGCATGATTTTCATTAGCTGTCACACTGATTGTAAGCATGAGCAGATAGAAGATTAGGTTAGTGCGAAGCTTACCTTAAACCCTACCGCCGCCTTTGAAATGAGGCGAGCATCGAGGGAACCATGGAGAACTGTGGGGAAACAACGTCGCACCATCCGGTCTCCTCTTGCAGTGGGAGAACGAATAATCTTATGGCTCCAACTGGCTATGCACCCTCATGAACGGCACACCATACTTAATCGATTTTAGTTATCCTCTGGGTGCCTGACCTTCGACCTGTACGCCCACCACTGATGACCCACAAGTTTAGGGGACCTATCGTAGCCTTTTCGATAAGTAAGAGTGTCGAACCCAACGAGGAGAAGAAGGAAATGATAAGCAGTTTTCAGTAAGGTATTCTCTGCAAGCACTGAAATTATCGGTAATAGATAGTTTTGTGATAAGGTAATTTGTAATGAGTAGCAAGTAATAAAAGTAAATAAGGTGCAACAAGATGGCCCAATCCTTTTTGTAGCAAAGGACAAGCCTAAAAAAATGCTTATATGAAGGAAAGCGCTCCCAAGGACACATGGGAATTATCGTCAAGCTAGTTTTCATCACGTTCATATGATTCGCGTTCGGTACTTTGATAATCTGATTATGTGGGTGGACCGGTGCTTGGGTACTGTCCTTACTTGGAAAAGCATCCCACTTATGATTAACCCCATTGCAAGCATCCACAACTACAACATAAGTATTAAGGTAAACCTGACCATAGCATGAAACATATGGATCCAAATCAGCCCCTTATGAAGCAACACATAAACTAGGGTTTAAGCTTCTGTCACTCTAGCAACCCATCATCTACTTATTACTTCCCAGTGCCAACCTCTAGGCCCAAACAATGGTGAAGTGTCATGTAGTCGACGTTCACATGACACCACTAGAGGGATGACAACATACATCTCATCAAAATATCGAACGAATACCAAATTCACATGACTACTTGTAGCAAGACTTCTCCCATGTCTTCAGGAACAAACGTAACTACTCACAAAGCATATTCATGTTCATAATCAGAGGGGTATTAATATGCATAATGGATCTGAACATATGATCTTCCACCAAGTAAACCAACTAGCATCAACTACAAGGAGTAATCAACACTACTAGCAACCCACAGGTACCAATCTGAGGTTTGGATAGAAAGATTGGATACAAGAGATGAACTAGGGTTTGAGATGAGATGGTGCTGGTGAAGATGTTGATGAGATTGACCCCCTCCCGATGAGAGGATCGTTGGTGATGATGATGGTGATGATTTCCTCCTCCTGGAGGGAAGTTTCCCCGGCAGAACAGATCCACTGGAGCCCTAGATTGGTTCCGCCAAGGTTCCGCCTCGTGGCGGCGGAGTTCCGTCCCGTGAGCTTGCTTATGATTTTTTTCTCAGACAAAAGACCTCATATAGCAGAAGATGGGCATCGGAGGGCCAGCAGGGGGCCCACGAGGCAGGGGGCATGCCTAGGGGGTAGGGCGCGCCCCCACCCTCGTGGCCAGGGTGTGGGCCCCCTCCGGTGCTTTAGCCGCTTAGTATTTTTTTTATTAATTCCAAAAATGACTTCCGTGAAGTTTCAAGACTTTTCAAGCTGTGCAAAATAGGTCTCTAATATTTGCTCCTTTTCCAGCCCAGAATTCCAGCTGCCGGCATTCCCCATTTTCATGTAAACCTTGTAAAATAAGAGAGAATAGGCATAAGTATTGTGACATAATGTGTAATAGCAGCCCATAATGCAATAAATATCGATATAAAAGCATGATGCAAAATGGACGTATCAACTCCCCCAATCTTAGACCTCGCGTGTCCTCAAGCGAAAGCCGATATCGAAAAATATGTCCACATGTTTAGAGATAGAGGTGTCGATAAAATAAAATACGGACATGAGGGCATCATGATCATTCTTAGAACAACAACATATATATATATACATATATATTGTCATATGATCTCTTATGCTAAAGTAACAATTCAATCACAATTTCAAGTATGAATCATAAACTTCATTGAGAACCAACAAACTCTAATATCATTCATTGAGGCAATTGCAATTTATCATAACATAGGAAAGAGTCAATATAAGAGCTTTTCAACAAGTCCACATACTCAACCATCTTTTAGTCTTTCATAATTGCTAACACTCACGCAATACTTATGGGTATGGAGTTTTAATCAGACACACAGAAAGATAGGGGCTTATAGTGTTGCCTCCCAACTTTTTACCTCAAGGGTAATGTCAACAATAATAGTTCATGAAAACTCACATCCAATTAGCTATATATATCAGGATCTTTCCAACACATTGTGCTTGCCAAAGGATAAAATGTACAAAGGAAATGTGAATATCACCATGACTCTTATATAAGGTAGAAGATAAAAGTAAAAGATAGGCCCTTCGCAGAGGGAAGCATAGGTTGTCATGCGCTTTTATGGTTGAATGCACAAAATCTTAATGCAAAAGAACGTCACTTTATATTGCCACTTGTGATATGGACCTTTATTATGCAGTCCGTCGCTTTTATTTCTTCCACATCACAAGATCGTATAAAGCTTATTTTCTCCACATTAAAAGATCATACATATTTAGAGAGCAATTTTTATTGCGTGCACCGATGACAACTTACTTGAAGGATCTTACTCAATCCATAGGTAGGTGTGGTGGACTCTCATGGCAAAACTGGGTTTAGGGATATTTGGAAGCACAAGTAGTATCTCTACTTGGTGCAAAGAAATTGGCTAGCATGAGAGGGAAAGGCAAGCTCAACATGTTGGATGATCCATGACAATATAATTCATCTCAGATGTAAGAAAACATAACCCATTATGTTGTCTTCCTTGTCCAACATCAACTCTGTAGTGTATCATACTTTAACGGGTGCTCACAATTATAAAAGATGTCCAAGATAGTATATTTATATGTGAACCTCTCTTTCTTTATTACTTCCTATTAATTGCAACGATGACCAAAACTATGTTTGTCAACTCTCAATAATTTTTATTCATCATACTCTTTATATGTGAGCTCATTACTCTCCATAAGATCCATATGATCTCTTTATTTCTTTTTATTTCTTCTCTTTTATTTTATTCCCTCAAGATCATAGCAAAATAATCAAGCCCTTGACTCAACACTAATCTGTAACATCCCAAATTTTCAATTTGGAATGTTATACATAGATCATTCATGCATATCATATTTTATTGCATTTCGTTTCGCGATCCTCGAAATCCTCAGCAACTCAAGGACCCTCAGAGAGAGTTGGGGATTTCCCTGCTTTCATATTTGAGTTTTATCAAATATTGAAACGAGGATTTTTGGTTTTAATTATTTTTCTCTCCGAAAATATTTCATATTAAAATATATGAGAGGAGATAATATGACTTCTCCAAAATAAATGAAATATTGGTGGAAAAATATTAAAAATCAAATATTTGATTTTATCCGGAGTTTGTTGCTATTTTATTTGAATTAGAAAATTGCATGTTTTTCAAAGTTGCATTTTAGGGCCAAGAAAATGTTCATCTTGTTCTAAATAATTTATTTAGACGGTGAAAATTTGTTTTGGCATTTTTTAGATTTTTATTTTATTTTCTAGGATTTATTTAGTTTCGGCGAAATTATTATTTTTTTAAAAACTTCCGCCGGACCGCACTGGGCCGACGCCCAGCCGGCCCAGCCACGCGCCTCCCCGCACCGGCTCGGGAGAGGAGTCCCGAGTGGCCCCGCCGCTACCGCCACCATGTCCGTCCCGGACACGTCGCGCCTCGCCCCTTCTCCAAGCCGCCGCACCCCCCTCCCCTTATAAGCTGCCGCACCCCCTGGAGCCCGAGCCGCCCCGCCGCCGCAAGCCGCCTGCCCCGTCGCCTCGCGCTGCCGCCGCCGCCGCGCCGCCGAGCAGCTTGCCGCTGCCGCCACCGCTGCCCCGCGCCGCCGCTTGCCCCGCGCCGCCCCGCCCCACTCGCGGGAGCCACCCCGCCGCGCCGGACCTCGCCGGAGGCATAAGCGCTGTTCATTTTTTAATATAAAAACCGGTTCGGTTTTTGTTAGAAAACCCTAGTTTTTTTTATAGATCGGTTCACCGGTTTTTCTCGGTTTAGTTACTTTGCGGACGTTTGTGCGTACATTCATTTTAACGAACGGCATTCGCTCGTTAGCCGCAGACAACGAACGTTCGTTCGTTAGCCTGTTCGTCGGTTTTCTTTTTCTTGGATTTTCCGCGATTATTTTCAATCTCGATTTCTGATCCGATTTTTGTTTTAGTTTATCTTTTTGCTCGTTTATCGGAATAAGGCGATTCAAGCGCCTAGATCTTCGTATCGAAACTCTCTTTCTGTTTAACCAACTCGAACAAGCTTTCGCTACTATAAATTTGACCTTAGTCCAGATTAGTAAACAGATCTTGTTTCTTTCACAGTTTGAGTTTCGTTTCTCCATTTGATTTGATTCTTTTTGCAAACCGGAGCTCTTAAGTTGAACTTTCTGGTTAGATCTTCTTGTTTGAGATTTACCCGTGTTTCTTTGCTTGATGGCTTATGTATGCTATTGTTTGTCTGCGATAGAACACCCGGAGTGCGAAGCGTGCTACTATGAGTCCCTAGGTTTTACGGATCATCAGCAAGGCAAGTAACACTTTGATCATACCGCTTTATCACCCAGTTTTATGCATTAGTTCCAATACTCAAACATTGCATGTTTAGGATGTGATTAACATGTGGGTTGGGAAGTAGTTGATGAGGTAGAACCTATTGCCCTGTTATATTCAAACCCTTGGGAGTTACTTCTACGTATTGCTTTTATTGCTATGCTATGCTCGTAGACGTGGTTGGGTGAGTGAAATCCATGACAGATGTGAGATTGTTAATTAATGGTTCAACTTAAGGTGGCAACTTGAATACACATCTGGGTGGATTGTTTGTTGGGAACCTAGGGAATCCAGTGTTGTCCTAGGATATCCCGGAGTACCCGTGTGATAATCCTATGGTCCGCCACCCAGGCTAAAAGGGAACTGAGATATTTTCATGCTAGAAACTTCCGTGTGCAGCCACAAGCTATTATGGGCTCTAGCATAGTTGAGTAAGTTGCGTGAAGCTCTCGAAGAGGTGGATCAGCAGGTAGAGGGATGTAGGTTGGTATGGTCTGACCGGAGTAAGGGGTTAATGCTTCTGAAAGACTATGTCTCGGTCATCCGTTTCTCAAACACCCTATAGTGAGAGAAATCCAATGGAGGAGATCTATTCTTGTGGGGAAAAGTGCACAAACCTCTGCAGAGTGTATAAACTAATCATGGTTAGCCATGTCCCTGGTTATGGACATCTTGAGTATCTAGTACTAGGAGTATCATAAGTATCTCATCACTCTAAACTAATATTGTTGGGTTGATAAACACTTTAATTGGGATTGAGTTGGAGGAACCTTCTCAATGATGTTTCAACTACCATGATAGTTAAATAAAATCTAATCCTTTGTTGTAGGGAAAAATTGGCTTTTCGCAAAAAACATAACCATAGAGCTTTCCGCCAGCCAAATATGCATGTAGTGATAGCATTATTCTGTTCTTGCTCTACTGTGTTATTTTGCTAGCATATTCTGCCGGATTTTGGGTTCCGGCAAACCCTTGAGGTTCGAACACTGGGGTGCGCGTGGAGATTTCGCCCCCTACCTACCTGCACCCCTCCGCCATTCTAGGATCTGAACTATGGAAAGAACGACACAAGAGACACAGGGTTTATACTGGTTCGGGCCACCATTGTGGTGTAATACCCTACTCCAGTGTGTGGTGTGGTGGATTGCCTCTTGGGCTGATGATGATGAGCAATACAAGGGAGAACAGCCTCGTGAGGGTCTGTTCTTGGCTGGGGCGATGAACTGCTCGGAGGAGTTCAATCACCTTTCTCTCTCTCTCTCTCTCTGCTTTCCTCTAACTGGCCGACCCTGATTTCGACCCCAGCTTGTTTCTGGGTTGGCCGGTTCTCGATCCTCGATACTCCCTACCCTGTGGGTGGCTAGTCCTATTTATAGAGGCCCTGGTCCTCTCCCCAAATATTGAGCGGGAAGGGAGCCAACAATGGCGGGCTAATTTGAAGGGGGGCGGCAAGTATCAGCTATCCTGACAAAAGTAGTCTTCGCCTGTGCAAAGCTCTGGTGATGACGCCGTCTTGGGCTCCACGGTGACCTCCGTCTCGTAGTCCTCCCGGTCTTGGTCTCGTTGCACCAAAATGGCAACCTTTGCCTGATGCCTCGGTACTCCGCGGCTGCGCTTGCCCCCTTTGCACCAAAGAGGGAAGGAGGATGCTGCGTGGGCTGGCACCCGCCTGGTGCCCTGAATCGTCATGGCTTGCGTCACGGGCACCTCGTGAGGTACCCCGCCTTGATCTCTCTGCCCCCTCGTGAGCCAGCCTGATGAGGCCGTGCCTGAGGAAGCTTCGCGTCGTCCGCCCCGCGAGGCTTGGCCCCTCGCGAGGGTCTTGGGTTTGTGTTGGTGAAGATGGGCCGTGCTGGGCCCCCCTTTGAGCCACGCCGCAGGCAGGCAAGTCTAGGGACCCCCGTTCCCAGAACGCCGACAGTAGCCCCCGGGCCCAAGGCGCGCCCGGACTTGGCCATGCAGGGAGGCGGAAGGGCAAGAGCGAAGTGCCGCGGGCCCTAACAGCCCGCGGCCTTGGGCGCCGCGTGGCGGTTGACTGGACGTGGGGGCCTTAGCAACCGCGCGAGTTGATAAAGGAGTGGCATCCGCCTAGGTCCTGCTTCTTGCTTTCTCCGGTTGCTGCTCAGATCCCCTTTCTTGCGCCTCTCCTTCCTTCCTCCGAGATTTACAGATCTTCTCTGACCGCGCGACCTAGGGAGCCATGGCGCCTCGTCAGCCCCCAGCCGCAGCTTGGTACTCGTCTGCCCTGGACTCGTCGAACGTGTGGGAGGCAGGCCTTGCCCGGTTGCGCCGGATGGCGACGGCGTGGGGAATCGACGGGGCGAAGGTGTTCAAGGCCGGCTCCGCCACCCCTGAGGGTCGAAGGAGCACCTTCTATCCGCTCTTCGTAAGTGCCATTGTTGCTGGCCTGGTGCCTCCCTTCTTCGAGTTCTTCTTCTCTGTCCTCCGCCATTACAAGCTACAGGCTCTGCATCTCCATCCCAACTCCGTCCTTCTCCTGGCAATCTTTGCTTATTATTGCGAAGCACATGTTGGGGTGCAGCCCTCAGTGGCTTGCTGCGCCACTACTTCCACCTCCAGACCTCTCGTGGGACTGCTTCCGCGTGCGCGAGCTTCGTCGCGTACGGCGGCGCCATTGCCATCTCGAACTCTGGGAAGAGGATTGAGGGATTCAGGAGCAAGTGGATCTTGGTGGATGCTGGGCGCATCCACCCTTGGCTGATCCTGCCCACGGAGCAGCCCATGAGCTCCAGCGACTGGGGTCGACCGGAGCTCGCGGATCCCCGCGTGAAGATGGTGTTGGAGAAGATGGACGCGGATCTGAGGCCGACCGACATGGCGGCGGCAAAGCTGACCGGCGCGTCGCTGCTGAGGGAGTTCCTGGAGCACCGGCTGGCTCCGCTTCGGCAGTACTCGCTTCCAATGTGGAGGCCCCGTCCGAGCCCCGCGGCCTTGGCCGACGGAGACCTGGCTGCGGCTCTCCAATCTCTGGTCGGGGGCAATGTGGCGAGGCCGGAGGGCGCTCCTACGCCCTTGTTCCTCCGCAACGACTGGGAGCAGGTGGTGAAGTCCATGCCCGTCTTCAACGGGGATGGGCCAGTGCCCCTGGAAGCTCCCGAGGAACCGGTGGACGTGCCCTCTGGCGACTCCAGCAAAGAGGAAGAGGGAGGGGAGCGAGGAAAAGGGCCTGACTCCGAGGCGACTGACTGAGGAAAAGGGCTCCCCTCCCCCGGGGCAGGTCCCCCGTTCTCCGCCTCTCTCCGAACGATGTCGACGAGGATGACGACGAAGACGACGATGAGCAGGACGGCGGGAGCTCGCCCCCGATCCCGAAGAAGGACAGGACCGGGCTGATCTCATGTGGGTCTCCCCCGGCCCCGGGGCGAACTGCAGACGCACCTTCCGCCTCCAAGCTTCCCGAGGTTGACCCTTCCAGCCGGCTTTCAGGCTTCAAATTTGGCCGGAGGCCGTTTGAGCTCACTGGCGACGACCCGTAAGCATTCGATTCTTGTCTTTATCTCTTGCTCTGCTTCTAAGGCTTGACGTCCGCATCTTTGGATAGGTTGGCGCCCGCAGCAAAGAAGCCGAAGGGGGCTCCCGAGGTTCCATCCGTGGCGGCGCTTCTGCCCGCGAAGGAGGGTGACCGCGACGCACAGGCTTCTCCTGCCTGGTCGTCCTCGTGAGGTTTGGCTGAGCCGGCTGGGGCGAGCTCAGCCCCCATGGCCCAAGTGGCTCCCGAGGTGTTCTTGCCTGCCGCCGCCACTACAGCTGTCGGGGCGCGACAGACTCCGCCTCAGGATGCTGCGGCTGCGTTGCCGCCTTCTCCTCCTACTCCACCGGCCGCTATCTCTCCGACTCCTTCTGCCGTTCTGGATCGTGCTGTTGCTGAGCTGGACCGACTGCGGCAGGATCTTCTTGGCGCCGACCCCCGCTTGGTGGCCGGGCGTTTGGAGCTGGCTTCTGGATGGGTTCGCTCCGACGCCTCGATTCGGGTGGCGCTGGTCTAGGCCTCAACGGCATGCGACGAGGAGAAGCAGGCCGTCCTGGAGGCGAAGGCTGCTTGTGATGCAGCCCTGGGGGAGGTGGTCGACGTCCGCAGTCGCTGCAAGGCGCTGGAGGACGAGCTGCAAGGCCTGCGGGATCAGCTCGCGAAAGAGGTCCGCCTTCGCCAAGAGCAGGAAGAAGGCGTGAAGGCTCACGAGGCAGCCGTCGAGGGCCGGGAGGCCAAGCTTAGGAAGCGCCGCGACCGCCTAGGCGCGCTGGAGCAGGAGTTGGGGGCGAGGAAGGCCGAGCTGGACGGCAAGGCCCTGGTTATTGCCGAGGACCGCGCGGCCTTCATGGAGTTGGAGGCGAAGGCTCGCTCCTCGCTGAGGACGCTTTACGACAGCGGCCTGGAGAGCCCGCTGGCTGGCGCCGAGGACGGCCCCGCCAAGCTTCTTCCCTTCCTGGTTCACGCTCTTGAAGATGTCGCCCTTGGCCTTGGCCCCACGGCCGAGGCCGAGGTGCGTGTCCTGTCTTCTGCAGCACTGACGCAGGTCCTCACCCACATCTACCTTCGCGATCCCGGTGTCGACCTCGACAGCCTGCTGGAGCCAGTGAGTGGTGAGCGTGCCGCTGCCGCTACCGAGGCCGTGAAGGGTCGCGCGGAGGCTCTAATGGGGAAGTTCCGGGCCTTAAGCACCAAGCCGGAGCAAGGCGTTGCCGACCCTGCTGCTCCGTGAGGCGAACCCGCTCCGCGCTGCTCCCCCGCTGCCAAGTGACTCCGTCGTGGCTCCTGTCCTGCTTTTAATTCCTGCACACGTATCATGCCTCGGGGAGGCGTTTAAACTTGCGTTTGGCATTGAGTTAACAGTGTGGACTGTAATATTTGCTTTTGAATTCCTTGAAATTAGCGCTTTTCCTTCCTACTTGCTTATGTTCTACGCTGGCAGAGCATGGCCCCGCGCATACCTCACCCAGCAATAGTCCCGACCAGAAACCAGGACGGGACCAAGGAGTGAGGGGCTACGTGACAAGTTAGGCTCCTGAGTCGCGATGCTTAGGAGTCCCCCTTGGCGCACGAACAGCAAGTAGGGAGGTGTGATGCGGGTGGATCCACCGTTCTACGTCTGCAGAGCCCAGCCGCGCGCGTGCCTCACCCAGCGATGGTCCCGACCGGAAACCAGGACGGGGCCACGGAGTGAGGGGCTACGTGACCAGTTAGGCTCCTGAGTCGCGGTGCTCAAGAGTCTCCCTTGACGCTCAAACAGCCTTCGTACCTTGGCTCCGCTCGGGGAGATACGCGCGACGAACCAGGCCCGGGGGGACCTGGCTGGGCGGCGTGCGCCTGGGTGTGACCCAGGCGCAGCCCCCGTGCCCAGCCCCCTCGCGCAGCACTCCCGAGGGGAGGCGTTACGATGAGGCTAGACACTGAGCTCTGGGCTCCCTGAGGTTGACGCAGCCCGGGGGCCACCCTCAGTTGTTTATCACCAGCGCGGAGCATAGTGCTACCGTATGTGTGCGGGCATAGCCGCTCCTCGGCAGTGTCATCAGCCAGCACGGAGCATGGTGCTTCCACTGGTATGTGGGAGGGGGCCCCCCTCCGGGAGGAGCCCCCGGGGCGTGTACAGCCCCGCCCTGACACGTGGCTGGCACGATAGGGCCTGGCGAGGTGTATCTGGGCACCTGTGAGCCAGCGCGGGACTCACGGGGCCCTACCTCTAGGCGGGTTGCGCCTGGCACTGGGCCTTATCTTGTGATGTGTCCCTGCAAATTTGGTTAGATGTCGGCACTCTATGTCCTCGGGTCCCGGCCTCGAGCTGGTCTCAGCCGTCGCTGGTATGCCAGGTCGCGATGCCATGGACAAGGCCGGAGGGTGAGGGCTGGAGAGCCAGTAAGAGCCCTGAGTCGCGATGCTCAGGTGCCCCCCCTTTAACGTGCAAGTGGTCGGCATGGAGGAGAAGAGGTGCCATGGACCGGCATCAAATAATCAATCATGGTAACGCATAATCGGAAATAAATGCAAATGGGATACATGCCACTGGGCCTGGCCCGAGCGGCTTGGGGATCATGCAGCCTGAGGGGCTCCCCAACAAGGTAAGCTAAAAACATGGAATAAAGGGATACACGCCACAGGGACGGACCCACGTGGTCTGGGAATAATGCAGCCCTGGGGGCGCTCCCAGCTGGAAGTAAAACTCGAAAGATGTCACCGGATGATGTTGAGGACGAAGGGGTGTTGGTGAAGCAGGCTCGGTGGGCTGCGGGAGCCGATCCTCACGAGCCCCCAGGCCCAGGGGCCTCGGGAGGCTCCGGAGGCGCTGGCGGCTCCTCGCGGGCCATCTCCATCTCTGCCAGGGCTGCGGAACGACTGGCCTCTCGTGCCTCCGTGATGCCCCTCATGAGGCACTGGTACGCGTCAGTCGCGTTCGGCAAGCCATAAGGCATGCGAACGTAGATGTGGGGTCCACCTCCGCAGCGCCCGACTCGCGAGGGCCAGAGGCGCTCCAGAGAGGCGACTCGGTTGAGCCCTGGTATGTCGATGCAGACGCGCAGCCCACCATCCTCGCCTGGATGGGGGGCCACTGCTGGCGCGCCAACTGCTGGCAAGCGGCGGCCGCCTTTCATGACTCTTGACTCTTGTAGCTCCTGAATGGCCTTGCTGACGAACTCCTGAGGATCTAGATCTCCTTGCCTTGCTCCTTCTTGAGGGAAACGTGCTTCAAAACACGCCTCCATGTGGTGCCCAAGCGCCTCCCTTGCTACCCTAGCTAGGTCGGTGGCCCTCCAGGGGAGAGCCCCCGAGCCCTGCCTGAGGAGGGCGCCGGGCGCGCTTTCCTATGTGATGGAGGGAGGCTCCCCCTGGGCAGGCGCAGGCCTAGAGGGGCCTGCCTCCTGAGTGGTCGGGCCGGACGATGTCTTCTTCTTCTTGGGGGTGGTCTCGGGAGGCCTCCTGCTTCCACGATCCGGGTCTTCCAGTGACGCGGTCTGAAAGGCTCGTTCCAGGGAACACACCGCATCCTTCTCTTCATAGGGCACCGTGATGACTCTGATGCTTCCTGGAATCTTGATGACGTTGTAGCCGTGGTGAGTTACGGCCATGAACTTGGCCAGCGCTGGGTACCCAAGGATGGCGTTGTACGGCAAGCGAATGTGAGCGACGTCGAAGTTGATGAGCTCGGTGTGGTAGTTGTCGTGTGCCCCGAAGGTGACAGGGAGGCGGACCTGCCCAATTGGGATCGTGGAGCCGTCAGTGATACCAGAGAAGGGCTTGGTTGGCTAAAGCTGGTTGTAGGGCACTTGGAGGTTGTTGTACGTCTCCACGGACAGGACGTTGAGCCCTGCCCCTCCATCGATGAGGGTCTTGGTGACCACCACGTTGCTGATGATTGGGGAACAAAGCATCGGGAGGACTCCGGCTGTAGCCGCACACTTGAGCTGATCTGCTGAGCTGAACGTGATGGCGCACGCCGACCACCTGAGGGGGCGCGTGGCTTCGAGCCTGGGGAGGACTGCATTCACCTCGCGGGCGAACTGCTTGAAGATGCGCTGAGAGGCTGGGGCTTGTGCTCCGCCCAAGATGCAGGCAATCGCGCGCGGCTCCTGGAAGCCCCTAGCCTCCTCGTCCTGGTGGCGGTCCTCGTTTCTCCTTGGCTGCGGCGGCAGCGGTGGGAGGCCTGCGTTGCCTTGCGGGCGATCCTCGCGAGGCTGATCCCTCCAGTCTCCCTCGCGAGGCTGATCCCTCCATCCTCTCTCGCGAGGCGGGTCTTGCCAGCGATCCTCGCGAGGTTGGTCACGCCACCCTTGGCGCGGCCCACGGTCTTCCCAGCGTCCTGCGTTTCTTCCTCCTCCTCGGCCGTAGCCCCGGTCACTGCGGTCGGGGCGACGGCCGATCCTTCCTTCTCGCACGGCTCGGAGTTCTTGACATTCATTAGTGTTGTGGGTGTGGAGGTCGTGGTACACACAGTACCGGCTTCCCTTGGAGGGTTCGGGCTGATCTCTGCCCCGCTTGGTGTCTGGTTCTGCCGCGAGCACGGCAGCCCCCTTGCGCTTCACGTCCTTGGCCTTGGGCTTCTTCTCTTCTGGGTCCGCAGAAGGCAGCTCGAGGAGGGAGAGACGCCCTTCCTCAGCCCTGGCGCACTTGTTTGCCAAGTTGAACAGCTCCAAGGAAGTGCACAGGTCTTCATGCATCGCCAGCTCCTCCTTCATCTTGACGTCACGCACACCGTCGGAGAAGGCCGAGATGATGGCCTCCTCAGTCACCTTGGGAATCTTGAGGCGTGCGTTGTTCAAGCGCTGGATGTACTTCTGCAGGGTTTCCCTGGACTGTTGCTTGATGCGGCGCATGTCGCTCACGGCGAGTGGCCGGTCGCGAGTGCCTTGGAAGTTGGCGATGAAGTGGGTGCGCATCTCCTCCCAGGAGGAGATTGTGTCTGGAGCCAGGTTCAGGAGCTACGTGCGGGCCGCGTCCTTGAGTGCCATGGGGAAACAGTTCGCCATGACCTTCTCGTCTCCATTGGCAGCTTCGATGCCTAGCTCGTAGAGCTGGCGGAACTCTGCAGGGTCAGCCGTGCCGTCGTAGTGAGGAGGCAGGTCTGGCTTGAACTTGCCGGGCCACGCTACGCTGCGTAGTTCGGTGGTGAAGACGCGGCAGCCTGCTATGGCCACGGGAGGCCTTGGGTGACGGAGAGCCTGGTCTTGCATGTCCCCACGCGCTGCAGCTGGGAGTAGCGCGGGGTCTTGACGCGCGGGAGCAGGAGCATGGTCGCGACGTGCTGGAGCAGGGAGCGCCCGGGCAGCTTCTTGCGGGCGAGGGACTTCCTGGCAGCTCTGCTCTTGCTGCGCTGGTGCCTGACGGAGCGGGTTCCGCCCAGGGGCCACACGCCTTGGGGACATGGCGTCTTCTTGAGGAGGAGGCGGCCGGGGCACCGCCGGAGCCTCGTCGCCCGCGCGGGGCAGGGTGCGGTGCAGTGGAACGGACGACGCAGGAGAGCCCCCTGCGACGCGGACGAGCTCGGCGACGCGGTCGAGCCATTTTTCGTAGACGTCGTCGACGGGACGGTAGCGCAGGAGCTCGTTTGCTGCGATGAGTGCATCTCGAGCCTCCATGGGCGCGCGGAGCGCGCGGGACGAAGAACCAGCTGGGGTGAGCGAGGGAGTTGCGGTGCGGCCGTCTTGCCGCACGGACGGATGCTGGGACGATGCTTGCCGCTCGTCCCCGCCGGGCCGGTGGCAGCGTTGACGGCAGGTGACGGGGAATGGCGTGGATGCCCGCCGACAGGGGCCGTCTGGGCGACGCCGGAAGCGAGTGCGGCCCGGCGCTCGGCGCGGGCCCGACGAGCGTCAGACATGGGCGTGACGGTCGGAGGAGAACGGGGCGGTGGAAGACAAATTCCGGCGCACCCCTACCTAGCGCACCAAATGTCGGATTTCGGGTTCCGGCCGACCCTTGAGGTTCAAACACTGGGGTGCGCGCGGAGATTTCGCCCCCTACCTACCTGCACCCCTCCGCCATGCTAGGATCTGAACTATGGAAAGAACGACACAAGAGACACAGGGTTTATACTGGGTCGGGCCACCGTTGTGGTGTAATATCCTACTCCAGTGTGTGGTGTGGTGGATTGCCTCTTGGGCTGATGATGATGAGCAATACAAGGGAGAACAGCCTCGCGAGGGTCTGTTCTTGGCTGGGGCGATGAACTGCTCGGAGGAGTTCAGTCACCTTTCTCTCTCTCTCTGCTTTCCTCCAACTGACCGACCCTGATTTCGACCCCAGCTTGTTTCTGGGTTGGCCGGTTCTCGATCCTCGATCCTCCCTACCCTGGGGGTGGCTAGTCCTATTTATAGAGGCCCTGGTCCTCTCCCCAAATATTGAGCGGGAAGGGAGCCAACAATGGCGGGCTAATTTGAAGGGGGACAGCAAGTATCAGCTATCCTATCAAAAGTAGTCTTCGCCTGTGCAAAGCTCTGGTGATGACGCCGTCTTGGGCTCCACGGTGACCTCCCTCTCGTAGTCCTCCTGGTCTTGGTCTCGTTGCACCGAAATGGCAACCTTTGCCTGATGCCTTGGTACTCCGCGGCTGTGCTTGCCCCCTTTGCACCAAAGAGGGAAGGAGGACGCTGCGCGGGCTGGCTCCCACCTAGCGCCCTGAATCGTCATGGCTTGTGTCACGGGCACCTCGTGAGGTACCCCGCCTTGATCTCTCCGCCCCCTCGTGAGCCAGCCTGATGAGGCCGTTCCTGAGGAAGCTTCACGTCGTCCGCCCCGCGAGGCTTGGCCACTCACGAGGGTCTTGGGTTTGTGTTGGTGAAGACGGGCCATGCTGGGCCCCCCCTTTGAGCCACGCCGCAGGCCGCAGGCAGGCAAGTCTGGGGACCCCCGTTCCCAGAACGCCGACATATTCCATGTGCTGACCCATTTTTGGGCTGCAACGTATTATGTTGCAGACTTTTCAGACGAGGAGTAAGGTTCGTTAGGTCGTTGTCATGCAGCTCAGCTATGCCATTGGAGTTGATGGACTCATTTTATCTTCCAAGCCTTTCGCTGTTATCGTATTAGATGGCCTTAAGCCATATTTATTGTAATGAGTTCTCTTTTGAGACATTCGATGTAATAAGTGTGTGATTGCTACTCTGTTATAAAACCTCAAGTACTGTGTGTGTCAGCATTGCCGATCCAGGGATGACACGGAAGCACAGAGACTTGACCGTTTGAGGTCGGGTTGCTACAAGATGGTATCAGAGCACACGCTAAGTATAGGACACGACCACTAAGCTAAAGCCCTAGATCACTATTCTCTTCTCATTTCTGACTCCTCTCCATTTTCTACTCTTTAGGATGGCGGATGCAAGGAACAAGTTTGCACAACCGGATGAAGAAGCACCTTTTGGACGACAATTGAAGGAAGTCACTAGGTACCTGAACATTGGAATACCAAGCTTCACCGGGACTTACAATGCCACTTTACCAGAAGAGGAGCGATGGATGATTCAAGTTCAAGTTCCAGGAAGGACATTCACGCCAGTCACTAAGCCCATAGATTTTTCCTTCGATGCACCAACCTGGAGTCTAGGAAAGAGTATGGCAGCTCACATCACCATGGGACGCATTGGAGAAGTTTATCATAAGGAGATTAAGGATACTATCTATCAGATTTGTGGGCGCCGAGACGAGCAATGGGAAATGATCAGTACCAAGAAGGATAGATCAATTGCAGCTTTCATTCAGGAGTTAGACCAGCATATTCGTCACTAGGAGAACCAGATGTGCGCAGGAATGATATATCTGAACAAGGCGATGACAAGGATCACGGAACTGGAGGAAGAACTCAAGGCTACACATGAAGATTATGAGGAGGAAATCGTCATACTAGTGGATAAGAATGCTGACCTGACAATGAAGCTAGGAGTATTCATGGGAGACCCCGCACCAAGAGGAGAAGACGAAGAACCCAAGGAGATTCGCCCGGAGGACTACATTATCATCAAAGACACCGACTCGAAAGCCGACAATAGCGATGATGACTATGAAGACGAAGCTGGAGCAGACATCATGGAGTCTTCAACCGAAGAATATTTTTAGTAGACCACCACATCAGTAGTAGTATTCCACCATGTAAATAGTATAGTCCGAGCACTTTTGTAACTATAGTTAGATCGATTGTATGCCCTTGCTTGATTGATTGGGTGAAATGTTTGTGTTTGTCTCTTGTGCATATGGGTAGTGTTTTCTCATTAGACCTCATTCTATTCTAATCTCTCCCCTCTAAACCCATCAGATGCCTCCGAGACGTGACCCCGGATTTACCTTCCCACCGAAGCTCACTCAGCTGATCCAGCAGCAGAATACCCTGATGCAATTGTTAGTTCAGGACCAAGGCAACAACAACAACAACAACAACAACAATCCACCGCCACCCCCACCAATTGATAACTTAGCCCATTTTCTAAGGTTGCAGCCGCCGGTGTTTTCCAGTAGACCGAGCCGATAGTGGCAGATGATTGGCTCCGCAGGATTGGAAGGGAGTTAACCACTGCAGGATGTACATATGTTGAGAAGGTGCGTTTTGCCGCACATCAGTTGGATGGACCAGCAGCCTCATGGTGGGAGAATTACCCTATCACCTACCCTATAGCCATTGTTACATGGGATCAGTTTCAGCAAGCTTTCTGTATAGCCCATGTCTCAACTGGAGCTATGAGTATGAAGAAGCGTGAGTTTCGCAACTTACGCCAGTGGAACCGTACTGTGGCTCAGTACGCGGATGAGTTTAGCAAGTTATCTCGCTATGCCACTGACGATGTGGCCACAGATGCCGCAAAGCAGGAGAAGTTTATGGAAGGGATGAATGATGAGATGAGCATGCAGTTGATGGTGGAAACATTCAACAACTACCAGGAGTTGGTAGATAAGGCTCTTATGATTGAAGGGAAGCAACATCAAATTGAGAGCCGTAAGAGGAAGTATGGACAAGGAAGGTATAATTCAGGAGCTCAGCAGAAGCCTCGCCTAACCCCGAACTCGGGAGGACTTGTTCATAACCATGGAGGCCACACCCATAATGGAGGAAGTAACCATAATCCTACTGGCCCAAGAAATGGGAATGGGAATGGAGCAAGCAACAATCAGAACTGTTCCAATCCAGCCACACCCGCCAAGAGAGACCTAAGCCACGTTACTTGTTTCAAGTGTGGTAAGACTAGACACTATGCCACGGAGTGCCTTGAAGCGGAGAATGGAAACGGCAATGGGAGCACTGAAAGAAGCCCAATCCATTCAACAAAGGACAAGTGAACCACGTCAACGTGGAGGAGGTTGAAGAGCAGCCAGACGCGGTTATTGGTAAGTTTTTGGTTAAGTCTTTTACCGCCCTTGTTCTTTTTGATACTAGTGCATCGCATTCAGACATATCAAGGGAATTCGTGGATAAGTTTAAACTACCAACCCAAACCCTTAGGACCCATCTGTTAGTGAGTTCACCTGGAGTAGAGTATATGGCTAGTCGATGGTGCGACCAGATACCCTTAACCATGGGTAGCCATGTTTTTCCGTCTGACCTAATAATCTTGGAGTCACGAGGATTGGATGTGATATTAGGAATGGAATGGATGTTAAAGTATGGAGGAAGCATTGATTGTGTTACTAAGCCAATTTGTCTCACCACCACGGGAGTTGTTCAGGAGGAAGTGCCTGTAGTCAAGGATTACCCGGATGTTTTTCCAGAGGAGTTACCAGGCATGCCACCGGATCGAGACATTGAGTTTTTGATAGAAGTATTGCCAGATACTGGGCCAATATCAAAGAGACCATATTGGATGCCCATGAACGATCTGGAGGAGATTAAGAAACAGATCAAGGAGTTATTGGAGAAAGGTTACATTCGACGGAGCTCATCACCATGGGGAGCCCCAGTGCTTTTGGTCGAGAAGAAGGATAAGTCTCTAAGGATGGTTGTTGATTATCGTGCGTTAAATGAGGTGACGATCAAGAACAAATACCCACTGCCGATGATCAATGATTTGTTTGACCAGCTGCAAGGAGCCAAGGTGTTTTCAAAGAACGATCTGCGATCTGGATATCACCAGCTGAAGATACGAGAGAAGGACATACCAAAGACAACATTCACCACACGGTACGGGTTGTATGAATATACGATCATGTCGTTTGGACTGACTAAGGCCCCTGCCTACTTCATGAGCATGATGAACAGTGTTCATGGAATATTTGGACAAGTTCGTTGTGGTGTTCATTGATGATATAATGGTATACTTGAAGAACGAGGAGGAGCACGAAGAGCATTTGCGTTTAGTTCTCGAGAAACTCAGGGAACATCAGTTGTATGCCAAGTTCAGCAAATGCGGGTTTGGGCTGAAGGAAGTTGGATTCCTTGGACATGTTATATCAGGAGAAGGTGTAGCAGTAGATCCTACCAAGGTTCAGTGAGTCACTGAATGGTTGGCACCCACTTCAGTTAGCGAGATCCGCAGTTTCCTTGGACTCACAGGATACTATCGGAGATTCATTGAGATTTTTTCCAAAATTGCGAAGCCAATGACGGATTTATTGAAGAAGGATACCAAATTTAAATGGACAGAAGAATGTGAAGCAAGTTTTCAGGAGTTAAAGAAACGTTTGACTACAGCCACAGTGCTGATTCTGCCAGATATACGCAAGGAGTTTCAAGTGTATTGTGATGCCTCTCGCCTAGGACTTGGAAGTGTGCTTATGTAGGATGGAAGAGTTGTTTCGTATGCCTCACTACAACTGAAGCCGCACGAGTTGAATTATGCCACGCATGATTTGGAGTTGTCTGCCGTAGTGCATGCTTTGAAGACCTGGAGACATTACCTTATTGGAAATCGTTGTGATGTGTACACGGATCATAAGAGTTTGAAGTACATTTTCACACAGAAGGAGCTGAACCTTAGGCAGAGGAGATGGTTGGAGCTTATAAAGGATTATGCCATGAAGCTTCACTATCATCCAGGCAAGGCCAATGTCGTACCAGATGCCTTGAACCGGAAGAGTTATGCTAATACCCTAGTGAGCACGGGATTGCCGAAGGAGTTAGCAGAGGATCTCAGGGAACTTCGATTGGAGATTGTTCCTAGAGGTTTTGTTGCAACAATGGAGGTTCAGTCTACATTGTTAGGAAAGATTCGAGAAGCTCAGAAGGATGACAAAGAGATTGCCGAGATAAAAGAGAAAATGAGCGAAGGAAAGGACAAAGGTTTTCGTGAGGATGAGCACGACACCTTATGGTTCGAGGACCGTATTTATGTGCCCAATAACACAGAGATCAGGAAGTTAATACTTCAGGAGGCTCATGACTCACCATAATCGATACACCCCAGAAACACCAAGATGTATTTGGATTTGAAGGAACGTTTCTGGTGGACTAGTATGAAGAAGGATATTGCCGAGTATGTAGCCATATGTGATGTATGCCAGAGAGTGAAGGCTGAGCACCAAAAGCCAGCAGGATTGTTACAGGTTATGCCGATACCCGAATGGAAGTGGGATAAACTTGGCATGGATTTTATCACCGGATTACCCAGAACCAAATCAGGATATGATTCTATATGGGTAGTAGTTTACCGCTTGACCAAAGTAGCTCACTTTATTCCAGTGAAAACCACCTATACAAGTGCAAAGTTGACCAAGATATATATGACCAGGATTGTATGTCTGCATGGAGTTCCAAGGACAATCATATCAGATAGAGGAACACAGTTTACATCAAATTTTTGGCATCAACTGCACCAAACTTTGGGGACAAGGTTGGAGTTCAGTACAGCATTCCACCCATAGACAGATGGACAGACCGAGAGAGTCCACCAGATTCTGGAGGATATGTTGAGGGCCTATGCGCTAGATTATGGATCTAGTTGGGATGACAACTTGCCATACGGGGAGTTCTCATACAACAATACCTATCAAGCCAGTTTGAAGATGGCACCGTTCGAAGCCCTGTATGGACGAAGGTGCAGAACACCGTTGATGTGGGATGAAGTCGGAGACCGACAGTTGTTTGGACCAGATTTGATCAAAGAGTCTGAAGAGAAAGTTAAGTTGATCCGAGATAGACTGAAGATAGCTCAGTCCAGGCAGAAGAGTTATGCAGATTCGAAACGCAAGGAAATAACTTATGAAATTGGAGATAGAGCATATCTGCGAGTATCACCCCTGCGAGGAGTGAAACATTTTGGAATTAAGGGAAGTTAGCCCTGAGATTTGTAGGACCGTATGGAATTTTGGAACGTATGGGAGAAGTTGCCTACAAGTTGGAGTTACCTGAAGGACTGTTAGGAGTTCATGATGTATTTCATGTTTCACAGCTGAAGAAGTGTCATGCTGAGATGGCCGATATACTGTTAAGAGATACAGTACCTGTGGAGGCGATTCAGTTGGACAGTGATTTGACCTATGAGGAGAAGCCAGTCAAGATTCTTGAATTTGCCAGCCGAGTCACCCGCAACAAGGTTATCAAGTTTTGCAAAGTTCAGTGGAGCCACCATACCGAGGATGAAGCCACCTGGGAATGAGAGGATGATCTTTGCAAAGACCACCCTCACCTATTCTCTAGCCAACCCGAATCTCGAGGGCGAGATTCATCTTAAGGGGGGTAGGTTTGTAACATCCCAAATTTTCAATTTGGAATGTTATACATAGATCATTCATGCATATCATATTTTATTGCATTTCGTTTCACGATCCTCGAAATCCTAAGCAACTCAAGGACCCTCGGAGAGAGTTGGGGATTTCCTGTTTTCATATTTGAGTTTTATCAAATATTGAAACGAGGATTTTTGGTTTTAATTATTTTTCTCTCCGAAAATATTTCATATTAAAATATATGAGAGGAGATAATATGACTTCTCCAAAATAAATGAAATATTAGTGGAAAATATTAAAATCAAATATTTGATTTTATTCGGAGTTTGTTGCTATTTTATTTGAATTAGACAAATTGCATGTTTTTCAAAGTTGCATTTTAGGGCCAAGAAAATGTTCATCTTGTTCTAAATAATTTATTTAGACGGTGAAAATTTGTTTTGGCATTTTTTAGATTTTTATTTTATTTTCTAGAATTTATTTAGTTCCGGCGAAATTATTTAAAAAAAACTTCCGCCGGACCACACTGGGCTGAGGCCCAGCCGACCCAGCCGCGCGCCTCCCCGCACCGGCTCGGGAGAGGAGTCCTGAGCGGCCCTGCCGCCGCCGCCGTGTCCGTCCCGGACACGTCGTGCCTCGCCCATTCCCCAAGCCGTCGCACCCTCTCCCCTTATAAGCCGCCGCACCCCCCCTGGAGCCCGAGCCACCCCGCCGCCGCAAGCCGCCTGCCCCGCCGCCTCGCGGTACCGCCGCCGCGCCGCTTGCCGCTGCCGCTGCCACTTGCCGCCGCTGCCCCGCGCTGCCGCTTGCCCCGCGCCGCCCCGCCCCACTCGCCGGAGCCGCCCCACTGCGCTGGACCTCGCCGGAGGTATAAGCGCCATTCGGTTTTTTTATAAAAAACCGGTTCGGTTTTTGTTAGAAAACCCTAGTTTTTTATATAGATCAGTTCGCCAGGTTTTCTTGGTTTAGTTACTTTGCGGACGTTCGTCCGTACGTTCGTTTTAACGAACGGTGTTCACTCGTTAGCCGCAGACAACGATCGTTCGTTCGTTAGCCTGTTCGTCAGTTTTCTTTTTCTCGGATTTTCCGCGATTATTTTCAATCGCGATTTGTGATCCAATTTTCGATTTAGTTTATCTTTTCGCTCATTTATCGGAATCAGGCGATTCAAGCGCCTAGATCTTCGTCTTGAAACTCTCTTTCCATTTAACCAACTCGAACAAGCTTTTGCTACTGTAAAATTTGACCTTAGTCCAGATTAGTAAACGGATCTTGTTTCTTTCGCAATTTGAGTTTCGTTGCTCCGTTTGATTTGATTCTTTTCGCAAACCGGAGTTCTTAAGTTGAACTTTCTGGTTAGATCTTCTTATTTGAGATTTACCCATGTTTCTTTTCTTGATGGATTATGTATGCTATTGTTCGTTTGCGATAGAACACCCTGAGTGTGAAGCGTGCTACTACGAGTCCCTAGGTTTTACGGATCATCAGCAAAGCAAGTAACACTTTGATCATACCCCTTTATCACCCAGTTTTATGCATTAGTTCCAATCCTGAAGCATTGCATGGTTAGGATGTGATTAACATGTGGGTTGGGAAGTAGTTGATGAGGTAGAACCTATTGCCCTGTTATATTCAAACCCTTGGGAGTTACTTCTACGTATTGCTTTTATTGCTATGCTATCCTCATAGACGTGGTTGGGTGAGTGAAATCCATGACAGATGTGAGATTGTTAATTAATGGTTCAACTTAAGGTGGCAACTTGAATATACATCTGGGTGGATTGTTTGTTGGGCACGTGGGGAATCCAGTGTTGTCCTAAGATATCCCAGAGTACCCGTGTGATAATCCTATGGTCCGCCACCCAGGCTCAAAGGGAACTGAGATATTTTCATGCTAGAAACTTCCGTGTGCAGCCACAAGCTATTATGGGCTCTAGCATAGTTGAGTAAGTTGCATGAAGCTCCCAAAGAGGTGGATCAGCAGGTAGAGGGATGTAGGTTGGTATGGTCTGCCCGGAGTAAGGGGTTAATGCTTCTGAAAGACTGTGTCTCGGTCATCCGTTTCTCAAACACCGTGTAGTGCGAGAAATCCAACGGAGGAGATCGAGCCTTGTGGGGAAAATTGCGCAAACCTCTGCAGAGTGTATAAACGAATCATGGTTAGCCGTGTCCCCGGTTATGGACATCTTGAGTATCTAGTACTAGGAGTATCATAAGTATCTCATCACTCTAAACTAATATTGTTGGGTTGATAAATACTTTAATTGGGATTGAGTTGGAGGAACCTTCTCAATGATGTTTCGACTACCATGATATTTAAATAAAATCTATTCCTTTGTTGTAGGAAAAAATTGGCTTTTTGCAAAAACAATAACCATAGAGCTTTCCACCAGCCAAATATGCATGTAGTGATAGCATTATTCTGTTCTTGCTCTGTGTTATTTTGCCAGCATATTCCATGTGCTGACCTGTTTTCGGGCTGCAACATATTATGTTGCAGACTTTTCAGGCAAGGAGTAAGGTTCGTTAGGTCATTGCCGTGCAGCTCAGCTATGCCATTGGAGTTGATGGACTCACTTTATCTTCCAAGCCTTCCGCTGTTATCGTATTAGATGGCCTTAAGCCATATTTATTGTAATAAGTTCTCTTTTGAGACATTCGATGTAATAAGTGTGTGATTGCTACTCTGTTATAAAACCTCGAATACTGTGTGTGTCAGCATTACCAATCCAGGGATGACACTGAAGCACAGAGACTTGACCGTTTGAGGTCGGGTCGCTACATAATCTTTATTATATATAGCTCACGGACACGATTACATAGGAAGATCATAAAGCAAAACTCACAACTAGATCATACTAAAACTTTATTCTACTAGATCAAGATATTATCAAAACGATCGAACTAAGAAAAACGGTAAAGATAAAAGGTGCGATGGTGATACGATACTGGGGCACTCCCCCAAGCTTGGCAGTTGCCAAGGGGAGTGCCCATACCCGATGCTTAGTTCTTCTTTGTTGATGAAGAAGACAATGGCATTGTTGTTGGCGTAGGCTTCTTCCTTAATTTGCGCTTGAGGACAGAATTTTGATCTCCTGCTCCAGGCTTAGTATCTTTTTGCATAATTCCTGCTTGTTTTCCTGCAGGTGGCGAAAAGGGATAAACTCGATCTTAGGTTTCTTTACTCTATCCGGGAGGCTTGACTTTTTGAACTCCACATGCATATCCCCAGGGTGAGGTAATGGGACTTCATCTTCATCTGAGCTCGTCTCCTCCCTTCCCTTAGGTTCATAGTCTTCTTCTTCTTCCGTAGTCCAACCACAATGCTCCACATCCCCATAGACCTTAGGATCTGCAAGGTAATCAGCCACATAACTTTCTCCTTCCGAATCCTGGGATGACATGTTGCTAAAATCTGTAGCAGGACAGCTCAAAACAAAGACATGAGATATTTGCGTGATACGGTGGTCAAAACCTTCGGGAGATTATATAATGAAATTTTACCGACTAAAAGAAGTAACGTGCAAGAAAACGGAGTCCGAAGAGCACACGAGGTGCCCACGAGGCAGGGGGCGCACCCAGGGGGTAGGGCGCGCCCTCCACCCTCGTGGAAGCCTCGTGTCCTTCCCGGACTACTTCTTATTTTCCTATTTTCTTAAATATTCCAAAACGGAGAAAAAATGCCATTAGAACTGTTTTGGAGTCGGTTTACTTACTGTACCACGTACCTATTCCTTTTCGGAGTCTGAAACGTTCTAGAAAGTGTCCCTTATGTATTCCTCCGGGGTTACGGTTTCAATAACATTAGTTTCAACATTTATAGGATTACCTGAGATATAATGTTTGATTCTTTGACCGTTCACCACCTTCGGATTTGTGCCTTCGAAGTTGTTGATTTTTATGGCACTGGAACGATATACCTCCTCGATGACGTAAGGACCATCCCATTTAGAGAGAAGTTTGCCTGCGAAAAATCTTAAACAAGAGTTGTATAACAATACATAATCACCTACATTAAACTCACATTTTTGTATCCTTTTATCATGCCATCTTTTAACTTTTTCTTTAAACAGCTTGGCATTTTCATAGGCCTGGGTTCTCCATTCATCAAGTGAGCTAATTTCAAATAACCTCTTCTCACCGGCAAGTTCGAAGTCATAGTTGAGCTCTTTGATGGCCCAATATGCCTTATGTTCTAATTCAAGAGGTAAGTGACATGCTTTTCCATAAACCATTTTATACGGAGACATACCCATAGGATTTCTATATGCAGTTCTATAAGCCCATAATGCATCATCAAGTTTCTTGGACCAATTCTTTCTAGATCTATTAAAAGTCTTTTACAAAATTAATTTGAGCTCTCTGTTACTAAGTTCTACTTGACCATTAGACTGTGGATGATATGGAGATGCAATTCTATGATTAATATCATACTTAGCAAGCATTTTATGAAAGGCACCATGAATAAAATGTGAACCACCATCAGTCATTAAATATCTAGGGACTCCAAACCTTGGAAAAATAACTTCTTTAAGCATCTTAATAGAGGTGTTATGATCAACACTACTAGTTGGAATAGTTTCTACCGACTTAGTAATGTAATCAACAGCAACTAAGATATGTGTATACCCATTAGAGGAAGGAAAAGGTGCCATATAATCAAAGCCCCAAACATCAAATGGTTCTATAACAAGTGAATAATTTATAGGCATTTCTTGATGTCTACTAATATGACCAATTCTTTGACATTCATCACAAGATAAGACAAACTTACGGGCATTCTTGAAAAGAGTAGGCAAATAAAAACCGGATTGCAATACCTTATGTGAAGTTCTGTCTCCAGCATGGTGTCCCCCATAAGCTTCGGAGTGACACTTGCGTAGGATATGTTCCTGTTCATGCTCAGGTAGACAACGGCTAATAACACCATCTACTCCATCTTTATAAAGATGTGGGTCATCCCAGAAGTAGTGTCTTAAATCATAGAAAAACTTTTTATTTTGCTGGTATGTGAAACTAGGTGGTATAAATTTAGCAACAATGTAATTAGCATAATCAGCATACCATGGAGCAGTGCGAGAAGCATTTATGACAGCTAATTGTTCATCAAGGAATCTATCATCAATAGGTAGTGAGTCATCAAGAACATTCTCTAACCTAGACAAGTTGTCTGCAACGGGATTCTCAGCTCCCTTTCTATCAATAATATGCAAATCAAATTCTTGTAGCAGGAGAACCCATCTAATAAGTCTAGGTTTAGCATCTTTCTTTTCCATAAGATATTTAATAGCAGCATGATCAGTGTGAATAGTTACTTTAGAGTCAACAATATAAGGTCTGAACTTATCACAAGCAAATACAACTGCTAAGAATTCCTTTTCAGTAGTAGCATAAATTCTCTGGGCATTGTCTAGAGTTTTACTAGCATATTGAATAACATTTATTTTTTTATCAACTCTTTGTCCTAGGACAGCCCCTACAACATAATCAGGTGGCTGAACAATAGGTGTAGAAATCAAGGCTTTCTTAAGTATTTCAAATGCTTGTACACAATCATCATCAAAGGCTGAAGGAATATCTTTTTGTAATAGGTTAGTCAGAGTTCGAGAAATTTTAGAGAACTCCTTAATGAACCTCCTATAAAAACCGGCATGACCAAGGAAGCTTCTTATACCTTTGATGTCCTTGGTACATGGCATCATTTCAATAGCATCAACTTTAGCTTTGTCAACTTCAATACATGTTTCAGAAATTTTATGCCCCAAGACAATACCTTCATTAACCATAAAGTGGCACTTCTCCAAATTCAAGACAAGGTTAGTTTCTTCACATCTCTTCAAAACTCGATCAAGGTTGCTCAAGCAATCATCAAAAGAGGATCCATAAACTGAGAAATCATCCATGAAAACTTCACAAATCTTTTCACAAAACTCAAGAGAATATAGCCATCATGCATCTTTGAAAGGTAGCAGGTGCATTACATAAACCAAAAGGCATACGTCTATAAGTAAAGGTACCGAAAGGGCAAGTAAAATTAGTCTTTTCTTGATCATCAACTGACACAGGTATTTGAGAGAAACCAGAGTAACCATCTAGAAAGCAAAAATGTGTATGTTTGGATAATCTTTCTAGCATTTGATCAATGAAAGGCAAAGGGTAATGATCTTTTTAGTAGCTTTATTTAATTTATGGAAATCAATCACCATCCTATAACTTGTAATAATTCTTTGCAGACTCAATTCATCTTTATCATTAGGAACAATAGTAATACCTCCCTTCTTAGGGACACAATGGACATGACTTACCCACTGACTATCAGCAACGGGATAAATTATACCTGCTTCAAGGAGCTTTAATATTTCCTTTCTTACCACTTCTTTCATCTTAGGATTTAGCCGTCGTTGGTGAGAAATAACTGGTTTGGCGTCTTTCTCCAAATTTATATTGTGTTGACATAGAGTGGGACTAATGCCCTTAAGATCATCAAGAGTATATCCAATAGCAGCACGGTGCTTCTTCAGAGTTTTCAATAATCTCTCTTCTTCATGCTCTGAAAGGTTAGCACTAATAATAACAGGATATATTTGTGATAACCCACAAGCATAGGGGATCGCAACAGTTTTCGAGGGTAGAGTATTCAACCCAAATTTATTGATTCAACATAAGCGGAGCCAAAGAGTATTCTCAAGTATTAGCAGTTGAGTTGTCAATTCAACCACACCTGGAAACTTAATATCTGCAGCAAAGTGTTTAGTAGCAAAGTAATATGATAGTAGTGGTAGCGGTAGCAAAAGGTAATGATAACAAAAGTAGTGTTTTTGGTATTTTGTAGTGATGATAGCAATAGCAACGGAAAAGTAAACAAGCGAGGAACAATATATGGAAAGCTCGTAGGCAATGGATCGGTGATAGAGAATTATGCCGGATGCGGTTCATCATGTAACAATCATAACCTAGGGTGACACAGAACTAGCTCCAATTCATCAATGTAATGTAGGCATGTATTCTGAATATAGTCATACATGCTTATGGAAAAGAACTTGCATGACATCTTTTGTCCTACCCTCCCATGGCAGCAGGGTCCTAATGGAAACTAAGGGATATTAAGGCCTCCTTTTAATAGAGTACCGGACCAAAGCATTAACATATAGTGAATACATGAACTCCTCAAACTACGGTCATCACCGGGAGTGGTCCCGATTATTGTCACTTCGGGGTTGCCAGATCATAACACATAGTAGGTGACTATAGACTTGCAAGATAGGATCAAGAACTCTCATATATTGATGAAAACATAATAGGTTCAGATTTGAAATCATGGCACTCGGGCCTTAGTGACAAGCATTAAGCATAGCAACGTCATAGCAACATCAATCTCAGAACATAGTGGATACTAGGGATCAAACCCTAACAAAACTAACTCTATTACATGATAAATCTCATCCAACCCATCATCGTCCAGCAAGCCTACGATGGAATTACTCACGCACGGCGGTGAGCATCATGAAATTGGTGATGGAGGATGGTCGATGATGACGACGGCGACAGATTCCCCTCTCCGGAGCCCCGAACGGACTCCAGATCAGCCCTCCCGAGAGGTTTTAGGGCTTGGCGGCGGCTCCGTATCATAAAATGCGATGAATCCTTCTCTCTGATTTTTTTTTCTCCCTGAAAGCAAATATATAGAGTTGGAGTTAAGGTCGGAGGAGCTTCAGGGGGGCCATGAGGTAGGGGGCGCGCCCCCCACCCTCGTGGCTAGGGTGTGGGCCCCCTGGTCTTCATATTTTGCAAGGATTTTTTATTATTTCCAAATAGACGTTCCGTGAAGTTTCAGGTCATTCCGAGAACTTTTGTTTCTGCACATAAATAACACCATGGCAATTCTGCGCAAAACGGCGTCAGTCCGGGTTAGTTCCATTCAAATCATGCAAGTTAGAGTCCAAAACAAGGGCAAAAGTGTTTGTAAAAGTAGATACGACGGAGACGTATCAATCTTCTTTTCATCAAGATAAGCATATTTAAGAGTATCATGCAATGGTTTAAGCTCAAACACGGGATCACCCTTAGGTGGGGGAGGATCCCCTAGGATTTCAACAGGCAAGTTCTGTTTCAAAATAGGTCCCTGTTTAAAGAATACTTCATCTATTTCCCTTCTTTCATTCATAAACATATCATTTTCATGGTCTAGAAAATATTGTTCTAAAGGATCAGTAGGAGGCATGGCAATAGAAGAAGTACCAATAATTTCATCTTTACTAGGCAATTCCTCATCATGGGGTTGTCTACTAAATTTGGCAAAATTAAACTCATGAGACATGTCCCCTAAACCAACAGAAACAATATCCTTATTGCAGTCTATCTTAGCATTAAAAATATTCAAGAAGGGTCTACCAAATATAACGGGACAAAAGCTATCTTGTGGAGAACCAAGAACAAGAAAATCAGCAGGATATTTAACTTTCCCACACAAGACTTCACCATCTCTAACAATCCCAACTGGTGAAATAGTATCTCTATTGGCAAGCTTAATTGTAACATCGATATCTTCTATCTCAGCAGGTGCAATATCATGCATAATTTCTTCGTATAAGGAATGAGGTATTGCACTTGCACTAGCACCCATATCACATAAGCCATGATAACAATGATCTCCTATTTTAACGGAAATAACAAGCATGCCTACAACAGGTCTATGTTTATTTTTAGCATCAGGTATTGCAATTCTAGCAGCTTCATTGCAGAAGTAAATAACATGCCCATCAATGTTATCAGCTAAGAGATCTTTAACCATAGAAATTTTAGGTTCAACTTTAATTTTCTTAGGGGGTTTAGGTGTCTTAATGTTACTTTTGTTAACCATAGTTGAAACTTTAGCATGATCCTTTATTCTAACAGGGAAAGGTGGTTTCTCAATATAAGCAGCAGGAACAACATGATCATTATAAGTGATAGTCTTTTCATCAAATTTAATAGGTGCAACTACTTTTACTTCAGTGGGAGGATTATATTTAAACCACTTCTCCTTTGGGAGATCAACATGAGTAGCAAAGGATTCACAGAAAGAAGCTACTATCTCAGAGTCAAGTCCATATTTAGTGCTAAATTCACGGAAAGCATCGGTATCCATAAAAGATTTAACACAATCAAACTTAGGTGTTATACCCGACTCCTTACCTTCGTCGAGGTCCCAATATTCAGAGTTGCGTTTAATTCTTTCCAATAAATCCCATTTGAATTCAATAGTCTTCATCATAAAAGATCCAATACAAGAAGTACCGAGCATGGAGCGATTACTGAGAGAAAGTCAAGCATAAATTTTTTGAATGATCATTTCTTCTGAGAGCTCATGATTGGGGCATGAATATAACATTGACTTAAGCCTCCCCCAAGCTTGAGCGATTCTTTCTCCTTCGCGAGGCCAAAAATTATATATATAATTACGATCACGATGAACAAGATGCATAGGATAAAACTTCTGATGAAATTCCAATTTCAATCGCTTGTAGTCCCATGATCCCATATCATCACATAGCCTATACCATGTCAATGTCTCTCCCTTCAAAGATAAAGGGAATACCTTCTTCTTGATAACATCATCGGGCATACCTGCAAGCTTAAATAATCCAAAAACTTCATCCACATAGATTAGGTGTAAATCGGGATGCAGTGTTCCATCTCCTGCAAAAGGATTAGCTAGCAGTTTCTCTATCATACCCGAAGGAATTTCAAAGTAAAAATTTTCAGTAGGTTCAGTAGGTTGAGGAGAAACTCTTTGCTCTACAGGTCGGGGTGAAGATACCCCGAACAAGCCCCTCAAAGGATTATGTTCCATAGTAACAAGTGAGAGTAAATCTCAGCACACTATACAAAATTTTCCTTACCAAATTCCACCTACTAAAGGCGCTTCACTCCCCGGTAACGGCGCTAGAAAAGAGTCTTGATGACCCACAAGTGTAGGGGATCTATCATAGCCTTTTCGATAAGTAAGAGTGTCGAACCCAACGAGGACCAGAAGGAAATGATAAGCAGTTTTCAGTAAGGTATTCTCTGCAAGCACTGAAATTATCGGTAACATATAGTTTTGTGATAAGGTAATTTGTAACGAGTAGCAAGTAATAAAAGTAAATAAGGTGCAGCAAGATGGCCCAATCCTTTTTGTAGCAAAGGACAAGCCTGGACAAACTCTTATATGAAGGAAATTGCTCCCAAGGACACATGGGAATTATCGTCAAGCTAGTTTTCATCATGTTCATATGATTCGCGTTCGGTACTTTGATAATCTGATATGTGGGTGGACCGGTGCTTGGGTACTGTCCTTTACTTGGACAAGCATCCCACTTATGATTAACCCCCATTGCAAGCATCCGCAACTACAACAGAAGTATTAAGGTAAACCTAACCATAGCATGAAACATATGGATCCAAATCATCCCCTTATGAAGCAACACATAAACTAGGGTTTAAGCTTCTGTCACTCTAGCAACCCATCATCTACTTACTTCCCAATGCCTCCCTCTAGTCCCAAACAATGGCGAAGTGTCATGTAGTTGACGTTCAGATGACACCACTAGAGGGATGACAACATACATCTCATCAAAATATCGAACGAATACCACATTCACATGACTACTTATAACAAGTCTTCTCCCATGTCCTCAGGTACAAACGTGACTACTCACAAAGCATATTCATGTTCATAATCATAGGGGTATTAATATGCATAATGGATCTGAACATATGATCTTCCACCAAGTAAACCAACTAGCATCAACTACAAGTAGTAATCAACACTACTACCAACCCACAGGTACCAATCTGAGGTTTGGATACAAAGATTGGATACAAGAGATGAACTAGGGTTTGAGATGAGATGGTTCTGGTGAAGATGTTGATGGAGATTGACCCCCTCCCGATGAGAGGATCGTTGGTGATGACGATGGTGATGATTGCCCCCTCCCGGAGGGAAGTTTCCCCAGCAGAACAGCTCCGCCGGAGCCCTAGATTGGTTCCGCCAAGGTTCTGCCTCGTGGCGGGGGAGTTTCGTCCCGTGAGCTTACTTATGATTTTTTTCTCGGACGAAAGACCTCATATAGTAGAAGATGGGCATCAGAGGGCCACCAGGGGGCCCACGAGGCAGGGGGAGCGCCCAGGGGGGGTAGGGCGCGCCCCCACCCTCGTGGCCAGGGTGTGGGCCCCCTCTGGTGCTTTCTCCACTCAGTATTTTTTATTAATTCCAAAAATGACTTTCTTGAAGTTTCAGGACTTTTGGAGCTATGCAGAATAGGTCTCTAATATTTGCTCCTTTTCCAGCCCAGAATTCAAGCTGCCGGTATTCCCCCTCCTCATGTAAACCTTGTAAAATAAGAGAGAATAGGCAGAAGTATTGTGACATAATGTGTAATAGCAGCCCATAATGCAATAAATATCTATATAAAAGCATGATGCAAAATGGACGTATCAACCACCTCCGCCAGAGGAGATACTCGATGAACTCGAAGGACTGCGGCGTGACTGCGGCCCAGGAGTACATCGCCGCCCTCATCGCCATCGTCTTGCTCTTTCGCATACATTGCCAGATGGCCCTCACCGTCCTCGAAATCTCCCACTCATTATCAAACCTAGTAAGGATCTCCTTCAACCTGGCTAACTTTGCTTGGTCGCCGTCGGCGATCTGCCTGATTCGCTGCTACATCCTCTCCATAGATGTCCTTTTGAGTGGTCCGGTGCTAGCTTTGGAAGATGGGAGGAGAGATGGTGGTCTTGCAATAGGGAAGAGGGAGAGGCGAGACGGTGGTTTTGGAATGGAGATGATGCAGAGGAAAGGGGGTGGTTTTGCAATGGAGAAAAGGGAGAGGCGATATGGTTGTTTGGAATGGAGATGATGGAGAGGACAGGAGGTGGTTTTGCAATGGAGAAGAGGGAGAGGCGAGACGGTAATGGAGATGATGGAGAGGACAGAAGGTGGCACTACTGCAGGATGCTGCTAACGCGACACTACGATCAGAGACCCTTCGAGAAACTGTGTGCGATGCCATAATCGCAAACGGTGCTGTATGAAAACCGTCAAAAAGGTGAAAACGTTTGCGATGGAGGATGCATCAAACACGGTTCAGATTTTAGTTGCGTTTGCGATCCAGGGCGTACGGTTCAGTCCAATGAACTGTTTGCAATGAGGCGGAACAAAAGAAATGGGCATCCTGATGAAGGCGTGTGCGATATAGAGCATACGGTTCACTTGGATGAACTATTTGTAATTAGGCAACACAAAAGAAATGGGTAGCCAGATGAAGGTGTGTGCGATATACAGCATACGGTTCACTCGGATGAACTGTTTGTGATTAGGCAACACAAAATAAATGGTCAACCAGATCAAGGTGTGTGTGATTGAGGGCATACGCTTCAGAAGGATTAACTGTTTGCGATTAGGCAACAGAACAGAAACGGGTAAGCCAGATCAAAGTGTCTGCGGTTGATGGCATACACTTCACATGGATGAATTTTTTGCGATTAGCCACAACATACTGAAACAGTTAGATAGATCAACGTATGTGCGCGCGACGGGCACACCCATTCTAATTAAAAGACGTGTGCTGACATTGCGTATTGCGGTGCACCCTATGGTGCAAACGCCACGTACGTGGCCGAGAAGGCGTACGTGCCCACTTTACGTCTTCCGAGAATACTGCCGCTGTCGGTGTCAACACCGGCGGATCTCGGGTAGGGGGTCCCGAACTGTGCGTCTAAGGCGGATGGTAACAGGAGGCAGGGGACATGATGTTTACCCAGGTTTGGGCCCTCTTGATGGAGGTAATACCCTACGTCCTGCTTGATTGTTCTTGATGATATGAGTATTACAAGAGTTGATCTACCACGAGATCAGAGAGGCTAAACCCTAGAAGCTAGCCTATGGTATGATTGTATGTTGTCCTACGGACTAAAACCCTCCGGTTTATATAGACACCGGAGGGGGCTAGGGTTACACAAGGTCGGTTACAAAGGAGGAGATATACATATTCGTATTGCCTAGCTTGCCTTCCACGCCAAGTAGAGTCCCATCCGGACACGAGACAAAGTCTTCAATCTTGTATCTTCATAATCCAACAGTCCGGCTGTCCGGAGACCCCCTAATCCAGGACTCCCTCAGTAGCCCCTGAACCAGGCTTCAATGACGATGAGTCCGGCGCGCAGTATTGTGTTCGGCATTGCAATGCGGGTTCCTCCTCCGAATACACCATTGAAGAGTTTGAAATACAAGGATAGTGTCCGACCCTGCAAAATAAGTTTCACCTACCACCGTAGAGAGAATAATATTTCCACAAATCTAATCTGCTGACACGTTTTGACAGTATGACATCACGCCATGGCTCGGTTATTATTCGAACCGCTTTTCTCAACCACCTTCGCACATATCGCGAGGCGGTTTTCTTGACACGTCTTGTCAAAGCAGAGATCGTGTTCCCCTTATCACAGGATTCTCATCAATACGGACATGGCTAAACCAACCGCGCCATCAATAATGGCGCCTGGGGAATAAGCGGTTTTGCCAGGCAAGTGGGGAGACACATCGCCTCTTCCGCCCTTATAAAGGGACAAAGATTTACCTTTTTCACCCACGCCTTCTTCTTCCTCGCTTACCCATTCCTGCACACTCGAGCTCTAGCGCCCAAGCTCGCGTTCTTCTTCTCGAACCACTCCAAGCTTGTCCAGAGCAGGAGGCAAGTGGATGGTCTCCTCCATCACGGAGGAGAACATCAAAAAGTTACGGGAAGCCGGATACCTGGCCACGGATATCGCGCACCAGCTGCCAAATGTGGGGCATATCGTCCCAATGCCCGAACCCCGTGAGAGGGTAGTTTTTCTTACCCATTTTGTCCGCGGACTGGGATTTCCCCTCCACCCGTTTGTCCGCGGGCTCATGTTCTACTATGGGCTGGATTTTCATGATCTGGCCCCCAATTTAATCCTCAACATCTCGGCGTTTATCGTCGTGTGCGAGGCCTTCCTCCGCATCAAGCCCCACTTCGGCCTATGGCTAAAAACCTTCAATATTAAACCGAAGGTGGTGGGTGGCCAGCAAGCAGAGTGCGGAGGCGCCATGGTGGGCAAGATGCCTAATGTCACCTGGCTCGAGGGCACCTATGTGGCTACCATAAAGGGGTGGCAATCGGGGTGGTTCTACATCACCAAGCCGCGTGACTCCAACTGGGCGGCGGCCCCCAAATTTCGATCCGGAATCCCCACGCGGCTCACCTCCTGCAAAGAGAAGGGCCTGTCCTGGGGTTCTTCGGTAGAGTTGACCGGACTCCAGACCTGTATCCGGAACATGACGAGCAAGAAAATCAAGCTCGTCAAGGTGGTCCAGGTCATGCTCTTCCGCCGGATCCTCCCGTGTCAACGACGGGCATTCGATTTGTGGGAGTTCGACTCGGCCAAGCACCAGACACTGCGAGAGCTCTATGACACGACGCACGAGGATGTCTAGAGGGTGCTGTTCAAGGGCGCCGAGATTCCTCCTCCCCTCACCGAGGACCGTGGACTCAGCGCAAAACGCCACGCCAATCCGGTAAGTTTTTATATCTCTCAGGGTATTTATTTGCCCCGATTTAGTTATATGCAGGATCTAAGCTTCTATGCCATTAACAGGACTGGATAGAGATAGCGGAGCAGCTTGATTGCCCAGCCCCCCTGCCAGAAGATCCTGCAGGCGCTCTCCTAACGGAGATGCTGACTCCGGCACCTTACAAGGTGCCGGTGAAGAAGACCAAGAAGAAGGCCGCGGGGACCCGAAAGGGTCTCCGGCGCAAGGTTGTATCGGACTCATCGTCTGATGAATCCGACGCGCACTCCTCCCACGAAGACGAGGAGGAGGAAGAGGAAAGTTCTCCCCCCCAGCCGGGGGAGACAAGAAAAGGAAGGCCGACCTAACCGAGGAGGCCGAAGGGTCCAAGAAGGGAAGGACCCTCCCTCCGGACTGCGCCACGACGGCCGCTGACTACGGCGATGAGTGGCTGCTCAGGGTCAAGACCCTGGCGAAATCGTAAGTGTCCGAGCACCATAGCACTTCGTGGTATGTTTTATTACACTACCTCTCCTCATGCCGAACATGATCATGCAGCCCGCCCCGAGCTCATCTCGACGTACCCTTGTCGAGCGACTCTCTGGATTCGTCGGATATGAACATTGGTTCTCTCCCGACCGCTACCACCCCTCTCCCTACGGACAACGCCGAGGTGTTGTCTCAAAAGGCACCGAGCCAAGGGGAGGTGGTTCTGGGGGCGCCTCGAGGCAACTTCCCGAACCCTGGGTACCAAGGGAGCGAGGCCCCTAGGGGCTTCGAATTCGGCCCCCAGCCGGACACTGCGCCGAAACCTTCGATGGTTTCGGACTCCGGCAGGCGGTCCCCCATTAAGGGGGGCCAACCATCCATTCCGGTGTCTTCTGTCCAACCAGAGGCACCGGACAACTTGCTGGAAGCGCTTCGCAGCGCTTCCATCGATGAAGAGCACCGCACTATCATGAGTGCGGTGGTCGAGAAGGTTCAGTCCGCCAAAAACGGACTGACCGAAGCTTGCGCCAGCCTCCTAATAGGCTTTGAGGTAAGCAATCAAAATATAAGAAAATATTACCGCATTGATAGTATTCCCTGATGCTCTGTTCGACGTTCGTGAAGAAAAGCCGAATAGAGGATCAAATGATAACTCAGGAGTCTAATTAGAGTATGTCTATGTGTTTGTGCAGGCTTCACTGCTGGCTGCTGCCGCACGTACTGCGGAGGTCTCTGCGCTGAAGCAGGACCTGAAGCGGTCCGGGGACGAGCTCGGCCTCACCAAGAGGCAGCTTGAAGAGAGCAAAGGTAAGAAATACCCTTGTCTATATAGGTAAAAAGAAATTCAGTTATAAAATAATAGGATCAGCATGGGTTTGCCACGGGCCACGACCGAAGTGGCGAACCTGAGGAAAGCACTGTCCAAGGCCGAAGACAAAGGGGCCAAGGAGCGTATTGAGCGAGAGAAGCAAGAAGCCCGAGTAGGCGAGGTGCAGCGAGAGCTCGAGGCTACGAGTCCTTGGAACTTGACTCTAAGACGCGAGAGTCCGAGCTCGCGCAGGCGCTTGAAAGCGTCCGGAGCGCCAAGGCCGAAGCATGCAAGGCCCTCCAGGAGATTGACGCGATGAAGAAGATAGCAGCGGGTAAGGCATTCATTATGCAAAGCAAGCACATGAAGGAGACTTTCCTTTTTCTTACCCGAGTTCGGAGCTCTCCAGGAGCGTTTGCAGATCTTCCCCGCAGCATATTGGATGCCGTGGAGTTTTACCGGGCTGAGGAGGGGAGCTCAACAGAGAAGTTGTTCTGGCCTCTGTATACTGGGACCGAACACCCCGTGCCCTTGAGTGACCAGCTGAAGCAGTTGGTCGAACTTCACAAGGCAGCCGAACAGGCCATGAGGGGCCTTATAGTTTGGATGTGGCCTGGCGAGCCCCTGTCCGGCAGCTACTTCAGTCTGGTGAGGCGGCTTGTGGAAGCCTGCCCACGGCTTGAAGTCATCAAGCGGTCCGTCTGCATCGAGGGTGCACGCATGGCTTTTGCCCGGGCGAAGGTGCACTGGGCGAAGCTGGACGCCGTGAAGCTGGTGAAGGTGGGGCCGCCGGAGGGCAAGGAGCATCGCTACCCCGAGAATTACTATGAGAGTGTCTTGAAGGGTTCCCGCTTAGTGGCAGATGAGTGTGCCAAGGATGTAATTTTTGAATGAACATGCTCATGTGAGCCTGTAATATTACCTTCTTAATTTAAAATATTACCTTCTGTGCGGCCATTTATAAAATCTGAGAGTTGGCCAGTCGTCGGCTTCTATCCCCATGTAACTAGTACTAGGGTGTTCGGGATAAACCTGAACACTCTATACCCTAATTTTGGGTCCTTCAAGGGAGGTGTTCAGCGCAACGAACCAGGTAATCGGACTATAATGCTTTATCACTCTCACTTAGCCATAGAAGTCTATGATTTTAAATTTTTGGCGAAGCCCCTGGTATTCAGAGGGCCGAATTTGGGGCGCTATACACGCCTAAGCCGGACAAGGCCGACTCCTCGCCCGAAGCGAAAAAAGTCTTTAAGGACTTGAGACCTCTCGAACAGCGACCAGTCTCTCGCCTTATGATGACAGTCAGTTTTTGGCTTTCTCTACTGAGGTGCTCATCCAGAAGAACTGAGACACAATCGCAGTAGTTCTCCCACCGCTACCTTAGCCGATATAGCGGAACGTAAGGTACCAAAGGAGCCGGGAAACCCAACATTTGACCAAAGACATGATTCGGAGCTGATGCATATAATGCTATAAGTTCGGGGTGCCGCACTGTCGAAAGTGTTCGGACTTCTTGCGCCGTATTATGGGGTAAACGAGGACCCCTGGCGAACTGACCGTACCCGCATGTGCGGGTGCGGATTTTCGTAAATGGACATACAAGAGAAAGAGAAAAACTTAAATAATGCAATGACAGATTAATAATATGCATTGTTATTTAAATGATATGTCGAAGCGTACTTGGTACAAGTGGTGCAATAAGCATAAAGTAGGACAATTCGAAATGTCCTATCCCAGCGCAAGCTACGCATAAATAGTGAAAAGCGGGTATATCAATTATTACTAGAGACCACCTGGCGGTTCCCGTGTTCATCTTAGCTTCTTGCCGCCTTGGTTGTTGCTTCCGGAATGTGTCCAGCAATCGTACTGCCGGAAAGGGCTTCCAGGGAGTTAGGCCCTGATAGAGAAAAGGAATGTCAAAGGTATACAACCCCTAGTGTGGTTAAGCCACAATGTGGGGCGTGTCCTGATCGTGCCCCCGCCTATGTCCATGGTATTTTCAATGCGTAGTTATGTACGCGTGACACGGATTTTGTCGCTTCACTGGGACAGGGACGGGGGTCGAATTGCTAGGCGAGCTCTGATCATGCCAGGCGATCCTGTTGCAGCTTGTTCCGGACTCACTTGAAGGTGTCCGGGGGCCGTGACGCCGAATGAGTGGTCTGCCTGAACAGGCAACTTTGTGCTTCTGCTGCAAGGGCCGCAGTGTGCTCTTCCGTACAGAGCGAGCATTCTGTGTTTCCATTTACTGTTGTGACCCCGCGAGGTCCTAGCATCTTGAGCTTGAGGTATGTGTAATGCGGCACTGCATTGAATTTTGCAAATGATGTCCGTCCGAGTAGTGCATGATAGCCACTGTGAAATGGGACGATGTCGAAGATTAACTCTTCACTTCGGAAGTTGTCCGGTGATCCGAAGACCACTTCCAGTGTGATTGAGCCTGTGCAATGGGCCTCTACACCTGGGATGACGCCTTTAAAGGTGGTTTTGCTGGGTTTGATCCTCGAGGGATCGATGCCCATTTTTCGCACTGTATCCTGATAAAGCAGGTTCAGGCTACTGCCGCCGTCCATAAGGACTCGAGTGAGGTGAAATCCGTCAATGATGGGGTCTAGGACCAGTGCGGTGGATCTGCCATGACGGATGCGAGTGGGGTGGTCCCTGCGATCGAAGGTGATCAGGCAAGCAGACCATGGGTTGAACTTTGGGGCGACGGGCTCCATCGCATAGACGTCCCTTAGGGCACGCTTCCGCTCCCTCTTGGAAATGTGGGTTGCGTATATCATGTTCACCGTCTTCACTTGTGGGGGAAACCCCTTCTGTCCTCCTGTGTTCGGCGGCCGGGGCTCCTCCTCGTCATCGCTATGCAGCCCCTTGTCCTTGTTCTCGACATTTAACTTTCCGGCCTGCTTGAACACCCAACATTCTCTATTGGTGTGATTGGCTGGCTGGTTGGGGGTACCGTAGATTTGACACGAGCAATCCAGTATGCAATCCAGACTGGACGGAGCCGGAGTATTTCTTTTAAATGGCTTTTTTCGCTAACCAGATCTAGAGCCTCTGAATCCGGCATTAACTGTCGTATCTTCGGTGTTATCGCCGTTATTGCAGCGCTTTGGTCTGTTACGACGCTGCCTACCGTTAACATCTTTGGTATCCAAGGTATACGGATTCCTCGATGTGTTGTTGCTGCGAGCCAGCCAGCTGTCCTCGCCCGCACAAAAGCGGGTCATGAGTGTTGTGAGGGCTGTCATGAACTTCGGCTTCTCCTGGCTGAGGTGGCGGGCGAGCCACTCGTCGCGGATGTTATGCTTGAATGCCGGTAGGGCCTCTGCATCCGAATAGTCTACAATTTGGTTTTTCTTAGTCAGGAACCGTGTCCAGAATTGTCAGGCCGATTCCCCTGGCTGCTGGGTTATGTGGCTCAATTCATCAGCATTCGGTGGCCGCACATAAGTGCCCTAGAAGTTGTCAAGGAATGCATCTTCCAGATCCTCCCAACTGCCGACCGAATCTGCTGGCAAGCTGTTCAGCCAATGCCGAGCTGGTCCTTTGAGTTTTAGTGGGAGGTACTTGATGGCATGTAGATCATCACCGCGAGCCATGTGGATATGAAGGAGGAAATCCTCAATCCATACAGCGGGATCTGTTGTGCCATCGTATGATTCGATATTTATGGGTTTGAAACCCTCCGGGAATTCATGATTCATAACTTCATCAGTGAAGCATAGGGGGTGTGCGGCGCCTCTGTGTCGGGCTATATCCCGACGTAGTTCGTATGAGTCTTGTCTGCTGTATTCGGACCGGCCGGATTTACTCTTGGTGTATCCGACGTGACGATCATCGTCCTGTGTTGGCGTGCGTGCCCGTGTCCCATATATTGACCTTGCAATTTTTGCCTTACTGTCCAATATGTCTCGTAGGTCCTCTGTGTTACCCCAGGCCTTAGTATTTTTGATTGAGTGGCGACGGGGTGCGGGCTGAAACGCCTCTCTGGCTCGGCCGCGTAGTGGCCGGTCAGCCGCATCGTACACTGGTGAATGAGGTTTCAATGCTTCCTCCTCGAGGTGAGGTAGCAACCTGCATTTTGGGTAACTCTTGGATGGGCGCTCGAGTTCATGCTCCTCGGCCACAAGGACTTCGGTCCACCTATCTGTTAGTAAGTCTTGATCAGCTTGAAGCTGTTGCTACTTTTTCTTCAGGCTATTTGTCGTGGCCATAAGCCGGCGCTTGAAGCGCTCTTGCTCGACGGGGTCCTCGGGCACGATAAACTCATCGTCGCTGAGGCTCGCCTCATCTTCGGATAGAGGCATGTAATTGTCCTCCTCCGGTTCTCCATCTGTTGCCTGCTCTGGAGGACTAGCTTGTTCGTCTTCCAGCTCTACATCATGCTGGAGGGGATTATTGTTGTCTTCGGCACTATCCGGAGTGTTATTATCTCATGTGCCAGTATCACTGCTCTTGCTGTGGCGGGACTTAGAGCGGCGCCGCTGACGTCGGTGCTTGGGTTGCTTCTTGGAGGGATCATCCTCCGTTGTCTCGTCGCCATTGCCTTCTTTGGGGGTGTCCACCATGTATATATCATATGATGGGGTGGCGGTCCAGCGCCCTAAGGGCGGTGGTTCCTATTCGTCTCCTGCATCATCGTCCACACCGTCGATGTCTTCGGAGTCGAAGTCGAGCATGTCGGTTAAATCGTTGACAGTGGCTACTAAGTGGGTGGTGGGTGGGCAACGAATTTCTTCGTCGTCGCATCCCATTCTAGCCGGACATAGTTCGGCCAAGGTTCTCCTGACAGGGAGAGAGACCTTAATGAATTTAGCACATCTCCGAAAGGTGAGTGCTAAAAGATATCCGCGGAGGTGAACTCCATGATCGGCGCCCAGTAGGATTTGGCAGGCACGGATGTAGGCGGCTCGGAGTCCGTGGCCGGGGATAAATCCAGTGGTTCAGCGACGCGGCTCTCGAAAGGGGTGAAGTCAGTATCTGGATCTATCGCCACTGAGACTGCGGCCTCCATGGTGGGGCTATCCCTCCGCTCTCGGATGGCGCGATTTGCTCCGGATTAACGGCCGAAGTAGCTGCAGATGCGATCTCCCAAACACTGTCCGACAGTAGAGTTACGTCTTGCTCGTCGCGACTGTGCGGCGCGTCTAGCATGGGCTCGAATCCGTCGAACATCAAGTCTCCACAGATGTGGGTCGTGTAGTTCAAGTTTCCAAATCTGACCTGATGGCCAGGGGCATATCTCCCGATCTGCTCTAGATGGCCAAGCGAATTGGCCGGCAGTGCGAAGCCGCCAAATACGAAGATCTGTCCGGGGAGGAAAGCCTCATCCTGGACCGCATCGCTAGCGATGATCGAAGGAGCCATCAAGCCTTATGGTGACGACACAGTGGAACTTTCAATGAAAGAACCAATGTCGGTGTCAAAAGTGGCGGATCTCGGGTAGGGGGTCCCGAACTGTGCGTCTAAGGAGGATGGTAACAGGAGGCAGGGGACACGATGTTTACCCAGGTTCGGGCCCTCTTGATGGAGGTAATACCCTACGTCCTGCTTGATTGTTCTTGATGATATGAGTATTACAAGAGTTGATCTACCATGAGATCAAAGAGGCTAAACCCTAGAAGCTAGCCTATGGTATGATTGTATGTTGTCCTACGGACTAAAACCCTCCTGTTTATATAGACACCGGAGGGGGCTAGGCTTACACAAGGTCGGTTACAAAGGAGGAGATATACATATCCGTATTGCCTAGCTTGCCTTCCACGCCAAGTAGAGTCCCATCCGAACACGAGAAGAAGTCTTCAATCTTGTATCTTCATAGTCCAACAGTCCGGCTAAAGGATATAGTCCGGCTGTCGGGAGACCCCCTAATCCAGGACTCCCTCAGCCGCACTTATAACCGTCAGTAAATTTTGAGCATGTGTTCCGTCACATTCCAAATTGCAAACATGTTCACACTGATCAAAACCTAAACGGTTTCCCACTTAGGAGCATATTACTACGCGATTATAAATACTACTACTCCAAGATGATTGCACATTCCTCCTCAACTCCTCATCCACAAAAAGTCAAAAACAAACAAGTCATTCATCATCGTTCCCTTGCGTCCGCCATGGCCAGCATGAGTTCTGGGTCGAGAGATTGCCACCAAGGAGAGGTGAGCCTGGAAGCGGGAGCATGAGAGATGTCCCGCCTCACCGCGATAGCAGCCAACATGTCCCGCCGCATGACCGTAGCAGCACAGAGGTCCCGCCGCGCCACCAAAGCAGCACGGAGGACCCGCCGCGCCGTCGATGCAGCACACTGGTCCAGCCATGCCGCGGAAGCAGAAGAGATGTCCCGCCGCGCCATGAATGCAGCAGAGATGTCCTCCCTTGCCGCGGCGGCCTGGGAAAATGCCTCGCGGGCAGGCGAGGACTCTTATAGGCGCATGCGTGCCCTCGTCCATAGGCAGATGGATCAGATCTCCAGGTGGGCGAGGTTGCAGGATGACCTGCAAGCCTCGTTTGAACAGTCTACCGACGTCATCCGTCAACTAAATGAGAGCAACGCGAAGCTCCGAGCCGAGCGCGACCTGCTGAGGGCGAAGATCGTCGGAAGTGCGGAGCAGCAGGAGTAGACCACTGCCTTGTTGAAGAGGACTGGCGTCATTGTCGAGAAACTTATGGATGAGAATAACAAGCTACGCATCGAGCGCAGAAGGCTGGTGGAGGAATCCATGGATGCTCTCAAGCAGCATCTTGAGCACAAGAAAGAGCTCGTCGCCGCTCGCCGCGGAGGCTAGTTCCCGCGGCCTGCAGCAACACATCAAGAAACTAGAGATCAGCGAGCCAGATCGTTGTCTTCCTTCTTCTTTTGCCCTTATGTATTTCGGGTATTGCCGCATGTGGCTTTTTTTAATTATGTTTCTAAATATGTAAGACAATTATTATCCACTGTCATCGTCCTTATATTCATCATGGTTGCTATAAGTCGCAGTCGATGCTATATAGGCCTGTCGAATCTTACATCAAGATCCGTGCAAAACTTTCTTTTCATATTTTCATTTTTCTCTGTTAAATCTCAGTCCAGTGAGACATATAGCCACGCCGTAGAACAGGTGCTCGGGCGCCATTAATGGAGACGTTGGGAGGGAGGTGCACGGCGGGTACCGATCAAAGGGCTCTCCTCCCGATGAGCACGCGCAGGGGTCTGATCGCACGCCTCCCGTACTCAAATAGCTACCCCGCACGGCACCTCCTAGCCAATAAAAAAAGGGGACGCATGGCCGCACGTGATTGGTAAGTCGAACTCCCACGGTTTCAATAATACTTATGTTTCCGATTTGTAACGTGACAGCACCTATTCCAAAATGACTTTGATGATTGTTAATGTGTGGGCCTTCGCAAATTGGACAGAAAAATTACCCACAGCATGTTGGTGCCATGTCATGAGACCATGCCAAGTTTCATGACTTTTAGGCGTGTTTTAGGATTACAAGAATTAAAAAACCAAGTTTCTCAATCTTTCCGGTCAAGCCACGATGCCCATATGTTTAAATTTCACTCCCATCTCTTGCATGGGACCTAGAAATTCACCCAAGGACACACATATGATTTTTCATACAACTTTGGTGCACTGGAGCATGTGCTTGTAGTTTAAATTTGAATTATGCACATTAAATGCCCAGAAACTCAATTAATGTATAAAAAAGGCCAAACAAACCTGGAATAATTCCAAAATTTAGCACGGTACTTCTATTTGGTCTAATATGGCTGTGTAAAAAACTAAGGCGGGAGAAGGCAGTGTGCGTATGTCGTTTCACACACGGAGGTGACATGTTCCCTCTCGGAACCACGAGCCTTCCTGAGGGAAGCTCTGGTTTGCAAGAAGCTTACACCAAAGCTTGTCCCAATTCTGCCAAAAATATTACCACAGCATGTTGGTACCATGTCATGACACCATGCCAGGTTTCATGATTTTCAGGCATGTTTTGGAATGACAGGAATTAAAAAACCAAGTTTCTCAATCTTTCCGGCCGAGCTGCGATGCCCAGATGTTTGAATTTCACTCCCATCTCTTGCATGGGACCTAGAAATTCATCCAAGGACACACATGTGATTTTTTAAACAACTTTCATGCACTGGAGCATGTGCTTGTAGTTCTGTAACACCCACAATGCGGCTATATCTTCCACGTGTCGGGGCACGACTTAGAGGCATAGCCGCATGGTAGGCTTGTCGCAAGAGGGGTAATCTTCACACATCCTATGTACTGAATAAGAAAGGGATAAAGAGTTGTCTTAGAATCGCCACTTCACACAATACATAAATAATTCATACATGATCCAAAGTACAATCAAAGGTCCGACTACGGAACCAAAATAAAGGAAGACAACCCCAAATGCTAGATCCCCGATCTACCCAACTGGGCTCCACTACTGATCATCGGGAAAAGAAACATAGTAATGGCCCGAATCCTCGTCGAACTCCCGCTTGAGTTCGGTAGCATCACCTGCACTGGCATCATCGGCACCTGCAACTATTTGGAAGTATCTGTGAGTCACGAGGACTCAGCAATCTCACACCCGCGAGATCAAGACTATTTAAGCTTATGGGTAGGAAATGGTAGTGAAGTGGAGCTGCAGCAAGCACTAAGCATCTATGTCGGCTAACATACGCAAATGAGAGCAAGAAGAGAAGCAACGCAACGGTCGAGAAGCTAGAAGTGATCAAGAAGTGATCCTAAAGCTACTTACGTTCAAGCATAACACAAGGCCATGTTCACTTCCCGGACTCCGCCGAAAAGAGACCATCATGGCTACACACGCGGTTGATACATTTTAATTAAGTTAAGTGTCAAGTTCTCTACAACCGGATATTAACAAATTCCCATCTGCCACATAACCGCGGGCACGGCTCTCAAAAGTTTATACCCTGCAGGGGTGTCCCAACTTAGCCCATCACAAGCTCTCACAGTCAGCGAAGGATATTCCTTTTCCCGGGAAGACCCGATCAGTCTCAGAATCCAGGATACAAGACATTTCGACAATGTTAAAACAAGACCAGCAAAGCCGCCTGATGTGCCGACTGTTGGGGAACGTAGCAATAATTCAAAATTTTCCTACATGTCACCAAGATCAATCTAGGAGATGCTAGCAACGAGAGAGAGGGAGTGCATCTTCATACCCTTGAAGATCACTAAGCGGAAGCATTACAAGAACGCGGTTGATGGAGTCGTACTCATGGTGATTCAAATCGCGGAAGATCCGATCTAGCGGCGAATGGATGGCGCCTCCGCGTTCACCACACGTACAGCCCGGGGATGTCTCCTCCTTCTTGATCCAGCAAGGGGAGAGGAGAAGTTGAGGGAGAGCTCTGCCAGCACGACGGCGTGGTGGTGGAGCTCGTGGTATTCCTGCAGGGCTTCGCCAAGCACTACGGAGGAGGAGGAAGAATTGGAGGAGGGAGGGGCTGCGCCAGGGAAGGGGTGCGGCTGCCCTCCCACCCCTCCACTATATATAGGGGCAAGGGGAGAAGGGGAGGCGCCCTAGGGTTTCCCCTAGGGGGCGTCGGCCAAGCAGATTGGATCTCCCTACGGAAAATCCTAGGGAGACTTGCCCCCCAAGCCAAGCAGGTGGAGGCTTGCCTCCCAAGCCAAGTGGAGGCGCCCCACCTCCCCAAGTAACGTGGGAAAGGGTGTGGGGGCGCACCACCCCTTAGTGGGCTGGTTTGCCCTTTCCCCTTTGGCCCATGAGGCCTTCCAACACTTGCCGGGGCTCCCGAAACACCTTTCAGTCATGCTGGCCATAGCCTGGTACTCCCAGAACACTTCCGAACTCCAATACCCTTCGTCCAATATATCGATCTTCACCGCTGGACCATTTCGGAACTCCTCTTGACGTCTGGGATCTCATCCGCGACTCCGAACTACCTTCGGTAACCACATACTATTTCCCATAACAACTCTAGCGTCACCGAACCTTAAGTGTGTAGACCCTACTGGTTCGGGAAACATGCAGACATGACCGAGACACCTCTCCGGCCAATAACCAATAGCGGGATCTGGATACCCATATTGGCTCCCACATGTTCCATGATGATCTCATCGGATGAACCACGATGTCGGGGATTCGATCAATCCCGTATTCAATTCCCTTTGTCAATCGGTATGTTACTTGCCCGAGATTCGATCGTCGGTATCCCAATACCTCATTCAATCTCGTTACCGGCAAGTCACTTTACTCGTTCCATAACACATGATCCCGTGACTAACTGCTTAGTCACATTGAGCTCATTATGATGATGCATTACCGAGTGGGCCCAGAGATACCTCTCCGTCATACGGAGTGACAAATCCCAGTCTCGATTCGTACCAACCCAATAGACACTTTCGGAGATACCTGAAGTGCACCTTTATAGCCACCCAGTTACGTTGTGATGCTTGGTACACCCAAAGTATTCCTATGGTATCCGGGAGTTGCACAATCTCATGGTCTAAGGAAATGATACTTGACATTAGAAAAGCTTTTAGCAAACGAACTACACGATCTTGTGCTATGCTTAGGATTGGGTCTTGTCCATCACATCATTCTCCTAATGATGTGATCCCGTTATCAATGATATCTAGTGTCCATGGTCAGGAAACCATAACCATCTAATGATCAACGAGCTAGTCAACTAGAGGCTCACTAGGGACATGTTGTGTCCTATCTATTCACACACGTATTACGGTTTCTAGTTAATACAATTATAGCATGAACAATAGAAATTATCATGAACAAGGAAATACAATAATAACCATTTTATTATTGCCTCTAGGGCATATTTCCAACAGTCTCCCACTTGCACTAGAGTCAATAATCTAGTTCACATCACTATGTGATTGTAATGAATCCAACACCCATGGGGTTTGATCATATCTCGCTTGTGAGAGAGGTTATTAGTCAACGGGTCTGAACCTTTCAGATCCGTGTGTGCTTTACAAATCTCTATGTCATCTTGTAGATGCAGCTACCATGCGCTACTTGGAGCTATTCCAAATAACTGCTCTATTATACGAATCCGGTTTACTACTCAGAGTCATCCGGATTAGTGTCAAAGTTTGCATCGACGTAACCCTTTACGACGAACTCTTTTACCACCTCCATAATCGAGAAAATTCCTTAGTCCACTAGTTACTAAGGATAAGTTCGACCGCTGTCATGTGATCCATTCCTGGATCACTCTTGTACCCCTTGACTGACTCATGGCAAGGCACACTTCAGGTGCGGTACACAGCATAGCATACTATAGAGCCTATGTCTAAAGCATAGGGGACGACCTTCATCCTTTCTCTCTCTTCTGCCGTGGTCAGGTCTTGAGTCTTACTCAATACTCGCACCTTGTAACACATCCAAGAACTCCTTCTTTGCTGATCTATTTTGAACTCCTTCAAAATCTTGTCGCGGTACGTATTCATTTGAAAGTACTATTAAGCGTTTTTTATCTATCCTTATAGATCTTGATGCTCAATGTTCAAGTAGCTTAATCCAGGTTTTCCATTGAAAAACACTTTTCAAATAACCCTGTATGCTTTCCAGAATTTCTACATCATTTCTGATCAATAATATGTTAACAACATACACACGTCAAAAATTCTATAGTGCTCCCACTCACTTCTTTGGAAATACAAGTTTCTTCATAAACTTTGTATAAACCCAAAATCTTTGATCATCTCATCAAAGCGTTCATTCCAACTCCGAGATGCTTACTCCAGTCCTTAGAAGGATTGCTCGAGCTTTGCATACTTGTTATCATCTTTCAGGATTGACAAAACCTTCTGTTGTATCACATACAACCTTTCCTCATGAAAATCGTCGAGGAAACAATGTTTTGACATCCTATCTGCAAGATTTCATAAATGATGCAGTAACTGCTAATATAATTCCAACAGACTCTTAGCATCGCTATGAGTGAGAAAGTCTCATCGTAGTCAACTCCTTGAACTTGTCGGAAACATCTTAACGACAAGTCGAGCTTTCTTAATGGTGATACTTACCATCATTTTCCGTCTTCCTTTTAAAATCCATCTGTACCCAATAGCCTTACGACCATCAAGTAGTTCTTCCAAAGTCTATACTTTGTTTTCACATGGATCCTCTCTCGGATTTTTATGGCCTTGAGCCATTCGTCGGAATCCGGGCCCAACATCGCTTCTCCATAGCTCGTAGGTTCATTGTTGTCTAGCAACATGACTTCCAAGATAGGGTTACGTACCACTCTGAAGTAGTACGCATCCTTGTCGACCTATGAGGTTTGGTAGTGACTTGATCCGAAGTTTCATGATCACAAGCTTCCACTTCAATTGGTGTAGGTGCCACAG